>NC_055995.1:63890516-65090516 GCF_018446385.1 Zingiber officinale
CGCCCATAGAGAGCCTCATAAGGTGCCATGCCGATAGTGGCCTGATAGCTGTTGTTGTATGCAAATTCTGCTAAACTCAGATATTTGCACCAACTTCCCTTGAAGTCTAGGGCACACGCTCGGAGCATATCTTCGAGTACCTGATTTACTCGCTCCGTCTGACCATCTGTCTGAGGATGGAAGGCTGTGCTGAATTTCAATTTGGTGCCCAATGCGGACTGTACACACTCCCAGAAGTGTGATGTGAATCTGTCGTCTCTGTCTGAAATGATGGTTCGTGGGACTCCATGTAGTCTGACGATCTCCTGGAGATACAACTGAGCTAGCTTCTCCATGGAGTAGGATATCTTGATAGCTAAGAAGTGAGCTGATTTAGTCAACCTGTCGACTATTACCTGGATGGCGTCAAAACCATTCGTGGTTCTGGGCAGTCCCACTATGAAATCCATAGAGATATCCTCCCACTTCCACTCTGGAATCTGTATAGGCTGTAGAACTCCCCCTTGTCGCTGATGTTCTGCCTTGACCCTCTGACAGGTGAGGCAGGTGCTAACATATCTGGCGATGTCTCGCTTCATCCCGGGCCACCAAAAACGGTTCTTCAGGTCTTGGTACATTTTGGTGGAACCTGGATGCATCGCATAGGGAGTCTTGTGAGCCTCATCTAAAATCTGTCTCCGTAGCTCCTCCTGATCTGGAACACAGAGTCTGTCACTAAAGTACAACACCCCGCTATCGGACACTCTGAATTCTCTACTTTCTGATTCTGCTAGCCCTTGTTTGATTTTCTGAATTTCAGGGTCCTGCTCCTGAGCTGACTGAATATCACCAAGCAAGGTAGACTCTAGGGTCATAGTAGAGAGCTGTCCAACGATGAGTTCGAGACCGAAATCTGCGATCTCCTTCTGTAGGGGCGGTGACATGGCTGTAAGAGATAATAAGGTAGCACCGGATTTTCTGCTAAGTGCGTCGGCTACCTTATTGGCTTTCCCTGGATGGTAGAGGATGTCTATATCGTAGTCTTTGACCAGCTCAAGCCATCTGCGCTGTCGCATGTTCAGATCCTTCTGAGTGAAGAAGTACTTCAGACTCTGATGATCTGTATACACTGAGTTCCATATAAGTAATGTCTCCAAATTTTGAGAGCGAACACTACTGCTGCAAGCTCAAGGTCATGAGTAGGGTAATTCTTCTCATAATCCTTGAGTTGTCTGGAGGCATAGGCGATCACCTTGCCATTTTGCATCAGTACTGCTCCTAGTCCCAACTTAGAGGCATCACTATAGATGTCAAAGTTGCTGGTGTTGTCTGGTAGAGCCAAAATAGGAGCACTGGTCAATCTCCTTTTTAGCTCGCTGAAGCTGTTCTCACAGTCCTCTGTCCACTGAAATTTCCTGTTCTTTCTGGTAAGAGCTGTCAGTGGGGAGGCTATCCTGGAGAAGTCCTCTACAAATTTTCTGTAATATCCTGCTAATCCCAGAAAGCTACTGATTTCGCTGGCGTTCTTAGGTCTCTTCTAGTTATTTACTGCTTCTATCTTGCTGGGATCTACCATAATACCATCCTTGGAGATGATGTGACCCAGGAAGGACACCTGATCTAACCAAAATTCACATTTCGTGAACTTGGCGTATAGCTGGTTCTGCTGAAGTGTCTGTAGTACTGTCTTCAGGTGCTCTGCATGTTCTTCCTGAGTTCCTGAGTAGATAAGAATGTCATCGATAAACACAATAACAAACTTATCTAAATACTCCCTGAATACTCTGTTCATGAGATCCATGAATGTAGCTAGAGTATTGGTCACGCCAAAGGGCATGACTACGAACTCGTAGTGTCCGTATCTGGTTCTGAATGCTGTCTTGGGTATATCACCCTCCTTGACTCTAACTTGGTGATATCCTGATCTGAGGTCAATCTTAGAGAACACTGCTGCTCCCTTTAACTGGTCGAACAGGTCATCTATTCTGGGAAGAGGATACCTATTCTTGATCGTGACCTGATTCAGTGCCCTGTAGTCTATGCATAGCCGCATGCTTCCATCCTTCTTCTTCACGAACAGTACAAGCGCTCCCCATGGTGAGTGACTAGGGCGTATGAAGCCCTTGTCAAGCAGCTCCTGTAGTTGCTCCTGAAGTTCCTTCAGTTCTGCTGGAGCCATGCGATATGGCGCTTTGGAAATAGGATTGGTGCCGGGGAAGAGCTCTATCTCAAATTCAATCTCCCTGACTGGTGCTAGGCCTGGTAACTCCTCAGGGAAGACTGCTGGGTAGTCACATACAACTCGGACCCCTGCTAGCTGTTGGTCCTTGTCCTGGCTGGTATTGACTACATGTGCTAAGTACCCCGTACATCCCGAATCCATCAACTTCCGTGCCTTCATAGCTGAGAGGAATTTTCTGGCTTTTCTCTTCGGTTCTCCGATGTACTCGAATTGTGCTTCTGCTTCGGGTTGGAATACGACTTTCTGTTTACGGCACTCTATGGAAGCACCGTATCTGATCAGGAAGTCCATTCCAAGGATGACGTCGTAGTCAGTCATTTCCAGCAGGATCAGATCACAAAAGAGTTCCCTGTCTGCTATAATGACCGGCACTGCTCTGAGCCAGTGCGTGGATGCCATGATCTCTCCTGAAGGTAGTGCCGTCAAAAACTGACCACTGAGTACCTCTGAGGGTATTTCTAATTTTTCAGAGAACACCCTGGCTATATATGAATGGGTTGCCCCAGTATCAAATAGAACAGTAGCACTATACTGAAAAATGCTAATCTGACCTGTGACCACTGTCGAGGCATTGGCTACGTCCTCTCTGGTGAGTGAGTAGATCCTCGCATTCGCCGTAGCTGGAGGGGCTTCTAATCTGCCCTGGCTGATAAGTGGACCTTCTAGAGCGGCCTGCATCTGATATAACTGAGCTGGCTGGCCTGCATACTGAATCTGCTGTGGCTGAGGAAGACCGGTCTTGTTCGGGCACTGCTTGGCCATGTGCCCTTCTTGTCCACATTCAAAGCATCCTCGTGTGCCCTTGCGACAAACCCCTGGGTGGAATTTCCCACAAGTAGCACACTTTGGATAACTGGGTCGCTTGCTAGATGGTCCTCCTTTTGGGTCACTCCCTGATTTGCGCTTGCTGTTGGAGTTCTCTTTCCAGTTAGAGCTGTGGCCTTGCTGTTTTTGAGTGTGAGAGTTTCCTTGGCCTTTGGACTCTGAGGAGACTTGCTTCTGCTGCTTTATGCTGTTCTGGTAATGCTCTGTGGTCAAGGCACTGCTCACTAACTCCTCTGTGGTTTGTGGCCTATGTATGCCACCAGTCACGTTATCTCTGGCCTCAACATCTTGAGCATCAACCGGATTCGTTCCTTCACTGTGCTGACTAGCTCTGGACATAGACGAGCCAACCTGTTGAATTTCTTCACGGCTTCCTCAACTGAAAGGTTGCCCTGACGAAACTCAGTGAACTCGTCGTAGTGGCGGTTTGTAACCCGTATGTGAAAGAACTCCTCGAAGAATTCTTTCTCGAAGTCAGCCCATGACATCTGGTTCACTGGGCGCTTCGTTCTGATCCTTTCCCACCACATGCGTGCGTCTCCTGTCAGGCAGAAGGAGGCACACTTCACCTTCTCGTGTTCTGGCCAGTCCAGAAGCTCCATCGTGCTCTCTAGTGTTTTGAACCAGGCTTGTGCATCCCATGGTTCACTAGTGCCTGAGAAGTTCTCTGTCTTGACTCGCTGCCACTGGATCAGATAGGATTCCTTTCTTGGCTCAGCTGCTGGGGCTGCTGGTACTGGTGCTGGTGCTAGTGATGTAGGCTGAGCTGGTGGAACCTCTAAGACTACCGGAGTTGTCAAATTCGGTTCCGGGGTGACTGTGGAGGTATTCTGCTGATTAGCCTTTAAGGTGGCTATTTCCTGTTGCTGTTCAGCTAGCTGCTGCTGTAACTGAGCCACTAATGCTGTAAGGTCTGGAGGAGGCACTGAACTGCCTGCCTCTTGCTGGGGCTCAGTAGCTAGTGCCCTTCTAGCTGGGCGTCCTCGTGCCATTTCTAAAGACATAGAGAACATAACATAACTAATGTAATCACAGTTATATAACTACTGATATCATGTTTAAAAACTATCACATACTAACAAGCAATAGGCATATAAACATGAACTGTAATAGCAAAACAAGGAGCATAAATTAAGTAGAGGTATTCTTACTTGGAAGCTATAGGCTCAATGCTGATGTGTGTGTAGGAAGTATGGAACACTGCTCTGATACCACTCTGTAACGACCCGCCTTCTAGGCACTGGCTGTAAGGCCGATCGTCACAATAATGCTAAACTATACTGTGCGGAAAGCTGGGCTAATTAAAATTTTACTCTACTAATGACGGATACAACTGATAAGAAAGGTCTAAAGACCTTCTTTGCTGGTGTACATATGCTAAGGAGGGGAAACTGAACATCCCAACTGAGCTAGGGACTAGAAACTAACTTCCCAACTACCTACCGGCCTGCTGATCGATCTACAGATCGATCGAAGCTGGGGAAGTTTCTGTTCCCAACTGGATCGGTCGGCTGACCGATCCAGGTGTGGCTGGATCGGTCGGTCAGACCGATCCAGGTATGTCTGGATCGGTCGACTGACCGATCCAGGCACCCGAAACACCTGCAATCGCTACTGTATCGCGTTGGATCGGTCGGCTGACCGATCCAGGAGGATACAGTAGCATACTGTATCTATCTGGATCGGTCGACTGACCGATCCAGTGGCACTGCCCAGGCTCTGATCGGTCTGGAGACCGATCAGAGTTCTGATTTCGCCCGGGAACTCTGATTTCAGCACTTTGGCGTGCCAAAATCTCACACAACAATTCTAAAATCAATGGAAATACATTCTAACAACTATTAACCAGCATTCTAACATAATTACTAACAAACTAAATGAATCTCCCATGATTTAAACACTCTAAGGTTCAAAATTGCATAAAAGAAGAAATACTAAGACTTCTACTATTTAAGCTTGCTAAAACCCCTGAGGATCTTTTATTCCAGTTCCTTCCACACACATCTTGATCTGCATTGACCTCCAGCCTCCGCTACTGGTCCACTTTTCCTTTACCTTTATCTGCAGTATAAGAAAAGTAGTATCTATAAGCTAAAAAGCTTAGTAAGAAACCATCTACCTCACAAAAACATGCAACGATACAAATATGATTTTAAATCATGCTGTTTAAAACTATGCTGGATATACTGAATAAACTAAGCATGGCATGGCATATAAGCATACAATCATGGCATATCTAAAGCTGAACATATAAACATGGATAACAACTGCACATAAAGTTATCATGCATATTCACACGGAAAAACTAAGCTGGAGCATGATACTGACTGAAACTAAACTAAGCCAAAACTGATCTTAAACTATAATCACTAGATTAGATTAAGAGTTTGAAAGCTAATATCATAATAAGTGAAAATAGTAATCATGCTGTTGTTTGGGCCCGACAACTGCACTTGCTATGCGCGCATCTCTAACTAGACCCGGGGTTGCAAATCCCGAATTTAGTAGAGCTACTAGGTTATCTAAACCTAGGGACCGACTATGGGAGCCCAGCCCAATGGATATCTAATCCGGCCAACTGAAAAGTAAAATACTGAGTATAGCTAAACTGTTCTAAATAGTTGTTTCTAGGTTATCTGAACCTAGAGCTAGGTTGTCTGAACCTAGAGGCGACTGTGGGAGCCCACCCATTGGACCGTAGTCCCATATAAGCTAGGATAACTGATTTACTGATTTAGATGCTTCTAATGCATTCAACTGTGCTAATAAAAATACCTAGGTTGTATTTTTTCTAAGCTAGTTATTTAATCGACCACCTAGTGTGCTTTAACTCCCCTCTCTATTAGGGAGACTACCTTTAGGCACCCAACAACATCTAAACCTCCAACTGAAGGAGAAAAGACGTATCCGGCCCATCTAAAGGTTCTCACTAAATCCCTAAACCTGCGAGGAAGGTTAAATACACCCTATATGTCGAAAACATACGCATATAACTAAACTAATGCACAGAAAATCAAACGGTAGCTATTATACTGCAGGTGAGGGGTTTCTTACCTCCTGTTCGTAATTTCTTACGATTCTATTCGCTCGAATTCCGGTGGAGATGACCTTCTCGACGATCCGCTCACGTCTTTGCGTTCCTCTCGCGGAGAAGAACCTCTTTCGTGTTGAAATCGTCGCCGGAAAGTGTCCTTGGGGCCCTAGAGAAAGAACCCTAGGTCTTCCTTGGTGTGGCGCCGAAAGAAGGAGGAGGAAACGGGAGAGGTGGCGTGAGAGGGTTTCGGTGGATAAGGATGTGCCGAACCAAAATAAAATAAACCAAACCCTCTTTAAGTTTCCTATTTATATTTAGTGGACTATTGAACCCAACTCCAATATAAATATAATTAGTTCCTCATTCTTTCAGCATGACCCTGCTGGGTTCACCGGTTACTAGCATTATCCCTTACACCATAGGTCTCGGGTTCGATTCTCGCCTAAGCTATTTTATTCTTTTGATTATTTTTGTTACTTCCGCTACTCGGAAAATTCCGGAAAAATATCTAAAAATTCCAGAAAAATCATAGAATAATTCTAATGTATGTTTGAGAATTTTCGGGCGTTACATGGTCGGCCAAGCTTGGTGGCCAAGCTAGGGGCCTACCACTAGAAAAGGAAAAGGAAGTTTTGTTTTTAAAACAAAATTTTGTTAAATTTTTCCTTATTTGTAGTTTTCTACAATGGTTAAAAGAGAGATTTTATTTTTGTTAAAATCTTTCCTTTTTGTAGTTATCTACAATGGTTAAAAGAAAGATTTTAATTTTGTTTAAAACTTTTCCTTTTATAACCATCTACTACGGGAATTTAAAAGAGAGATTTTAATCTTTCCTTTTATAGCCATCCACATGGTTTTAAAAGAGAGTTTTAAATTTTAAAATCTTTCCTTAAAAGAGAGATTTTAATTTTTGATAAAACTTTTCTTTTTGGTAACCATGATTTAAAAAAGAAGTTTTAATTTTAATCTTTCCTTTTTGTAGATGTCTACATGATTTAAAAGAGAGAGATTAATTTTAAAACTTTCCTTTATTGCCATGTACAATAGGAAATTTAGAAAAGAGAGATTTTAATTATTGTTAAAATTTCCTTTTTTAAAGGAAGGCCGCAAATAAGGAAGTTTTAATTATGTTTAAAACTTTCCTTTTTTTGCCATGAGCAAGGATTATAAAAGAAGAGGAGGTGATGCCTTATGGTGTAACACATATTATTATTCTCCTCTTCTCCTTGCTTGTGACCGACCCTCTCCTTCTCTCTTCCCTTAAGGCCAGCGGCATCTATATTCCCTTCTTCCTCCTTTTCTTCCTTCTAAGGCCGGAGCTTGAAGAAGAAGAAGGAGAAGACAAGAAGTACCTAGGTGGTCGGTTGCTTGGAGGGGAAGAAGAAGAGAAGGAGTTTCCTATTTTGGCATCCTTTGGTGGCTCGAGAGTCTTGGAGGAGAAGAAGGGGTTCGGGTGGATTCCATCTTGGTAGATCATTGCCCACACAACGTCCAAGAGGAGGAGAAGAATACAACAGAAGATCAAGAGGTCTTTAGCTACAAAGAAAGGTATAACTAATTAAAGGTTTCCACTTCGAATTAATTAGTTAGTTTTCTTTGCATGGATTCTAAAACACCAACACAAGAGGCTAGCGATTTTATGTTTTGATTTCGTGCTAGCAATTTTATATTTCGATTTTGTGTTTCGATCTTGTGTTTCTATTGTGGTCTCTGTAGTTAAACCTAGGGTTACTGTAAGACGTTAAATATCCAATTTCTTTGAAAGGCTTTGTCTAGGAAGTGGTGGATGATCTCATAACTAAGAAGGCCTAGTGCCTCGCTATGTTTAACCTGGAAGCCGATTTTTGAAATAGATATTTAATCAACTTCTGTAATATGGTTTAACTTAGGAAGATCACATCAGTTAAACTTGAAGTAAAAATATTAAGTATCGTTTCTAATCTAAGTTTAACTTCTGAAGAGAAACTTGGATTAATATTGTTAAGCATCGTTTGCAATCCAAGTTTAACTTCAGTAGAGCACATGGGTAGCTAGGTTAAGTTCTGTGCTTGTATAAATTTTATACAGGGGAAACATAACAATGTTTCGAGTAGCAACCAACAGGAAAATCGTGATGTCATTAGGTATGCACTCAATGCATTTTTAAGAAACACTTTGTGGGCATTCATGGTAGATACTTACAAAGTGTCTAACGATCTTTCACAAATTAAATTAGACAAATTATTTTCTGAATTCGAACTTCACGAATAGACAAAAGTATTTAATTTGGATTCAATTTAAATAGATTATAAGATAGATTGATTAAATTTAACCCCTTATTTTCTATCTTACCTAATCTAGGTTGTCAATTAAGTTATACCTATGGGTGATTGTGAGATGGTTGATTGACTTTAACTTTAGTTAGATTAATTGGATTTTAACTTCACTTGATTTAAATTTAAGTTTAATTTGAGTTTTAATTTGATTTGATTTTAAGTTTAATTTAAGTTGATTTAAGGTTAAGTTAAATTTGATTTTATTTAATTTGATTTAAGTTTAATTTAAGTTTTAATTTGATTTGATTTGATTTTAAGGTTAAGTTAAATTTGATTTGATTTAATTTGATTTAAATTAAGTTTAATTTGACTTGATTTAAAGTTAAGTTAAATTTGATTTGATTTGATTTAAAGTTTAATCGGACTTTATTTAAAGTTAAATTAAATTTGATTTGATTTAAAGTTAAATTAAATTTGATTTGATTTGATTTAAAGTTTAATTTGACTTGATTTAAAGTAAAGTTAAATTTGATTTGATTTAATTTGATTTAAGTTAGGCTTAATTTAAGTTTTAATTTGATTTGGGTTTAATTTAAGTTGGGTTTTCATTAGGTTAATTTAAATTTTAATTTAAGTTTAGTTAGATTAAGGTTGATTTGAGTTTGACTAATTTTTATTTTAATCTAAATCCATCTCACCTTTTTCTAAATTATCAATCAGGAAACCTTATTTGTTTTGTGAGATAGGTTAATTTTATCTTTAACTTAGATTAATATCTAAGGATTGATTTATATTTGAGTTAGAGTAAGATTTAATAGTTTGTCAATTAAACATCCATTTCAATAATTAGCTTCCAGACTATTGCGAGGTACTAGACCTTCTTAAGTATTGAAACAACAACCACTTCTAGACAAAGTCTTTTAAAAAAATTAAATGTTTAATTTTCTTTCTAAAAATTTTAGGTCTAACTAATTAAGTGTTGATGAAGCATGAGTCCATATCTACCCTAGTCTAAGCATGTATAAAGAAAGAAGTAAAGCAAACATCAAGCAAGACTATCTAATAATGAAGATGGTCTTTCTGTTGACTCCCCCTGGATCATACCTCAATAGGGTTTATCAAGGTAGTGGATTTGATCCTTGGAGATCCAATAATGATCAAGTCCAACTTGATTAATCAAGTTAGACTTCAGGGCCCATGCTTGGACTACTCTTCTATTTGTTCAATTAACGAGAGACAAATAAGATTTAAATTTGTGTTTAGCCTTATGCCCAAGTCTGGATCGATTGTATATGACTCTTTATTTTCCAAGAATCAAATCAAGAATCTTGGAACCCAAGGTGAACCGTTCCAATGTATCCTTCAGTTCTTTGACTTGAATTTTTAGACGAAAATCTTCTTCCTCAAGTTATTGGACTTGATTTGAAATTCTAGTCTGAATAGATTCAGTCATGGATCTTGGGTTAGTCACTTCTTTAAAGGTTTTTACCTCCTTATGGAGTTACTTGACCCGGACGTTGGATTTGACTAGCTTGTGCATGAGATAATGTAACACCCACTAAGCTTTTAAGATAAGCATGATTTTTCCTTAGAAAAATAAAAGGAAGTGGGTTGAAGCAAAAAGAAATAAAATGAAATAAAAAGAAGAGGAGGTCAAGGATTGAACCTTAAACCTCTTATATTATAATTTATAGAATAAATTAGTAGAAACCAGTTGGGATAGAGAGAAGATATTGATAGCAAAGGAGGGAAACTCATGATAAGGGTGAGAGTAAAAGTTAGCCAAAAGAAAACAAGAAAAGAGTAAGAGAAAGGCAACTTGCCTTCCTTCCTTCTCTCCCTCTTTCTCTCTTCTCTTGCCGAAAATAAAAGAGGCTAATTAAGGGGATTCATTCCCCCTTATTTCACCATGAATGATGAGGATAAATAAATAAATAAAAATAAAAAGAAAATAGAAAAAAAGGCTAAGGGAGAAGGAAAGCAAAAACTAATTTTGCTACTTCTTCCTCCTTAACATAAAAGGGAGCAAGTAAAGAGAAGAATTCTAATTTTTCTCTCATTTCTCTCATTCTCCCCTCTCCATCACCGAGAACCCCAGCCCCCTCTCCTCCATCTTCGGCCCCAAGCCAAGGTTTTCTCCTAAGAAAGCCTAAGATACAAGGAGGACTTAGCAAGAGGAACAAGGGAAGGGAACTAGAAGAAGAGGCTACTTCTTCCATCACCATACCTTAGATCCACAAGCGAAAAGGATGTAAGCTTCCCCTCACCTGTGGTACAAGGCTTTTTATGTGATTTTTGGATTTTATGAGGATTAGAAAACCTAGAATAGAATTTAAGAAAATTCGGCCAAAGAAGAGTTTCAAATCTAGGAAGGTTTAAACAAGTCATCATTTCATGATATTTTTCTATGCTATGTAGGAAGGTTTTCCTTCATGTTTTTATACCTATATGATGCTTGGTCAGAGGAGTACCTAACCCTAGAATTTCGGCCAAAAATGTTTTAAAGAGGTTAGGGAAATCATTGTTTAATCAAACTAGTACAAGATTCCCTCCATGAATTACTAAAGATCTTTTATTGGTTTTCTTGCTTGAAAGTTAGGTTTTCTTGCTTGAAAGTTACTTGGAACCAAAGGAAATCCCCTCATATGTTTCGGCCAAGAAAAGAACTTAGGGTTAGGAAGACCTTTAAATTTAAGTAACCATGTTTATATGATAGAATATAGAGTTCTCTTAAATAATTGCATGTTGAATATTGCTAGAAATTCATGAACTCTTCATTAAGATTTTCGGCCATGTTAAGATGGATAGCTTAGGAAAGCTTAAACAAAATTTTAACATGCCCAAGACCTCTGTGATATTAAGATATGAAAGTGGTTTAATGCTCTCATGCTTAATTAGAGTATAGAGAATTTAGTTACATGATATATGACTTGTAAGGTCACAAGGGTCCTAGCTTGTTTATGAACCAAATTTGTATATGATGTTCTTAGTAATTTTTTGCCATGAAACTTACTTAGGTTTTCCAGGCTTTAGGACACTTAAAACCTAGTTTAGAGAATGGTAGGTTTCGGCCATGAGGAAAAATAAAAGAAAAAGGAAAGAAACCTAGGAAGCCTAAGACACAATGCACATGTATGTTTATTATGCTTGTCTTTATACATGCTATGAAACTTGTATGACTATCTATGCTTTTAGGCAATTTGAAGCAAAGTTAACCACTGATGGGTCTCGGCCAAGTAGGGTTTAAATGACCTAGAGGCCTTAGAATTGAAACCAATTGTGTTAAAAATGCTTCTTATGGAAATATGATAATGTGTTGATTGTGTCACATGCTTGTATAATTTTTCCATGACCTAAATGGACCATTGTAGGTCTCGGCCATGAAGGGATAGATGCCCTAGAAACCCTAGAACAAAATTTAAATATGCTCATGTCACTCTACATGAAATATGATAAGTAGAAAGCCAAAGTTCTCATGCTATATGTTGCTTAATGACCTAAAATGAGGCTAGGGTAAGTTTCGGCCATACCCTTTGTATGATACCTTATTATGAATTTATACATGATGTTAGTTCAAGTTCACATGCTTGTATGCTTGTTTTTAGCCCTAATGAATATTTGTGAAATTTTGGCCATGACATATGTTAAGGGCTTGAGGAACTTAGGAATTAGCTCAAATATGATTACTATGTTACTTGGAAGAAAAATGCTATAAATATGGTTTAAGGTTTCCATGCTTTCATGACAATTGGCACCTTGTTTCACACCTGATAAGGTTCGGCCACATGAAGTTTAGGGATTTGGAGAACTTAGAAACCAAGTTAATCATGCTTATAATGCTTCCTATGAAATTGATGTGATGATAATTTAGGTTCCACATGCTTGGAGGTTATTTTTACCTAAATTGAGATCTAAGGGGGTTCGGCCATGATAAGAACCCAAGGGATTAGGAAGCTTAGAATCCAAGTTAACTATGTTACCATGTTCCTTATGATAGTATAATCACATGATACACCCTTATGCTTAAATATGTATGCTTGTGATTCATACTTTCCATGATATGACATGTGCTAGAAATATGCATGCTTTTATGATATGCTATGTGGATAGAAATATGCATGCTTTTATGATATGCTATGTGGTGAAAATATGCATGCTTTTATGATATGCTATGTGGTGAAAATATGCATGCTTTTATGACATGATGTATGCCTAAGTGATGCATACCTTTATGATATGATGTATGCCTAAGTGATGCATACTTTTATGACATGATGTATGCCTAAGTGACGCATACCTTTATGATATGATGTATGCCTAAGTGATGCATACTTTTATGATATGATGTATGCCTAAGTGATGCATACTTTTATGATATGATGTGTGCCTAAGTGATGCATGCTCTTATGATGTGTGATATGTATAAGTATGACATGTACTTTACTTTATATGGCTTGTACCAAGGGTGTGCTCCATAAGCGCCCCGGGGTCGATGGAATAAGACTCGGGCCTCGTTAGGGATGAGCTCCTAAGTGCCCCTAGGTCGATGGAGTAAGACTCGGGCCTAGTATGTTTGCCTTGTAGGGTTCAAGACTTGCTACCTTGGACCTACATAGGTTGCGTAGCAATATGTAAGTGGTACATAGCCGGGATCCCCTTTAAGTTGATAATATGTTCAAGTATATATGTAAGAAGAAATGGTTTTAAAGATCATGAGACATACACATGTTTTTCGGATACATGTTTTCAAAATCATATTGCATATACCTTATGATCATGTTGTGATGATGCTATGATTTATGATATGCCATGATTAGATATGAGTATGTTATGTTTCATGCTATGCTTGATATGCCATGCTACCTTATGATGATGCTATGATATGCCATGATTAGATATGATTATGTTATGTATCATGCTATGCTTTAAGAGATGATATGCCATGACTAGTTATGATTTTGTTATGTTGCATGATATGCTTAAAGAGTATGATATGTTATGCCATGACTAGTTGAGATCATGTTATGTTGAGATATTCTTTGATCATGTGATGATTTTCGGTTTTAGTGAGTAGGAAAGGAACTTACTGAGCCATGAGTGCTCATAGCTTACTTTCCTTGTACCACAGATAAAGGAAAAAGCTGGATGAGCTAAAGGAGCAGCAGGAGAGGCAAGGAGATGTGTGTGGCGGTGGCTAGGCAACCAAATAAGAACCTGCTTTAAGAACTTTTAAGAATTTCGCTTTGGTTTCGTAAATTGTAGTACTATATGGGTAACTTGATGTTATGTTTCTATTTATCTTGTTATCATGTTATGGAAACCATATTAGTGTAGTTCGGATTTGAAAACAAAAGAAAAGTTTTATTAAACTAAGAAAATTATTTCAAGTCTTCCGCTGTAATATGTACATAGAGTATCGTAGCCCCGTCCCTTAGGGTTAGCAGGGAGGGCGGCCGTTACAGGTTGGTATCAGAGCCAAAGTTAATGCCAGCTCACTAACACACACATCAAGCCTCCGACCTGCCGCTCCAAGTAAGAATGCTTGTGTTTAATTTTCTTGTTATATGTTGATGCTTAATTTTCATGTTATATAACTTATGCTTTAGTTTCATGTTTTGCTTATTTATGTTTGATGCTTTATTCCATGCTTTTAGTTATAATTTAGATTAGGATTACGTATTGGTAGCTTAGGAATAATACCAGAACAAATAGATAGAAACAAAATAGTACATTAGATGGGCTAAAAATGATAACCACTTACACTAGTCTGTTTGTCCTTATTTAGATAAACATGGTTAGGGCACGCAATGCCCGAACCGGAGGGACAGCGACTCCACCAGACCTGACGCAGGTAGTCGCAGACCTCCAGCATCAAATCGCGGAGCAACAACAGCTGATCACTACCTTAATGGGTCAGCAAGGCAACCCAGTTACCCCACCGGCAAATCAGAATGCACTGCCGGTTATACCTACAGCCGCGCCAGTACCCCCGGCAGCTCCTACTCCGATGGTCCGACAAGAGGCCTATCTGATTCAGTGGCAAAGGCTCAAGCCGGAAGCATTCTCGGGAAACTGCGAACCATGGGATGCACAAGCCTGGCTCAAGACCGTGGAAAGCATAATGGAACTACTGGATTGGCCTAAACACGAGAAGGTCAAATGTGCGTCGTTCTGCCTTACCGGAGATGCCCGGATATGGTGGGACAGAGTAAAGGCGAAAAGATAAATAAATCAAATGCAGTGGATGGATTTTGAGACAGAGTTTTTAGAGGAATTCTTCCACATGCAAGTGACCAACAAGCACTATGATGAGTTCACTGAGTTCCGGCAAGGTGATCTGTCAGTTAACGAAGTCGTCAAGAGGTTCAACTACCTAGCGCGACTGTGCCCAGAACTGATCCGTACTGAAAAAGAAAGGGTCCGATTAATGTTAAAGATGCTCTGACCCGAGATAGCCCTGAACGTAGCCGGCGGAGTTAATAGACCGCAGACTGCGGAGGAGCTAGTCAGTAGTGCCCTAATTACCAAGCACTACCAGAAAGCAATGAACAAGGGCATGAACCAAGCACTGACCGGAGGACAAAAATCGCACAATACCATAACCGATTGGAAAGGAAACTCAAGTGGAAAGAGGAAACAGTGGAATAAAACAAAAGGTGGTCCGGTCAATAAGCAGACCAAGTACCCTCAGTGTGCCACATGTGGGAAGATGCATTCTGGAGTATGTCTCCTAAGTACCAGAAAGTGCTAACTGTGGAAAGGAAGGCCATCTAGCGAGAAATTGCCCAACTCAACCTCAGGCACCACCTCCGCAGAACTTTCAGAACAGGAGTGCCCCCGCACAGCTTCACCAGATGCAAGCTGCCATAGAAGGGACTTCAATCAGCCAAGGAAGATTAGAAGCCCCTCCCTCTATGACGAATGCCAGAGTCTACTCTCTCGCTCAGGATGACGTGGCGAACGCCTCTACTGTCATCACAGGTCAGCTATCTAATTTTAGTCAGTATGCTAGAATTTTTATTCAATGCTGAAAGCGAACTGATGAGGGAATCCATCGAGAAACTGAAACATGTTTCATATCCGTTAGTTGAAACCATGTCCGGACGACTCTCTACCCTCACCATAACACCAACGTTATTTGAGAACATGTTAGAGAAGCAAACCAGGGACCCGAGCCTTCAAAGAATTAAACAAGAGACCACAGGAGGAAAGAATGACGGGTTCCGTATCACAGACGATGGAATATTATACCTCAGGGATCGATTATGTATTCCAGAGGATCCAGAGTTGCCAAAAAAGATACTGGAAGAATCCCATACAACGCCTTATGCAATGCACCCGGGTTCCACAAAGATATATCAGGACCTGAAAAAGAAATTTTGGTGGTCCGGTATGAAAAGAGAAGTGGCTCAGTACGTCAGTACTTGTCTGACGTGCCAAATGGTAAAAGCTGAACATCAGAGACCCGGCGGATTATTACAACCTGTCCAAATTCCAGAATGGAAATGGGAAGAAATCTCCATGGATTTCATTTCAGGTCTACCCAGGACGACAAACGGATATGATGTTATATGGGTGATCGTGGACAGATTGACAAAGTCTGCACACTTTTTGGCGATCAAGATGACTTATTCAACTGAACAACTAGCTCAGCTATATGTTAAGGAAATCGTCAAATTACATGGTATCCCTAAAACCATTATTTCTGATAGAGATGGACGTTTTGTCTCGCACTTTTGGGAGTGTGTTCAGAAGGCCCTCGGCACGAAATTGTTGCTTAGCACAGCCTTCCACCCACAGACTGATGGGCAGACTGAAAGAGTAAATCAAATATTGGAGGATATGTTAAGAACTTGTGCCCTGGACTTCAAGGGGAGCTGGTGCCGATATTTATACTTGGCAGAATTCGCCTACAATAATAGCTACCAAGCTACTATTGGAATGGCACCTTACGAAGCTCTATATGGGAGGAAGTGTAGGTCCCCTATATGCTGGTATGAGAGCGGTGAAAAGAAAGAAATGGGGTTCCGAACAGAACTTATTGATGACACCACCCGAGCTATACAGAAGATCCGCCAACAAATAGAAACTGCTCAGAGTCGGCAGAAGAATTATGCCGATAAACGGCGCAGGCCGCTAGAATTCAACATCGGAGATTTGGTATTCCTTAAGGTATCCCCCATGAAAGGGATAATGAGGTTCGGAAAGAGAAGCAAGTTAAGCCCACGATACGTAGGACCGTACCGGATTTTAGAAAGAGTGGGCCAAGTCGCATACAGAATGGAACTACCTCAGACATGGCAGCCATTCACAACGTGTTCCATGTATCGATGCTCAAGAAATGTACTCCCAGCACAGATCAAGTGATTGAGTCTCAGTCGGTACAGGTGCAGGAAGACCGGAGTTACGAAAGTAAACCCATCCAGATCCTAGACCAAGAAATCAAGAGGTTAAGGAACAAAGAAATCAAGTGATCCAAGTTAACTATGTTACCATGTTCCTTATGATAGTATAATCACATGATACACCCTTATGCTTAAATATGTATGCTTGTGATTCATACTTTCCATGATATGACATGTGCTAGAAATATGCATGCTTTTATGATATGCTATGTGGATAGAAATATGCATGCTTTTATGATATGCTATGTGGTGAAAATATGCATGCTTTTATGATATGCTATGTGGTGAAAATATACATGCTTTTATGACATGATGTATGCCTAAGTGATGCATACCTTTATGATATGATGTATGCCTAAGTGATGCATACTTTTATGACATGATGTATGCCTAAGTGACGCATACCTTTATGATATGATGTATGCCTAAGTGATGCATACTTTTATGATATGATGTATGCCTAAGTGATGCATACTTTTATGATATGATGTGTGCCTAAGTGATGCATGCTCTTATGATGTGTGATATGTATAAGTATGACATGTACTTTACTTTATATGGCTTGTACCAAGGGTGTGCTCCATAAGCGCCCCGGGGTCGATGGAATAAGACTCGGGCCTCGTTAGGGATGGGCTCCTAAGTGCCCCTAGGTCGATGGAGTAAGACTCGGGCCTAGTATGTTTGCCTTATAGGGTTCAAGACTTGCTACCTTGGACCTACATAGGTTGCGCGCAATATGTAAGTGGTACATAGCCGGGATCCCCTTTAAGTTGATAATATGTTCAAGTATATATGTAAGAAAAAATAGTTTTAAAGATCATGAGACATACACATGTTTTTCGGATACATGTTTTCAAAATCATATTGCATATACCTTATGATCATGTTGTGATGATGCTATGATTTATGATATGCCATGATTAGATATGAGTATGTTATGTTTCATGCTATGCTTGATATACCATGCTACCTTATGATGATGCTATGATATGCCATGATTAGATATGATTATGTTATGTATCATGCTATGCTTTAAGAGATGATATGCCATGACTAGTTATGATTTTGTTATGTTGCATGATATGCTTAAAGAGTATGATATGTTATGCCATGACTAGTTGAGATCATGTTATGTTGAGATATTCTTTGATCATGTGATGATTTTCGGTTTTAGTGAGTAGGAAAGGAACTTACTGAGCCATGAGTGTTCATAGCTTACTTTCCTTGTACCACAGATAAAGGAAAAAGCTGGATGAGCTAAAGGAGCAGCAGGAGAGGCAAGGAGATGTGTGTGGCGGTGGCTAGGCAACCAAATAAGAACCTGCTTTAAGAACTTTTAAGAATTTCGCTTTGGTTTCGTAAATTGTAGTACTATATGGGTAACTTGATGTTATGTTTCTATTTATCTTGTTATCATGTTATGGAAACCATATTAGTGTAGTTCGGATTTGAAAACAAAAGAAAAGTTTTATTAAACTAAGAAAATTATTTCAAGTCTTCCGCTGTAATATGTACATAGAGTATCGTAGCCCCGTCCCTTAGGGTTAGCAGGGAGGGCGGGCGTTACAGATAATTTACTAGGTTATGTAACTTATTTACTTGAGAAAAACTTATAGCATGGTTAGGCTCTTCAGAAATAGATACAGATTTCTGGCTTCTCTCGGACTTGGTTTCTAATTCTTTCTTGGTTTCAAACTCGATGTCTTGTTCTCAGGCCAGAAGTGCAAGAAAACTTGTCTATTTGAGAACTTTGTCAGAATCTTCTGATGAAGATTCATCCCGCAACAATGCCTTCTTTTTCCGTTGCTTTTTCATTTCCTTCTGGTTTAGACAATTGGCCTTGATATGTCTTTTCTTGTTGCAGCTGTAGCAGGTGACTTCGGACTTGGCCTTTAGACTTAGTTGCATTGTCTTTAATTGGATCACCTTCTTGATCTCTCTTTTGGTGAATCCTTTCTTCTTCTTATACAACTTCCGAACTAGGTTCACGAGTTCGGCGGTAATTTCATCATCTTCTTCCAAGTCGGATTCATCTTTGGACTCGAGTTCGGTTCGGCGCTTGATTTTTGGTACCCTCATTTTGCTTGTACCTGCGACCAAACCAATACCTTTTTCAATCGATAGTGCATTAGTCTATTTATAAAGTTCAAATTCTAAAAATAGTTCATCTAAATTAATTACTGAAAGATCTTTAGATACTTTATAAGCATCTACCATGGATGCTCACAAAGTATTTCTTGGAAAGACATTAGGTGTGTACCTAATAATGTTATGATTTTCCATTTTCTATCTGATCACGTGGAGGCTATTTAGTATATCTTGGATTTGGGCATGTAGTCGACTCGTCGTCTCACCCTCCTATATTATATAATTTATTTAGAATTAGATCCCGTTTACTTACCTTAGTGTGTGAGGTGCCCTTGTGCAGCTCGATTAGCTTTTCCCATAACTCCTTGGCACTGTTAAAGGGGATGACCAGGTTCAATTCTTCTTTAGTTAAGCCATATTAGTGGGTCTAGGTTGCCTTCGCATTGACATCAATTTTCTTTTTGGTTGGTGTGTCCCATTTGTTGCAGGGGATGAGAGCTCTATCTTTGGTGGGATAAGTGAATCCTGTCTGGATTATTATCCATATTTCTACCTGCGTTTTAAGGTGGTACTCCATTCGACTCTTCTAGTATCCGAAGTCCTTTCCGAAGAAAAGGGGTAGGTGAGTAGTTCTGTAGCCTTCTTGGTGGGCTATTGATAAAGAATATCGCACACACAAAAAATATCAAATGTTCCAAGACTGGTCTCGGATTAGTAGTGCAGGAAAAACTGAAGAACTTGAGTGGTGTTACACCAACTTTGAGAAGTAATGATCTCGATAGAGAAAGATTATTGGAAGGGGTGATAGTACCAATTTTGATTGACTCTAAAATATCAAGATTCAAAATTGGAAAAAAAAAGAGGCATAAGAATATATTCACTAGCAAAAAAAATATAAATTTTTTGCTCGAATGGTGGTTTCACCAATTCAGAATGACCCCGCTCTAATACCAATTATTGGATCAATATACACTAGAGGCAGAGGGTGAATAGTACTCTTGGCTATTTTGCCTTTCTTTTCAGAAAGCACAGAATAAAACATAGAGGAAGATAAAAACACAATCGCAAACACAAGTAAGATTTACTTGGTTTGGAGCCTGTGATGACTCCTACTCTAAGGCCTGCCATCGTTGACCACTTTCATTGGGTAATCACTATAAGCTCGAGAAATCTTTATAGAGATAGAATTAGAAGTATTGAAATTAACAACAAAGTTTACATACAACAAAGGATTAGCAGTTGTTTGTCTATTGTTAGAGCAGCATTTGGACATCGTCGAATCATCTCGAAGTAACGAACAAGAGAGTAGAAGTTGTTCAGTTTCGGTGATTCGAAGTGTTGGTCGAGGCTCCTTTTTATAGTAGAGATGATTCTGAACCAGATCCACTGAACTTGGGATCAGGTTTGACTTGAAGCTTATCTGTTAACCGATCCATCTGTTCAATCGACCAAACCTACTGAACATGCTTGGCTTTTCGTTAAGCTGCCGCTTTAGATGAGTCTTCATTTGGTCGACTGATCTCACCGTTGGATCGACCAATCCTTCTTTCCTCACTTGCTTATCTGGTATGATCAACCCGATCCGATTGAGTTAGCACCTATCCATCGTTCGGTCGACTGAACTCAAGGTTTGGTCGACCGATCCCTTGATTGAAACTTAGCCAGAAGCTAATCTGATCACCTGGGTTCGGTCGACCGATAAGGCTGTAAACTTCAACCTGTAAAATATTAGTTTCTTGCAAAATAGAGTTAAAGAAATAGGCAAATAGTATAAAATGTAACTTTGACAGTCTCTAGACTGCCCGGTTCTATCTTTCGGATTTCCCAGAAATCCTAGGGTGAACTAAGGCCTACTGTTCCCTCTTCAGGGAATGTGTCCTCACCTATTCCTCTAAGGAGAAATTACCTTTTTTCAGACCAATCCTCTTGACTATCTGGATTTTTACTTAATGTTCGAGACTCCAGGACTTTCTGCTGAATGTCTGCTCCATGACCGTCCAGACTGTTAGGACCCTTGGCGGTCGGCTAAAGGGAGGGTGAATAGCCCCTACACAAATTAAACAAACAAAAACCTTTCTCGGAAAAATAAGTTGATTAAAAGAACACTTGCATAAGAATAAGAAAAGACTAAAAGGAAAGAGGCACAACATGTTTACTTGGTTATAACCAGGGAGGTTGTTAATCCAAGGCAGATGAAGTTTCGCTAATTTCTCCTTTAAGCAGAGAAGCCCCTTTACACATAAACAGAAAGCTAAACAGAAAATTGAACGAGTACAAGGGTTGTTTCTCTTTTTCTTGTTATATTTAGCTTTTGGGAGTAGGGCTACCTATATAGCCCTACTCGAGAGGTCAAGGAATATGCAGGCCAAGGATCTAGGTGCTCTCTAGCCCACATTTTGTACCTCCTTTGAGCTGGAGCATTATTTTTTCTGGAAGAATTCATGTTCCTTTTCAACCTCATGTTTAATGAACCTTTCAATAAATTAGTGTTAATGTATTCAGATCACAGAATGTGAATCCACATCTATTGATTATGTGGAAGTTTAATTGTAATCATGCCTCCTCCATGCTGCTTAGATTTATGAGGTTTAAGAATGAAGGAAGAATCTTTCATTTTGTTCTTTTGAAAATTTATTATGTCAATATAAGTAGAATCTTTTTGAGTTTCTGAGATTATCTGTTTAAATAAAAATCTTCTCTTCCTATTTCATTTTGTTCTTTTGAAAATTTATTATGTCAATATAAATAGAATCTTTTTGAGTTTCTGAGTTGATCTGTTTAAATAAAAATCTTCTCTTCCTATTAGCTAATTTTGTTGCTTGCTAGTAATTCTGTTGCCGCTCACTTGGCTACCAGGATTCATAAACTCTAGTACTTAGCCTGGAGGTCTAGAGTTCGAATACTGGGGAAGGCAAAAATCTACTAGCCAGGGGTGGGAAGACCTAGTGAGTAACGGGCGCTCACTTGGCTACCAGGATTCATAAACTCTAGTACTTAACCTGGAGGTCTAGAGTTCGAATCCTAGGGAAGGCAAAAATTCACTGGCTAGGGGTGGAAAGACCTAGTGAGTAACGGCATGGCCAAGGGTTGTCAGTCGACGACATAAGGAGTCGCCAAATGGGCCGCCAATTGAGTCGCCCAAGGGATCGCCAAGGGGCCGCCAAATGGGTCGCCAGTTGGGTCGCCCAAGGGGTAGAGTGGTCGGGTCATTGCAAGGCGCTCACTTGGCTACTAGGATTCATAAACTCTAGTACTTAGCCTGGAAGTCTTGAGTTCGAATCCTGGGGAAGGCAAAAATCCACTGGCCAGGGGTGGGAAGACCTAGTGAGTAATGGCACGGCCGAGGTGTTAGTTAGAGCCCTAGAGCCAATCATATGATAATTATTATATGGACTCATTGTATCATATTCCTATATATATAAAGGCTTTTGTTTTGGTTATTATACTTACTTGTATTGGTGTCAAATAACTAAGTATAATAGCGTCCTTGAGTAGAAGATTCTTACCTATATCAATAGATTGGTTGAATCGATAGTGAGATGATATAGGGAACACTACTCTTAATCATTCCTAGTCAAGTATTAACATTCAGGGGCAATGTTAATGTGATGAGACTAGCATGTAGGTCAACTCGATGACTTGATCTCACAAGTCATGGATATAGAGATATCAAGTTGACACATGGGTATGCATTGGATAATGTATACTGAATGACCCGCCATGAGAAAGTATCATAGATCGTTATATGAGTGTCATATACTTTTTCATGTGGCTATTAGTATGACTACTAGTCCTTGGACCTGAAGTCACCATGGTTCCCTACATAAGGAGTTGCATACTTTGGCTTCGTCAAACGTCACCCGTAATTGGGTGGACTATAAAGGCGATTACTGGGTATGTAACAAATTATGCGAAGGGATGTGAGTGATGTAGATGGGATCTATCCCTCCTATATGACGGGAGTAACATCATTATTCTTGATAGAGTGAGACCACTAAGTGCATGGTCATGCCCAAATGAGTCAATATGAGATATTGAGCTCATTTGATTAGAGTGAGTCTACTTGGAGTTCAAGATTTAGATTGATTAGAGGATGACATGGTATATGCCTCACATTGATCAATCTAGATGTCAAGGATAGAAGGACATTGTCATATATTGTGAAGAGTCACAATTAGTAGTCACAAGGTGATGTTGGATCTCAACATTCTTGTAACTTGGGTAGTAATGATGTGTTGCTAGATACCGCTCATTACTTATGCTTATAAATGAGTTTAGGAGCATTGCCAACGTTATAAGAACCTATAGGATCATACACAAAGGACAATTAGATTGAGATTCGGTTCATATGATGAACCAAGAGGATTAGGTTCATGTGATGAACTGAATTGGATTAAGAGTAATCCAAATTAGATTAATTGAGTAAGACTCGATTGAGTTAGACTTGAGTTAGACTCAAGTGAGGCTAGACTTGAGTTAGACTCAAGTGAAGCTTAATGATGATATTCATTGAATTTTGAATTCAATGATAAATGGAATTTAATTTGAATTTTAGATTCAAATTTCGATTGAGTTTCAAAATGGTCATTTAATGAAGAATGAATATTCATTAAATATTCATTAAGGCTCATTAATGAGGCTCATTAATGGTGTTGATGAGCATTAAGTATTTTCATTAGATGAAAATACTTAAGCCATTTTTTTACTCTTATTTTGATAATCGATCATTATTATTCCTCCTTGCTTCTTCTTCTCTCCCTCTCCTCCTCCTTGGCCGAAACCCTAAAAGAGTGCTAGCACACTCTATGGTTTCTTCTCCACCTAATTGTTCATGTGGATACACATAGAGGGGTGTTCACTTGACACCCTTGAGATCCTGCATCTTCTTGGACGAGCGGGATAAGCGAAGGGCTTCGCATCAAAGTTATAAAGTCCTAAACATCTAGATCTAAAGTAGATCTAGGATTAGAAAACACGTACATGAAATTTTAATATTCGCACGGATCCGGTGGCATGGGATTTCGGGGTTTCCGCAACGCAAAAAGCAATTTTTGTGGCTCGAAAATCCCTACACGAGGGTCATCGGTCGACGACATAAGGGATCACCAAATGGGCCGCCAGTTGGGCTGCTCAAGGGACAGCCAAGGGGCCGCCAAATGGGCCTCCAATTGGGTCGCCCAAGGGGCCGAGGGGTTAGGTCGTTACAATAAAAAGGCACCTTTTATTGTAATGACCCGGCCCCTCGGCCCCTTGGGCGGCCCATTTGGCGGTCCCTTGGTCGGCCCAACTGGCGGCCCATTTTGGCAACCCCTTATGTCATCGACCGAAGACCCTTGATCGTGCCCGCTACTCACTAGGTCTTCCCACCACTGGCCAGTGGATTTTTGCCTTCCCCAGGATTCAAACTCTAGACCTCCAGGCTAAGTACTAGAGTTTATGAATCCTGGTAGCTAAGTGAGCGCCACTTGGCTACCAGGATTCATAAACTCTAGTACTTAGCCTGGAGGTCTAGAGTTCGAATCCTGGGAAAGGCAAAAATCCACTGGTCAGGGGTGGGAAGACCTAGTGAGTAACGGCACGGCCGAGGGTCGTCGATCGACGACATAAGGGGTCGCCAAAATGGGCCGCTAGTTGGGCCGCCCAAGGGACCGCCAAATGGGCCGCCAGTTGGGTCGCCCAAGAGGCCGAGAGGCCGGGTCGTTAAAATAAACATGATCACTACACAAGTATGGGAATAAACATGAACGTGTACATAATATAAACATGATTGAATTTATAGCTTACAAAAGTATGTGTTGGTGCAATTGACCTCCAAGGTTTTAATGTCAGACAAATATGTTTAAGTATATTAAGTATAGATCTTGATCTAGGGAAGTCATAATTTTAGGCTAGGCAAGGGAAGTCCTAGTTGCAGGCTAGGCAAGGAAAATCTCGATAGATCGTGGAAGCCAGGTGGAAGCCAAATACTGAGTCTTGGTGAGTGAAGTCAAGTGGTGAAAAACCTAGGGGGAGATAACCTTAGGTAACGAGAAGTCTTGGAGGAGTGAACTCCAAGCAAGGTTGATCGGATAGTTTTCAGTTGACCACACGCGGTCGACCGAACCAGCGAATCTCGATAAATCTAGGCTTAGGTTTATCATTGTATTCTACATTATTATTGTTGTTGGCTAATATAGTATTGCAGGAAAGGTCTTAGTGGATCAGGTGAACAGACACTGAGCAGGCAAAGTTCAAACATGTCTGGAGGACCATGTTTGGCAGGTAAGTTGAGGTAAACAACTGGAGGAGCAACAGTGAGGTCGGGTTCCTGAAGGGAACAACCTAAGATCACTGATCCAACTGAAGAAACCGGGAAGATTTCCAAGTTGAGATCAAGTTAGTTCTTCTGTCTAATATTACTCATGCATTATATATTACTGTGTTAACCTTAGTTTTATGTTGCAGGGATACTTTATTTAACTCTGTGTTACAGGTTCGGCTAGATCGGTCGACCGAATGTAGGGATCAGTCGACTGAAGAAGGATGACTCAGCAAAGGTTAGTTTAATCAGCAACGATCAAAAGGAGAAGGAAGCTACACTAATCGGTGGACTGAACCAGAGGTTTGATCGACCGAACGATCAATATTAAAGGCACAGTAAATGCAAATCATGACAAATCTTGATGAACAGGGAAGGAGCATGTTTGGTCGATCGAACAAAGGGATCGGTTGACCGAACCCTTAATGATCAATTAATACTTAAGATCGAATCAGCATCGGATCTCAGCCAGGAAGGAAGGAAGCTGATTCGGTCAACCGAACCAAGGGATCGGTCGACCGAACATCGACGATCTTATAAAAAGAAGCTCGAGGTCGAGGCTGTATACACTTTCTGATCATCTCAAAGCTCTCCTCTGTGCAAGCTTCTCGTGCTACAAGTCTTCTACAACTCTTCAAGCTACTCCGTCCGGAAGTATCGACCAAGCTTCAATTTGTACATTTGTTGGTATATCAGTTTATTAGCTTGCATTGTATTCTTTCATTAGTAAGATAGTAGATTGTTACTATCTTGCTTATCTGTATGCACTACTTCTTTCCGAGGTTTTCGGAAAGAAGGGTTATAGTGGATTGCCCATCGGTGCGGTCAAGGATCGCGGGCTTTGGAGTAGGAGTCAACCTAGACTTCGAACCAAGTAATTAAACGAGTTTTTCATTCTACTTTCCGCTACACGACTCTGTTTTCTAAAGTAAAAGAAAAGTTTTAAAAGCACGATATTCACACCCCCCCCCTCTATCGCACTCATCCGATCCAACAAATGGTATCAGAGCCTCGTAAGCTCTGAATTTACTTAACCATTTTTCAAAGCATTTTTAAAACTTTTTCTTTTCTCCATTTATTCTTTCTTTCAGAATATTTTTTTTTATTTTTCAAGCACTACTAATCCCAAGACAAAAGTCTTGGAAATTGGTTTGTTGTTTTATTTTATTCAAGAATGTCGATGTCATATCAAGAAGGGTGAAACATCTATGACCCTCCACCGTACGATCAATTCTACTTCAATTCCTGGAGGCAAATGATGGAATGCTTCATTGGAAGCAACAATTTTGACAACTGGATCGCACTGAGACAATCTTCTCAAAACTCAGAAGCAAACACAAAGGTAATAGATATTTTAATTAGTGTTTTGCCTAATAAAGTTTTGTGTCAATTAGAAGATTACAAGAACGCATTCAAGATGTGGACTAAATTGATCGAGCTTCACGAGACTCCGTCGAGGCTAGAAGATCAAGGCGAAAGTGAGTTCAAATTCGAGTCTGAATCCGGAGAGCTATCCTCAGAGCCGGATCTAGAAGAACAAGACCAAATCAACTTCATCGCACTAGTGGCTGAGGAGGAGGCTGATGGATCTGAACTCAAGTCAGAACATGTGTCCAAACCTGAACCTAAGTCCAACCAAATGCTTGAGCCTGAATTCAAAATGGCAATGGTCAAGGGGGAGAATTCTAATGAGGATTCAAAAGATAATCTTGTAAATACAAAATTTAAAGAACACGTAACATGTTTTAATTGCAGAGAAAAATGGCATTACAAAAGTAAATGTCCAAAGAATCGATTTACACAACCGGAGGCAAAGGAGGAACCGATGATGCTAGAGTCCGTAAAATGAAGGACCACATTGATTGTTTCAAGTGTAAAAAGATGGGACACTACAAATCTCAATGCTCGAAAACAAGATTAAAGGATCCAGGGGGAGCAATTAAGGTAAAACAATTTATGTTACATGAAAAATTATATGCTTTAGATCCTTCTTGTTTGAATTGTACTATGAATTTAAAAAAGCATAAAAATCCTACATTACTTAACAAAACTAATTTAATTAATAAAAATTTAAATAATTCAAATATAATTAAAATTGATCAAATTAACCCAAACCTTAATCAAGACCCAGATCTGGTTAATCAAAATTTATTTATTCAAGAGAATTTGAATTTAAATCAAAATAATAATGTTCTAAAATTAATTAACAATAAAAAAAATTTAACTAAAAATTTAGATAATAAAAATAAAAAACCAAACTATAAATTAAATACAAAATCAAATTTTAGAAAACTAGAAAAACTAAATAATGTTTTAAAAAATAAAATTGATAAATTAGAAAATATTATTAATAATTTTATCAACTCACAAAATCTAGATTTAAGTTATAAATCAAAACCAAATCTGAAACAAAATTTCCACAAACCTAATTATAATCATGTGCCCTTTAATTATGAAACTAATCAACTATAACAATAATAATAAATAATAATATAACAACAATAAAGCAATAATAATAAAACAACTATAACAATAAAAATAATATGACTTGTTTGAATTCATTGACTTGCCATGATCATGCATACTTATCTGATATATACCATGTCATACATCTTTTCTTTATGCTACTAGTTTAGAACGGTTAGTTAAAAAGATTTACCAAACCCTAACAACATAGTATCAAAATGGATTGGGATGATAATACGTCAAGGAAGCTTTGTCGAAGGCATGTCTAGGCTAAATCTTGTGTATTCTACCTGGTGCACTAGACCTAGTGGATCTAATCGAAGCTACCCCAATCAAACATGGGCTAGTTAGACCAAAACTAAGTATTAAGTTTTTTGGGCAGAACTATTTTGGAAAGTATTCAGCAAGTGGTCTACCGTTGATACACAAGAAGGTCATATGTCTCACCACTGAACTGAAAACTTATCCTTAGGAAGTCTGCTTGATTAACCCAAAGCTAAGTTTGAATCTAACATGCGTTTAATAACCTTTTTCAAATTTAACTAAAAACTAAATTAAAATTATTTTAAAACTTTAATTAAAATATTAAACCTAATTATGAAAACCAAATTTAATTTAAATGGATAATAAAAATGTAAAAACATTACATAAAATCGAAAATTAATTACAACTTTAAATTAATCAAAATTTAATTCAAACTTCAAATTAATAAAACTAAAACTAAATTAAAACAAACTTAATTCAAACTAAACTTAAACTTAAATTACTCAAGTGTACTTTAAAAAGCAAACTAAAACAACTTTAAAATAAAACTAAATTAATTAACCCTAATCAATAACTAATTTACCTTAATAGACATAATTAATATTTAATGACTATAATCAATAAATAAATTAATATTAAATCAATAATTAATAACTTTAACTTAATTAAATTAATGATTAACTTTACAATTTAACTTAATACACTTAATTATTTCTTAGTGAATTTCAACTTAAAATCTTAACTTTAATCAATAAATAAAGTACTTTAGACTTAAACAAAATTAAAATTTCAAAGTTTATTAAAACTAATTCTAAAATCTTTACATAATTAATTCCTAAGAAACTAATTAAATTAATAATAATTTATAATCAATTAATCCATAACTATTAATTATGAAACTTATAATCAACCTTAATTGTAATAAGCAATAATTAATCTAACAATTTTAAATCAAATTTTTAATCCTTAATTTTTTAAAAATAAATAATCATACTCAATTAAAACTAACTTTTAAATTAAGTTTAAATCAATCATTAATCTAACAACCAACCTATAACCATAACTATTAAAACAATTCTTAACCCAATTAACTTAATTAATCCTTAATTAGCTAATTATCTTTAACAAATAACTTTAAAATTTCTAAACTAAACATTAATTTATAAATTCAAATACTGTTACCATGAATTAATCTTAATAATTCATTTTAACCCAAAAATTAACTTAACATAATCAAAGTTCAACTAATATTCAATTTAAATTTCAACAAACTCACAATCTATAAAGTCATCTCACACAATTATAGGATTATCATACTTGAAAATTTAGAATGGGTGAGATGCTAAGAAAATTTAAATTTAAATTTTTAAAAAAATATATTTTGAATACCTATAAATCTATTTTCTTAAGAAATATTTTTCAAATTTTGATTGATGATTGATTTGGTATATTATATATATAAATTATTCACCATCTAAAGTCTTTAGATCTTTAAGTCAACCATGACCCTTAGACACACATAGAAAAGTTTTCCTTGTGGGTAACAAGGATATCTAATAAGAGTATCTGGTTAAGGGGGAGAGACTATACTGAAAGACATATTGTTCAAATTGAAAATATATCTTCAAAGAGGTTTTGAAAAGTTTTGAGTGTAAGTATTCTCTTTTTAAAACACTTTCTTCAAAATCATCATGATATGAAAAATGCCTTGAAAAGTATGGATGATAAAAATCACTTTGCAAATCTTTTTAAACTTACTTGAAAAATTATTTTGAAAGCAACTTAGTTCTGCAAAAATAATCTTAAGTCTTAAACATTTTTAAAAGTAGCTTGAAAATATTTTTGAAAAATTGCTTACAAAAATAACTCAAAATACTATCTTTTAAACATAGCTCAAGCATTATATTTTCAAAATCATATTCTTCAAACTCATACATTTTGAAAAATCATAGTTTAAAAAATACTTTTATGTTTCATACTTTGAAAAACTGTTTGCAAATCTTTTTGAAACTTATTTTTATGAAATTATTATTCCTTAACAAATATTTTTAATATTTTGAAGGCATTCATATCTTGTTTTACAAAAATTATTTTAAGCCTTGGTATGTCTTAGTAAAATCCTTGAAAATATTTTTAAAATTAGCCTTGAAATATTTTATCCTTATTTTGAAAATGATATTGGAAACTCCTTCAAAAGAATTTTTGACACTAAGAATCAATAATTTCCAAAATATATTTGATGTATGAAACCCAATTACATCTTATTATTATCTTTCAAAAGAGTGAGGGAATACCTTAGGAATTATCTTGAGAATGCTTCAGGTTTTACATCATTGTCGGTGCAAAACTTAGGGATACATTAGAAATCAATGATATTTATGAAGGATTCTTTTTGATGAATGACAAAAGGGGGAGAAGAAGGGTTTAAGTTAGAAATCTAAATTTTTTGACCTAACTTAAACATATTTGTCAAACATCAAAAAAGGAGAGATTGTTGGTGCAATCGACCTCCAAGGTTTTAATGTCAGACAAATATGTTTAAGTATGTTAAGTATGAAGCTTGATGTAGGGAAGTCCTAGTTGTAGGCTAGGCAAGGGAAGTCCTAGTTGCAGGCTAAGCAAGGGAAATCTCAGAAGATCGTGGAAGCCAGGTGGATAGGTCTAGAGGATCTGATCCTTGAGTAGCCGAATACTGAAGCAAGGGAAATCTCGGTATATCGTGGAAGCCAACTGGATAGGTTTGGAGGACCTGATTCCTGGGTAGCCGAATACTGAGTTTTGGTGAGTGAAGTCAAGTGGTGAAAAACCTAGGGGGAGATAACCTTAGGTAACGAGAAGTCTTGGAGGAGTGAACTCCAAGCAAGATTGATCGGATGGTTTCCAGTCGACCACGCGCGGTCGACCGGACCAACGGATCTCGGTAAATCAAGGTTTAGGTTTACCATTGTATTCTACATTATTATTGTTGTTGGCTAATATAGTATTACAAGAAAAGTCTTAGTGGATCAGACGATCAGACACTGAGCAAGCAAAGTCCAAACATGTCTGGAGGACCATGTTTGGCAGGTAAGTTGAGGTAAACAACTAGAGGAGCGACAGTGAGGTCAGGTTCCTGAAGGGAACAACCTAAGATCGCTGATCCAACTAAAGAAACCGGGAAGGTTTCCAAGTTGAGATCAAGATAGTTCTACTGTCTAATATTACTCATGCATTATATATTACTATGATAACCTTTGTGTTGCAGGGATACTTTATTTAACTCTGTGTTACAGGTTCGGCTGGATCGGTCGACCGAATGTAGGGATCAGTCGACCGAAGCAGGATGACTCAGCACAGGTTAGTTTAATCAGCAACGATCAAAAGGAGAAGGAAGCTACACTAATCGGTGGACTGAACCAGAGGATCGATCGATCGAACGATCAATATTAAAGGCGCAGTAAATGCAAATCATGGAAAATCTCGATGAACAGGGAAGGAGCATGTTCGGTCGACTGAACAAAGAGATCGGTCGACCGAACCCTTAATGATCAATTAATACTGAATATCGAATCAGCATCGGATCTCAGCTAGGAAGGAAGGAATCTGGTTCGGTCGGCCGAACCAAGGGATCGGTCGACTGAACATCGGTGATCTTATAAAAAGAAGCTCGAGGTCTGAGGCTGTATACACTTTCTGATCATCTCAAAGCTCTCCTCTGTGCAAGCTTCTGGTGCTACAAGTCTTCTACAACTCTTCAAGCTACTCCGTCCAGAAGTATCGACCGAGCTTCAATTTGTACATTTGTCGGTATATCAGTTTATTAGCTTACATTGTATTCTTTCATTAGTAAGATAGTAGATTGTTACTATCTTGCTTATCTGTACGTACTGCTTTTTTCTGAGGTTTTCGGAAAGAAGGGTTATAGTGGATTGCCCTGTTGGGTTTTTCGGGCCGCGAAAACCGCTTTTTCGCGTCGCGGAAACCTCGAAAGCCCCTAGCCATGGATCCGTGCGAAGAAAATTTACGAAAAACTTATGAGTACGAGTTTACTATCTAGATCTACATGTTTAGAAATTTACCCTTGTAGCGAAGCCCTTCGCGTTCCCGCTCATCCAAACGGTGCCGGATCTCGAGAGTGTCAAAATAGACACTCCTCTAGAAGTATCCACACGAACTAATTAGGTGGAGATGACCAAAAACCAAGGTGTGCTAGCACCTATGTGGTTCGGCCAAGGAAGGAGGAGAGGGAGAGCTTGAGAGGAAGAAAAAAGAAAATGCACACTTGAATGGAAAAATGAATTCACATTCAAAACCATAGTGGCCGGCCACTCTCCATTGTAACCCCAAATTAATTGCATTAATTACAATTAATGTGAAGCCATTAAAGAGAATGGCTTTGTAACTTCCATGAGGTGGCACCCATGATGATGTGGAGTAACATCATTGGTCCACATCAATGCCAACTCACCAATGAGGTGGCATAAAGTCAAGTCAAACTTGACTTTTAATCTTCCTCTCAAGTCAAGCCAAACTTGACCAAATCTCTTCTATGGTTGATCGAATCCAACCATTTGATTCAAGCCAACTTAATATAATGAATCTAATTCATTTAATTAAATTGATTCAATGAGTCAAAATCAAAATTAGACTCATTGAACACATGGATCAACTTGAGTCAAACTCAAGTTAGCCCAATTAGGATTACTCTTAATCCAATTTGATTCATCAAATGAATCTAATCCTCTTGGTTCATCATATGAACCTAATCTCCATCTAATTGTCCTAAGTGTGTGACCCTATAGGTTCTTGTAACGTTGGCAATGTCCTAAACCCATTTAGGAGCATAAGTAATGAGCGGTATCTAGCAACACATCATTACTACCCAAGTTACAAGAATGTCGAGATCCGACATCACTTTGTGACTACTAATTGTGACTCCTCACAAAATATGACAAGTGTCCTTCTATCCTAGACATCTAGATTGATCAATGTGAGGCATAGACCGTGTCATCCTCTGACCAATCTAAATCTTGAACTCCAAGTAGACTCACTAAATCAAATGAGCTCAATATCCTATATTGACTCATTTGGGCATGGTCATGCACTTCGTGGTCTCACTCTATCAAGAATATCGATGTCTCTCCCCTCATATAGGAGGGATAGATCCCATCTACATCACTCACATCCCTCTGCATAATTTGTTATATACCCAATAATCGCCTTTATAGTCCACCCAGTTACGGGTGACGTTTGACGAAACCAAAGTACATAACTCCTTATGTAGGGATCTATGGTGACTTCAGGTCTATGGACTAGTAGTCATACTAATAGCCACATGAGAAACTATATGACACTCATATAACGATCCATGATACTTTCTCATGGCGGGTAATTCAGTATACATTCTCTAATGTATACCCATGTGTCAACTTGATATCTCTATATCCATGACTTGTGAGATCAAGTCATCGAGTTGACCTACATGCTAGTCTTATTGCATTAACATTGTCCCTGAATATTAATACTCGACTAGGAATGATTAAGAGTAGTGTTCCCTATATCATCTCACTATCGATTCAACTAACCGATTGATATAGGTGAGAACCATCTACTCAAGGACATTATTATACTTAGTTTATTTGGCACCAATACAAGTAAGTATAATAACCAAAATCCAAATGTCTTTATTTATATAGAATATGATATAATAAGTCCAAAATATAATCATCAAATGATTGGCTCTAGGGCTCTAGCTAATAATCTCCCACTAGCACAAGTGCCAATCAGTGTAGGCTCTAAGCCCAAATGACCTAGTGTGGCCATCATGCTTCTTCTGTGTCAAAGCCTTGGTCAAGGGATCTGCGATGTTAGCCTCTGTAGGTACTCTGCAAATCTTCACATCTCCTCTCTCGATGATCTCTCGAATGAGATGGAAGCGTCGTAGTATGTGTTTGGTCCGCTGGTGTGTGCGAGGTTCCTTCGCCTGTGCTATAGCTTCATTGTTGTCACAATAGAGCTCAATGGGGTCAGCAATGCTAGGAACCACCCCAAGTTCAGTGATGAACTTGTGGATCCAAACTGCTTCCTTTGCTGCCTCTGATGCAGCAATGTACTCGGCTTCTGTTGTAGAATCAACTACTGTATCCTGCTTCGAACTCTTCCAGCTGACAGCACCACCATTAATACAAAATACGAACCCCGACTGCGATCTATAGTCATCCTGGTCGGTCTGGAAGCTAGCATCACTGTAACCCTTTACAGCTAGCTCATCATTGCCTCCATATATCAAGAAATATTCTTTAGTCCTTCTTAAGTACTTAAGAATATTCTTGACCGCTATCCAGTGACTTTCACCTGGATCTGACTGCTATCTGCTTGTCATGCTCAAAGCATACGAGATATCAGGTCGAGTACATAGCATGGCGTACATGATCGATCCTATGGCTGAGGCATAAGGGATCTGATCCATGCGGTCTCTCTCCTCTCTAGAAGAGGGACCTTGAGTCTTCGAAAAACTCACGCCATGTGACATCGGCAGAAATCCCTTCTTGGAGTTCTGCATGGCAAATCGAAAGAATACCTTATCAATGTATGTACTCTGACTTAGGCCAAGCAATCTCTTAGATCTATCTCTATAGATCTGTATCCCTAGAATACGAGATGCCTCACCAAAGTCCTTCATTGAGAAGCAACTCCCTAGCCAGGTCTTGACAGACTGAAGCATAGGGATGTCCTTCCTAATGAGTAGTATGTCATCCACATACAATATGAGGAAGACAACTATATCCCCTACAACCTTCTTGTAGACACAAGGTTCATCTTCGTTCTTGATGAAACCAAAATGTTTGATTGCATCATCGAATCGAAGATTCCAGCTCCGAGAAGCTTGCTTTAGTCCATAAATGGACCTATGCAGCTTGCATACTCTACTAGTATGTTGTGGATCTACAAAACCCTCAGGTTGTGTCATGTACACATCCTCGAGCAGGTTTTCATTCAGAAACACGGTTTTGACATCCATCTGTCATATCTCATAGTCATGGTAGGCTGCAATAGCAAGCATGATCCGAATGGACTTAAACATCGCTACTGGAGAAAAGGTCTCATCATAGTCAATACCATGAATCTGCTTGAAACCTTTAGCTACCAAGCGACCCTTATAAATAAGTCCATCCATGTCAGTCTTTCTCTTAAAGACCCACTTGCACCCTATGGGTTTTACTCCTTCAGGTGGATCAACCAAAGTCCAAAATTGGTTGGTGTACATGGATTCCATCTCGGATCTCATGGCCTCTAGCCATTTCTTGGAATCTGGTCTCATCACAGCTTCCTGATAGGTGGTAGGCTCATCCTCTATGAGCACAACGTCATCATGGTCAGACAAGAGAAATGATTATCTCTCAGGCTGACGACGTACCCTATCAGACCTGCGAAGAGGAATGTCTACTTGAACTGGTTGTTGTTCCTCAACTCCTTGTGGAACATCATCCACAACACTTTGTGGTTCCAGTTCAATTTCCATCGAGGCATCAGTGCTATTGTTCGCATCTTGAACTTCTTCAAGATCGAACGCGCTCCCACTAGTCTTTCTAGAAACAAAGTCCCTTTCTAGAAAGACCCCAGTCTTTGCCACAACTACCTTGTGCTGACTGGGAATGTAGAAGTAATATCCCTTAGTTTCCTTGGGATATCCAATAAAGTAGCACTTGTCGGATTTGGGTCCTAACTTGTCTGAGACTTGACGTCGAACGTAAGCCTCACAACCCCAAATCCTCATGAAAGACACCTGGGCATCTCTCCCAGTCCATATCCTATATGGTGTCTTTATCACGGCCTTTGATGAAACTCGGTTGAGAATGAAAACTTCCGTGTCTAGAGAATATCCCCATAGATATATCGGAAGATCTGTGTGACTCATCATAGATCGTACCATATCTAATAAGGTATGATTCCTCCGTTCGGATACACCATTCCACTGTGGTGTTCCAGGAGGAGTGAGTTGGGATAGAATCCCACACTCAGCTAGGTAGTCATGAAACTCATGGCTAAGGTATTCTCCACCTCGATCTGATCGAAGTATCTTAATACTCTTGCCAAGCTGGTTCTGTACTTCATTCTTGAATTCTTTGAACTTCTCAAAGGATTCAGACTTATGTGTTATCAAGTACACATAACCATATCTACAGAAGTCATCAGTAAATGTGATGAAGTACCTATAACCGCCTCTAGCAGCGACATTGAAAGGGCCACATACATCACTATGTATGAGTCCTAACAAATCAGTCGCTCTTTCGCTGTGCCCACTAAAGGGAGTTTTGGTCATCTTGCCTCGTAGGCATGACTCGCATATCTCATAAGATTCAAAATCAAATGAGTCCAGCAAACCATCCTTATGGAGCTGGGATAAGCGCTTGTCATTTATATGACCTAAGCGACAGTGCCAGAGATAGGTTTGGTTCATGTCACTTGACTTGAACCTCTTGGTACTAATGTTATAGATAGGACTCTCAAGTTCTAGAATATAGAGTCCGTTTATCAGAGGTGCACTACAATAGAACATTTCGTTTAAATAGACGGAACAACATTTGTTCTTTATTATAAACGAAAAACCTTTCTTGTCCAAACAAGAAACAGATATAATGTTCTTAGTTAAAGCAGACACATAACAACAATCATCTAATTCTAGTACAAGCCCAGAGGGCAGAGATAGATGGTAAGTTTTTACAGCAATAGCAGCAACCCGTGCTCCATTGCCTACTCCTAGGTCTATCTCACCCTTCGTCAATGCCCTGCTATTTCTCAGCGCTTGTACATTAGTACAAATGTGCAAAGCACATCCGGTATCTAATACCCAAGATGAAGAAATAGAGAGGTTGACTTCTATAACATGTATACCTGAAGTAGAAATCTTATTTCTCTTCTTCTTAAGATCTTCCAGGTATTCTTTGGAGTTCCTCTTCCAGTGCCTTGCTTGTCCTTGATATAGGTGACAAAGATGTTCAACCATATCGTAAGCGCCCATCAACTCATGTTGCTTCTGAAGCTCAGAGTTCATGGTCGCGAGCATAAGACAGGACACATCTAATGCGTCATCTTGATGCTTCTTATAAGCATCTCGGTCTGCTCACGTGGCAGTGGCAGGAGGAGCCTCCGGAATGGGCTGCTCTAGAACGTACTGTTTACATTCTTGTGTGAGAACTATTCTCAGGTTCCTGTACCAGTCCAGGAAGTTTGCTCTGTTGAGCTTGTCCTTCTCAAGGACAGATCGTAGGGAGAAGGTGTTCGTATTTGATGTCATGGTTATCTACAACAGAATAAAAGCAGAAATAAATATCATATTCTTAATCATTTAATTAGGCCTTTAACTAAATGATGCTCCCACTGAATTCTATAATTCATGTGGGACAAGATCCACATCATACTAACCCTTGAGTTAGCTTTGGCTAATACGCCCAAGACTTAGTATGATCGGTAGGTAACGATTACCAATTACATCTCTATGCAACTCTTGTTTATAGGATGAAATCCGCATTTATATTAAAACTCGAGTTAGCTTTGGCTAATACGCCCGAGAATTAATATAAACGTGATTTTGTCCTACCTTTCCAACCATTGGAAGAATGCCTATAGTTGTACTCGATCCAACCGAGTAAACTAGGAATACTCAATCTAATTGAGTTTGTACTCGCCCATGCGTTGATAGGCGGGACCAAGATTGTCCCTCCGTACCCTACCAAGATAGTATGTGTTGCTCTGCTTTGGCAGATTCAACAACATCATGCGATCGAGGTAGTGGTAGGTATCACGACATGATAGGCATTTTGAGTTGTCGTGATTTAGATCTAATCTAAATGATGTTGTATCATATACACGAAATAGATCTAATCTAATCGATAGAGTGCATCTTGTACACGATGTAGATCTAATCTAATCGTAAGGGTGCATCTTGTGCACGATTTAGATCTAATCTTAATCGCTAGGCACTAATTAATTACTTAATTAAACATGCATCATATACACAAGTAATTAACTAAGTTTTGTGATTAGTCATGGCCATACTACGATCTTCTCAAGCCAATGAGAAGACCGGATGGTCAACCTAAGGTCAACTTCTCAAGCGCCTTCCTTTTGACCACCTTGTGTTGCTCGCGCCTTCCTCGTAACTCCGTCTCGAGTGGACCTTCCACACCTCCAATTTTGTACATTACAATTTTGAAACTCGAGTTACATTCGAGTCTAAATCTAAATTACAACAAGAATATATAAAATAGAGGCACGACGCGCAGGTCGCGAATGATATACAGCACACGCAAACATAAATGACGGCGCGCAGGCCGTATTATAAATTAGAACACAAATTTCCAATCCAATTGGGTCTATTGGGCCATGACTATCACAAAATTAATATATAATTCAAAATTATATATTTCTGTAATTTTTCTGTAATTTTTCATAATTTTACAGATTTTATGAGTAAATTTTTCCCGGCGATCCCGATTAGCGATTTCGGGCGCAATCGCGGAGCAAATCCCCTTGCGGGGTTAGGGGCAGTACCCCTACCCGTGATCTAACCATCGCGAGTTGCTCCAAAGCGATCCAAGAGCGCCTTATCCCGCTGTCCCAAAAAGATTTGGGTCGGAACGACGCCGTTTCGGGAAAAAATTCTCGGTAGTCGAAGCCTATAAGTGTATAAACACTTGTGCTTCGCTTCTACGAGAAAAATTACTCTTAAAACTATAAAAACCATAAATTTACAGAAATGTACAGAAGGTTTAATTTTTCATAAAAATCAAATTAAACTTGTACAAGCTTCGCACGTGGCTCTGATACCACTGTTGGGTTTTTCGGGCCGCGAAAATCACTTTTTCACGTCGCGGAAACCCCGAAAGCCCCTAGCCATGGATCCGTGCGAAGAAAATTTATGAAAAACTTATGAGTACGAGTTTACTATCTAGATCTACACTTAGATCTACATATTTAGAAATTTACCCTTGTAGCGAAGCCCTTCGCGTTCCTGCTCGTCCAAACGGTGTCGGATCTCGAGAGTGTCAAAATAGACACTCCTCTAGAAGTATCCACACGAACTAATTAGGTGGAGATGACCAAAAACCAAGGTGTGCTAACACCTATGTGGTTCAGCCAAGGAAGGAGGAGAGGGAGAGCTTGAGAGGAAGAAGGAAGAAAATGCACACTTGAATGGAAAAATGAATTCACATTAAAAACCATAGTGGACGGCCACTCTCCATTGTAACCCCAAATTAATTGCATTAATTACAATTAATGTGAAGCCATTAAAGAGAATGGCTTTGTAACTTCCATGAGGTGGCACCCATGATGATGTGGAGTAACATCATTGGTCCACATCAATGCCAACTCACCAATGAGGTGGCATAAAGTCAAGTCAAACTTGACTTTTAATCTTCCTCTCAAGTCAAGTCAAACTTGACCAAATCTCTTCTATGGTTGATCGAATCCAACCATTTGATTCAAGCCAACTTAATATAATGAATCTAATTCATTTAATTAAATTGATTCAATGAGTCAAAATCTAAATTAGACTCATTGAACACATGAATCAACTTGAGTCGAACTCAAGTTAGCCCAATTAGGATTACTCTTAATCCAATTTGATTCATCAAATGAATCTAATCCTCTTGGTTCATCATATGAACCTAATCTCCATCTAATTGTCCTAAGTGTGTGACCCTATAGGTTCTTGTAACGTTGGCAATGTCCTAAACCCATTTAGGAGCATAAGTAATGAGCGGTATCTAGCAACACATCATTACTACCCAAGTTACAAGAATGTCGAGATCCGACATCACCTTGTTGTTGGTGCAACCTTAGGTCAAGGTTGACCTGGTTGACCCGACTCGAGTTGACCTGACTCGAGTTATATTTTGATGTTTGACGAAAATAGAAGAGTTGTATGTTGATGGAAGATTGTTAGTGCAACCTTGGTCAAGGTTGACCTGGTTGACCCGAGGTGAGTTGACCTGACTCGGAAAAGTCCAAGCAGGGAGCTTGGCACGGGAAAAGTCCAAGTATGGAGACTTGGCACGGAGAAGTCCAAGTATGGAAACTTGTCATGGGAAGTCGGAGAGGGCTCGGTAGCTCGTTCTCCGGACTAAGGTCAGAGAGGGCTCGGGAGCTCGTTCTCTGGACCGGATGGAAGTCGGAGAGGGCTCGGTAGCTCGTTATCCGGACTGAGGTCAGAGAGGGCTCGGGAGCTCGTTCTCTGGACCGGATGGAAGTCGGAGAGGGCTCGGTAGCTCGTTCTCCGAACTGTGGTCAGAGAGGGCTCGGTAGCTCGTTCTCTGAACCGGATGTGAAAGTGAAAGTCCTGGTGAGTGAAGCCAGGCAATGGGAAAGTCCTGGTGAGTGAAGCCAGGCAGTTGAAAAGTCCTGGTGAGTGAAGCCAGGTGAAAATCCTAGTTAGTGAAGCTAGGTGAAAGTCCTGGTGAGTGAAGCCGGGCAAGGGAAAATCCAGATGGATCAAGGGTGATCGGATATCTGGTGTTGAGAGGGTCAAGTAGGTCAAGGGAGTGACCGGATACTTGGCACGAAGAGAAAAGTCCAAGTGGGTCAAAGGGATTGACCGGACACTTGGTGGTGAGTCTTAGCAGGTCAAGGGAGTGACCAGATGCTAAGCATGAGATACCAATAGGTCAAGGTTGACCGGATATTGGTTTGGAAGGAGTGGAACTTGGTTTGGACAAAAACCAAGATCTGGATCGGTCTGCCCGCATCGATCTGGATACGCTTGTGTATCCGATCGGTCTAGTGACCAATCAAATAACAAATGAAGGCGATCATGGTTCGTGGGCTTCCGATGCGGGACCGATCAAGATGGAGCTGATCGGTCCACGGACCGATCAAGGACGCTACCACCGAGGTGGGATCGGTCCAGGACCAATCAGATTCCCACGAGAGTTGGGCAACTCTCAGGAAGCCTTCCGATCGGTGCGGGGACCGATCGAGATAGGCCCGATCGGTCCCCACGCCGATCAGTAGGCCGCATCGATCGTGATGAAGCTGATCGTTCGGATCTACCCGTTGTGAGTAACAACGGCCAGGTTCTCGTCTTGCCTTCGTTGCAGGTTCTTCGCAGGCACAGGTAATATAAAGAGGTCGAGGGCTACAGGGCTGAGAGACACTCTTCTTCCTCTCCTCCTTCTAGCTTGCTGCTGCTTGCGATCTGAGCTTTGTTTGAGCTCTCCCCAGTAAGCTTTGTGTGAGCTTCCAGTCGACGGTCAGCTGCTGCTGTTGTCCGAGAAGTTGTTGCTTCACAGGCAGTCGACGAGAAGGCGAGTTAGTGTTTGTACATTGTTCTTGTCTTTCTACTTGTATTTCTTGTACTCCTTCTTGTTGTTGCAAGTTATTGTGGCGAGGTTTCTCCACCCACAAGGAGTATATATTAGCCGGTTCTCTGGGACTCATCCACCGACGGATTGATAGGCTTCGTCCACCTTACGGACACGCCAAGGAGTAGGAGTATCATCTCCGAACCTCGTTACATCGCTGCGTCTAAGGTTTGATCATCTTCGTTTCGTTTCTATTTAGTTATTTCTGCTGCGCTAACCCTAATCGTAGGAAGAAACGAGAAGATTTGGGGTCGGCTATTCACACCCCCCTCTCTAGCCGTGATCATCGGTCCTAACAAGTGGTATCAGAGCCAGGTTGCTCTTCGTCGGATTAACACCCGGGGAGCACAAGCTAGAGAATGGATCGACTCGGAGAAGACATCACGTTTCCACCATTCTACGAGTGCTGCGACTTCGCGTATTGGAAGGTAAGAATGAGATATTTTCTTATGACTAACCTTGAAAATTGGAGTTGTGTTCAATTAGGTTTCAAGTCTCCGATGGACAAGAAAGGAGAAACCCTAGAGAAGAAGGAGTGGACCAAGGAGCAAATCCACCAATCAACCATCAATGATGAGGTAACGAAAATCATTGAATTTTCTTTACCTAATGACATTTTGTGTAGAATAGGTGGTTACAACAACGCCAAGGAGTTGTGGAATAACTTGGTAAAGTTTCATGAGGAGAGCTCCACTTCAAGCCATGAAGAGGAGTCAAGTGAGCCAAGGAGTTCATTTCATGGAGGAATGGATTTAGAAGTTGAGGGCCACTCAACATCTAAAGAAGAAGAGGAGAAGAGTTCTTCTTCAAGTTCGGAGCAAGAAGAAGAAGCGTCTACCTCCGGAAGGGATGAAGAAGAGAGCTCTCATCCACCCTCAAACCTAGGTAACTCAAGCATTTCAATTTCAAATAAATTGCATATATTATGCTTTGAGTGTAGGGAATTTGGACATTACAAGAGTAAGTGTCCAAAGAGGGTTAGGAAGACTCCACCGGCGCCAAAGGTCAAGAAAGCCGGAGTCCCGATACGCAAGGGTAAGGAGCACGTGGTGTGCTTCCAATGCAAGCGAAGGGGACACTATAGGAGCCAATGTCCGAGGGGGAGGCAATCTCACAAGGACAAGAGACCGAGCACATCGATAGGGGGAGCTAAGGCAAACCCTAAGGTAACCTTTAAGGCACATTCTTGCAATTTGAATAAGACACATGTTAATATTAGTTTTGTTGCAATTGTCAATAAAGATAGGCATGACAACAATAGAAATCGATACATGTGCTTAGGTGCCAAACATGTTAGCCTAGGTAAGGACAATTCTAGAAATGCTAACCCTAGAATTACCTCATCTAAGGTTAAGGAAAACCTAGGTAGAAATCCCAAATCATCTAGACATATGCCTAGGAATACCTCAAAGACAAATGACAAGTTAAAACTTGAGGTATTAGAAAAGGAGAATCAAGTTTTGAGATCAAGACTTGACTCTTTAGAAAAGACCCTTAAGAACTTGGAGAAGTCATCTCTAGGGTTTAAGGGTCAAAAACCAATGTCCAAGGACAAGAAAGGTTTGGGTCACAAACCTAAGTCCCAAGTGGTCAAGCCCACTTATCATAATGTTCCATTCGATTATGGAACAAAATCTAGGGCTAGGAAGACCATCACCAAGGTCACAAGGGGAGTCACCCCTAGAGTTGATCTTGATGAGTCTCAAATGACCAAGGCTTCAAAGCCTAGGAGGGTCATTAGGAGGGTTGCTAGGGAAGTCATTCCTAGTGAATACTTAGTGAACCCAATGAGCTCCAATAGGTATTGGGTTCCTAGGAGCGTGATTTTATCACGCTAGATGAGTTAGGGTGTGCCAACCTTACTTGAATAGGTAGTTAACCTAATCATGGCAAAAGGTGGCACTTTAGGAATTTTCAAGGTGCAATCAAGCCTTGAAAATGAAAGTTATTCCTAAGGTGATTAGAATGTGCCAACCACATTTGAGGAATTTTCTAGAATCAATTTAGTTGGCACATAGTGATCTAAAAGTCTTGAGGATATGATTTTAGGTCTATTACACTTAGGAATATAGAAATTATGGCAAAATGGTGAAAATTATCAAAAATGGCAACTAAGGCTAGAATTAGGTATTTTCTATACCTTTACGTGCTATTTGCCATATATTGTTTGCCATATGTCATGTCATGACATCATATTTATTTTATGATCATTTAAAATGTCATGATAATGCTTAGGTTATTTATATGTCATGTTTTATTTAAGTCTCATACTTTATGTCATGACATCATGACATTGGCACATGTTATTATGTATGATATCATTTTATGACATGTCATCATTTCTTGCATTTTTTTTTTTGAAATTGATTTGAGGTTAAAAAACACAATTTGATATGGAGATCAAATTGATGTTTAGAAAATGCATGAGACCTTAGCCTAAGATAACCTAAACCCATATCTCACATCAAAATTGACTTGGATGTGTTTGATACACCTTAGATGTGTGTGAGATATTAGGATGATGAGTTAGGAACAAGGTGCATAGTTCTTGTACCTAGATGAGCCTAATTCTAATTGGGGATCATTGGGAAAGCTTATGTACAAGTCATGTACATTTAACCCTAAGATTGTGGTCCTAAATTAAAGGGTTTAAAATCATTTCAAAATTGATTTGAAAAACCTTGATGAAGCTTTTCTAGTGATAGCATTCATCATTGATCAAATTGATACAAAGTTTTTGAAACTTTGAGCTATTTCAAAACTTTTCGAACTTTGTATCAAAATTTGAAAATGGAACTTATTTTCATAGAAAACTATTTTTCCATGATAGTATATGTTATGAGGAATGTATCCTCAAAATTTTACAAATTTTGGAATTTTCTGTAATTTTCTAGAGGTTTCTGAATTTCGGGAGAAGAAAAATTCAGAAATCAGAAATCAGAGTTGTGGACCGATCAGGAGGATCCCTGATCGGTCCAGGTCTGTGTGGATCGGTCACTGGACAGATCCAGAGGAATCCTGATCGGTCCGGTGACCGATCAGGGCGTGCCAACTTGCTGAATTTCGACTGTTTGTCTGAAATTGCAGCTGTGGAAGTGGTGTTTTGGTTTTCTAAAGGGTTGAAACTCTCCAAGACATTGTTGGTGCAATGGTCAAGGGGGAGTTGACCTTTAGGGGGGAGTTTTTACCTATTAGTCAGGGGAGTTGACTTTTAAGGGGAGTTTTTACTCCTAAAAACTTGAGTGATATGGGATTATCACTAAGTTAATTGTTGACCTAAGTATCAAGGGAATTAAGAGTTTCAATGAAAGGTATGGGACTTTCATTAGGAAAAAACTCTTGACCTTGATTCACTCTTTTTGATGTGTGTTAAAAAGGGGGAGAGTGTAGGTTTGGGGAGAATGTTCAAGGAAGAACATTAGAAAACCTAAGTTATGTTATGGTTTTGTCAAACATCAAAAAGGGGGAGACTGTTGGTGCAACCTTAGGTCAAGGTTGACCTGGTTGACCCGACTCGAGTTGACCTGACTCGAGTTGTATTTTGATGTTTGACGAAAATAGAAGAGTTGTATGTTGATGGAAGATTGTTAGTGCAACCTTGGTCAAGGTTGACCTGGTTGACCCGAGGTGAGTTGACCTGACTCGGAAAAGTCCAAGCAGGGAGCTTGGCACGGGAAAAGTCCAAGTATGGAGACTTGGCACGGAGAAGTCCAAGTATGGAAACTTGGCATGGGAAGTCGGAGAGGGCTCGGTAGCTCGTTCTCCGGACTAAGGTCAGAGAGGGCTCGGGAGCTCGTTCTCTGGACCGGATGGAAGTCGGAGAGGGCTCGGTAGCTCGTTCTCCGGACTGAGGTCAGAGAGGGCTCGGGAGCTCGTTCTCTGGACCGGATGGAAGTCGGAGAGGGCTCGGTAGCTCGTTCTCCGAACTGTGGTCAGAGAGAGCTCGGTATCTCGTTCTCTGGACCGGATGTGAAAGTGAAAGTCCTGGTGAGTGAAGCCAGGCAATGGGAAAGTCCTGGTGAGTGAAGCCAGGCAGTTGGAAAGTCCTGGTAAGTGAAGCCGGGCAAGGGAAAATCCAGATGGATCAAGGGTGATCGGACATCTGTGTTGAGAGGGTCAAGTATGTCAAGGGAGTGACCGGATACTTGGCACGAAGAGAAAAGTCCAAGTGGGTTAAAGGGATTGACCGGACACTTGGTGGTGAGTCTTAGCAGGTCAAGAGAGTGACCAGATGCTAAGCATGAGATACCAATAGGTCAAGGTTGACCGGATATTGGTTTGGAAGGCGTGGAACTTGGTTTGGGCAAAAACCAAGCTCTGGATCGGTCTGCAGACCGATCCAGTGATACGTTTGTGTATCTGATCGGTCTGGTGACCAATCAGATAACAAACAAAAGGCGATCATGGTTCTGTGGGCTTACTGATCGGTCTGGGGACCGATCAGCATGGAGCCTGATCGATCCACGGGACCGATCAGGGACGCTACCACCTGAGGTGGGATCGGTCCAGGGACCGATCAGATTCCACACAGAGAGTTGGGCAACTCTCTGTGAAGCCTTCTGATCGGTCTGGGGACCGATCAGCACAGGGCCTGATCGGTCCCCACGACCGATCAGGCAAGGCCCAGACCGATCAGGATGAAGCCTGATCGGTCTGGATCTAGCCGTTGTGAGTAACAACGGCTAGGTTCTGCGTCTTCTGTCTTCGTTGCAAGTTCTTCGCAGGCACAGGTAATATATAGAGGTCGAGGTCTACAGGGCTGAGAGACACTCTTCTTCCTCTCCTTCTTCTAGCTTGCTGCTGCTTGCGATCTGAGCTTTGTTTGAGCTCTCCCCAGTAAGCTTCGTTTGAGCTTCCAGTCGACGGTCAGCTGCTGCTGTTGTCCGAGAAGTTGTTGCTTCACAGGCAGTCGACGAGAAGGCAAGTTAGTGTTTGTACATTGTTCTTGTCTTTCTACTTGTATTTCTTGTACTCCTTCTTGTTGTTGCAAGTTATTGTGGCGAGGTTTCTCCACCCACAAGGAGTATATATTAGTCGGTTCTCCGGGGACTCATCCACCGACGGATTGATAGGCTTCGTCCACCTTACGGGCACGCCGAGGAGTAGGAGTATCATCTCCGAACCTCGTTACATCGATGCGTCTAAGGTTTGATCATCTTCGTTTCGTTTCTATTTAGTTATTTCCGCTGCGCTAACCCTAATCGTAGGAAGAAACGCGAAGATTTGGGGTCGGCTATTCACACCCCCCCTCTCTAGCCGTGATCATCGGTCCTAACACTTGTGACTACTAATTGTGACTCCTCACAAAATATGACAAGTGTCCTTCTATCCTAGACATCTAGATTGATCAATGTGAGGCATAGACCGTGTCATCCTCTGACCAATCTAAATCTTGAACTCCAAGTAGACTCACTAAATCAAATGAGCTCAATATCCTATATTGACTCATTTGGGCATGGCCATGCACTTCGTGGTCTCACTCTATCAAGAATATCGATGTCTCTCCCGTCATATAGGAGGGATAGATCCCATCTACATCACTCACATCCCTCTGCATAATTTGTTATATACCTAGTAATCGCCTTTATAGTCCACCCAGTTACGGGTGACGTTTGACGAAACCAAAGTACATAACTCCTTATGTAGGGATCTATGGTGACTTCAGGTCTAAGGACTAGTAGTCATACTAATAGCCACATGAGAAACTATATGACACTCATATAACGATCCATGATACTTTCTCATGGCGGGTCATTCAGTATACATTCTCTAATGTATACCCATGTGTCAACTTGATATCTCTATATCCATGACTTGTGAGATCAAGTCATCGAGTTGACCTACATGCTAGTCTTATTGCATTAACATTGTCCCTGAATGTTAATACTCGACTATGAATGATTAAGAGTAGTGTTCCCTATATCATCTCACTATCGGTTCAACTAACCGATTGATATAGGTGAGAAACATCTACTCAAGGACATTATTATACTTAGTTTATTTGGCACCAATACAAGTAAGTATAATAACCAAAATCCAAATGCCTTTATTTATATAGAATATGATACAATAAGTCCAAAATATAATTATCAAATGATTGGCTCTAGGGCTCTAGCTAACATGCCCATCGGTGCGATCAAGGATCGCAAGTCTTGGAGTAGGAGTCGACCTAGAGTTCGAATCAAGTAACCGAACGAGTTTTTCATTCTACTTTCCACTGCACGACTCTGTTTTCTAAAGTAAAAGAAAAGTTTTAAAAGCGCGATATTCCCCCCCCCCCCCCCCCCCCTATCGCACTCATCCGATCCAACAGTATGAAACTAAAAACTGACATAAGGTACCAAATTATGTTAAATATAGTGGAATCTATAGCATACAAAAACATAATTTAAGTCCATAAAGTTTTACAACACCTAGTTGAATTCATTGCATACTAAACTCTAAATCCGAAACTAGTAGGTATTATAAAGGTATTACAACATGATTGAGTTCATAACCACTTATTCCTAATCTGAACCTAACATATATTAATATGTTATCAAAATATAATTGGGTTCATGGAAACTTAACTCTCATCCGAAACTAATATGTATTATAATATTATTAAAACATAAATGAGTCTATAGCCTCTTAAACCTTATAATCCAAAATCAACATTGCCTATAAAGTTATCATAACATGGAAGATTTCATGGCATTTGAAAACCCTAAAATAGTGATGAAAATAATTCCTACATAATTCAAAATTTACAATTTGTTACATCCTAATTTGAGCATGCAAAATCCCTAACTTAAAGGAATCACTAATAGAAACCCTCTACCAAAATGATAATGCAACTTCATAATAACTAACCTTCAAAAACAGTAATTAAACTACCTATTATAAAAATTGGAAATTTAATCGATAGCATACAAAGTTATCATGATAGGATAAAAGGAGATACATAAGCAAACTACACCTAAGCCAAAAATTAACATATGATTCCCAAGATGATCATAAATAGAAATAAAAGAACTTAGACATAACTATACTAAATCTAAAAATTTACATAAATCTTAAGCACAACATGGTTAGTTTCATGGCAACATAATTCCTAAGATCTGAACTTACACATGACACAAAGTAATCATAAACTTGGGTTCAAACTTTATGGTATCAAAATTTCTAGGAACCGAACCTAACTTAACCTCCAAAGGCATCAACAATAAGGAGGATTTCATGGCATGGAAAACTAATAAAATCAAAACTAACAAACTCACAAGGTTATCAAAACATGAGGATTTCATGGCCTCCTAAAACTCTTAAAACCGAACTACAAGGGAACTAAACTTTGATTGAATTTAAGGAACTAAAAAAAACATAGTATGAGAAGAACATGCCTTCAACTCTATCTTGCTACCAAGCCTCTTCTTCTCCTCCCCTTAGAGCTTGGAATGATGGTGGTGGAGGCTAGGGCCGGCGGTGGTGAAGGAGGGTTTTAGGGTTTTTGGAAAGTAGCCAAAAATCCAGGGTGAGGAATGCATTATATAGGTTTTGTCATGTTTAATCCATCTTTGAACCTTTCTACCATAATTACTAAGTCATAAATATTTTTATACACATAATAAAAATTTATTTCCATGGTTATATAAATTTTTATATACATACTAAATCATATAAATTTTTATATACATACTAAGTCATATTAATTTTTATATACATACTAAGTCATATTAATTTTTATATAATAAAACTTTATATCCATGGGTTATATAAATTTTTATATACATACTAAGTTATATATAAAAATTTATACACATGAGTTATATACATTTTTATATATTTACTAAGTCATATAAATTTTTATATACATAATAAAAAATTTTATCCATAAGTTATATAAATTTTTATATACATACTAAGTCATATAAAAATTTATACACATGGGTTATATAAATTTGTATATATTTACTAAGTCATATAAATTTCTATATACCTAATAAAAATTTATATCCATGGGTTTGATATATATATATATATATGGATATTAAATAAATTTTATACATATTTATATTCAACTATTTCCTTAATATAATTGATCGATACAAATTTCATAATGTAAGCTAACTTAATTAATTAAACCTAACTAAATCTATCTATTTAAATTAATCAATTCTTAATTAAATTTGAATTAATCAAATAAATCTTCTTAATTAAAATAATTTGGTTTCGACACTACAGAAAGACCTCTAGGATGTTACGCTACACAATGTGCTTCAAGAAGAAAATAAAAGCTGATGAACTCACTCGAATGGAAAGTGCACTCCATTAGTGGGAGGAGGCGAACATGGTGATAAGGATAGAGTTTAGAGCTTAGACTGGCCAACCCTCAAGGCTGGAAGCAAAAAAAAAAGACACTAGTGACTGGAGGATGGAAATTGTAGCTTTCCTCAATTGAGGCACTCCCAGAAGACTTAGGGCGAGGGCAACTATTAAAAAGAAGGGTGACTCGTTTCATCATGGTGGGGGAGAACTCATACAAGCGAGCTTTTTCTCATCCACTATTGAAGTGTTTGGGGCTTGTAGAAGTAGATTATATTATGCAAGAAATTAACGAAGGTAGCTACCTGAATCATGTGGGAGGAAGAACTATGACTAAAAATGTTATATTGAAAGGATACTGTTTGCTGACACTCAAATAAGATCTTGCTTATTTAATCATAATTTATCTGAATTGCCAACAACACCAGAGATTGTCTAGCCACTTGGCCAAGTTCCTAAAGGAAGTGATGACCTCTTGTTACTTTGATTAGTGGGAGATGAACATTATTAGACTGTTTCCAATTCGGTTAGCTAAGAAGTTCTTCCTAGTCATTATGGATTACTTCTTCAAATGGTTAGAAGCTGAGCCCCTAGCTTGAATCATAGAAAAAGTCATCCTCAAGTTCTTGTGGAAAATTATGGTGTGCCAATTTGAGGTTCCCCAGAACTTGATATTTGACAAGAGTAGGTCGTTCCTAGGGAAGAAGCTCTAGCAGTGGTCTTGAAAGCTCAACATCCAACAAACATTCACCTTAATAGTGCACCCATAGAGTAATGCGCAAGATGAGGTGGTCAATCAAGAGATGATTCAAGGACTCAAGATTAAATTGGATCACATAAGGAGAAGTTGGGTGGATGAATTGACAAGCATCCTATAGTTTTACTGTACAACACCTTGAGAGGGGACAGAGAAAACCCCCATTCCATCTGGTCAATGATGGGGAGGCAATGGTGCCGATCGAAATTAGTATGAATTCTATAAGGATTAGTATATACAACGAAGACAACACTGAGAAATTCCTCCTTGAGTTGGATCTAATAGTGGAAACTCGAAACAGAGTGGTTGTTCAACTTCAAGCATATATATATATATGCAACAAATGTGTCAAGCCTAGAATTGGAGGGTGGTTCCCCGCTCCTTTTAGGTAGGCGACATTGTATAAAAGAAAATGTAACCCACGGGAGAGGTTGACAAGCTCAAGCTTCGATGGAAGGGACCCTACAGGATATGTCAGAAACTCACTTTTACAAGACTCCAAAGGAAAGTAGCATGATCGCCTATGGAATGTTCTTCATCCCCGATCTTACCACATTTGTTGGACAGTCTTGGATCATGTTATTTACTTCCAACATTATATAGGATTTTTTTTTTTCTTTTGTATATATGAGAGTTGTTGGTGTAAGACCGTTAGATTCGATAGAGGGAGGGTGAATATCGATTCGAAAATCTCGAGTTAAAACGCAGCGGAAAAGTAAGGAAGTAAAGAGATGAACACAGTTGATTTTTTACTTCGTTCGGAGCCTGTGACGACTCCTACTCGAAGGCCCGTACTCCTTGAGTACTTTCGTTGGGCAATTCACTAGCAATTCGGATAATTACAATTTACGTACAAATATTGCTAATGAAAGAAAAACAAAGCTATACCGACAAATAATGAATTAACAGAAAACGGAGTGAGTCGTCGGAGCTTTGTGAACGTCGTTGGAGCGCAGAGTAGCAGAGTGATTGAACTCAGAGTTCTCAGAACACAGATGTCTTGAAGCTCCTGCCTGGGGCTTCTTGTATATGCTGCTCCGGGCGCCTGGAATGTGACGTAACACTCCCAACCAGCATGCTCCAAGTGTCAACGTCGTCCTGGGGATAAAACTTGCCTCCGGGCGCCCGGATCCCTTCTGGGCGCCCGGACCTCCGGGCGCCTAGATCCCTTCCGGGCGCCCGGACCCTCACTGTTTCCTACCTGCAAAACAGTGTTAGTCCGAGGCAAATAAAAACCCTGCAGCACAGATTGTAAGCACATTTTTATAGATACGCTAAGTAATAAAAAAGAACAACAAGAGTATGACTTAGATTCCGTCTTTCCGAGACCAGAATCTAGTCACGATCTCGACTTAGATATCCGAAATGGATCTAAGCCGGATCGACGCCTAATGTTCCCTTCCCGGGAACGCGTCCTCGCAGTCACTCCCCTCCAGTGACTTACCTCACTTACCTGCCAGACGTCCGGTCAGCCCGTCGACCCGTCTGGACTTCTTGCCAAGCGTCCGGTCAGCCCGTCGACCCGCCTGGGCTTCTCGCCAGCTATCCGGTCAGCCCGTCGACCTAGCTGGACTTCTCGCCAAGCGTCCGGTCAGCCCGTCGACCTAGCTGGACTTCTCGCCAAGCGTCCGGTCAGCCCGTCGACCCGCTTGGACTTCTCGCCAGCTATCCGGTCAGCCCGTCGACCTAGCTGGACTTCGTGCCAGACATCTGGTCGGCCCGTCGACCTGTCTGGACTTCTCCTGCACACTTTATCAAAGTGTCAGACAACAACAGACTAACTTAACCTGATTTGTCATTCATCAAAACCTGGGTTAAATCGTTAGTGCTAACCGCACCAACAATCTCCCCCTTTTTGATGGAATGACAACCTGGTTAAGTTAGTGAAAACATATGCAAGAAAAAATAAGCATTTAAAGGGTTTTTAAGTTAGTTTGTATTTTCAATTCTGGTTTAGCTAACTTAACCACCTAACTCTCCCCCTTTGGCATTCATCAAAAAAAATAAGCAAGAGTAAACAAGCATAGTGTGGAGTTACTGTAGAAAGTTGTTAATTTAATAAACAGCTTATTTTGGAAAATATCTACGCTTGATTCAAAATTCAAAAAAAGGTGTAATCTTTAAGCCCAATTTAAAAGATAGGCAAGTTGCCTTGGGGGAGTCAAGTTGAATTTTGAAAAGTATAAGTTTAAAGTTAATCAAGTTTAACTTTTCAAAAGTGTAAAATTTTTCAAACCAGGTTTTTCAAATTAGATTTTAAGTAACATTTACTTTTCAAAAGGTAAATTCTGATTTTCAAACACTAAGTTGAATTTAGTTTTCAATTTTGATATTTTCAAAACAAAGCAACATTTTTAATTTTTCAAAAGCAAGTAAAATTTTAGTCAAAATAAATTTGTGACTAAATTTAAATGTAATAATTTTTAATTGAAAATCAATTTTAAAAATTAGGTGGGATTTTTAAACTTCCAAAATTTTAATTAATTTCTCCCCCTGAACCTGATATCTAAGATAAAGCTTTTGAAAATATTTGCTAAGAATTTTTAATATAAGATTTTCAAAGTAATTGGAGTAGAATTTTCAAAAGAAAAAAAAAACGCTTTAGTTAATCCTCCTAAATTTGATACTCAAATTTACATAGTTGTCTAACCAATTAGTTACTAACTAACTATCAGAAAATAGCAGTTTTCACTTGGTTAGTCAGATTAAGTTGATTATAAGCAGTCAGTGTTTAACTTGACTGACGAGCTTAATCTGATTAATATCTGAGTTGTATTTAACGTCCAGACTTATGCCGATGCACTGATATAAGCATCTTAAATCCAAACAGTTGACCTATGCATCTCACCCCTTTCTATGTTTTTCAAACACAAGCAAGGTAAACCTAAGGTGTTGGTGAGATGCTCAAAACTAATCCTATGGGTACATGCTTTCTAAGGATTCAAAAACTAATCTAAGGCCAAAACTGTTTTTGAAAATCTAAAAATGGAAAGTTTTGAAAACAGACAAGTTTAACCTATAATTTGATGAAACCATTTTTGAGAGTATTTTTGAAATTTCCTAGTCTAATGAGCACATCCCTAATTGTCGTCGTAAGTTGCTAAATTCACTTTCAGGGAGTGGTTTTGTAAAAATGCCAGCTAAATTTGATTTAGACTCAATGTACTTGAGTTCAATATCACCTTTAGTAACATGATCCCTGATGAAGTGGTGCCTAATTTCAATATGTTTGGTTCTTGAATGATGCACAGGATTCTTGGTTAAGTTAATTGAACTTATATTGTCAATTAATACTTTTACATTTGTGATATTTAAGTTGAAATCTTTTAGAGTATGCATCATCCATAATAACTGTGCAACACATTCGCCTATAGCTATGTATTCTGACTCAGTTGTAGATAGTGCAACACAGTGTTGCTTTCTACTAAACCAGCTGACAAGGGATGGACCAAGTAGTTGGCATCCACCACTTGTGCTTTTGCGGTCTAATTTGCATCCGGCATAATCTGAGTCAGAATATCCTATTAATTCAAAGTTGTTGGTCCTAGGATACCAAATTCCTACATTTGTGGTTCCCTTGAGGTATCTAAAGATTCTTTTGACTTGAGTCAAATGAGATTCTTTAGCACAGGTTTGGTATCGAGCACACATACTAACTGCAAATAAAATGTCAGGTCGGCTTGCAGTTAAGTAAAGTAGACTACCTATTGCGCTCCGATAATGTTTTAAGTCTACAGATTTCCCATTAGGATCATCATCTAGGATTGTGTTTACGGCCATAGGTGTTTTTATTTCTTTAGTATTTTCCATTCCAAATTTTCTAAGTAACTCCTTAGTATATTTTTGTTGATAAATATAATTTTCTTCATTTGTTTGTTTGACTTGTAACCCTAGAAAATAAGTTAATTTTCCTACCAGGCTCATTTCGAATTCGTGTTCCATTAGGTTTGTAAATTCGTTTAAAAATTCTGAGTTTGTTGAACCAAAGATGATATCATCTACATAGATTTGAGCTATAAAAATATCTTCTTTTATTGATTTCACAAATAGTGTTGGGTCAACTTGACCTTGGTTGAACCCTTTAGAGATTAAGTAAGAGGTTAGTCTTTCATACCATGCCCTAGGTGCCTGTTTAAGTCCATATAATGCCTTTTTTAATTTGTAGACATAATCAGGGTGTTCTAGGCTTTCAAAACCAGGTGGCTGACCTACATAAACTTCTTCTTTTATTAATCCATTAAGAAAGGCAGACTTGACATTCATTTGGTATAGTTTGAATCCTTTATGGGCTGCATAGCTTAGTAACATTCTAATGGACTCTAGTCTAGCTACCGGGGCATAAGTTTCATCATAGTCAAGTCCTTCAACTTGACTGAACCCTTTGGCAACTAACCTGGCCTTGTTTCTAGTAATTTCTCCAGTTTCACTTAACTTGTTTCTAAATACCCATTTGGTTTCTATTATTTTCTTATCGTTTGGTGGAGGTACTAGGTCCCAAACTTCATTTCGCTCAAATTGAGCTAATTCTTCTTGCATAGCTATGACCCAGTCTGGGTCAAGTAGGGATTCAGCTACAGTTTTGGGTTCAATATTTGAGATTAACGAGATTTGACTTAGGTTTCTGAAAGATGACCTAGTTTGGACCCTAAGGTCTGGGTCACCAATTATTTGATCAGTAGGATGGTTTGGGTTGACTCTTAAGGTTCTAGAAGGTTGACTTTCTTGTGGTTGTTCTTCTTCTTCATGATTTTGGGTTTGGTTTGTTCCTTCAGAATTGATATGTTCATGAACAGGGTCAACTGGTTGAGGTTGGGCTTGTTCTAGGTTTTGATTGGATTCTTTGAATTTTACATTAGTGGTTTCCTCAATTCTTAAGGTAACTTTATTATAAATTCTGTAGCCTCTGCTATTCAGAGAATACCCTAGAAAAATTCCATTTTCTATTTTGGAAGTGAATTTGCCTAAGTGTTCTCTAGTATTTAGGATAAAGGCTGGGCAACCAAATACCTTAAAGTGTTTTATATTTGGTTGTTTGTTGTAAAATATTTCAAAAAATGTTTTATTGTGTTTTTTGTTTAGTGTTGTTCGGTTTTGTACATAGCAGGCTGTACTAACAGCTTCTGCCCAAAAATATTTAGGTAAGTTGTATTCGTTTAGCATAGTTCTAGATGCTTCAAGTAAAGTTCTATTTTTCCTTTCTACAATTCCATTTTGTTGGGGAGTTTTAGGGCAAGAAAATTCATGATGGTATCCATTTTCAAGGCAAAATTTATCAAAATTATGATTTTTAAATTCTCCTCCATTATCACTTCTGATTCTTTTAATTTTTATGCCTTTTTCATTTTCAATTTGTTTGCAGAAATTTGTAAAAATTTCAAAGGTTTCATCTTTATTTTTTAAGAATTTGACCCAAGTGAACCTAGAATAGTCATCTATTATAACTAAACAGTATAGACTTCCATTTATTGATTTAACTCCATGGGAGTCAAATAGGTCTAAGTGTAAAAGTTCTAGGACTGAGTTGGTTTGAGATTCATTAATTGGTTTGTGGGTAGATTTTGTTTGTTTGCCTTGTTGACAAGCATTACATATCGTTAAATCTAAGTTAGGTAATTTTGGTAAGCCTCTAACTAGACCATTTAATTTACTTATGTTTCTGAAATGTGTGTGTGACATTCTTCTATGCCATAACCAGGTTTCTTCTTTTTGTGTTAAATAACACTTGACTGAAGAAGTGGTTAAGTTAATGGCATAGATATTGTCTTTTCTAAAGCCTTTTAGGCTTATAGTTGGATTATCTAGATGTTTGATCAAACATTCTGTGGATAGAAATTTTACCTTATACCTAGTGTCACATAATTGACTTATGCTCAGAAGATTGTATTTAAAATTTTCAACAAGTAGAATATTTGTAATTATGAAATCTATTTTTAATTCAATATTACCTATACCAATTACCTTGAGTTTACCGTTGTTTCCAAAGGCAACTGTTCCTAGGCTTTTGTAGGTTAATTGAGTGAACTTGGTGTGATCTCCAGTCATATGTTTGGAGCAACCACTGTCCAAAATCCACTTGGTTTCCTACAACAAGTAGGATTTTTATGTTTGTCTTAGTTTATCAATTTTTAATCAATCATTATTTAAAAAAAATCTTAATTTTAAAATTTTGAAATTAATTTAAGTTTAAAATTTTGAAGATTAATTTTTAAGTTAAAATTAAAATTTTGAAGTTAATTTTTAAGTTAAAATTAAAATTTTGAAATTAATTTTTAAGTTACAATTAAAGTTTTGAAATTAATTTTTAAGTTAAAATTAAAATTTTGAAATTAATTTTTAAATTAAAATTAAAATTTTGAAATTAATTTTTAAATTAAAATTAAAATTTTGAAATTAATTTTTAAGTTAAAATTAAAATTTTGAAATTAATTTTTAAGTTAAAATTAAAATTTTGAAATTAATTTTTAAATTAAAATTAAAAATTTTGAAATTAATTTTTAAGTTAAAATTTTGAAATTAATTTTTAAATTAAAATTAAAATTTTGAAATTAATTTTTAAGTTAAAATTAAAATTTTGAAATTAATTTTTAAATTAAAATTAAAAATTTTGAAATTAATTTTTAAGTTAAAATTTTGAAATTAATTTTTAAATTAAAATTTTGAAATTAATTTTTAAGTTAAAATTAAAATTTTGAAATTAAAATTAAAATTTTGAAATTAATTTTAAAATTAAAATTTTGAAATTAATTTTTAAATTAAAATTAAAATTTTGAAATTAATTTTTTAAGTTAAAATTAAAATTAATTTTTAAGTTAAAAATTAAAATTTTAAAATTAAATTTTAAAGCCTTATTCATCTCACCTGAACTATATTATCAATCAGGGAATCCTATGATTTTGTGAGATGAAATTGGTTTGATTACAGACTTTTGGTTTAACTTGTGTTAGATTCAGACTTAGCTTTGGTTTCCACAAATAGGCATTCTTCGGATAAACTTCTAAGCTTGGTGAGTCACAAGGACATCATTAGAAGTAACCAACCTTTCGAGGTTTTTCGAATAGTCCTATCCACGGAACTTAGTACTAAATCTTGGTCTAACTGGTTAGGATTCGTTTAAGGGTAGCTTCGGTCAGTTCCACTTGGCCAAATGCACCAGATCGAAACCATATCTTTCTAGACATGCGATGCCCAAGTTTCCCTAACGTACTATCATCCAAAAATTTCACCAATACCATGATTCAAGTTAAACTTGGTCTCTGATTCTAATTGCCCTGCCGGGTTTGTTAGTTTTGGGTTACCCTGTCGGGTAAGTTAGTTTCGGAGGTGCCAGCTATTCTGGAGCCTCCCCCTGAATTATTGGCCATTAATTTAAGTTTTAATTTTAGGCTTGTATCGATTCTTTTTATAGTTATAATCAACTTGGTGATAATCTAAATTTTGTTGAGTTTTGAATTTTGATTTTAATTTAGATTTATATTTTAGTTTTTGATTTGATTTATTCAAGTTTATATAATGTATTTTATCTTTAGGTATATAGAATTGATTAAGTCCTACTTGCGTGGTTAAGCACGCTTTCGGGACCCAAGCTTGTTTAGTTGCTTTGTGTTGGGTTAATAATGATTTAAAGGTTTTGTTTGAGTTTGACTTATATCCAAGTCCGGTTTTATTATAGCATGCCTTTTGGTTATTTAGAATTAAATCTAAATTTTTAGATCTTGTTGTGAATTTTTCCAACATTTCCTTTAACTTATTAAGTTCATTTTTTAATGATAAATTCTCCTCCTCAAGTGTTCGATCTTGAGTTGGATTCGAATTTTTTAATTGTTCCTTGAGGTTTTGATTTTCCTCAAGAAGCGATTTATTTTTATTTTCCAATTTAACTAATTTTTTATTCAAACACGAGATAATTCTAAAGAATTTACGATTTAAGTTTAGGTATACCTCTTTGGAACCTTCGAAAACGAGTACGGACTCGTGGCTCGATTCGGGTTCGGACCCGTCTTCCGATTCCTCCGATTCGTCTTCGCGAGCCATCAGCGCGAGGTGACTTTGGTGCTTTTCTCCTTCCGATTCGTCCGAGGAGGAATCGTCCCATGTTGCTTTGAGGGCTTTCTTCTTTGTTGACTTTGGTTTGTCAAGTTTCAATCTTGGGCATTCGTTCTTGTAGTGCCCTTTTTGTTACATCCGAAACATGTGACATTTCTTGAGTCGGTTGGCGATCCTGTTTGCTGAAGCTTCTCTTTTTCCTGGTGAACATTTTCCTTACCAGGTTCACCAGGTGTTCTTCGTCTTCAGAGTCTTGATCGGAATCTTCTTCAGATTCGGGCTTGTTCTTCTTTTCTTTAGAGGAACCTGCAAATAAAGCTACACCTTTCTCGACCTCGGCGTTAGTTTGCTCATGAAGTTCTAATTCACAAAAGAGTTCGTCCAATTTTAATTTAGATAAATTTTTTGAAATTTTGTAGGCATCTACGATTGATGCCCACAAATTGTTTCGCGGAAAAGCATTTAACGCGTACCTGATTAAGTCTCGGTTCTCCATTTGGTGGCCTATCGCGTGGAGACCGTTGAGGATATCTTTGACCCTCGCGTGGAGCTGACTTGCCGTTTCTCCTTCCTGCATTTTTATATTAAAAATTCTATTTAACAGCAAATCTCTCTTTGTTACCTTCGCGTCGCTTGTTCCTTCGTGCAGTTCGATCAGTTTATCCCAAAGCTCCTTAGCGTTTTGATGCGGTCCGACCCGGTTCAGTTCTTCTCGTGTTAATCCGCAGTGTAGAGTATTGATGGCTTTGTTTTCAATTGATGCCTTTTTCTTCACATCATTTGTCCAGTCTTCAGGGTCTAGTATGTTCCCGGAGTTGTCTACTGGAATTTTGTAAGCCCTTGTGACGCTCATCCATTGGTCGTAGTCTGTCTTCATGTAGACCTCCATTCTCCTCTTCCAGTACGAAAAGTCATCCCCGTTGAATAGAGGAGGACGTACTGTGCTGAAGCCTTCTTGTTGAGACATTATAACCTACACACACGAAATTAACTGGAAAAATATCCCAAGACTTCGTCTTGGATTAGCAGTGCGGGAGAAACAGAAACTCTAAGTTGGTGTCGCACCAATTTAGATTTTAAATGCAAAAAAAATCTTCCAAAAAGATAATAATATCAGTTTAAAAAAAAATTCACCCCCTATCTGTTTGGTGGTTGCACCAAATCAGAGCGGAACCTCGCTCTGATACCACTTGTAAGACCGTTAGATTCGATAGAGGGGGGGGGGTGAATATCGATTCGAAAATCTCGAGTTAAAACGCAGCGGAAAAGTAAGGAAGTAAAGAGATGAACACAGTTGATTTTTACTTCGTTCGGAGCCTGTGACGACTCCTACTCGAAGGCCCGTACTCCTTGAGTACTTTCGTTGGGCAATTCACTAGCAATTCGGATAATTACAATTTACGTACAAATATTGCTAATGAAAGAAAAACAAAGCTATACCGACAAATAATGAATTAACAGAAAACGGAGTGAGTCGTCGGAGCTTTGTGAACGTCGTTGGAGCGCAGAGTAGCAGAGTGATTGAACTCAGAGTTCTCGAACATGTCTTGAAGCTCCTGCCTGGGGCTTCTTTTATATGCTGCTCCGGGCGCCTGGATCCCTTCCGGGCGCCTGGAATGTGATGTAACACTCCCAACCAGCATGCTCCAAGTGTCAACGTCGTCCTGGGGATAAAACTTGCCTCCGGGCGCCCGGACCCTCACTGTTTCCTACCTGCAAAACAGTGTTAGTCCGAGGCAAATAAAAACCCTGCAGCACAGATTGTAAGCACATTTTTATAGATACGCTAAGTAATAAAAATTAACAACAAGAGTATGACTTAGATTCCGTCTTTCCGAGATCGGAATCTAGTCACGATCTCGACTTAGATATCCGAAATGGATCTAAGCCGGATCGACGCCTAATGTTCCCTTCCCGGGAACGCGTCCTCGCAGTCACTCCCCTCCAGTGACTTACCTCACTTACCTGCCAGACGTCCGGTCAACCCGTCGACCCGTCTGGACTTCTTGCCAAGGTGCCAGCTATCCGGTCAGCCCGTCGACCTAGCTGGACTTCTCGCCAAGCGTCCGGTCAGCCCGTCGACCTGCTTGGACTTCTCGCCAGCTATCCGGTCAGCCCGTCGACCTAGCTGGACTTCGTGCCAGACATCTGGTCGGCCCGTTGACCTGTCTGGATTTCTCCTGCACACTTTATCAAAGTGTCAGACAACAACAGACTAACTTAACCTGATTTGTCATTCATCAAAACCTGGGTTAAATCGTTAGTGTTAACCGCATCAACAGTTGGTTCATATAAAGAGAACTCTAATCAATTTGCCTCAAATTTCCTATATCTCGGACGGAGTCACCTTCAGTAATTTTTTTTATATGGGATAGAACAACTTTAAATATTCCTTCAGTTTGGACAGAGTCTCTATAGTAAGTTCCTCTATCTATTAAAAAGCTGCCTCTAGGGTTATGTTGCAGCGGTAGAGTATTCAAGTTATCATTCAAGTACTCGCAGTTTGAGCCCCAACTATAACGAATTTGTAAAAAAATTTCCTCTAAATAGGACATGCAACTAAAGGATGCTGGATTCCTGGACTGTCGCTGCGAGCGTTTCCCGATTTAACCTGATAATCGATGAAAAATTTCCATAGAACTGGACTGATCATCCCATGCTCAACGTTACCCAACCTATTTAATTATTATTTTTCTATCTACCATAAAGCTGTCGGATAGAGTTGCATTTAGCAAATTCCTTTGTCTAAAATAGAATCATCTCAAAATTTTCTTCATCTTGGACAGAGTTACCTTAGTGATATCCTCCTCGGAACTAAGGGTTGTCATGGTCATCTCTCCGAACTCATTCCAGCATCTTCACACCAAGTTCGGCTACGTTACTCTAATCGAGTCTCGCATGACTACAACTCCTTGATTCTCAAGTGTCGAACTCCTGAGCACTTGAGCACGACGCCGCTAATGTTGCTAGCTCTGCACCACCTGATCCACTCGTTGGACCCTGAGCTGGTGCAGGTCCAGGAGGTTCACGTGCGAAACCCTCATGGTGGCGTTCACAGCTCACGACCTAGTCGCCGAACAGTCATGCAACAAGCAAAACTTCGCCGTTGCATGGGGTCGCGCCACATGCGGGCTCTCAATTGGTCATTCTCATGTTACTTACAACCGGGCAATGCTCTTCCCGCCGCAGTGGCTACCACGTGTAGAGTTCAGGCACAGCAGTGTGGAGTTGGCCATAGGACGTTCGGTGTCACCAAGGACGATCCCCGCAAGGATTACGTAGTCGCACCCCACCCATTTCGAGAAGTAATTCCTCTCCGAGCTTAAGGACAAGCCGTCCTGCACCATAAGAGGTGCCAAGTCAAGGCATCTGTTCACCACATTCGGCATCACTACCGAGCATGCAGCCTCAACCTACGCACCACCATTGAGGTAATCTTAAAATTATTAATGATATTGTTGGTATTAAGTTCAAGTCCGAGTGGGTTGCGAATGCTAAACTCTTGAACACGGATGTCGCATCTTCTACTATAGCCACGATCTGTTGAAATTAAATTTAATTTTAAATAAAATAGAATTAGTAGATATAATAGAATAAATGAGGTGGTAACGGATAGAGATATGATGGATGGGGTGACAATTATAATAAGAATAAGAATTTCGTGGAGATAAAATAATAAAAAAAGAGTCATGATTATCTGTGATTGATATTTTATCCAATAGATTTATAAATATGTATTTTTTTTCATGAATGAAGTAGTTGAGAGTTGTTTGTTTTATTCTCCTCCTCTTCCACGTAGAGATTCTCCTCCTCCACGTAAAGTAGATTTTCCTCTTATAACTCTTTTATTTCTTCTCCTATAATTTCTTTTTTCCAACAAAGTTGGTATCAGAGCTATGGCTAATGGAGGGATGGTTCCCTTTCAAATTCCAGTACTCAAGGCGAGTAATTATGATAACTGGAGTATCAAGATGAAGGCGTTTCTTGGAGCTCATGATGTTTGGAAGATTATAGAAAAAGGCTACGTTGAGCCGTGTGATGACTCGACGTTATCTTCGATTGAAAAAGATAGTATGAGAGATTTAAGAAAGAGAGACAAGAAGGCTCACTTCCTCATTTATCAAACTTTAGATGAGGATGGTTTTGAGAAGCTCTCAAGTGCTACTTCAGCCAAGCAAGCATGGGAAAAGCTCCAAGTCTCATATCAAGGAAAATAAAAGGTAAAAAAGGTACGACTTCATACATTAAGAAGTCAATTTGATGCTCTTTGTATAAAAGAAGGTGAGTTGGTGTTTGATTATTTTTCTAGAGTCTCTACCATTTCCAATCAACTAAAGAGAAATGGTGAGAAACTAGAAGAAGTAACTATCATTGAGAAAATTCTTCGATCATTGGATTCAAAATTTGATAGCATCACAACCATCATCGAAGAGACCAAGGACCTACATGTTAGGACCGTTGAGCTAAAGGAGGGGGTGAATGGCTCACAATTTCTTCGTTGACTTGATTTTGCGCGGCGAAAACTTGAAGGCAATGCTAACTCTTGTATTTACTTGGTATCCACCTCCTCAAGGAGGTGACTAGTTCAAGGATCCACACCACCGTCACTCTTCCACTATAGAACTTCTCCTTCTCAGAATTACACCGAAGGTGGAGAAACCTTACACATTTACAGCTCTCTCTCTCTCTCTCAAAAGGAACTCACAGCTACTACAAGGAAGAAGAAGAGGATGATTACAAACTTGGAATAGCTTTTTCTTTGTAGAGTACAACTTGAAAATATGGCAAGAAGGAGAGCTTGAACTTGTTCTTGAACACTTGAGAGCTTTTGAGAACTTGAGAGCAATAGAACAATGTATTTGCCGTGAAGATCTTTGTTACGTGTTATTTTTGAGCTTTTAAACGTCTTCAAATATAGTTGTTTCTCACATAATCATCACCATGAATCGATTGGGCATATCTCCAATCGATTCAAAAGTATCAGTTGAGTGCCATCATGTCAAGATCAACAGTGTAGATTATTTGGTTCGAACCTCAATCAATTGGGTCAATATCCTCAATCGATTGAATTCATCAATCGATCACTGGATCGATTCAGATGCATGTTGAGCTCTTCGCACAGAAACTTCTTTAATTGATCCAGGAGCGTTCTGTGCTTCACGTAGAAGCTTTGTCAATCAATCGGCTGATCGATTGGTTTACTCCAATCGATCGGTTGATCAATCCAAGAACGTTCTGTGCTTCATGCAGAAGTTTTCTCAATTGATCGGCCGATCGATTGGTTTACTCCAATCTATCGACTAATCGATCTAGGAGTCTCTGTGTTTTGCGCAGAAGCTTGGTCAATCGATCAGCCGATCGATTGGTTTTATCTAATCAATCGGCTGATCGATCTAGAAACGCTCTATTTCACAGCCACGCGTCTCAATCGATTTACCAATCGATTGCTGGTTTCCCAATTAATAGCAAGTGGATTAATACATATTTCTTATAATAAATACCTCATTCCAGATGAATGTCTGTTCCCTGGACTTTCTTGCCATGCATCCGGTCTTCTGACCTACAAGAACTTTTCTTGCCAAGACTCCGGTCCTTGACCTTCTTGGACTTCTCTTGCCTTACATCCGGTCTTCTGACTTGCAAGGACTTCTTTTGCCAAGAATTTGGTCCTCGACCTCCTTCGACTTCTCTTGCCTTGCATTCTATCTTCTGATCTACAAGGGCTTTTCCTACAAACTTATAATACATGTTAGATCCAAACATATTAACCTAAACTTAAATAATTTTCAACACATTGAAACTTCCAGGGCATGATTGCACCAACAATCTCCCCCTTTTTCATGTTTGACAATCTATTTTAGTTTAGGCTAATTTCCAACACACCATAATAATAATGAAATGGTACATAGTAATAGCAAACCACATATTGTCATGAACTACGCATGAAATTGCATGAAATTTATCTTAATTAAGCATAAGCAGTAATAACAACACATATATAACTAAGCATGGATTTAATTAAGCATAAGCAGTAATAACAACACATATATAACTAAGCATGAATTTCATCTTAATTAAGCATAAAATTCAACTTATATCTCCCCCTTTGCTAAATATCAAAAAGGAACTAGAAGCATTCCCCCTCAATGGATGCATTAAGCAAACATAACATACTCGAGGGGTACTCCCCCAAACCAAAAGACAATAAGGTATGCCCCCCACGTATCATGCACACAGAGAGCAACATAATATGACAAACAGGAGTTTAGAAAGAGGGCATATTATAGAAAGAGATATATATATCACACACCAAAAGGAATGTAACAACCCACCCTTCTTACTACTACTCGCTAAGGGCGACCGTTACCTAACTACTACTCTACTTACTAGTGTCACTGACGCTATTATTAGCAATACTTAGATTTATCATGGTTCAGAGGAATTCCTACCGAAACATTTCGGCAGAGTCTCCCCTGTACCGGTGACCAAATCCATAGTACATAAGATATATATGCAGCCACAGGCGACTGGAACTCATTTTTCACAACCACGCAGTTATAAAAACAACAGTAAAGACAACCAACTATATCACTCCACAAATAATTAAAGTGACTAAATGCATATGCGGAAATAAACTCAACTACAATCTCACAAACTTCATAATAGTGTTAAAGAAAAGAACTAAAGCATAAACTCTAATCAAATAGGTCCTGCAGGTTTGAAAACACTCTCTGGATCTCTCCATAGTCACAGTCATCACACACCTTCATCACCACCACCATCCTGTCGTCTCCCTTCATATCTTAGCTTTTCCTTTATCTGCAGTAGGAGGAAAGAAAAAGATCTATAAGCGAAAACGCTTAGTAAGTACTAATCTATCTCACAAAACTCGAAGTGCATAAAAGTAATGCAATAATATTGAAACTGAAATGCTAAAGCAAAGCTGCATGTACTCATGGTATACAGAAATAAAACTGAATACTAAACATGCTCACTAACTGACAGGAAAGTAATGAAACTACTACTGTAGGCTTAGAATTAAAGAACTAAACTTTTATTGATTCTAAGCATAAACTTGTTTCATTTTCTTATATCCTTATAATAGAAATTAATCTTTTAATTTCTCTTTCACTTTCTTTTTCTTTTTCTTCTTACTTTACTTTTCTTTTCTTCTTTGGGATCTGGCTTAGTACCATCTTTGTTTTGCGCGCTCTTTAATAGTGACTGGGGTAGCGAGCCTCCAGCCCTATGAGGATAAAGACCTCGGTCTTACCAGGGTCAAGACCTCGGAATTGGTCACCTGGATTTGTTTAACGACAACCTCGGAAGTCGGGTATTAGCCTCTTACTTTAATTTACTTGTTATCTCTTTTTAACTAGACCTTGGTCTTTTCCTTTTTCTCAGTTTTCTCATAATCCTTTATTAGAGTTTATTGGAATCCTTTAGATATACCTAACAAGTGTAGGATTACAATTAACTAAGCATGCTATATAAAAACAATACAAGGGAAACAAATCTAACTCTCTCTAAGCATGTTATAAAACAAAGCAACAGAAGAGCAAATCTGAACTTTCTAAACATGCTGTAAAACAAAGGAAAAGAAAGCACATCTGAACTTACTAATCATGCTATAGAATAGAGCAAAAGAGAGCTAATTCAAACTTGCTAATCATGCTATAAAATAGAGCAAAAGAGAGCTAATTTGAACTTTCTAAACATGCTGTAAAATAGAGCAAAAGAAAGCTAACTTGGACTTTCTAAACATGCTGTAAAATAGGGCAAAAGATAGCTAACTTGGACTTACTAAACATGCTGTAAAATAGAGCTAAAGATAGCTAACTTGGACTTACTAAACATGCTGTAAAATAAACAACTGAATGCTACTTTAAACTTCCTAAATATGCTATAAATAAAGCAAAAGAATACAACTTCAGGCTTCTTTAACGTGCTATAAAATAGGCAACAAAATGCTACTTCAAACTTTCTAAACATGCTATAAATAAAGCAAAAGAATACAACTTCAGGCTCCTTTAATATGCTGTCCAAAACTATTCCCTAAACAACCTTAACTCTGTACAATATGATCTTAAAGCAAGGAGATTCAAGCATAAAACACAACTCAAAGAATTCAACAGCAAGCCAAAAGAATGTATCCTTAGATGAACTCACGGCAGCAACATGAGGTAACCATAGCAATCTGTACGGTATGATCCAAAACAGGGCAGCAAAGAACCAACCGGAAACTCAACTGTGCATGGCAAAATCCCTAGCAACAATTAAGGATAGAATGTATAACACAACAGCCCTAGCATACAATTCTACATGCTTAACTTAAATCATTCATCTTCTTCCTATAAGACTCACGGCAGAAAACTAAAGAAACCAAAAATCTTTACAACGTGCTTTGAATTCAAAATGAACAAAGAACACAATTTCTTGACCTTAACATGCTATGCTCATGAAAAGGAAAGGGCAACTTGCTGTGCAGCCCAAATACTAAGTCTAGGGTTCATGCTAGGCCTCGGAAGCAAGGAAAATTCAAAATGGAAAACCCGAAACAACTCCTACCGCAGGTGAGTAGTACTTACTATGCTTTCTTAGACTTACAACCGAAGGAGGAAGCTTTAGGGTTTCGGTTAGCTTGGATCTTCAACCTCCCTTGCGCCCACAGACCTTCCTCGACGAGGGAATCACCACCGCAGGTGAAGATCGGCCGGAAAAAGCCTTCGCCGGCGCCGGAGAGACCTTCACTTGCTGCTGCGTTTTTCGACCGAGACGAGAAGGCGAAATCGCCGTCGGGAGAGGAAAGAAAAGGCAGATAGGGTTTTTCGGTGAGAAAGGGAAAACTAATCCCTTTATAACTCGGTTTAATTCTGTTCCAATTACCACTTAAATATACTTCGTTCCCCTTCTTAATCACAAATCAACTGTAGCTCAATTGGTTGGCTGGGTTCGGCTGAGGTTCGGCTCGGGTCGAGGTCGTGTGTTCGAGTCTCACCTTCAACGGTTTTTTGTCAAAACTTCTTTCTTTTTGTAAACATACCAAACGACCTCCAAAAATTGCGTAAAAATACTCTAAAAATCTCTAGAATATTTTAAAAGCATTTCCAAATATTTTTAGGGACATTTGGAACTCGAAATAGGGAAAATTGGGTCGTTACAATCCCCCATACCTTATAAAAAGTTCGTCCTCGAACTTAGAATAGTTCTGAATATTTCTGTCTCATACTGTCCTCACGCTCCCAAGTGACTTCCTCGTACTTCTGGTTCTACCAGATGACCTTCACTAGTGGTACTTCTATCTCTTAGTCTCTTGACTACTCTATCCACTATCTGTGTAGGTCTGCTCTCATAACTAAGATCCTCTTGGATCTGCACTGACTGAGGCTGAATCACTTGGCTTGGGTCATGGAGACACTTCTTTAGCATGGAGACATGAAATACATTATATATTGCTGACATGTCTTGTGGCATGTCCAACTTGTAAGCTACTTTCCCAATCCTCTCTATGATCAGGTAAGGTCCTACATAGCGAGGACTTAATTTGCCCTTCTTGTCAAATCTCATCACTCCCTTCATAGGAGCGACCTTGAGGAAAACTGAATCTCCTACTTGGAATTCCAATGGCTTACGGCGTGTGTCAGCATAACTCTTCTGTCTGCTCTGAGCAGTCTCAATTCTCTGTCTGATTTTCTGGATCGCCTGAGTGGTCTCGTCTATCAGCTCTGTCTAAATGCCCAGCTCTACTTCCATCTCTTTTCTCTCTCCTGCTTCTTGCCAGCATATGGGTGATCTGCATTTCCTGCCATATAGTGCCTCATAAGGTGCCATCTTGATGGTGGCCTGATAGCTATTGTTGTAGGCGAATTCAGCTAAGCACAAATACTTGCACCAATTTCCCTTGAAATTCAGCGCACAAGCTCTGAGCATATCTTCTAAAATCTGATTCACTCGCTCTGTCTGTCCATCAGTCTGTGGATGGAAAGCTGTGCTGAACTTGAGTTTGGTGCCTAGTGCATTCTGAACACACTCCCAAAAGTGTGAAGTGAAGCGCCCATCTCTATCAGAAATGATAGATTTAGGAACTCCATGAAGTCTAACTACCTCTTTAACATATAGCTGGGCCAACTGCTCTATAGAGTGGGACACCTTGATGGCTAGGAAGTGAGCAGACTTGGTCAATCAGTCTACTATTACCCATATCGCATCATATCCATTGGCGGTTCTTGGAAGACCTGTTAGGAAGTCCATGGATATATCTTCCCATTTCCATTCTGGTATTGGAAGAGGCTGAAGAACTCCTCCTGGTCTCTGGTGTTCTGCTTTAACCCTCTGGCATGTCAAGCAGGTACTGACATATTTAGCAACGTCTCTTTTGAGTCCTGAACACCAGAACCTCTGTTTCACATCTTGGTACGTCTTGGAAGAATAAGGATGCATGGAGTATGGTGTGTTGTGAACTTCTTCTAAGATCTTCTTCCTCAGTTCTTCATCACGGGGCACACAATTGTGACTCCCTTGATAAAGAATCCCACTGTCTGTTACTTGAAACTCTGATTTGTCTTCTTTCTGTAACCCTTGCTTGATTTTTCTGGATGTCTGGATCTTCACTTTGCTTTCTCTATATCTCCTCAAGCAATGTGGACTCTAAGGTCAATGCAGAGATTTGCCCTTCAATAATTTCAAGTCCAAAATCCGACAACTCCTTCTGCAGTGGCAGGACTAATGATGACAAAGACATCAGGGATGCACTGGCTTTTCTGCTGAGTGCATCTGCCACTTTGTTAGCTTTGCTTGGGTGGTAGAGGTTCTCACAGTCGTAATCTTTGACCAACTCCAGCCACCTGCGCTGTCTCATGTTTAAGTCCTTCTGAGTGAAGAAGTGTTTAAGACTCTGATGATCTGTGAAGATTCTACACTGAACTCCATACAAATAATGTCGCCAGAGTTTCAGTGCAAAAACTACAGCTGCCAACTCAAGATCGTGAGTGGGATAGTTCTTCTCATAGTCTTTGAGTTGTCTCATAGTAGCATGGGCTATGACTTTTCCTTCTTGCATGAGTACAACTCCTAAGCCCATCTTGGAAGCATCACTGTAGATGTCGAAACTCTTGTTCTTTCTGGTGAGGGCTGTTAGTGGAGAAGCTATCCTGGAAAAGTCCTCCACGAACTTCTTGTAGTACCCAGCTAAACCAAGGAAGCTTCTGATCTCTCTGACGTTCGTGGGTCTGCTCCAGTTGTTGACCGCTTCCACTTTGGCTGGATCCACTTGAATACCTTTTTCAGAAATAATGTGACCTAAAAACGCCACCTGATTTAACCAGAACTCACACTTTGAGAATTTAGCATAAAGCTGCTTTTGCTGAAGGGTCCGTAGTACTATCCTCAAGTGCGTGTCATGCTCCTCTGGGGTCCTTGAATAGACCAGAATGTCGTCGATGAATACGATGACAAATTTGTCAAGATATTCTCTGAACACCCTGTTCATTACGTCCATGAAGACCGCAGGTGCATTAGTCACTCCAAAAGGCATGACTACAAACTCGTAGTGCTCGTATCTGGTCCTGAACGTCGTTCTGGGTATATCTCTTTCTTTCACCTTCAGCTGATGGTACCCAGAGCGTAGGTCTATCTTTTAGAACACTGTTGCTCCTCTTTACTGATCAAATAAGTCATCGAGCCTGGGAAGGGGGTACTTGTTCTTGATTGTCACTTGATTCAAAGCTCTGTAGTCTATGCACATTCGCATTGATCCATCTTTCTTCTTGACAAACAACACAGGAGCTCCCCAAGGTGAGTGACTAGGGCGAATGAAGCCTTTGTCAAGTAACTCCTGTAGTTGTGCTTGTAACTCTTTCAACTCTGCTGGAGACATGTGATGCGGAGCTTTTGAAATTGGACCGGTACCAGGAACCAATTCAATCTCAAACTCCACTTCTCTGTTGGGAGGTAGTCCAGGTAGCCCTTCTGGAAATACCTTTGGATACTCACAGACTACCCGAACATCTTCTTGCTTGGGTCTTTCTTGTTATCTTTGTCCTTCCAGTTCTGATTACTTGACTGGGGTCTCCGTTTCCCCACTGTCTTGTATTCGATCTTGACTGACTTGTGTTGTGTTTGTTGTGCCTTGATGCTGTTCAAATAGTGCTCACTAATACCCTGTTGACCAGCTCTTCACCAATCTGTGGTCGGTGAGTTTCACTACTCATATTAGGTGCTATTTCTGGTCTCAGCATTCGGAGCGTCAATCTGACTCGTTCTTTCACTGTACTTACTAACTCTAGGCAAAGGTGAGCTAGCCTGTTAAATCTTTTGACCGCTTCTTCTACTGGCAGGTCACCTTGTCTGAATTCCATAAGCTCCTCATACTATTTATTGGTGATCCGTTGACGGAAGACTTCTTCGTAAACCTCTGTCTCGAAGTCAACCCAGCTCATCTGGTTGACTGCTCTCTTACTCTTAACTCGCTCCCATCACATACAAGCATCTCCAGATAGGCAGAAAGAGGCACACTTAATGGTATCAACCTTCTCGACTTCTGGTCAGTCAAGAAGCTCCATTGTGCTCTCAAATGTCTTGAACCAAACTTGGGCATCCCAGAGCTTAGTCGTGCCTGAGAAGCGTTCTGGTTTCAGCTTCAGCCACTGGATGAGGTATGCTTCTAGTCTTCTAAGTGTTGTGGCGACTTCTAGGGCAACCGATAGGACTTCAGTCACCACTGGGGTCTCCACATTAATGGTTGGAGGGAGTGGGAGGAGTTGGCTTCTGATTGACCACCAAGTTGGCAATCACTTGTTGCTGCTCTACTACTTGTCTCTGGAGCTGAGCAACCACTTCAGAAAGATTGGGCTCAGTTGCTCTGGGAACTTCGTTCTCTTGAGCTGGTTCCTCAGTGTGAGTAGCACGGGGGCGTCCTCTTCTTGCCATCTAATTATGCAAGGTAAAGACTTGATATCTTACTTTAACCCTTCTAATCATACATAAATATGAATAAAGAAAAGGGAACTAAATCTTTTATCTTACTTAAGCACTCAATCAAATAAGTACTCTATACTGCAATTAATAATAAGAAAAGCAGAATAAAGAAAATATTTAAATACTTTCTTACTTGGAGACGGCAAGGATGATGCTGATGTGTGTGTGATGCTGGAGAATGGAACACTGCTCTGATACCAACTGTAACAACCCACCCTTCATACTACTACTCGCTAAGGGCGACCGTTACCTAACTACTACTCTACTTACTAGTGTCACTGACGCTATTATTAGCAATACGTAGATTTATCATGGTTCAGAGGAATTCCTACCGAAAAATTTCGACAGAGTCTCCCCTGTACCGGTGACCAAATCCATAGTACATAAGATATATACGCAGCCACAGGCGGCTGGAACTCATTTTTCACAACCACGCAGTTATAAAAATAACAGTAAAGACAACCAACTATATCACTCCACAAATAATTAAAGTGACTAAATGCATATGCGGAAATAAACTCAACTACAATCTCACAAACTTCATAATAGTGTTAAAGAAAAGAACTAAAGCATAAACTCTAATCAAATAGGTCCTGCAGGTTTGAAAACACTCTCTGGATCTCTCCATAGTCGCAGTCATCACACACCTTCATCACCACCACCATCCTGTCGTCTCCCTTCATATCTTAGCTTTTCCTTTATCTGCAGTAGGAGGAAAGAAAAAGATCTATAAGCGAAAACGCTTAGTAAGTACTAATCTATCTCACAAAACTCGAAGTGCATAAAAGTAATGCAATAATACTGAAACTGAAATGCTAAAGCAAAGCTGCATGTACTCATGGTATACAGAAATAAAACTGAATACTAAACATGCTCACTAACTGACAGGAAAGTAATGAAACTACTACTGTAGGCTTAGAATTAAAGAACTAAACTTTTATTGATTCTAAGCATAAACTTGTTTCATTTTCTTATATCCTTATAATAGAAATTAATCTTTTAATTTCTCTTTCACTTTCTTCTTCTTTTTCTTCTTACTTTACTTTTCTTTTCTTCTTTGGGCCCAGGCTTAGTACCATCTTTGTTTTGCGCGCTCTCTAATAGTGACTGGGGTAGCGAGCCTCCAGCCCTATGAGGATAAAGACCTCGGTCTTACCAGGGCCAAGACCTCGGAATTGGTCACCTGGATTTGTTTAACGACAACCTCGGAAGTCGGGTACTAGCCTTTTACTTTAATTTACTTGTTATCTCTTTTTAACTAGACCTTGGTCTTTTCCTTTTTCTCAGTTTTCTCATAATCCTTTATTAGAGTTTATTGGAATCCTTTAGATATACCTAACAAGTGTAGGATTACAATTAACTAAGCATGCTATATAAAAACAATACAAGGGAAACAAATCTAACTCTCTCTAAGCATGTTATAAAACAAAGCAACAGAAGAGCAAATCTGAACTTTCTAAACATGCTGTAAAACAAAGGAAAAGAAAGCACATCTGAACTTACTAATCATGCTCTAGAATAGAGCAAAAGAGAGCTAATTCAAACTTGCTAATCATGCTATAAATTAGAGCAAAAGAGAGCTAATTTGAACTTTCTAAACATGCTGTAAAATAAAGCAAAAGAATACAACTTCAGGCTCCTTTAATATGCTGTCCAAAACTATTCCCTAAACAACCTTAACTCTGTACAATATGATCTTAAAGCAAGGAGATTCAAGCATAAAACACAACTCAAAGAATTCAACAGCAAGCCAAAAGAATGTATCCTTAGATGAACTCACGGCAGCAACATGAGGTAACCATAGCAATCTGTACGGTATGATCCAAAACAGGGCAGCAAAGAACCAACCGGAAACTCAACTGTGCATGGCAAAATCCCTAGCAACAATTAAGGATAGAATGCATAACACAACAGCCCTAGCATACAATTCTACATGCTTAACTTAAATCATTCATCTTCTTCCTATAAGACTCACGGCAGAAAACTAAAGAAACCAAAAATCTTTACAACGTGCTTTGAATTCAAAATGAACAAAGAACACAATTTCTTGACCTTAACATGCTATGCTCATGAAAAGGAAAGGGCAACTTGCTGTGCAGCCCAAATACTAAGTCTAGGGTTCATGCTAGGCCTCGGAAGCAAGGAAAATTCAAAACGGAAAACCCGAAACAACTCCTACCGCAGGTGAGTAGTACTTACTATGCTTTCTTAGACTTACAACCGAAGGAGGAAGCTTTAGGGTTTCGGTTAGCTTGGATCTTCAACCTCCCTTGCGCCCACAGACCTTCCTCGACGAGGGAATCACCACCGCAGGTGAAGATCGGCCGAAAAAAGCCTTCGCCGGCGCCGGAGAGACCTTCACTTGCTGCTGCGTTTTTCGACCGAGACGAGAAGGCGAAATCGCCGTCGGGAGAGGAAAGAAAAGGCAGATAGGGTTTTTCGGTGAGAAAGGGAAAACTAATCCCTTTATAACTCGGTTTAATTCTGTTCCAATTACCACTTAAATATACTTCGTTCCCCTTCTTAATCACAAATCAACTGTAGCTCAATTGGTTGGCTGGGTTCGGCTGAGGTTCGGCTCGGGTCGAGGTCGTGTGTTCGAGTCTCACCTTCAACGGTTTTTTGTCAAAACTTCTTTCTTTTTGTAAACATACCAAACGACCTCCAAAAATTGCGTAAAAATACTCTAAAAATCTCTAGAATATTTTAAAAGCATTTCCAAATATTTTTAGGGACATTTGGAACTCGAAATAGGGAAAATTGGGTCGTTACAATCCCCCATACCTTATAAAAAGTTCGTCCTCGAACTTAGAATAGTTCTGAATATTTCTGTCTCATACTGTCCTCACGCTCCCAAGTGACTTCCTCGTACTTCTGGTTCTACCAGATGACCTTCACTAGTGGTACTTCTATCTCTTAGTCTCTTGACTGCTCTATCCACTATCTGTGTAGGTCTGCTCTCATAACTAAGATCCTCTTGGATCTGCACTTGGCTTTGGTCATGGAGACACTTCTTTAGCATGGAGACATGAAATACATTGTATATTGCTGACATGTCTTGTGGCATGTCCAACTTGTAAGCTACTTTCCCAATCCTCTCTATGATCAGGTAAGGTCCTACATAGCGAGGACTTAATTTGCCCTTCTTGTCAAATCTCATCACTCCCTTCATAGGAGCGACCTGGAGGAAAACTGAATCTCCTACTTGGAATTCCAATGGCTTACGGCGTGTGTCGGATAACTCTTCTGTCTGCTCTGTCTCATTTTCTGGATCGCCTGAGTGGTCTCGTCTATCGGCTCTGTCTAAATGCCCAGCTCTACTTCCATCTCTTTTCTCTCTCCTGCTTCTTGCCAGCATATGGGTGATCTGCATTTCGCCATATAGTGCCTCATAAGGTGCCATCTTGATGGTGGCCTGATAGCTATTGTTGTAGGCAATTCAGCACAAATACTTGCACCAATTTCCTTGAAATCCACAAGCTCGAGCATATCTTTTAAAATCTGATTCACTCGCTCTGTACATCCATCAGTGGATGGAAAGTCGTCGAACTTGAGTTTGGTGCCTAGTGCATTCTGAACACACTCCCAAAAGTGTGAAGTGAAGCGCCCATCTCTATCAGAAATGATAGATTTAGGAACTCCATGAAGTCTAACTACCTCTTTAACATATAGCTGGGCCAACTGCTCTATAGAGTGGGACACCTTGATGGCTAGGAAGTGAGCAGACTTGGTCAATCGGTCTACTATTACCCATATCGCATCATATCCATTGGTGGTTCTTGGAAGACCTGTTATGAAGTCCATGGATATATCTTCCCATTTCCATTCTGGTATTGGAAGAGGCTGAAGAACTCCTCCTGGTCTCTGGTGTTCTGCTTTAACCCTCTGGCATGTCAAGCAGGTACTGACATATTTAGCAACGTCTCTTTTGAGTCCTGAACACCAGAACCTCTGTTTCACATCTTGGTACGTCTTGGAAGAATAAGGATGCATGGAGTATGGTGTGTTGTGAACTTCTTCTAAGATCTTCTTCCTCAGTTCTTTATCACGGGGCACACAATTGTGACTCCCTTGATAAAGAATCCCACTGTCTGTTACTTGAAACTCTGATTTGTCTTCTTTCTGTAACCCTTGCTTGATTTTTCTGGATGTCTGGATCTTCACTTTGCTTTCTCTATATCTCCTCAAGCAATGTGGACTCTAAGGTCAATGCAGAGATTTGCCCTTCAATAATTTCAAGTCCAAAATCCGACAACTCCTTCTGCAGTGGCAGGACTAATGATGACAAAGACATCAGGGATGCACTGGCTTTTCTGCTGAGTGCATCTGCCACTTTGTTAGCTTTGCTTGGGTGGTAGAGGTTCTCACAGTCGTAATCTTTGACCAACTCCAGCCACCTGCGCTGTCTCATGTTTAAGTCCTTCTGAGTGAAGAAGTGTTTAAGACTCTGATGATCTGTGAAGATTCTACACTGAACTCCATACAAATAATGTCGCCAGAGTTTCAGTGCAAAAACTACAGCTGCCAACTCAAGATCGTGAGTGGGATAGTTCTTCTCATAGTCTTTGAGTTGTCTCATAGTACAGCATGGGCTATGACTTTTCCTTCTTGCATGAGTACAACTCCTAAGCCCATCTTGGAAGCATCACTGTAGATGTCGAAACTCTTGTTCTTTCTGGTGAGGGCTGTTAGTGGAGAAGCTATCCTGGAAAAGTCCTCCACGAACTTCTTGTAGTACCCAGCTAAACCAAGGAAGCTTCTGATCTCTCTGACGTTCGTGGGTCTGCTCCAGTTGTTGACCGCTTCCACTTTGGCTGGATCCACTTGAATACCTTTTTCAGAAATAATGTGACCTAAAAACGCCACCTGATTTAACCAGAACTCACACTTTGAGAATTTAGCATAAAGCTGCTTTTGCTGAAGGGTCCGTAGTACTATCCTCAAGTGCGTGTCATGCTCCTCTGGGGTCCTTGAATAGACCAGAATGTCGTCGATGAATACGATGACAAATTTGTCAAGATATTCTCTGAACACCCTGTTCATTACGTCCATGAAGACCGCAGGTGCATTAGTCACTCCAAAAGGCATGACTACAAACTCGTAGTGCTCGTATCTGGTCCTGAACGTCGTTCTGGGTATATCTCTTTCTTTCACCTTCAGCTGATGGTACCCAGAGCGTAGGTCTATCTTTTAGAACACTGTTGCTCCTCTTTACTGATCAAATAAGTCATCGAGCCTGGGAAGGGGGTACTTGTTCTTGATTGTCACTTGATTCAAAGCTCTGTAGTCTATGCACATTCGCATTGATCCATCTTTCTTCTTGACAAACAACACAGGAGCTCCCCAAGGTGAGTGACTAGGGCGAATGAATCCTTTGTCAAGTAACTCCTGTAGTTGTGCTTGTAACTCTTTCAACTCTGCTGGAGACATGTGATGCGGAGCTTTTGAAATTGGACCGGTACCAGGAACCAATTCAATCTCAAACTCCACTTCTCTGTTGGGAGGTAGTCCAGGTAGCCCTTCTGGAAATACCTTTGGATACTCACAGACTACCCGAACATCTTCTTGCTTGGGTCTTTCTTGTTATCTTTGTCCTTCCAGTTCTGATTACTTGACTGGGGTCTCCGTTTCCCCACTGTCTTGTATTCGATCTTGACTGACTTGTGTTGTGTTTGTTGTGCCTTGATGCTGTTCAAATAGTGCTCACTAATACCCTGTTGACCAGCTCTTCACCAATCTGTGGTCGGTGAGTTTCACTACTCATATTAGGTGCTATTTCTGGTCTCAGCATTCGGAGCGTCAATCTGACTCGTTCTTTCACTGTACTTACTAACTCTAGGCAAAGGTGAGCTAGCCTGTTAAATCTTTTGACTGCTTCTTCTACTGGCAGGTCACCTTGTCTGAATTCCATAAGCTCCTCATACTATTTATTGGTGATCCGTTGACGGAAGACTTCTTCGTAAACCTCTGTCTCGAAGTCAACCCAGCTCATCTGGTTGACTGCTCTCTTACTCTTAACTCGCTCCCATCACATACAAGCATCTCCAGATAGGCAGAAGGAGGCACACTTAATGGTATCAACCTTCTCGACTTCTGGTCAGTCAAGAAGCTCCATTGTGCTCTCAAATGTCTTGAACCAAACTTGGGCATCCCAGAGCTTAGTCGTGCCTGAGAAGCGTTCTGGTTTTAGCTTCAGCCACTGGATGAGGTATGCTTCTTGTCTTCTAAGTGTTGTGGCGACTTCTAGGGCAACCGATAGGACTTCAGTCACCACTGGGGTCTCCACATTAATGGTTGGAGGGAGTGGGAGGAGTTGGCTTCTGATTGACCACCAAGTTGGCAATCACTTGTTGCTGCTCTACTACTTGTCTCTGGAGCTGAGCAACCACTTCAGAAAGATTGGGCTCAGTTGCTCTGGGAACTTCGTTCTCTTGAGCTGGTTCCTCAGTGTGAGTAGCACGGGGGCGTCCTCTTCTTGCCATCTAATTATGCAAGGTAAAGACTTGATATCTTACTTTAACCCTTCTAATCATACATAAATATGAATAAAGAAAAGGGAACTAAATCTTTTATCTTACTTAAGCACTCAATCAAATAAGTACTCTATACTGCAATTAATAATAAGAAAAGCAGAATAAAGAAAATATTTAAATACTTTCTTACTTGGCGACGGCAAGGATGATGCTGATGTGTGTGTGATGCTGGAGAATGGAACACTGCTCTGATACCAACTGTAACAACCCACCCTTCTTACTACTACTCGCTAAGGGCGACCGTTACCTAACTACTACTCTACTTACTAGTGTCACTGACGCTATTATTAGCAATACTTAGATTTATCATGGTTCAGAGGAATTCCTACCGAAACATTTCGGCAGAGTCTCCCCTGTACCGGTGACCAAATCCATAGTACATAAGATATATACGCAGCCACAGGCGGCTGGAACTCATTTTTCACAACCATGCAGTTATAAAAACAACAGTAAAGACAACCAACTATATCACTCCACAAATAATTAAAGTGACTAAATGCATATGCGGAAATAAACTCAACTACAATCTCACAAACTTCATAATAGTGTTAAAGAAAAGAACTAAAGCATAAACTCTAATCAAATAGGTCCTGCAGGTTTGAAAACACTCTCTGGATCTCTCCATAGTCGCAGTCATCACACACCTTCATCACCACCACCATCCTGTCGTCTCCCTTCATATCTTAGCTTTTCCTTTATCTGCAGTAGGAGGAAAGAAAAAGATCTATAAGCGAAAACGCTTAGTAAGTACTAATCTATCTCACAAAACTCGAAGTGCATAAAAGTAATGCAATAATACTGAAACTGAAATGCTAAAGCAAAGCTGCATGTACTCATGGTATACAGAAATAAAACTGAATACTAAACATGCTCACTAACTGACAGGAAAGTAATGAAACTACTACTGTAGGCTTAGAATTAAAGAACTAAACTTTTATTGATTCTAAGCATAAACTTGTTTCATTTTCTTATATCCTTATAATAGAAATTAATCTTTTAATTTCTCTTTCACTTTCTTCTTCTTTTTCTTCTTACTTTACTTTTCTTTTCTTCTTTGGGCCCAGGCTTAGTACCATCTTTGTTTTGCGCGCTCTCTAATAGTGACTGGGGTAGCGAGCCTCCAGCCCTATGAGGATAAAGACCTCGGTCTTACCAGGGCCAAGACCTCGGAATTGGTCACCTGGATTTGTTTAACGACAACCTCGGAAGTCGGGTACTAGCCTTTTACTTTAATTTACTTGTTATCTCTTTTTAACTAGACCTTGGTCTTTTCCTTTTTCTCAGTTTTCTCATAATCCTTTATTAGAGTTTATTGGAATCCTTTAGATATACCTAACAAGTGTAGGATTACAATTAACTAAGCATGCTATATAAAAACAATACAAGAGAAACAAATCTAACTCTCTCTAAGCATGTTATAAAACAAAGCAACAGAAGAGCAAATCTGAACTTTCTAAACATGCTGTAAAACAAAGGAAAAGAAAGCACATCTGAACTTACTAATCATGCTATAGAATAGAGCAAAAGAGAGCTAATTCAAACTTGCTAATCATGCTATAAAATAGAGCAAAAGAGAGCTAATTTGAACTTTCTAAACATGCTGTAAAATAGAGCAAAAGAAAGCTAACTTGGACTTTCTAAACATGCTGTAAAATAGGGCAAAAGCTAGCTAACTTGGACTTACTAAACATGCTGTAAAATAGAGCTAAAGATAGCTAACTTGGACTTACTAAACATGCTGTAAAATAAACAACTGAATGCTACTTTAAACTTCCTAAACATGCTATAAATAAAGCAAAAGAATACAACTTCAGGCTTCTTTAACGTGCTATAAAATAGGCAACAGAATGCTACTTCAAACTTTCTAAACATGCTATAAATAAAGCAAAAGAATACAACTTCAGGCTCCTTTAATATGCTGTCCAAAACTAATCCCTAAACAACCTTAACTCTGTACAATATGATCTTAAAGCAAGGAGATTCAAGCATAAAACACAACTCAAAGAATTCAACAGCAAGCCAAAAGAATGTATCCTTAGATGAACTCACGGCAGCAACATGAGGTAACCATAGCAATCTGTACGGTATGATCCAAAACAGGGCAGCAAAGAACCAACCGGAAACTCAACTGTGCATGGCAAAATCCCTAGCAACAATTAAGGATAGAATGCATAACACAACAACCCTAGCATACAATTCTACATGCTTAACTTAAATCATTCATCTTCTTCCTATAAGACTCACGGCAGAAAACTAAAGAAACCAAAAATCTTTACAACGTGCTTTGAATTCAAAATGAACAAAGAACACAATTTCTTGACCTTAACATGCTATGCTCATGAAAAGGAAAGGGCAACTTGCTGTGCAGCCCAAATACTAAGTCTAGGGTTCATGCTAGGCCTCGGAAGCAAGGAAAATTCAAAACGGAAAACCCGAAACAACTCCTACCGCAGGTGAGTAGTACTTACTATGCTTTCTTAGACTTACAACCGAAGGAGGAAGCTTTAGGGTTTCGGTTAGCTTGGATCTTCAACCTCCCTTGTGCCCACAGACCTTCCTCGACGAGGGAATCACCACCGCAGGTGAAGATCGGCCGGAAAAAGCATTCGCCGGCGCCGGAGAGACCTTCACTTGCTAGTGCATTTTTCGACCGAGACGAGAAGGCAAAATCGCCGTCGGGAGAGGAAAGAAAAGGCAGATAGGGTTTTTCGGTGAGAAAGGGAAAACTTAATCCCTTTATAACTCGGTTTAATTCTGTTCCAATTACAACTTAAATATACTTCGTTCCCCTTCTTAATCACAAATCAACCGCAGCTCAATTGGTTGGCTGGGTTTGGCTGAGGTTCGGCACGGGTCGAGGTCGTGTGTTCGAGTCTCACCTTCAACGGTTTTTTGTCAAAACTTCTTTCTTTTTGTAAACATACCAAACGACCTCCAAAAATTGCGTAAAAATACTCTAAAAATCTCTAGAATATTTTAAAAGCATTTCCAAATATTTTTAGGGACATTTGGAACTCGAAATAGGGAAAATTGGGTCGTTACAATCCCCCATACCTTATAAAAAGTTCGTCCTCGAACTTAGAATAGTTCTGAATATTTCTGTCTCATACTGTCCTCACGCTCCCAAGTGACTTCCTCGTACTTCTGGTTCTACCAGATGACCTTCACTAGTGGTACTTCTATCTCTTAGTCTCTTGACTGCTCTATCCACTATCTGTGTAGGTCTGCTCTCATAACTAAGATCCTCTTGGATCTGCACTGACTGAGGCTGAATCACTTGGCTTGGGTCATGGAGACACTTCTTTAGCATGGAGACATGAAATACATTGTATATTGCTGACATGTCTTGTGGCATGTCCAACTTGTAAGCTACTTTCCCAATCCTCTCTATGATCAGGTAAGGTCCTACATAGCGAGGACTTAATTTGCCCTTCTTGTCAAATCTCATCACTCCCTTCATAGGAGCGACCTGGAGGAAAACTGAATCTCCTACTTGGAATTCCAATGGCTTACGGCGTGTGTCAGGATAACTCTTCTGTCTGCTCTGGGCAGTCTCAATTCTCTGTCTGATTTTCTGGATCGCCTGAGTGGTCTCGTCTATCAGCTCTGTCTAAATGCCCAGCTCTACTTCCATCTCTTTTCTCTCTCCTGCTTCTTGCCAGCATATGGGTGATCTGCATTTCCTGCCATATAGTGCCTCATAAGGTGCCATCTTGATGGTGGCCTGATAGCTATTGTTGTAGGCGAATTCAGCTAAGCACAAATACTTGCACCAATTTCCCTTGAAATCCAGCGCACAAGCTCTGAGCATATCTTTTAAAATCTGATTCACTCGCTCTGTCTGTCCATCAGTCTGTGGATGGAAAGCTGTGCTGAACTTGAGTTTGGTGCCTAGTGCATTCTGAACACACTCCCAAAAGTGTGAAGTGAAGCGCCCATCTCTATCAGAAATGATAGATTTAGGAACTCCATGAAGTCTAACTACCTCTTTAACATATAGCTGGGCCAACTGCTCTATGAGTGGGACACCTTGATGGCTAGGAAGTGAGCAGACTTGGTCAATCGGTCTACTATTACCCATATCGCATCATATCCATTGGTGGTTCTTGGAAGACCTGTTATGAAGTCCATGGATATATCTTCCCATTTCCATTCTGGTATTGGAAGAGGCTGAAGAACTCCTCCTGGTCTCTGGTGTTCTGCTTTAACCCTCTGGCATGTCAAGCAGGTACTGACATATTTAGCAACGTCTCTTTTGAGTCCTGAACACCAGAACCTCTGTTTCACATCTTGGTACATCTTGGAAGAATAAGGATGCATGGAGTATGGTGTGTTGTGAACTTCTTCTAAGATCTTCTTCCTCAGTTCTTCATCACGGGGCACACAATTGTGACTCCCTTGATAAAGAATCCCACTGTCTGTTACTTGAAACTCTGATTTGTCTTCTTTCTGTAACCCTTGCTTGATTTTTCTGGATGTCTGGATCTTCACTTTGCTTTCTCTATATCTCCTCAAGCAATGTGGACTCTAAGGTCAATGCAGAGATTTGCCCTTCAATAATTTCAAGTCCAAAATCCGACAACTCCTTCTGCAGTGGCAGGACTAATGATGACAAAGACATCAGGGATGCACTGGCTTTTCTGCTGAGTGCATCTGCCACTTTGTTAGCTTTGCTTGGGTGGTAGAGGTTCTCACAGTCGTAATCTTTGACCAACTCCAGCCACCTGCGCTGTCTCATGTTTAAGTCCTTCTGAGTGAAGAAGTGTTTAAGACTCTGATGATCTGTGAAGATTCTACACTGAACTCCATACAAATAATGTCGCCAGAGTTTCAGTGCAAAAACTACAGCTGCCAACTCAAGATCGTGAGTGGGATAGTTCTTCTCATAGTCTTTGAGTTGTCTCATAGTACAGCATGGGCTATGACTTTTCCTTCTTGCATGAGTACAACTCCTAAGCCCATCTTGGAAGCATCACTGTAGATGTCGAAACTCTTGTTCTTTCTGGTGAGGGCTGTTAGTGGAGAAGCTATCCTGGAAAAGTCCTCCACGAACTTCTTGTAGTACCCAGCTAAACCAAGGAAGCTTCTGATCTCTCTGACGTTCGTGGGTCTACTCCAGTTGTTGACCGCTTCCACTTTGGCTGGATCCACTTGAATACCTTTTTCAGAAATAATGTGACCTAAAAATGCCACCTGATTTAACCAGAACTCACACTTTGAGAATTTAGCATAAAGCTGCTTTTGCTGAAGGGTCCGTAGTACTATCCTCAAGTGCGTGTCATGCTCCTCTGGGGTCCTTGAATAGACCAGAATGTCGTCGATGAATACGATGACAAATTTGTCAAGATATTCTCTGAACACCCTGTTCATTACGTCCATGAAGACCGCAGGTGCATTAGTCACTCCAAAAGGCATGACTACAAACTCGTAGTGCTCGTATCTGGTCCTGAACATCGTTCTGGGTATATCTCTTTCTTTCACCTTCAGCTGATGGTACCCAGAGCGTAGGTCTATCTTTTAGAACACTGTTGCTCCTCTTTACTGATCAAATAAGTCATCGAGCCTGGGAAGGGGGTACTTGTTCTTGATTGTCACTTGATTCAAAGCTCTGTAGTCTATGCACATTCGCATTGATCCATCTTTCTTCTTGACAAACAACACAGGAGCTCCCCAAGGTGAGTGACTAGGGCGAATGAAGCCTTTGTCAAGTAACTCCTGTAGTTGTGCTTGTAACTCTTTCAACTCTGCTGGAGACATGTGATGCGGAGCTTTTGAAATTGGACCGGTACCAGGAACCAATTCAATCTCAAACTCCACTTCTCTGTTGGGAGGTAGTCCAGGTAGCCCTTCTGGAAATACCTTTGGATACTCACAGACTACCCGAACATCTTCTTGCTTGGGTCTTTCTTGTTATCTTTGTCCTTCCAGTTCTGATTACTTGACTGGGGTCTCCGTTTCCCCACTGTCTTGTATTCGATCTTGACTGACTTGTGTTGTGTTTGTTGTGCCTTGATGCTGTTCAAATAGTGCTCACTAATACCCTGTTGACCAGCTCTTCACCAATCTGTGGTCGGTGAGTTTCACTACTCATATTAGGTGCTATTTCTGGTCTCAGCATTCGGAGCGTCAATCTGACTCGTTCTTTCACTGTACTTACTAACTCTAGGCAAAGGTGAGCTAGCCTGTTAAATCTTTTGACCGCTTCTTCTACTGGCAGGTCACCTTGTCTGAATTCCATAAGCTCCTCATACTATTTATTGGTGATCCGTTGACGGAAGACTTCTTCGTAAACCTCTGTCTCGAAGTCAACCCAGCTCATCTGGTTGACTGCTCTCTTACTCTTAACTCGCTCCCATCACATACAAGCATCTCCAGATAGGCAGAAAGAGGCACACTTAATGGTATCAACCTTCTCGACTTCTGGTCAGTCAAGAAGCTCCATTGTGCTCTCAAATGTCTTGAACCAAACTTGGGCATCCCAGAGCTTAGTCGTGCCTGAGAAGCGTTCTGGTTTCAGCTTCAGCCACTGGATGAGGTATGCTTCTTGTCTTCTAAGTGTTGTGGCGACTTCTAGGGCAACCGATAGGACTTCAGTCACCACTGGGGTCTCCACATTAATGGTTGGAGGGAGTGGGAGGTGTTGGCTTCTGATTGACCACCAAGTTGGCAATCACTTGTTGCTGCTCTACTACTTGTCTCTGGAGCTGAGCAACCACTTCAGAAAGATTGGGCTCAGTTGCTCTGGGAACTTCGTTCTCTTGAGCTGGTTCCTCAGTGTGAGTAGCACGGGGGCGTCCTCTTCTTGCCATCTAATTATGCAAGGTAAAGACTTGATATCTTACTTTAACCCTTCTAATCATACATAAATATGAATAAAGAAAAGGGAACTAAATCTTTTATCTTACTTAAGCACTCAATCAAATAAGTACTCTATACTGCAATTAATAATAAGAAAAGCAGAATAAAGAAAATATTTAAATACTTTCTTACTTGGAGACAGCAAGGATGATGCTGATGTGTGTGTGATGCTGGAGAATGGAACACTGCTCTGATACCAACTGTAACAACCCACCCTTCATACTACTACTCGCTAAGGGCGACCGTTACCTAACTACTACTCTACTTATTAGTGTCACTGACGCTATTATTAGCAATACTTAGATTTATCATGGTTCAGAGGAATTCCTACCGAAAAATTTCGACAGAGTCTCCCCTGTACCGGTGACCAAATCCATAGTACATAAGATATATACGCAGCCACAGGCGGCTGGAACTCATTTTTCACATCCACGCAGTTATAAAAATAACAGTAAAGACAACCAACTATATCACTCCACAAATAATTAAAGTGACTAAATGCATATGCGGAAATAAACTCAACTACAATCTCACAAACTTCATAATAGTGTTAAAGAAAAGAACTAAAGCATAAACTCTAATCAAATAGGTCCTGCAGGTTTGAAAACACTCTCTGGATCTCTCCATAGTCGCAGTCATCACACACCTTCATCACCACCACCATCCTGTCGTCTCCCTTCATATCTTAGCTTTTCCTTTATCTGCAGTAGGAGGAAAGAAAAAGATCTATAAGCGAAAACGCTTAGTAAGTACTAATCTATCTCACAAAACTCGAAGTAAGTAATGCAATAATATTGAAACTGAAATGCTAAAGCAAAGCTGCATGTACTCATGGTATACAGAAATAAAACTGAATACTAAACATGCTCACTAACTGACAGGAAAGTAATGAAACTACTACTGTAGGCTTAGAATTAAAGAACTAAACTTTTATTGATTATAAGCATAAACTTGTTTCATTTTCTTATATCCTTATAATATAAATTAATCTTTTAATTTCTCTTTCACTTTCTTCTTCTTTTTCTTCTTACTTTACTTTTCTTTTCTTCTTTGGGCCCAGGCTTAGTACCATCTTTGTTTTGCGCGCTCTCTAATAGTGACTGGGGTAGCGAGCCTCCAGCCCTATGAGGATAAAGACCTCGGTCTTACCAGGGCCAAGACCTCGGAATTGGTCACCTGGATTTGTTTAACGACAACCTCGGAAGTCGGGTACTAGCCTTTTACTTTAATTTACTTGTTATCTCTTTTTAACTAGACCTTGGTCTTTTCCTTTTTCTCAGTTTTCTCATAATCCTTTATTAGAGTTTATTGGAATCCTTTAGATATACCTAACAAGTGTAGGATTACAATTAACTAAGCATGCTATATAAAAACAATACAAGGGAAACAAATCTAACTCTCTCTAAGCATGTTATAAAACAAAGCAACAGAAGAGCAAATCTGAACTTTCTAAACATGCTGTAAAACAAAGGAAAAGAAAGCACATCTGAACTTACTAATCATGCTCTAGAATAGAGCAAAAGAGAGCTAATTCAAACTTGCTAATCATGCTATAAATTAGAGCAAAAGAGAGCTAATTTGAACTTTCTAAACATGCTGTAAAATAAAGCAAAAGAAAGCTAACTTGGACTTTCTAAACATGCTGTAAAATAGGGCAAAAGATAGCTAACTTGGACTTACTAAACATGCTGTAAAATAGAGCTAAAGATAGCTAACTTGGACTTACTAAACATGCTGTAAAATAAACAACTGAATGCTACTTTAAACTTCCTAAACATGCTATAAATAAAGCAAAAGAATACAACTTCAGGTTTCTTTAACGTGCTATAAAATAGGCAACAGAATGCTACTTCAAACTTTCTAAACATGCTATAAATAAAGCAAAAGAATACAACTTCAGGCTCCTTTAATATGCTGTCCAAAACTAATCCCTAAACAACCTTAACTCTGTACAATATGATCTTAAAGCAAGGAGATTCAAGCATAAAACACAACTCAAAGAATTCAACAGCAAGCCAAAAGAATGTATCCTTAGATGAACTCACGGCAGCAACATGAGGTAACCATAGCAATCTGTACGGTATGATCCAAAACAGGGCAGCAAAGAACCAACCGGAAACTCAACTGTGCATGGCAAAATCCCTAGCAACAATTAAGGATAGAATGCATAACACAACAGCCCTAGCATACAATTCTACATGCTTAACTTAAATCATTCATCTTCTTCCTATAAGACTCACGGCAGAAAACTAAAGAAACCAAAAATCTTTACAACGTGCTTTGAATTCAAAATGAACAAAGAACACAATTTCTTGACCTTAACATGCTATGCTCATGAAAAGGAAAGGGCAACTTGCTGTGCAGCCCAAATACTAAGTCTAGGGTTCATGCTAGGCCTCGGAAGCAAGGAAAATTCAAAATGGAAAACCCGAAACAACTCCTACCGCAGGTGAGTAGTACTTACTATGCTTTCTTAGACTTACAACCGAAGGAGGAAGCTTTAGGGTTTCGGTTAGCTTGGATCTTCAACCTCCCTTGCGCCCACAGACCTTCCTCGGCGAGGGAATCACCACCGCAGGTGAAGATCGGCCGGAAAAAGCCTTCGCCGGCGCCGGAGAGACCTTCACTTGCTGCTGCGTTTTTCGACCGAGACGAGAAGGCGAAATCGCCGTCGGGAGAGGAAAGAAAAGGCAGATAGGGTTTTTCGGTGAGAAAGGGAAAACTTAATCCCTTTATAACTCGGTTTAATTCTGTTCCAATTACCACTTAAATATACTTCGTTCCCCTTCTTAATCACAAATCAACCGTAGCTCAATTGGTTGGCTAGGTTCGGCTGAGGTTCGGCTCGGGTCGAGGTCGTGTGTTCGAGTCTCACCTTCAATGGTTTTTTGTCAAAACTTCTTTCTTTTTGTAAACATACCAAATGACCTCCAAAAATTACGTAAAAATACTCTAAAAATTTCTAAAAATCTCTAGAATATTTTAAAAGCATTTTCAAATATTTTTAGGGACATTTGGAACTCGAAATAGGGAAAATTGGGTCGTTACAAGGAAAGTCTGGAGTTCACACCATAGACTCCACGACAAACAAATACATAAAGTGCAAGAGCACTGTGTCATAAAGGTACAAAGAAGTCAAATGAGTCATCTCCAAGAGTGGAAACAGGGTCAGAACCAACAACAGGATCAGGAGCAAGAGTCGCAGCCGGAGCAACATCTGCCCCAAAGGCATCCACATCAGACAGGACTGAACTCGCGGGAGGGAGAGACTGAGACGAGTGACCCATCATCCAAGAGTGCACTAAATCCACCAGAGAATCAAGGCTCATCCGTAAAGTGGCAACCTACTGTGCACCTCAGCAATAGCCATGGACAGCTCCTCAAAGCGAGTGTCCACGACCTCCTCAAGTGTCTGAAGCTAAGCTGCTATAACGAGACCAGGAGAATCAGGTGTCGCAACATCCGCCTCAGGATTAGCTATCGCCGGAGCCGGCGCCTATCCTGCCCTCTGAGGTTGATCCCTCGGTCCCTCACCAACGGCACGCCGGTCAATCCATCGGGCGCTATCTGACCTAGCCTCAATACCAGTCTTCATGAAGGACTATGCAGAGATTTGGGAATATGCAACAGTCATAGGCTCTAGCTTCCCTCGAGATACATCGATGTGCATGGACTCTAACCAGTCGGTAATGAGATTGCCAAAAGGCACATGGACTGTCTGCTGCACTGGCTGAGTGAAATGAATGATGCAGTGAAAGATGTTCAAAGCAATATTGACATCAAGGAGATGTCGCATGGCATACAGCAAAAACATGTGCGAGGGTCTGATGAGGGCTAAGGCATGGGAGACAATGGGAAAAACACAGTTAATAACTATTTTGAATAATTTGTTTTCCCTGGCGGATAATTCAAGGGAGGAGAAAGTGGTAATATGCACATTTGGACCATCCAGACGAGGATGACCAAAGAGACTCTGATGCATGGAGTCAATGGTGATATGATCGAATGGTGGAGGCAATAGATCAGGTAAGGTAGGGTAAAACACGAACTCATTTATCGACGAATGACACCCCAAAAACTATTGATGGTGTTGGCGCTGGGAATTCTGTTCTATGTAAATCCCCTGTAAAAAAATTTGTACAAGCACAAAACTTTTCCTAGCAACCCACATGCTTGATCAGACATGTGTTTGATCAATCAAACAAGTTCTTGATTGATCAAAGCGCATCTTGATCGAAGCACAAGATCGCTGGGCTCTTGTGTTGGTATTCAAAATCGATATCCAAAATAGATACAAAGAAAATAAAACTAGATACACAGTGGAATTAAAGAACTAGTTGTACCTTTCTTCGTAGCTAAAGACCTCTTGATCTTCTGTCGTATTCCTCTCTTCTTCTTAGACGCCGTGTGGGCGACGATCTACCAAGACAAAACACTCAAACCTCTTCTTCCTTTCCAAGCCGCCTACCACCAAAGAATGCAAAGAAAAAGGGGTGCCTCCTTCTTCTTAAAACCATCGGCCAGCAAGGTGGAAGCAAGGATTGTCGCCGGCCCTATGGGTTGAAGGTGGATGCTGCCTCTTCTCCTTTCTCTCTTCTCTTCCTCTTGTCTTCTTGCCGCCAACCATAAAAGATGTGGAGGCTAGAATTATCGCCGGCCCTAGCAAAAACAACTAGGTGACGCTGACCCTAGAGGGATTAAGGAGAATTGTGGAGAGGAGAGATTAGAGATTAGGTTATTATTTAGGGAGCACCTCCTACTGTTCTTTTATAATCTTTGCTGGCGGCTAAAAAGGAAAGATTCTAATAGAATTCTATTTTTAAATAAAATTTCCTTTTTTTTATTCCTATTATGGATGGTTACACAAAGGAAAAATTTTAACAAAATTAAAATCTCTTTTTTAAACCATTGTAAATAGTTATAAAAGGAAATAATTTTTAACAAAATTCTATTTTAAATAAAATCTTCCTTTTATTACTATTATGGCCGACCCCTTGCTTGGGCACCAAGCAAGGCTTGGTCGGCCCTCATCTTGGGCACCAAGCAAGGCTTGGGAGGCCCCTTTCTTGGGCTCCAAGAAAGGATGTGGTCGGCTCCTTTCTTGGGTAGGAAGTAAAAACAAAACGGGTGAATACGAGGCTTTATACAGGCTACAACAGGGACTGAGAGGAGGAATTAGTTTTGGCCTCCTAATGAGCTTGAGCTTCCTGTGTTCGACCCGAATACCCAACTCAAGTTTATCAATAATAACTCATACCACTAAAGAGTTATTATTGAACTATCACACCGATCTCATATTACAATATAGGCTCCTACATATCATGAGTGCGTTAATCTCCCTGTGTTTAAGATATTGTATGCCTGTTAATTAAATGAGTTACTGACAACTCACTTAATTAACATCTGACTCCAAGAGTAGTATCACTCAACTTTATTATCATGTCGGACTAAGTCTACCTGCAAGGTTTACATGATAATCCTTATGAGCTCCTCAAGGGGACATCATGAACCTAAATAAATAGGATAAAGTTTTCTTTTATAATCAACAACACATCATATAAATGGTACTATCTCCCAACTTATCGAGCCTATTTATTTAACGAATAAATCTCACCCATTGATAAGTTAAAGAAATAAATACTAAGTATATGTATTTGTTATTATATCGGGATTAAGAGTACGCACATCCATAATAATAGAGGTTCAGTTCTTTTATGCAGTCAGTATAAATCGAGCAACCTCAAATGGTCATGTTCAATACATACATAGTGTACTAGTGTAATTATATAGTCAAGACAAACTAATACTAAATTACACTATAACCGTTCTAATGGTTTATCCCTATCCATCTTGGTTGTGAGCTATTATTTATAATTTATAAGGAACCGATAACATGATCTTCTGTGTGGCACCACACACCATGTTATCGACAATATAAATTAAATGGACAACTGCATCGACATATATATAAATATAAAATGCAGACATTTGATCAAAGTGATTCTCATTTCAAAAATAGATGTTCATACAAAAGCATGGCTTATATTATACATCCGAACAATCTCCCACTTATACTAAAAGATTATGCTACCATATATGCTGCCATACATCTGATTCCCATCCCCTCAACATGCTCATCCAAAGCTCTCACCGGAAGGGCCTTAGTGAAAAGATCTGCCAAGTTATCTGCTGATGCAATCTTGGCGACAACAACTTCTCCTCGCTTTACGATGTCTCGTATCAGGTGGTACTTGCGCTCAATGTATTTACTTGCCTTATGGGCTCATGATTCCTTCGAGTTTGCTACTGGACCACTATTATCACAATAAATTGTGATAATTTTGGGAAAACCAGGAATCACATCTAAGTCCATCAAAAAGTTTCTGAGCCATACAACTTCTTTGGTTGCCTCAGAAGCTGCCACATACTCAGCTTCCATGGTGGAGCCCGAAACGCATTTCTGCTTAACACTCCTCCATGTTATGGCTCCACCTCCCAAAGTAAACACATACCCTGAGGTTGACTTACTATTGTCCCGATCTGATTAGAAGTCAGAATCCGTATAACCCACAGAGAGTAAATCATCTGCCTGGTAAACTAGCATATAATTTCTAGTCCTTCTCAGATACTTTCATATATGCTTTACGGTAGTCCAATGTCCCAGTCCTGGGTTACTTTGATATCTGTTAACCATGCCCACGGCAAAATAGATATCCAGTCTCGTACATAACATCGCATAAATTAGGCTTCCTACAGCTGAAGCATAAGGAACTATCTTCATCTCCTCTATTTCCTTTGATATTTTAGGAAACATCTCTTTAGATAAAGGTAATCCATGTCGAAAAGGTAGAAAATCTTTCTTGGAGTTTTGCATGCTAAAATGAGCTAGAATAGTATTGATGTATGAAGCTTGGGATAAGCACAACATCCTTTTCTTGTGATCCCTTATTACTTTGATCCCAAGAATATGTCCACATTCTCCCAAGTCCTTCATATCAAACTTCTTGGACAACCATACCCTTACGTCTGACAACATTTTGACATTGTTGCCAATGAGCAAAATATCATCTACGTATAGTACAAGAAATACCACCATGTTTCTGTCACTTTTCTTATATACACAAGACTTATCCGGACACTGAATGAATCCATAAGACTGGATTACTTCATCAAACCAGATGTTCCAAGATCTCGAAGCTTGCTTCAGTCCATAAATGTACCAATTGAGCTTACAAACAAGATGTTCTTTGCCCTTTGCAATGAACCCCTTTGGTTGCTTCATATACATGTTTTCTTCAAGACTTCCGTTAAGGAAAGCTGTCTTGACATTCATTTGCCAAACCTCATAATCCATATGAGCAGCAATAGATAAAAGAATCCGGATAGACTTGAGCATGGCTACTGGTGAAAAGGTTTCCTCATAATCGATTCCCTCATTCTGAGTATACTCCTTCGTAACAAGCTTCGCTTTAAAGGTTTCCACCTTCCCATCTGTCCTCTTTTCCTTTTATAGACTCATTTACATCCAATGGCTTTTATACCATTTGATGGTTCTACAAGCTCCTAGACTTTATTAGAATACATAGATTCTATTTTAGAGTTCATTGCACTTTGCCAAGATGCTGCATCTTTATCTTAGAGTGCTTCATCATATGTCCAGGGAACAGGTTCATGTTCACCAGGGATCAAGTCTAAAGACTCTCCCAAAAATATGAATCTATCAGGTTGCTGAACAACCCTCCCACTACGACGAGGCACTACCTGTAATTGTGCATCATTTGTGACATGTGTTACAGTTTCTTGTGGTATCTCATCTTGTACCGTTGGTACTAAATTAGATGTGTCCTCTCTTATTTCCTTAAGAACAATTTTACTCATGGGCTTGTGGTTCATTACATAGTCTTCCTCTAAAAATCGGGCATTGGTGCTAATAATGACCTTCTGATCTTTAGGACTATAAAACAAACCACCTTTCGTTCTTTTAGGATACCCCCACAAACAAGCAATCTTCTGTAAGTGATTCCAACTTATCAGCATCTCCCTTTAGCACATGTGCTGGACTATCCCAAATCTGAATGTGTTTCAAACTAGGCTTACGCCCGTTCCATAATTCTGTGGGAGTAGAGGGTACTGACTTAAAAGGTACCAAGTTCAGAATGTACGCCGCCGTTTCCAGATCATATCCCCAAAACGAATTTGGTAATTCTGAATAACTCATCATCGATCTAACCATTTCCATAAGAGTCTTATTCCTTCGTTTCATCACACCATTCTGTTAGGGTGTACCAGGTGCAGACAATTGGGATTGAATCTCAACCTCTGATAAGTAATTCCTAAACTCCCCTAAGAGGTACTCTCCACCACGATTAGACCGTAGTGTCTTGATACTTTTACCATGACATTTCTCCACATCAGCCTTGTACTCTTTGAACTTATCAAAGTACTCAGACTTACGGTGCATCAAGTAAATGTACTCATATCTCAAATAGTCATCTATGAAAGAGACAAAATATTCGAAATCACCTCTCTCCTGGATAGTCATAGGTCCACACAAATTAGAATGAACCAATTCCAACACTTCTTTGGCTCTATACCCTTATGCCTTAAAAGGTCTCTTGGTCATTTTTCCTTCCAAGCAAGACTCGCAGGTCAAAAAGTTTTCCACTACCAATGAACCCAAAGGTCCATCGGCTATTAACCTTTGAATCCTACTCAAGGTAATATGACCTAGCCTTAGATGCCAAAGATATGTTTAGTTCATTTTCGAAGGTTGCTTTCTCTTATTAGAATTAGAAGATGTATTATTAATTTTCATTTGTTGCATTGTGGGAGTAATTGGATTAAGAGTATACAAATTGCCAACCAACGTACCAGAACAGATAACCACCCTATTTTTCTTAACAACCACTTTGTCATCAAAAGAAACAGAATATCCATCCTTAAATAATTTAGAAACTGAAATCAAGTTCTTTCTAAAACATGGTACGTAAAGAAAATTTCTCAAAATCAATATTTTATTCCTATCAAAAGATAAATAAATATCTCCCACTGCAACAGCTGCCACTCTTGTAGCATTGCCCATGTAGACGGTGATCTCCCCTTCATGTAGTCGTCGAGTTTCATGAAACCCCTGCAATGAATTACAGACATGATCAGTGACTCCCATATCTACACACCAAGTACTGATAGATAACACCGTTAAACATGTTTCGACAACTAATGAATACAATACACCTTCATTGTTCTCGTTTCTGCGAGGACAGTTCGTCAAATGAGCCATCATCTTAAGGATATGATCCCTTACGAGTGTCCCCTCAGTCATGGTGGTTGTCATTAAGTTTCTCATGGCCTCCTGCCTGGCAGTCCAATTCTGGTGTCTGAAGAGTTCCTTGAGATTGAGCATCATATCATAGGCAGTGGATAAGGCCTGATGATGATGTTGCAACACATTTGACATAGAAGCCAAAATATAACACCGTGTCATCTCATCTGCCTTCACTCATTTCCTATGTCTCTCTATCTCCTCTTCACTAGAATCCTTATCAGGCACGCTAGGGTAGACCTCAAGAAGTATGAACTTGTATCCTTCAGCAGTTAAGACAATGTCCAAGTTTCGTTTCCAATCAATATAATTGGGACTAGTAAGTTTGTTTTCTTTTAAAATAACAACAAGAGGATTGAAAGCCATTTTGAAATCCTGAGAATTACAAAATAAAATATTTGATCAAAACTTTAGAATTTAAAATAATATTGATACCTCGAACAATATAATTTAAATTCACCAACACCTCAAAACACCATGAATTTCGTATGCCACGATAGTGTGGACGTATACTAATTCAAACATTTGTAAGAGGAGGTTTTATCCATTAATTTTATTATCTTGTCAACCTAACTTTATGATAAATAAAATTAATAGTTGATTTATCTTCGGTCACACAAATAATAACAGTGACTTCGATGGAGAGGATACTATTAAATGCGTCTAAGTGTATATCATTACTTGATACTTAGTTCATTAATTAGAATTGTGCCCCTTCAGATGGAGAAGATCACACAAACCTAAATAATTTACTATAATCATCCATAGAGGAAGTTTGATCTAGTGATCCGCAAACAAACTCATTCGATATGGAGGAAGGCACTTAAAGCCAACGCGCAAGTTTGTATGCATCACTTACAAACCAGTTGATGTGTGTAGATAGTATACACTTGTTTAGCATGTTTTGACGCACATTCATGTATTTTGCGCATGCTTTATCTATGTATTTTCATACTTCCAGCTTTTCTTTTAGTATATTTACTCTTTTTGTTCGAAAATCTACTTTTGTGCATTTTCTGTACGCAGGAGTTGTATTTGGAGAAGAATTTATGATCGAGGCCAAATCTGCAAGCTAACAAAAGGAGGAAGACACCACATTGGAGTGCCACGCGGCCATGTCTGGGAGAGTGACCTAGGTCATGTGGTGGTGCTCACCCATGCAGCATTGGCAGAGCAGGGCAATGTCCAGGTCGTGTGGTGATGATCACCCGTGTAGCTTCTGTAGAAAAGGAGAAGGTCACGGTCGTGTGTGCATCATATAGCCGTGACAATTTTGAAGCCAAGAGAGCCATGGCCGTGTATATCTACACGGTTGTGCAATTTTCCCAGAAGCCAACAAGCCCAGGTCATGTCCCAGACACGGCCATGCATGAGTTCCAGAACTGGAGGTAGCACAGGCCGTGTAGATCTACACGGTCGTGCAAGGATGGCAGTGGCAGAACATATCACGGTCGTGTGCACCACACGGCCTTGTGAGATGGACAATGAAGAGAATGACCTAGCCCGTGTCTCACACACGCCCGAGTCTCGGGGCCGTGTGGCACCCAAAATCTCTGCTCTATATAAGAGTTTCTTTCATCATTTGAAGGGGGAGTTCTCCCTTTTGGGAAGAAACAAGATTTGGGCGATTCTCTACCTTCTTGGAGGGATTTTCGGGTGATCTAAGGGAAGATCTTCAACGAATCGACTCCGAGATCGAGGATTGGATCTGAAGACCTTTCTTCATCATAGATAAGCTTTTCTTCCCTTTCTCTTCTTGGATTTTGGGATCAAAATGTTTGTGATCTTCTTATATTTGGGTTTCTTTTCTTGTTCTATGGATTAGATCTCCTTGTTCTAGGATGGAGGGAGTATTTGTAATATGATTTGATGTAAACTCTTATGGATTTGTCAATTTCCTATTTTTATGATTTTGTCTTGTTTGTATCTATTTGATCTTGTGTGGGTTGTTGTGATTGGACTTAATTACCATACTTGATTGAATGTTTGAGTATCTTGTGGATCTTGTAGAGGTAATTCCTCATTCTATTATCCGAGGGACATACGTGATAGACAAGACTGTGTAAGGACAATTGAGGGATAATCTTGAAGGTGAAATAAGGTCATTCAAGGGGGTAGGATAGATTGTATGATTAAATCTTTTATATCTTGATATGGGTTGAGAAGTAATGAGTTTTCTATGTTGATTATCCGAGGGGCGCACGTGACAGGCAAGCCCGTGTAAGGACATCATAGGAATCATTCCTAATTGATCATATTTAGATATAGATTTTGGTCCTAAGTCGGTTGTCTATTGCAAGAGAGAATCGACAACCTTCTACAAATGATGGACAATTGAGGAATAAGATTTGGTAGATCATTTACATTGAATAACATTACAAAGAAATCAAAACTCCTAGAACATCCTTTTATCATAGCCCTTATTCCTTTTTCTATGTTTTTACTTCTATGCTTTACTTTTCATAGTTGCACTTAGTTTTATAAATCAATTGATTAGTTGTTTAGCTAATTCGTGTTGAGATATCTTTGGTTATAACCAGTCCCTGTGGATATGATATCTTTCTTTATTACTGATGACGTATCCGTACACTTGCGGAACGTTAACAAATTTTTGGCGTCGTTGCCAGGGACTGTGTTTATAACATTAGAGATTATCAATTGAGTTAGACTAAACATAACTTTTCTTTTCTTTTTATTAGCGTAGTTGTAACTAATCTTTAGAATTATGTTTTCATAACTATATCTTTCTACATCTTATCAGTATTTTTTTTCTAACATTTTAATCTAACTTTTCTCTTTCTTTCTTCTTTTCTTTTGAACAAATATATCTTGCAATCTTGTTCTTGTGTATGCGAAGATCTAACTTTGCAGGAGAACTTCTTCCTCTAGATCCTGAAATAGACAAAATATTTTATAGAAGAAGAACATCATAAAGACATCAAGAAGAACAAGAACATCCTAGCATGGCAAATAGACCATTAAAGGATTATGCAGCACCTTATGCTAGAGGATTTCGATCTAGCATTTCAAGATCTTCTGTTGAAGCAAATAATTTTGAGATCAAACCGGCTATTATTTCTATTATGCAGCAGAATCAGTTTAGTGGAGGACCGCATGAGGATCCAAATCAACACTTGGAGGTCTTCTATAAGATATGCGGTACAATGAAAATGAATGGTGTTCCTTCTGAAGCAGTGCGTTTATTATTATTTGGGTTTTCTTTAAGAGACAGAGCTAAGAAATGGTTAAACTCTTTAGCTCCAAATAGCATCACCACATGGGAACAGTGCGAGCAACAATTTCTGGACAAATTCTATCCACCTAGTAAATGTTGGGTTTTTCGGGCCGCGAAAACCGCTTTTCGCGTCGCGGAAACCCCGAATCACCCAAAGCCGTAGATCCGTGCAAGGAAAAACCGAATGAAATACAAGTACGAGTTTCAAAAACTTTAGATCTACTCCTAGATCTATGTGTTGAGAGCTTTTACCTTTGAAGCGTGCCCTCGCAAAATTCCCGCTCGTCCAAGGTACGTGTCGGATCTCCAAAGTATCAAGGTAGATACTTCTCTAGTGATATCCACACGAACAAGGAGTGCTCTCTAGCACTCAAGGATGGAGAAGAGAGCCCCAAGTGTGCTAGCACTTTCTAGAGCTCTCGGATAGAATTTGAAAAAGAAAATGAGAGAAAAACAAGAAGACTCTCACATACTCAACTAGTAGTATCCTCTTCTTGTTTCCTTCACACTCTCTTATCTTTTCTTGGATGAAACTCAACACCTTCTCACCTTCCAAGACCCCACGGCAACAGCAAGGAGAAGCAAGCATCCAAGGAAGAAGAAGCTAGAATGAATGTAAATCAATTGCATTCACCCATCATCAAGTGTGTGGCCGGCCACACAAATGTAACCCCCTCATTTAATGTGGCCGGCCACATTAAAAGGAATGGGTGTGTAACCTCCATGAGGTGGCACACCATTATGAGGTGGTGATGATGTGGCAAGGATGTGTCATGCCATGTAGGATGAGTCAACCTACATGATGTGGCAATGCATCAAGTCAAACTTGATGTTTCAACTTCCATTTGGTCAAGTCAAAATTGACCAATTTCTTCCTTGTTGAGTTAAATCCAACCTTTGATTCAAGTCAATTTCAATTTAATGAATCTCAATTCATTAATATAAATTGACTCAATGAATCAAATTTAAATTAGACTCATTCAACAATTGAATCTAATTAAGTCTAACTCAATAAGTCTAATTTGAATCCAATCTTTGGTGCATCATATGAACCTAATCCAATTGGTTCATCATATGAACCTAATCTCCATCCACTTGTTCTTTGTGTGTGACCCAATAGGTTCTTGTAACGTTGGCAATGTTTCTAAACTCCTTTAGAAACATAAGCAATGAGCGGCATCTAGCAATACATCATTGCTACCCAAGTTACAAGAATGTTGAGATCCAACATCACCTTGTGACTACTAATTGTGACTCCTCACAATATGTGACATTGTCCTTCTATCCTAGACATCTAGATTGATCAATATGAGGCATAGACCGTGTCATCCTCTAATCAATCTAAATCTTGAACTCCAAGTAGACTCACTCGATCAAATGAGCTCAACATCTCATGTTGACTCATTTGGGCATGGCCATGCACTTAGTGGTCTCACTCTATCAAGAATATTGATGTCGCTCCCGTCATATGGGAGGGATAGATCCCATCTACATCACTCTACATAATTTGTTACCTACCCGGTAATCGCCTTTATAGTCCACCCAGTTACGGGTGATGTTTGACGAAACCAAAGTACATAACTCCTTATGTAGGGATCCATGGTGACTTCAGGTCCAAAGACTAATAGTCATACTAATGGCCACATGAGAAAGTATATGACACTCATATAACGATCCATGATACTTTCTCATGACGGGTCATTCAGTATACATTATCCAATGCATACCCATGTGTCAACGTGATATCTCCATATCCATGACTTCTGAGATCAAGTCATCGAGTTGACCTACATGCTAGTTTTATTGCATTAACATTGTCCCTAAATGTTAATACTCGACTAGGAATGATTTAGAGTAGTGTTCCCTATATCATCTCACTATCGGTTCAACTAACCGATTGATATAGGTGAGAACCATCTACTCAAGGACATTATTATACTTAGTTTATTTGGCACCAATACAAGTAAGTATAATAACCAAAAATCCAAATGCCTTTATTTATATAGAATATGATACAATAAGTCCAAAATACAATCATCAAATGATTGGCTTTAGGGCTCTAGCTAACAATCTCCCACTAGCACTAGTGCCAATCAGTGTAGGCTCTAAGCCCAAATGACCTAGTGTGACCATCATGCTTCTTCTGTGTCAAAGCCTTGGTCAAGGGATCTGCGATGTTAGCCTTTGTAGGTACTCTGTAAATCTTCACATCTCCTCTCTCGATGATCTCTCGAATGAGATGGAAGCGCCGTAGTATGTGTTTGGTCCGCTGGTGTGAGCGAGGTTCCTTCGCCTGTGTTATAGCTCCATTGTTGTCACAATAGAGCTCAATGGGGTCAGCAATGCTAGGAACCACCCCAAGTTCAGTGATGAACTTGCGGATCCAAACTGCCTCCTTTGCTGCCTCTGATGCAGCAATGTACTCGGCTTCTGTTGTAGAATCAGCTATTGTATACTGCTTCGAACTCTTCCGGCTGACAGCACCACCATTAATGCAAAATACGAACCCCGACTGCGATCTATAGTCATCCTGATCGGTCTAGAAGCTAGCATCACTGTAACCCTTTACAGCTAGCTCATCACTGCCTCCATATATCAAGAAATATTCTTTAGTCCTTCTTAAGTACTTAAGAATATTCTTGACCGCTATCCAGTGACTTTCACCTGGATCTGACTGGTATCTGCTCGTCATGCTCAAAGCATACGAGACATCAGGTCGAGTACATAGCATGGCGTACATGATCGATCCTATGGCTGAGGTATAAGGGATTTGATCCATGCGGTCTCTCTCCTCTCTAGAAGAGGGACCTTGAGTCTTCGAAAGACTCATGCCATGTGACATCGGCAGAAATCCCTTCTTGGAGTTCTGCATGGAAAACCGAAGGAGTACCTTGTCAATATATGTACTCTGACTTAGGCCAAGCAATCTCTTAGATCTATCTCTATAGATCTGTATCCCTAGAATGTGGGATGTCTCACCTAAATCCTTCATTGAGAAGCAACTCCCTAGCCAGGTCTTGACAGACTGAAGCATAGGGATGTCCTTCCCAATGAGTAGTATGTCATCCACATACAATATGAGGAAGACAATTGTGTTCTCTACAACCTTCTTGTAGACACAAAGCTCATCTTCATTCTTGAAGAATCCAAACTATTTGATTGCATCATCGAATCGAAGATTCCAGCTCCGAGATGCTTGCTTTAGTCCATATATGGACCTATGCAGCTTGCATACTCTACTAGTATGCTGTGGATCTACAAAACCCTCAGGTTGTGTCATGTACACATCCTCGAGTAGGTTTCCATTCAGAAACGCAGTTTTGACATCCATCTGCCATATCTCATAGTCATGGTAGGCTGCAATAGCAAGCATGATCCGAATGGACTTAAACATCGCTACTGGAGAAAAGGTTTCATCATAGTCAATACCATGAATCTGCTTGAAACCTTTAGCTACCAAGCGACCCTTATAGATAAGTCCATCCATGTCAGTCTTTCTCTTAAAGACCCACTTGCACCCAATGGGTTTTACCCCTTCAGGTGGATCAACCAAAGTCCATACTTGGTTGGTGTACATGGATTCCATCTCGGATCTCATGGCCTCTAGCCATTTCTCAGAATCTGGTCTCATCACAGCTTCCTGATAGGTGGTAGGCTCATCCTCTACGAGCACAACGTCATCATGCTCAAACAAGAGAAATGAGTATCTCTCAGGCTGACGACGCACCCTATCAGACCTGCAAAGAGGTATGTCTACTTGAACTGGTTGTTGTTCCTCAACTCCTTGTGGAACATCATCCACAACACTTTGTGGTTCCAGTTCAACTTCCATCGAGGCTTCAGTGCTAGTATTCGCATCTTGAACTTCTTCAAGATTGAACGTGCTCCCACTAGTCTTTCTAGAAACAAAGTTCCTTTCTAGAAAGACCCCAGTCTTTGCCACAACTACCTTGTGCTGACTGGGAATGGAAAAGTAATATCCCTTAGTTTCCTTGGGATATCCGATGAAATAGCACTTGTCGGATTTGGGTCCTAATTTGTCTGAGACTTGACGTCGTACGTAAGCCTCACAGCCCCAAATCCTCATGAAAGACACCTGGGCATCTCTCCCAGTCCATATCCTATATGGTGTCTTTATCACGGCCTTGGATGGAACTCGGTTGAGAATGAAAGCTGCCGTGTCTAGAGCATATCCCCAAAGGTATGTCGGAAGATATGTGTGACTCATCATAGATCGTACCATATCTAATAGGGTACGATTCCTCCTTTCGGATACACCATTCCACTGTGGTGTTCCAGGAGGAGTGAGTTGGGATAGAATCCCACACTCAGCTAAATAGTCACGAAACTCATGGCTTAAGTATTCACCACCTCGATCTGATCGAAGTATTTTAATACTCTTGCCAAGCTGGTTCTGTACTTCATTCTTGAATTCTTTGAACTTTTCAAAGGATTCGGACTTATGTGTCATCAAGTACACATAACCATATCTACTGAAGTCATCAGTAAATGTGATGAAGTATCTATAACCGCCTCTAGCAGCGACATTGAAAGGGCCACATACATCACTATGTATGAGTCCTAACAAATCAGTCACTCTCTCGCTGTGCCCACTAAAGGGAGTCTTGGTCATCTTGCCTCGTAGGCATGACTCGCATATCTCATATGATTCAAAATCAAATGAGTCCAGCAAACCATCCTTATGGAGCTGGGATAAGCGCTTGTCATTTATATGACCTAAGCGACAGTGCCAGAGATAGGTGTGGTTCATATCGTTCGATTTGAACCTCTTGGTACTAACGTTATAGATAGAGCTCTCAAGGTCTAGAATATAGAGTCCGTTCATCAGAGGTGCACTACAATAGAACATATCGTTTAAATAGACAGAACAACATTTGTTCTTTATTATAAACGAGAATCCTTTCTTGTCCAAACAAGAAACTGATATAATGTTCTTAGTCAATGTAGGCACATAACAGCAATCGTCTAACTCTAGTATAAGCCCAGAGGACAGAGATAAAAAATAAGTCACTACAGCAACAGCAGCAACCCGTGCTCCATTGCCTACTCGTAGGTCTATCTCGCCCTTTATCAATGCTCTGCTATTTCTCAGTGCTTGTACATTAGTACAAATGTGCGAAGCACATCCGGTATCTAATACCCACGATGAAGAAATAGAGAGGTTGACTTATATAACATTTATACCTGAAGTAGAAATCTTATTTCTCTTCTTGTTAAGATCTTCCAGGTATCCTGTGAAGTTCCTCTTCCAGTGCCCTGCTTGTCCTTGATATAGTTGACGAAGATGTTCAACCATATCGTAAGCACACATCAACTCATGTTGCTTCTGAAGCTCAGAATTCATGGTTGCGAGCATTAGACAGGACACATCTAATGCGTCATCTTGATGCTTCTTGTAAGCATCCCGGTCAGCTCGCGTGGCAGTGGCAGGAGGAGCCTCCGGAATGGGCTGCTCCAGAACGTACAGTTTACGTTCCTGAGTGAGAACTATTCTCAGGTTCCTGTACCAGTCCAGGAAATTTGCTCCGTTGAGCTTGTCCTTCTTAAGGACAGAACGCAGGGAGAAAGAGTTCGTATTCGACGTCATGGTTATCTACAACAGAAAATTTGCAAAAATAAATATCATATTCTTTTAAAATCATTTAATTAGGCCTTTAATTAAATGATGCTCCCACTGAATTCTATAATTCTTGTGGGACAAGATCCACATCATACTAACCCTTGAGTTAGCTTTGGCTAATACACCCAAGGCTTAGTATGATTGGTAGGTAATGATTACCAATTACATCTCTATGCAACTCTTGTTTATAAAATCAATATCCGCATTTATATTAAAACTCAAGTTAGCTTTGGCTAATACGCCCGAGAGTTAATATAGATGTGATTTTGACCTATCTTTTCCAACCGTTGGAAGAATGCCTATAGTTGACTCGATCTAACCGAGCAACTAGGAATACTCAATCTAATTGAGTTTGTATTTACCCATGCGTTGATAGGCGGGACCAAGATTGTCCCTCCGTACCCTACCAAGATAATATGTATTGCTCTGCTTTGGCAGATTCAACAATACATGTGATCGAGGTAGTGATAGGTATCACGGCACGATTAGGCATTTAGAGTTGGTTCGATCGAGATCTAATCTAATCGAAAAGGATGCATCTTGTGCACGACTTAGATCTAATCTAATCGCAAGGGTGCATCATGTGCACGACTTAGATCTAATCTAATCGTAAGGCACTAATTAATTAATTACTTATTAAACATGCATCATATACATAAGCAATTAACTAATTAATCTATTTGTGATTTAGTCATGGCCCCACTATGATCTTCTCAAGCCAATGAGAAGATCGAATGGTCAACCTAGGGTCAACAGCTTCTCCAAGGTCCTCCCTTTGACCACCTTGTGTTGCTCGTGCCTGCCTCGGAACTCCGTCTCGTGTGGACCCTCTACCGCTCCAATTTGTACATTACAATTTGAAACTCAAGTTACATTCGAGTCTAAATCTAATTTACAACTAGAATATATGAGAAAGGCATGACGCGCAGGTCGCGGAAAAATAAAAACATATAACACGCGTAAACACATAACGGCACGCAGGCCGTATTATGAATTACAACACAATCCAATCATATTGGGTTTTTGGGCCATGACTATCACAAAATTAATATATAATTCAAAATTATATATTTTCATAATTTTCTATAATTTTAAAATTAATTTTTTACAATTTTTACGAGTAAAATTTCCTAGCGGTCCCGTTTAGCAGTTTCGGGTGCAATCGCGGAACGGATCCCCTTGCGGGGCCAGGGGCAGCACCCCTACCCACGATCTAACCATCGTGAGGGTTCCTTTGCGATCCAACAGCGCCTAAACTCGCTGTCCCAAAATGATTTGGGTCGAGACATTGCCGTTTCGGAAAAATCTTCCCGGCAGGTTCGATTGCGGAGCAAATCCCCTTGCGGGGTTAGGGGCAGTACCCCTACCCACGATCTAACCATCATGAGTTGCTCCTTTGCGATCTAATGGCACCCAAGCCCGCTGTTCCAAACGGATTTGGGGCAAAACGAAGCCGTTTAAGGAAAAACTTTCCGGTAGCCGAAGCCTACAAGTGCCGGGATACTTGTGCTTCGCTTCTACGGAAAAATTACCCATAAAAACATAAAAAACTAAATTTTACAGAAAATCACAAAAGGTTTAGTTTTCATAAAACCAAAAAATTAAACTCGTACAAGCCTTGCACGTGGCTCTGATACCACTGTTGGGTTTTTCGGGTCGCGAAAACCGCTTTTCGCGTCGCGGAAACCCCGAATCACCCAAAGCCGTAGATCCGTGCAAGGAAAAACCGAATGAAATACAAGTACGAGTTTCAAAAACTTTAGATCTACTCCTACATCTATGTGTTGAGACCTTTTACCTTTGAAGCGTGCCCTCGCAAAATTCCCGCTCGTCCAAGGTACGTGTCGGATCTCCAAAGTATCAAGGTAGATACTTCTCTAGTGATATCCACACGAACAAGGAGTGCTCTCTAGCACTCAAGGATGGAGAAGAGAGCCCCAAGTGTGCTAGCACTTTCTAGAGCTCTCGGATAGAATTTGAAAAAGAAAATGAGAGAAAAACAAGAAGACTCTCACATACTCAACTAGTAGTATCCTTTTCTTGTGTCCTTCACACTCTCTTATCTTTTCTTGGATGAAACTCAACACCTTCTCACCTTCCAAGACCCCACGGCAACAGCAAGGAGAAGCAAGCATCCAAGGAAGAAGAAGCTAGAATGAATGCAAATCAATTGCATTCACCCATCATCAAGTGTGTGGCCGACCACACAAATGTAACCCCCTCATTTAATGTGGCCGACCACATTAAAAGGAATGAGTGTGTAACCTCCATGAGGTGGCACACCATTATAAGGTGGTGATGATGTGGCAAGGATATGTCATGCCATGTAGGATGAGTCAACCTACATGATGTGACAATGCATCAAGTCAAACTTGATGTTTCAACTTCCATTTGGTCAAGTCAAAATTGACCAATTTCTTCCTTGTTGAGTTAAATCCAACCTTTGATTCAAGTCAATTTCAATTTAATGAATCTCAATTCATTAATATAAATTGACTCAATGAATCAAATTTAAATTAGACTCATTCAACAATTGAATCTAATTAAGTCTAACTCAATAAGTCTAATTTGAATCCAATCTTTGGTGCATCATATGAACCTAATCCAATTGGTTCATCATATGAACCTAATCTCCATCCACTTGTTCTTTGTGTGTGACCCAATAGGTTCTTGTAATGTTGGCAATGTTTCTAAACTCCTTTAGAAACATAAGCAATGAGCGGCATCTAGCAATACATCATTGCTACCCAAGTTACAAGAATGTTGAGATCCAACATCACCTTGTGACTACTAATTGTGACTCCTCACAATATGTGACATTGTCCTTCTATCCTAGACATCTAGATTGATCAATATGAGGCATAGACCGTGCCATCCTCTAATCAATCTAAATCTTGAACTCCAAGTAGACTCACTCGATCAAATGAGCTCAACATCTCATGTTGACTCATTTGGGCATGGTCATGCACTTAGTGGTCTCACTCTATCAAGAATATTGATGTCGCTCCCGTCATATGGGAGGGATAGATCCCATCTACATCACTCTGCATAATTTGTTACATACCCGGTAATCGCCTTTAAAGTCCACCCAGTTACGGGTGACGTTTGACGAAACCAAAGTACATAACTCCTTATGTAGGGATCCATGGTGACTTCAGGTCCAAGGACTAATAGTCATACTAATAGCCACATGAGAAAGTATATGACACTCATATAACGATCACTCATATAACGATCCATGATACTTTCTCATGACGGGTCATTCAGTATACATTCTCCAATGCATACTCATGTGTCAACTTGATATCTCCATATCCATGACTTCTGAGATCAAGTCATCGAGTTGACCTACATGCTAGTTTTATTGCATTAACATTGTCCCTAAATGTTAATACTCGACTAGGAATGATTTAGAGTAGTGTTCCCTATATCATCTCACTATCGGTTCAACTAACCGATTGATATAGGTGAGAACCATCTACTCAAGGAAATTATTATACTTAGTTTATTTGGCACCAATACAAGTAAGTATAATAACCAAAATCCAAATGCCTTTATTTATATAGAATATGATACAATAAGTCCAAAATACAATCATCAAATGATTGGCTCTAGGGCTCTAGCTAACAGTAAAATGGCTCATATGAGGAATCTTATTTCAAGTTTCAAACAAGATGACTCAAAATCTTTATTTGAAGCTTGGGATAGATATAATAATATGCTTAGATAATGTCCACATCATGGTTTGGAGAAGTGGCTAGTGTTGCACACATTCTATAATGGCATTAATTATTATACTAAGGTGTCCTTAGATTCAGCTGCTGGAGGGGCACTCATGAATAAAAGCCTAGATGAAGCTGAGGAAATAATTAAAGTGTAGCACAAAATCATCATCAATGGGCAAATGAGAGAAGTGGTGGTTATTCTTGTGTAAACCCAACAAAAGTGTCAAGAAAGTTTGATGTTGATGCAGTTACTTTAATGGCTGAAAAACTGGATGCTCTTACAAAGAAATTAGAAAGCATGGGAGCAAATTCAAATACAGTCAATGCCATTGTATCTACTTGTGAAGTATGTGGAAGTTCTAATCACTCTAGTGACTCATGTCCTTTGGGAACTATCTCTGCACAAATCAATCAATTGGAGCAATGTGATGCAATCATGGGTTTTAATCAGAGACAGAACAACTCGTACTCAAATACATACAACCCTGGGTGGAAAAGTCATCTTAATTTTTCTTATAGACATAATCAAGAGCAAGGACCATCTATGGGGGCAAGACCTAATTTTCAGTCTGGGCAGCAAAATTTTCAACAATAACAATCTTTTCAAGGCTTTCCAATGTCTAAAATTGAAAAGATGTTTGAAGAAATTATCTCAAATCAGAATGAAATGAAGCAAGATATTTTGAAGCTTACTTAGAGAATGGATAATTCTAAAAAATATTAAAAGATTCAGGATAGCCAGATTGCTCAATTAGCTTCTTCATCTTCTAGAGCACGAGGTCAACTTCCTGGAAAATCTGATGTTAATCCTGTGGAGCACTGTAATCAAATTGAACTTAGGAGCGGACAGACCTTGGGAGATCCCCAAGTGACTGCTCAAAAAGGGATGAATTTTGAAGAAGAGTTCTCTCCTTCAACATAAGAACCTATTCAAGTTCGAGAAGATGAGGAGAGTACCGCTAAGATTGAAAAGACTCTTCCACTTTGCTCACAAAGTCAAGCAGTCCCTTTTCCTCAAATACTTGTTATGCTCAAGAAGGATGAAGAGTTTGGCAAATTCTTGGAGAAAGTCAAAGAGATATGTGTTGAAGTTCCTCTCATTGATGCAATCTTACAAATGCCCAAGTTTGCCAAATTCTTGAAGGATATCATGTCAAGTAAGAGAAGAAGAGGGAACATAGAGACCATAGCACTTACGGAGGAATGTAGTGATCTTTTTGAAAAGAACATTTCCCCAAAGCTAAAGGATCCAGGAAGCTTTTATATTCCTTGCAACATAGGAGCTGAATTTATTGAGAAAGTTTTTTGTGATTTAGGGGCAAGTGTTAGTCTCATTCCTTATTCTATCTGTAATAAATTAGGTCTCAAAAACTTTAAACTTACTACTATGGCACTGCAACTAGCTGACCATTCCTGCAGGTACCCTATGGGTATAGTTGAAGACGTGCCAATAGAGGTAGGTGGGAGTATAATTCCCACAGATTTTGTAGTACTTGACATGGAGGAGGATCCAAAAATTCCTATCATATTGGGAAGACCATTCCTTACTATAGTTGGAGCTATTATTGACGTTAAAAACCATGAACTTTCTTTGGTAATTGGTAAGGAAAGGTTGGAATATGATTTATCTAATGTCTCTAACCATGTCTCTTCTCTTTTAAATGTTTGTAGCAGGGCAAACATTTACAAACTTGAGGAATAGAATTTTCATCCTCATGGGAGGCCACCAAATGAGTATACTTTGGTGGAAGATGTTGGGAGATGGCCTCCTAACGAAAATGAGAAATACATCTGCCCTCCACGGGCGAGAAAAAGAGAGGAATGATCATATTGGTCGAGCTAAAGACCCTAAACAAGCGCTTCTTGGGAGACAATCCAAGGGTTCTTTTAGTATTTTCAGTTTCAGTTTTCATTTTATTGTTAGTACTTTTAAACTTGTTTTTTTTGGGGTTGCAAGGTTGCAAACATAGTCCCATATTGGAAACACATGGGAAAGATCATGGGTTTATAAGAGAAAAGATATCTCCATTGGAATGAGGCATTTTGGGGAGAGCCCAAGAGCAAAGCCATGAGGGCTTAGGCCCAAAGTGGGCAATATCATGTCATTGTGGAGATATCTAAATTCTTTTCGATCCTACAATTGGTATCAGTGCCTAGACTACCAGAAGGTTTAACCGTCGACTGTGCACAAGAGCTATGGTTTGATTGAGCCATGTAGGTACAATATTGACCTCGAACAAAGAAAATAGGGGCTCCTATGTTCAGATCAAGAGGACCAGACACCAGGCAGGAAGTCCTAGTTGCGACTAGGCAAGAAAGTCCTAGTAGGTCGGGTGGACCGAGGAGCAGGAAGACCTGGTGGGTCAAGGATCGGACGTGGGAAGCCTATGGTCCTTTGTTTGAGGGGGGATTGTTGGGGTTGCAAGGTTGCAAACATAGTCCCATATTGGAAACACATGGGAAAGATCATGGGTTTATAAGAGAAAAGATATCTCCATTGAAATGAGACCTTTCGGATAGAGCCCAAGAGCAAAATCATGAGGGCTTAGGCCCAAAGTGGACAATATCATGTCATTGTGGAGATATCTAAATTCTTTTCGATCCTATAATTTTTACTTTTGATTTTAGGTTAAAATTTTACTTCCATGAGCTGGCCATGACTTCTTCATGGGCATAGAAGTATTGGAAAAGCAAGGAAGGAGTGAAATTATCCTTTGGGAGCAAAACAGAGCTTGGTCGTGTGTCATACACGGCCAGGTTTATCTTGCAAAGAAAGAGGATGCTAGGGTCGTGTCTACATGACATGGTCGTGTGAGGTCTCCTGAGAAGAGAGATTGCCTGGTCGTGTACCAAACATGGTCGTGTGGTGATTCTAGAGGAGGAAAGAATCTCGGTCGTGTCCCATACACGGTCGTGCGAGCTAAACCAAGAAGAAGAAGGTTGTGGCCGTGCCAATTGGCATGGCCGTGTAAACTAACCCAATAAAGAAAAGAATGCGGTCGTGTCTCACACACGACCGTGCAAATTCATCCGAGGAGGAGATGGTTGTGGCCGTGCCAATTGGCACGAACGTGCAAATTCACCCGAGACGAAGACGGGCATGGCCATGTCTCAGACACGGCCGTGCGAATAAGAAGTGAATTTGGTCGTGTGATAAAACACGGCCCGGTCCATACCCTTAAAAGGGGTTAGGGCACGGGGGTGTGGGCAACACACGGCTGTGTCCGCCGCACACCCCTCTCTTTCTCCTCTTCCTTTCTTATTTCCTTATCTCTAGGGTTTCAAACTACCTCTTCTAATTTACTCCTCTCATTCTTCCTTTAAAGGCTCAATTTCTTCTACCATGGCAAATGTGATCAAGGAGATTTCACCCACAAGAAAAGGGAAGAAAAAGATGGTTGCAACAAAAGAAAGAAACTTTTGTTTCAAAGGTATCTCTAACTACTTTGGTATCATTTTTTCTAGTAATGAACAACAACTTAGATATTTTTCTTTATGTAAATGCCCTCTTTTGAGAACTAAATTTATGGATGATACAACTTTAGATACATTGGGGCTTAAGGATGATATAGATTGGTTATTTGGAAGAATAGGTTGGAGTGGGTTAATAAATATGAAATACCCTACATACCCTAAAATTGTTTTCGAATTTTTGAGCTCTATAACAGTTGATAATGTTCAAGGTGGGGGAAAACTAAAATTTTGATTACTTAATGAAGATTATGAATGGACGTTAAGTGATTTTAATATTTGTTATGAATTGCCAAAGGATGGTGTGTGTGTGTGTGTGTGTGTGTGTGTGTGTGTGTGTGTATGATCTTACCTAAATTTGTGAATTCATGTTTTTGGCAACAAATTTCTGAACAATCACATTTTAACCCCCACAATTCTAGAGCTCCTCATATTATTAATCCCATTTTTAGATATGCTTATTTAGTTATGAAAAATACTATATTTGGGAGAGAGGATAAAGAGGGGTTAGTAAGACTTGTGGACTTGTATTGTTTATGGGCAATGTGAAAATGTTGCAATTAATTCTGGTTATTTCTTTCTTAAGCATTTGGTAAAATTGGGAAAATCAGATTCTACTACACTTATTATTTTAGGAGGATTGTTAACTCAAATAGCTTTGGTGGTAGGGTGTGATTTAAGTGAATTAGAAATGATTGATAATTCTTGTAGATTAGACTTGAATTCATGTTTAACAACAAAGATGATAAGGCGTGAAGAACATGGATATAGTCTCCTTATTAAGAACAATTTTCCTTTAAGATTGCTCAATCATGATCTCACTACCATTCATATTAAGGAAAATTGGCGGTTAAAATTAGCAAGTCAACATTCTAAATTGTTGTCAATTTTTGTTTCAAGAAATGTTCCTTTGGTTAGTTGTGATGTTCATAGTTTTAATTTCAAAGAACTTCATTTTATTTTGAACAATATTCATAATGATTTAGACTCGACTAGCAATTTTCTTACAAGTAAAGAACGCATGGAAGAAGAACAATTTAAAAAATTGCAAGAATGTTTTAAAAGTGAGAGAGAATTGTGTGAAAAGATTTCTAGAATTATGAATTCTTATAAAGCTCAAATGGAATTTAATGAAGATTTTAGAAGCTTTATGAAATTTTTGCAGGATGATATAGATAAATTGTTTGAATATCATAAGTTCTTTAGAGATGAAGTAAGATGGTTTATTAATGCCTTTCCCGTTCCCCTTCTTGAATTTCTTGAATTACCACCTCCTCCACCATATTGATTTCATCGGGACGATGAAAAGTTTAAGTCTGGGGGGGGGGGGGTTTGAAAACCTGAAAATTTTTACATTTTCTGTTTTGTTTTGCATTTGTTCTTGTTTTGCTTGGACTGTTTTGATAGTCATTTGACTGTCTTTTGAAAACCTTGTGGCATACATCTTGAGAACATCAAACTTCACTTATATGCTTTCTTGTCTTTTAGTAAAAATGTTAGCATGTTTATTATCTTGATTCATGATGTTTTAAATGATGCTAGTAGTATGCTTAGTGTATTTCTTTTCTCTATCTTGAGTAGCATGAAATAAGCTAAGAATCATATGGAGATAAGTTTGAAGTTTGGCTTGACCTTAAGGATCTTACCTTCACTATACTTGAGCTTGGATAGTTGATATCATTGAAATAGTCATGATTCATCTTGTTTGTTTAGTACTTAGTTTCCATGGTGATTTTTCAAACTTCATTTTGGTTACTAGATGATGCACAAATCATGTAAGCTCATTTGGAAAAATCAAAATATCCCAACATTTGTGCTAAAAGTACATTTGTAAATAAGTTTTGCACAATGCAAATACTTATATAAAAATAAAAAGGTGAATAAGGGATATAAAAAAAATAGTTGTCGTGAGTGGAATCTAGTAAGTCACCCCTTTGAGACTGAGTTAGGTTACTGGGGAAATGACTGCTTAGCTTCTCTTGAGATTGAGCACGCCTTTAAGACCCTGGGTTGATTGAGAAATATGAACCAAGTGTGTGACAGGTAAGTGTCTATCCCCGGAAACATTAGGAACTCATCTGGATGACAACTTGGCTAGGACATAGATTAAAATTTGAAAAGTTTGGGTCACTTTTTGCACTGTGCACAAGAGACTTATACTTGAGCCATACTTGACTTATTTCCATGATCATGTTTGTTAATGAAACTTTTTGATAGAGTTAGGAAAGTACATTAGGGATTATGAATGCATTGTAGAGCATATGAATTAAGATTGCGGCATTTTGCTTGAAGACAAGCAAAAGTTTAAGTCTGGGGGTGTGATGTGCGTAGATTGTATACACTTGTTTAGCATTTTTTGACGCACATTCATGAATTTTATGCATGCTTTATCTATGCATTTTCATACTTCCACTTTGCTTTTAGCATATTTACTCTTTTTGTTCGGGCATCTGCTTTTGTGCATTTTTTATACGCAGAAGTCGTATTTGGAGAAGAATTTATGATCGAGGCCAAATCTGCAAACTAATGAAAGGAGGAAGACACCACCTTGGAGTGCCACATGGCCATGTCTGGGAGATTGACCTAGGTCATGTGGTGATGCTCACCCATGCAGCATTGGCAGAGTAGGGCAATGTCCAGGCCGTGTGGTGATGATCACCCGTGTAGCTTCTGTAGAAAAGGAGAAGGTCACGGCCGTATGTGCATCACACGGTCGTGCCAATTTTGAAGCCAAGAGAGCCATGGTTGTGTATATCTACACGGCCGTGCAATTTTCCCAGAAGTCAACAAGCCCAGGCCGTGTCCCAGACATGACCGTGCATGAGTTCCAGAACTGGAGGTAGCACAGGTCGTGTAGATCTACACGGTCGTGCAAGGATGGCAGTGGTAGAACATGTCACGACCGTGTACATCACACGGCCATGTGAGATGGCCAGTGAAGAGAATGACCTAGGTCGTGTCTCACACATGGCCGGGTCTCAGGGTCGTGTGGCGCCCAAAATCTCTGCTCTATATATGGGTTTCTTTCATCATTTGAAGGGGGAGTTCTCCTTTTTGGGAGGAAACAAGATTTGGGCGATTCCCTACCTTCTTGGAGGGATTTTCCGGCGATCTAAGGGCAGATCTTCAATGAATCGACTCTGAGATCGAGGATTGGATCTGAAGACCTTTCTTCATCATAGATAAGCTTTTCTTCCCTTTCTCTTCTTGGATTTTGGGATCAAAATGCTTGTGATCTTCTTGTCTTTGGGTTTCTTTTCTTTTTCTATGGATTAGATCTCCTTATTCTAGGATGGAGGAAGTATTTGTAATATGATTTGATGTAAACTCTTATAGATTTGCCAATTTCCTATTTCTATGATTTTGTCTTGTTTGTATCTATTTGATCTTGTGTGGGTTGCTGTGATTGGACTTAATTACCATACTTGATTGAATGTTTGAGTATCTTTTGGATCTTGTAGAAGTAATTCTTCATTCGGTTATCTGAGGGGCGTACGTGACAGACAAGCCCGTGTAAGGACGATTGAGGGATAATCTTGAAGGTGAAATAAGGTCATTCAAGGGGGTAGGATACATTGTATGCTTAAATCTTTTATATCTTGATATGGGTTGAGAAGTAATAATTTTTCTATGTTGATTATCTGAGGGACGCACGTGACAGGCAAACCTGTGTAAGGACATCATAGGAATCATTCCTAATTGATCATATTTACACTACAACAAAAATGACTTTTCGCGGCATGCAAAATCACCTTCCGCGCCGCGCAATGCACGCTGCATAGTTTAAAGCTGTTGAAAGTCATTAGTATTGGCGGCGTGCATTGCACGCCGTGGAAATAACTATCGACAGCATACTATGTACGCCGCGGAAATAACTATCGACGGCGTGCATTGCACGCCGTGAAAACAAACTAGCCACAGCAAGCAATGCACGCTGCGAATATTATCAAGAACAATTATCCACAGCATGCGATGCACGCTGCGAAAACTATCAAAAACAACTATCCACAGCTTTCAATGCACGCTGCGACAACTATCAAACACAACTATCCACAGCAAGCGATGTACGCTGCGAAAACTAATAAAAACAACTATCCACAGCATGCATTGCACGCTGTGGATACATGTTTCAACATTGTGCAATGCACGCCGCAAAAACAATCATCAACAGCATGCTTTGCAGTTGAAAAATGCTATAGCTCCATATCAAACAATCTTGAATTCCAATTTAACAAATACTTCAACAAAATAAACTCAAACCCAAAATGTGAAATTAATAAATAAAACTAAACAGAAAAAATGGCTAAAGATAAAATAGAATAAAATTCACTAGTTTTTATCATCCAAATAGAAAGATTCAATACAAAAACAAGATGCATAATCTCTCACAAACTAGCTAAAAACTTTCAATCCACAATTTAGTATAATCTATATCAATCACACAATACTATAAATTTAGATAACCATGCGACTGTGCTTCCTATTGCATCATCAAGAAACTGCATTTCCTCATTTGGTCGAATTAGATCAACCTTCTCCACCAAAATCTTGTCAACCCAAACTTTCCAACAAGATCCACCAAGAACAACATGATGCACTTTTGTGTTTGGATCTGTGGACGCAATTCGACCTTCTGCAACAAATAATCCATCAACACACCAATGAAGCAACTTGCATTTAGTATTAGCACGGATATCTCCACGACTCACATTCTTCAAATTTGACTGTAAAAAAATAATACAAGTTATTAATTCTATCATGCCAATTTTTGTAATAATTTTGTAATTTAAAAATGCATATTGTGAAGATATTTACCTGAGCAGTAGCTAAATGTTTATTAACATTATGAAAATCACCAATTTTTTTTGCAGCATCATTGATATCACAATTGCTACCAACTTCGTTCCCAATACCACTACCAATGCCACCACTGCCAACCTAATTTTACAAATAAATTGTGTCAAACAATGGCAACATATAAGTGTAGATTCCAAATTAACTTATTTTATGTATGTTGTTTAATTACTAACCTGTTCTTGTTGATTCTATTGCCTCATACTTTGTAAAAACATAGACTTCATTTCTTGCATTTCTTGTTGAAGGTTATGTACCATAGCTTGGAGTTGTTTAACAGTTTGATTTTGTTGCACAGAAGCTCCAACTTTTGATGGTGTAACTCCAAAGCCCAATCCACACACTCTACCTCTTGTTTCCTTGCCAAACACAATGCTAATTGCATCATCAGCAATGTTAGTAGTCTTTTGAGATTCTGGTGGACATTCTTGTATTTCTTTCTACAAATAAAAAAGTTAAATTTTAAGAAAATAACAAATTTAAGTTACCCAATTTTTTTCTTATGAGCTTCTTCAAATAAAAAAGACATAAATTTATTACCATTTTCTCTCCAACTGATTGAGTACTAGGTTCCCCATTTTTTTTCTTGTGACCTGAAATCCAAACTTGTGATCTTGTAATTTGTGTATCTGGCGGACTTGTTTTTTCCTTAGATATAGAAATATTAGAAAAAAAAGTTAGAAACAATATTCAATAATTAATTTAAAAGTATTAAAAATAATATTTACCATAATGTGAGCCAAACGAGCATAACCTCTCCGGCTCATCGTGTGATTGTGATCTTGTTTTTCTCGCATTGCTCTAAATCTCGCACTCTTTTCCTGACATTTACCAAACAAATCAAGACATTTATTTTACATTTAGCATTAATAAGACATTTATTACAAGTATTTTTAGTCATCATAAATCATAACTACTGCTCATTCATGTTGTCTAAAAATCATAGCATTAAATCATAGCATTCCAAAGAAACCAGACATGAACTCAAAAAGAGAAAACCCCCTTTTATCCTCAATATATGTGAACAGGACAAAATGATCACGTCAATGAAGAAATAATAGGATTGCAATATGCAGTAGAATTATAATATGCAGTAGAATTCTAAATTGCAATTAACAAGATTGCAATATGCAGTAGAATTACGTCAATATGCAGTAGAACCACATAAAGAATTCATTGTAATCACGTCAATGAAGAAATAATAGGATTGCAATATGCAGTTTAATTACAATATGCAGTAGAACCACATAAATAATTACAATATGCTGGGTAGATTTCTTAGTCATGACAAAAGCTAGGTCCATTTTTAGTGTTGCAACCACGTCATTGGTACATATAACAAATGGTGAGCATACTTCATTTAATAATAAACATCTATGCATTAAAATAAATGGCACACTATACTTGACAAATGCACTGGTATAGTGTGCGAAGACCTCACACCCCTGGTATCCACCTCAAAATCCACTCAGATCACACAAAACAAAACAAATCATACAAGAATAGCCCATTGATTTAAGCTTATACATCTCCTTCAAAAAACTATTTAAAGTTAATAAATACTTACTTGAAAGGTAGTTGATAGTGTCTTCTTCACAAACAAGTCCCATTGATTTTGCTCCATAAATTCAGGCTTCAAAAGATTGAGATCTCGTGAAGCTGCTCGACCTGTATTAACTTCTCGTACAAGTATTTGTAATTTGGATTTTCTATCATGCCACAATTTAGCTAACTTTTGAAAAATTACTTTCTTTTCCCAATCTTCAACTTTATAATTCAGCTGTACATTAATAAACATGAAAATATATATACATTTTGTTATAGAAAATGGAAATGAAAAATGTAGTGTCTGAAGATATTACCTGAAGACAACTCCACATCCTATCCTTTACTTCTTCACCTATTTCATTCCATCCATCCAATGTATATGGAACAAATTCCTTAATCATGCACCCTAGAAAAGAAGCATACTTTACCGAATTATCTCCAATCGGTTGTCCTAACTCATTACGCTCCAACTCTATGCACTTGTCTTGGCCACTAACCATTTTGAGTTTGGACGAACCCCTTCCCTTTTTCTTATGAGGTTTGTCATCATTAATTTGTTCTTCACCATGCAAATCATGTGATGCTATAGTTTCCTGTAAAATAACAAAAATATATATTGAAATGTACAAGTGTAGTTTATTTACTAAAACTAAGATTTTTGAAAGAGTAAAATATCACCTGAATTTCATTGGGAGATGCTAAGCTATGCTTTTTGCTCTTTTTGCCCATCTTTTTGAATGTTATATAATGAATTGATCAAACATATAATATGACATAATGAATATAAACAAACACAGTAATTATGTAGAAAAATATATTGCAACAGTAATATAGAATTATATAAATTGAGAAGAACATTTATCAATTGAAATAAATAACTATAAAATCTACATCTCAAAATTTCAGTCATGTCTCAGTCACATCAATTCCCTCACACTCATTCCTTGCATATGGTTCTTTCTCGGTAATGTTAATTTCAAGTTGGGACACATCAAGAGGCGTTGATGATGTATAGGCATCTGCTTCAACCACATTCATGTTATAAATACCTCGAGGCGGTGCTTTTAGCAACACATACCAATTTAATTCATCATTGTCCCTAGAATAGAATACTTGCTTGGCTTGTGATGCTAAAATGAAAGGATCATTTTCAAAAGTTTTTAGTCCTTGGTGTAAGTTAACCAGTGTAAAGCCATCTTCCATTTTGATACCATTTCCATGATTGGCCCAATCACACCTAAAAATAGGTACTTTGAAAGAATAGTAGTCTAGTAAAATAATGTCCCGTATAACTCCATAGTATGATAGTCTTTTTACTGTATGTGAATAATCATTAGCATTGGATTGACAAACAGTATCGGCTTCAATCGAAACTCCACTATCTTGTGTCGACCTTTCAACATCAATTGTGTGGAACTGATGTCCATTTATAATATAACCCGTATAAGATGTAACATGCTTTCTTGGACCATATGCTAGCCATTGAATTCGGCCTGAAGAGTTAAAAGGAACATGTTTTGATAACCATTCAGCAAATGTTTCCATATGTTGCTTTTGTAACAATGTTTCATTACTTGAGAAACGACTATCTGTTTGTTTAAGCTCCTCGATGTGCATCCTATTGAAAATCATTGAATGTAGATATTAGAATATACAAGATATGTAATACATCAAGACTAATATAGTATGCAATTAATTACACTCACTGCAAGTAAGGTTCAACTTCTGCAGTATTAAACAACACATATCGATGTGCGATTTGCAGCATGTCATCTTCTAAAATCTTTTCTTTTCCTTGAGAAATTGGACGACCCTCCACTAATCCATTATCCAAATCATCATTCCGATTTAAACGAACACCAATATTAGAAGCCTTTTTTATATAAGCGCTACAAAATATCATTCGTTCTTCTGTGAGGTAACACTCAGCTATGCAACCTTCTGGCCTTGCTCGATTCTTCACATACCCTTTTAGTGTTTTCATAAATCTAAATCATAAAAAAAAATTACATGAAAGAACCATTGATAGAAAAACTAAATTATTATTTATTACCTTTCAAATGGATACATCCAACGGAATTGGACTGGCCCACACAAGCGAGCCTCTCTTGCTAAATGAATTGTCAAATGAACCGAGATGGTAAAGAAGGCAGGTGGAAAATATCTTTCCAACATGCATAAAGTTTCAGCAATATTCTCCTCTAGTGCTTCTAAACGATTCCTGTCTAACACTCTTTGACATAATTCATTGAAAAATGAACCAAGCAGAAATATAGCATTACGCGGACCTTTCGGTAGAAGATTTCTCAATGCTACTGATAGCAATTGTTGCATTAGAACATGACAATCATGAGATTTCAGCCCATTAAGCTTACGCTCTTCTAAAGAAATACAGTTACCAATATTTGAGCTATAGCCATCGGGTAACTTTATTTTCTTCAACCTGGAGCAAAATACATCCATTTCTTTTTTAGACAACATGTACGGTGCAGCAGGCAAGTGATATTTATTTTCTCCTTTTTCTTGAGGATGTAATTCTTTTCTAATGTTTAAGTGCATCAAATCTTTGTGAGCATTCACACCATCTTTGGATTTTTTTTCTTTAGATTTAATAGTGTGCCTATGATATTCTCGCAAACGTTCTTTTCAACATGCATCACATCTAAGTTATGACGTAATAGGAGCCCCTACAAGTAACCATCAACATGTTTCATAATGTTAGTTATGAAAATTTAAAATGGAAAAAAACTAATGAATAGAGTGCAAAATAACTTACACTCCAATATGGCAAATTGAAAAAGATTGACTTTTTCTTCCACTGTTGAATAGATTTTTGCATTTCTTTTGAACTATCTTGTTTCTTCCTCTTTTTCCCCGAAGTATTGACATTCACATCCTTTTTTTTTTTACCCCAGTCCTTTTCAATATCTATCATTGCATTGAGAATTTCTAACCCATTCAAAGGTCTAGGTTTCCCTTTTCTTTCTTTTTTTCCATTAAACCACTTCTTTTTCTGACGAAATGGGTGATTAGGAGAAAGAAATCTTCTGTGGCCCATATATGCAAACTTCCTGCTATACTTAAGCCACATAGAACATACGTCTTCCCCACATATTGGGCAACCAAGTTTCCCTTTTGTGGCACATCCAGCTAGGTTTCCATAAGCTGGAAAATCATTGATTGTCCACATCAAAATAGCCTTTAGATTGAACATTGACTTGCTGAATGCATCATACGTCTCTACACCTGTCTCCCACAACTCCTTTAAATCCTCGATAAGGGGTTCCAAGTATACATCTATATCATTTCCCGGTTGCTTTGGACCTGGAATTAGTAATGTCAACATAAGATTTTCTTTCATCATGCACATCAATGGAGGAAGGTTATAATTTACCAAAATAACGGGCCAACAACTATATCTAGAACTAAGGTCGCCAAAAGGGTTGAATCCATCGGTTGCAAGGCCAAGGCGTAGATTTCTAGGATTTGATGCAAAATCTGGCCATTTGTGATTTATTGTATCCCAAGCTACTGAATCAACTGGATGACGCATCATGTGATCTTGACTTTTGTGGTTGGAGTGCCAAATCAACTCTTCAGCTTTTTCTTTTGATTTAAACATCCTTTTAAATCTTGGTATCATCGGAAAATACCGTAGCACCTTTTCTGGAACCCCTTTAAAAACTTTGGTGGTGATTTTGTCCACCTTCCATCTTGATGAACCACACTTTAGACACGTATCTAGATTTTTAAGCTCCTTTCGAAATAGACAACAATCATTTGGGCAAGCATGAATCTTCTCATATCCTAAATCAAATGGTTTTAACAATTTTCTCATCGAGTAAACAGTTTCTAGAAGTGTGTTTTTTTCTGGAAGCATGTCACCTAAGATCTTAAGGAGCTCATTGAAACTATTGTCTGTGTGACCATTAGTAGACTTGTAATTGTATAATGTGACGACTGCTGATAACTTTGTGTATGATGTGCAACCAGGGAAGAGGGGAGTTTCTGCATCTTCTAATAAACTAGCAAAGTCGTTATCTTTTGCCTCAGACATAGTGTATCCAACCTCTTCTTCTGGCACAAAGGCATCCTTATATAAGTGATATGCCTCTCTACTTTCATCATCTTTCTGAATTTCTCCTGAACTACCTTCACTTTGATATTGTCGGTTATAAGTTTCTCCATGGAAGACCCAAATAGTGTAAGAAGGATCAAACCCCTTAATAATTAAGTGATCGTACACTTGGTCAAATTTCATATACTTTTTGTTTTTACAATGCTTGCAAGGGCATGAGATTACTTCACGTGTTTTGGCATATTTCTTAGCTTGTGTAAGAAATTTTTGTACACCTTCTTCATACTCAGGTACAAGCCTTGAAGGCAAATGTATCCATTCCTTATCCATTTCGTAAATGACCCAAACCCTAACATACAAATATTTCATGTTTAATACAAAATAAGATTTATATATTTATTTAATATACATAAACGAAAATGAAAGTTGAAAGAAAACAAAATGGGAAGAGTGCAAATTGCAATATTGAGGGTGAAAAAAGGCATATTAAGTGGGTCATTTGCCAAGGTAAGACATATATACCAACTAAGTCGGTCAAATTCTAAATCATGCATAATGAAATAGAGGACAGATCACAAGAATTGAAACTGGCATGGAACGTAGAGCAGATCTACCCATTAAGGAAAAAAATACCACATCACCACCCTTACTGCTCTCACCGTAACAGAACCAGGCAAAAACAGAAAACTAAACTACAACATCATTTATAAATTTATCGAAATCGTAGTCATCAAAATAAAAGTTGTCATGAATCAATTAACCCTCTTGAAGATAATGCACAACGCAACAAAATTAATTCCACAAAACCCCCCAAATTTGTTCCAAAAACAAATCGGAGCATCACAGCAACACGAGCAATATAGGGACCCTTACAATCTCCCAAATCTGTTCACAATCTCCCAGCCTACTTGAGAAACCTAAAATTTCCTCAAATCCAAACTCTTCTGATTGAAATCAATCAACAAACAAGAATCCTCTGGAAATGACGTCGGACAGTGTAAAACTTTGTGGTTCAAGATATAGACAAGTACCAGCAACTAGTTCGCCAAGGTAAAACTTTGTTAGTTTGCAAAGTGTGGTTCATCAAGATGCTACGGTTCTGTGCATCTATATTTGATAATGGAAAGTGGAACAAGATTCATTATCAAAGGTTCTGTGCAGCAAGATCCTTTGTTAGAATAACATTATCTTCTTGTACTCTTTTGTTGAAGCAACATGAACATGAAAGTTCTGTGCATCTATATTTGATAATGGAAAATATAGAAAGGATCAACTTCATTCTATTCTAAAATAGATGCACAGAACCTTCATTTTCATATTGTTTCAACAAAAGAGTACAAGAAGGTAATGTTATTTATCTTCTACAACTAAAGCCAATGAAAGCCAATGCAACTAAATCAATTAGAGTCCCATTACTAAGATGGAAAATGTCAGGAAGAGGAAGGAAAGTAAATACAAGAAAGAGTTGTAGATGTTCAACATAAAACAAGAAAAACAAAAAGAAATTTCAACCTGAGAAATGGAAGGATCGAAGAAGATGTTTGATTCAGTGGAGAGCTTCGGACGAAAGGGCTTCGGATGAGAGGGCTTCGCCGGAGAGCTCTTCGTCTGAGAGAAGATGGGCCGAGATGTTCGGTAGAGAGGATTTAGGGTTGCGGCAGAGAGGTTTTGGCGGAGATAGTTCGCGTGAGGAAGAGGGCTTCAGCTGAGGAGGAGGGCTTCGGCTAGGGCTTCGGTTGAGGAGGAAGGCTTCGGCTGAGGAGGAGGGCTTCAGCTAGGGCTTCGGCTGAGATGGAGGGCTTCGGCTAGGGCTTCGATTGAGGAGGAGGGCTTCAGCTGAGGAGGAGGGCTTCGGTTGAGGAGGAGGGCTTCGCCGGAGAAGGCTTCAACGGAGAGAAGATGGGCGAAGATGTTGGCTGAGAGGAGCTGCGGCAGGGAGGTTCCGACGAACGAGTGAAGAGGTAGTCGCGATTTTAGGCTTTCGGCAGTTCGGGGGAGTTCGGGCGTGAGATATGTTTCGGGCGTGAGAAGATGTTTCGCGGGCAGATAGGATGTGCGGAAAAATATTCGCGGGAGGTTTGTTTCCGCAATAAATTTTTGGTTAAATATTTAGAAAATTTTGAAAATTATTAACAGCGCATATTGCATGCTGCTAATATTTTATAATATTTATTCACAGCATACATTTTTTGTACGCTGTTATTTATATATATAATTATTATTAATAGCGCGCTCCGCGCGCTGTTAATATTAAATTTTAACAGCGCACTTTGCACGTTGTAGAAAAAGTTTATTAACATCGTAAATAATATCTATTCAAAGCATTTTTTTTTACGCCATTATTTATATCTATAATAATTATTAACAGCGCGCTCCACGCGCTGTTAATAATTATGTTATAACAGCTCACTTTGCACGCCGTAAAAAGGTGTATTAACAGCATACTTTTTCTGCACGCTGTCATTTATATATATATTATATTATCCGCAGCGCACATAATTAGGCACGCCGTAAAAACTATTATTAACGGCATGCTTTAATTGCACGCTGTTGATGATGCGCTGCGGAAAGTCATTTTTGTTGTAGTGTTAGATATAGATTTTGGTCCTAAGCCGGTTGTCTATTATAAGAGAGAATCGACAACCTTCTACAAATGATGGACAATTGAGGAATAAGATTTGATAGATCATTTACATTGAATAACATTACAAAGAAACCAAAACTCCTAGAACATCCTTTTATCATAGTCCTTATTTCTGTTTCTATGTTTTTACTTCTATGTTTTACTTTTCATAGTTGCACTTAGTTTTATAAATCAATTGAGTAGTTGTTTAGCTAATTCGTGTTGAGATATCTTTAGTGGTTATAACCAGTCCCTGTGGATACAATATCTTTCTTTATTACTGCCCACATATTCGTACACTTGCGGAACGTTAACACCAGTAATGGAGACCTTGGAATTTATTTAAATAATTCGTCTCCCACTTAGTTATTTAAAATCGAGGAATTTTAACATGCACACACATCACAGATGCACACAAGCACACAAACACAGCATATAAAGGCAATAAATATGAAAATAAATTTCTAACTATTATGACCTCATCCATCGCTGTCCTCCGTATGCCACCACCCTAGCCGCCGCCAACCCTAGCCAGGTGAGGAGGAGAAAACCTAGCCGCCATCACTAGGGTTTATGTCGTTGTGTCTATCTTGCTTCCTCCTTTGTCGCGCCTTCGGTCCTCAAGATAGCACCACGCATAGCAAACCGCAACAATAAGAAAATTACATTTATCGATCATATATTCAATGAAGGAATGTACATGTAATCTAGATCGAACAAAATATAAAATAAACTAATACAGCTCCAGCTGTATTTAATAATTACAATCATGCACACACAAAATACCCTCGACATGCACGAGGGTTCAAATCACATACAAACACAATAGGCCATAATAGCTGGAACTAGGATGCCTAAACTACAGAGTTAATCTATTTTTCATATCCTACTATTATCTTGCCTAAATTATATATGAACAGTGCATAATTTAACCGAAAACCAAACACACAGTGGCAAAAAACTTGCTCTGATACCAATTGTTGGCGCTGGGAATTCCGTTTTGTATAAATCCTCTGTACAAAAATTTGTACAAGCACAGAACTTTTCCTAGCAACCCACATGCTCGATTAGACATGTGTTTGATCAATCAAGCAAGTTCTTGATTGATCAAAGCACACCTTGATCGAAGCACAAGATCGCTGGCCTCTTGTGTTGGTATTCACAATCGATATCCAAAATCGACACGAAGAAAACAAAACTAGATACACAGCGGAATTAAAGAACTAGTACCTTTCTTCGTAGCTAAAGACCTCTTGATCTTCTGTCGTATTCCTCTCCTCTTCTTTAACGTCATGTGGGTGACAATCTACCAAGACAAAACACCTGAACCTCTTCTTCCTTTCCAAACCACCTACCACCAAAGAATGCAAAGAAAAAGGGGTGCCTCCTTCTTCTTAAAACCGTCGGCCACCAAGGTGGAAGCAAGGATTGCCGCCGACCCTATGGGTTAAAGGTGGATGCTGCCTCTTCTCCTTTCTTTCTTCTCTTCCTCTTGTCTTCTTGTCGCCAGCCACAAAAGATGTAGAGGCTAGAATTGCCGCTGGCCCTAGCAAAAACAACTAGGTGCCACCGGCCCTAGAGGGATTGAGGAGAATTGTGGAGAGAAGAGATTATAAATTAGGTTATTATTTAGGGAGCACCTCCTACTGTTCTTTTATAATCTTTACTAGCGGCTAAAAAGGAAAGATTCTAACATAATTCTATTTTAAATAAAATTTTCTTTTTTTTATTCCTATTATGGATGGTTACAAAAAGAAAAGATTTTAACTAAATTAAAATCTCTCTTTTAAATCATTGTAAATAGTTATAAAAGGAAATAATTTTTAATAAAATTCTGTTTAAAATAAAATCTTCCTTTTATTACTATTATAGTCGGCCCCTTGCTTGGGCACCAAGCAAGGCTTGGCCGACCCTCATCTTGGGCACCAAGCAAGGCTTGGGCGGCCCCTTACTTGGGCTCCAATTAAGGATGTGGCCGGCCCCTTTCTTGGGTAGGAAGTAAAAACAAATCGGGTGAATATGAGGCTTTATTGAGGCTACAACAGGGACTGAGAGGAGGAATTGATTTTGGCCTCTTGATGAGCTTAAGCTTCCTGTGTTCGACCTAAACACCCAACTTAAGTTCATCAATAATAATTCATACCACTAAAGAGTTATTATTGAACTACTGCATTAATCCCATATTGCAATATGGCCTCCTACATATCATGAGTGCGTTAATCTCCCTGTGTTTAAGATATCATATGTCCGTTAATTAAATGAGTTACTGACAACTCATTTAATTAACATCTGACTCCAAGAGTAGTACCACTCAACTTTATTATCATGTCGAACTAAGTCCACCTGTAGGGTTTACATGATAATCCTTATGAGCTCCTCAAGGGGACATCATCAACCTAAATAAATAGGACATAGTTTTCTTTTATAAGCAACAACACACCATATAAATAGTACTATCTCCCAACTTATCTGGCCTATTGATTTAATGAATAAATCTCACCCATTGATAAGTTAAAGAAATAAATACTAAGTATATATGTTTGTTATTATATCGGGATTAAGAGTATGCACATCTATAATAATAGAGGTTCTGTTCTTTTATGCAGTCAGTATAAATCGAACAACCTCAAATGGTCCTGCTCAATACACACATAGTGTACTAGTGTAATTATATAATCAAGACAAACTAATACCAAATTACACTACCACCGTTCCAATGGTTTGTCCCTATCTATCTTGGTTGTGAGCTACTATTTATAATTTATAAGGAACCGATAACATGATCTTATGTGTGGCACCACACACCATGTTATCTACAATATAAATTAAATGGACAACTGCATCGACATATATATAAATATAAAATGCAGACATTTGACCAAAGTGATTCTCATTTCAAAAATAGATGTTCATACAAAAGCTAGGCTTATAGTATACATCCCAATAGAAGGATCTGATAAGAGAAATCCAAGCTGCGCTTGGAAACACGAGTATGGTAATGAACGTCATCGGATGTATGCAAGTTATTATAGAACTCGGATACAAGCCCGACATTGACACTTCATTCACAATAGATAATAGATGAAAGTTGGTAATGTTCAATTAAGGAGAACACTTCAAAGCAAGAATCATGATAAAATTGACGATCGATGGACCGAGGAGGGATCAGTTTGAAGGTGTTTCGGTTAAAAGTTTGCTGCAAAGCAGCATTCGGAAAATGTTGATCGATGGGAGGTTGAGGGCGGGACTGCAGCCGAGATGAACCCTCACCCGATTCACTAACCTTTTGTTTCTTCCTAAACGATAAGGAATGGCATGAAATGTGCAATGCCACAGGTAACACAATGCAAAGAATGCAATGGCATGCATATGATGCATGAATAAAATATGCCACAGAAAAAAACAGCAAGATTAGAAACCTAAAGCAACACTCAGATTATAGAAGCAAAGTCTAGAGACAAAGTAAAAGAAAAGTGTAGGATTTACTTAGGATTCAGATTCCGCATCCAGGCATGTGAGTTCTACGATGAGGAGACGAGGAAGACAATGGACCATGAGCCCCATTCACCGAGAGGAGAAGAGCGGAAGTGGGAGAGGAAGAGAAGAGCACTCGTTACCGGTGAAGACAGTCGGAGAAGGCAGTCGATGAAATTGGGAGAATCGCCGAGGAAATCGACCAAGTTAGGGCATGAAACGAGTCGGGAAGGAAAGAGTTTGAAATGAGAGGAGACTTAGGTTAACAGTGTTTTAAGTTGGAGTTCGAATTACCCAATCGATCACCCGATCGATTGAGAGTAAGTGAATTGATTGACTGATCGATTCACGAAGTCTCTGTGCGATTCGGACATGCATCTCAATCGATCGCCTGATTGATTGAGACTTGCTAAATCGATCCAGTGATCGATTTAGCGACGTTCTGTGGGTGATATGCGAGCTTTCCAATTGATTGACCAATCGATCGATTGGGATTTCTGATAACACAGTAGTTCTGATTATTTTTAGAGTCGAGTTTCATAAATGCATAAATAATTATACACTACTCCAAAAATCATGAAAATTTGGATAGACACTATGTATGTCTTCTATTGTCAGGGAAAGATAAGTCTTGACCAAAATGGTCCTTGTTGTCGAAGATTGACACGTAATTAGAAATCGTTTAAAATTTCAATAAATTTTGTAAGTTCGTATCCAACTATGCAAGAGTAACTCTTATCCAAACACAAACTTCAATAGAGTTTTGCAAAAATGAGTTTGATATGTATCTCAAAATGCACAAAATTTGGGCTAAATGCACATAATTTGTACATTCGCTTTCCTTATGATTGGATAAATGAATGTTTCATATGAAATCCAATTTTTTTGACCAAAATAATGCATCATAACAAGCATTATGAACAAGAGAATTGTACCTAACCTCTCACCCCCATCTAAACATTTTCAAGAGAAACAATCCTATGTTTTTTGAGAGGCAAGATAAAGGTTAAGAGAACTTCAAGAGCCTTACCTTTGAAGTAATCATGGAGGATGTGATTTAATCAATACAACACATTCCCAATTCTCTTCTAAGAAAGTTAAATTCAACTTCTGGAAGAGGTTTCATGAAGATATTGGCTAAGTTTGATTTTGACTCAATATAATTTAGAACAATGTCACCTCGAGTTACATGATCACGGATAAAATGATGCTTAACCTCTATGTGTTTTGTTCTTGAATGGCGGATGGGATTTTTTGTCAAGTTGATTGTACTCACATTATCACAAAGAACTTGAACATTGTTATAGGTAAGCTTATATAGTCCTCTAGAGTATGGGTCATCCACAATAATTGTGATACACACTCTCCCATAGCAATATATTCCGCTTCGGTTGTAGAGAGAGCTACACAATATTGTCTCCTACTCGACCAACTTACTAGAGAGGATCCTAGAAATTGACAACCACCACTAGTACTTTTACGATCCAATTTGCATCCGGCATAATCGGAATTGGTATATTCCACTAGGTCAAAAGTTTCGGTTCAAGGATACCAAAGGCCAACATTTTGAGTTCACTTGAGATATCGAAGAATTCGCTTAACGACACTCAAATGTGACTCCTTGGCACAAGACTAATACCTTGCACACATACCCATGGCAAAAAGTATATCGGGTCTACTAGCTGTGAGATAAAGAAGACTTCCTATAACACTACAATACACTTTAGAGTCAACCTCTTTCCCCTCAATATCTTTATCTAATTTAGTGATAGTGGCCATGGGAGTAGATATATCTTTTGTATTTTCCATTCCAAATTTTTTAAATAGCTCTTTGGCATATTTAGATTGGTGAATGTAAATTCCCTCTTTGGTTTGCTTAATTTGTAAACCTAAGAAAAATGTCAACTCGCCAACCAAACTTATTTCAAACTCACTCTCCATGTGATTAATGAATTCATTTAAAAAATCTTTATTTGTGGAACCACAAATAATGTCATCTATATATACTTGGGCCACAAACATATCCTAGTAGGTCTTGATTCTTGATTTGTTACAATTTCGAGTTCAAGTGGCAAAGTTTCAATTTTCTCACCATCACTCTCTTGGTTTTCTCCCCCTTGATCATTTCCTTCGTTTAGTGTTAATTTCTCTAACTCAAATTGTAATTCTTCATCGTTTGTTCTTATAGGGTTCGAAGGAGGATTTTCTTTAAATACAACATTTAATTATTCTTCAACTAATTTAGATCTTTTGTTGTAAATTCGATGTCTTGCTATGACTTGAGTAACCTACAAGAATGCCCTCATCTGCCTTAGCGGAGAATTTTACCAAATGATCTTTGGTGTTTAGAATATAAACCTTACATCCAAATACTCTAAGATGCTTAATTGTAGGTGGTTTACAAACCATAACTCATGAGGTGTTTTTCCTAGAAACCTATGTATTAAAGTTCGATTTTGTACATAACAAGCTGTATTAATTTCTTTGGCCCATAGGAAACTATGAAGTGAATATTCATTTAACATACTCCTAGCGGCCTCTTGGAAAATCCTATTTTTCCTCTCAACAACTCCATTTTGTTGGGGAGTCCTAGGGGTGGAAAATTCATGTTTATAACCTTTTTCTATATAAAAACTTGTGAACCTATCATTTTTAAATTCACCTCCATGATCACTTCTTATTTTATTTATCTTATGATTATTTTCATTTTCTACCCTTTTACAAAAAGTAATCAAGATATCTAGAGTTTGATCCTTATGTTTCAAGAAGAACACCTATGCATATCTAGTGTAATCATCCACAATCACAAAACAATACCTACTAACATTTAAAGAAATATATCTACTACTATCAAACAAATCTATGTGAATGAGCTTTAAAGCATTTGAGGTACTTACAACGTTTTTACCTTTATGGGTACCTTTGGTTTGTTTACCCATTTGACATGCATCGCACATTTTATCTTTTTGAAACTTCAACTTTGGCAATCCTTGCACCAACTCTTTCTTCGAAAGTCTTTTGATATTCCTCATGTTGGTGTTGTTGGTATGTATACTAAAAGCCTAGCTTTTTGTATGAATATTTATTTTGAAATAAGAATCACATTGATCAAATGTCTGCATTTATATTAAATATAGTTGTCCATTTAATTTATATTGTAGATAACATGGTGTTTGGTGTGACACAGAAGATTATGTTATCAGTTCCTTATAAATTATAAATAGTAGCTCACAACCAAGATGCAATGGGGCAAACCATTGGAGTGGTTGTAGTGTAATTTGGTATTAGTTTAGCTTAACTATAAAACTACACTAGTACACTATGTGTGTATTGAGCAGGACCATTTGAGGTTGTTTCTTTTTATACTGACTACATAAAAGAATAAAACCTCTATTATTATGGATATGAATACTCTTAATCCTGATATAATAACAAGCACATATACTTAGTATTTATTTCTTTGATTTATCAATGGGTGAGATTTAGTTCGTTAAATCAAAAGGCCCGATAAGTTGAGAAATGATATTATTTATATGGTGTATTGTTGATTATCGAAAGAAATTATGTCCTAGTAATCTAGGTTGATGATGTCCCCTTGAGGAGATCATAAGGATTATCATGTAAACCTTGCAGGTGGACTTAGTCCGGCATGATAATGAGATTGAGTGGTACTACTCTTAGAGATAGATATTAATTAAGTGAGTTGTCAGTAACTTATTTAATTAGTTGGCATTCGATATCTTAAACACAGGAAGATTAATGCACTCATAATAAGAAGGAGCTCATAATGTAATTTGGGATTGATGCGGTAGTTCAATAATAACTCTTTGGTGGTATGAGTTATTATTGATAAACTTGAGTTGGGTGTTCGGGGTGAACACAGGAAGCTCAAGCTCATCGAGAGACCAAAATCAATTTCTCCTCTCGGTCCCTGTTGTAGCCTCTATAAAGCCTTGTATCCATAAAGTCCACTTCTTACCCAAGTAATGGGTCGGACACATCCTTGCTTGGAGCAAGGGGGGTCGGCCAAGCATGGGCTTGAAAGCCAAGAGGTGGTCGGCCAAGCTTGGTGCCCAAGCTAGGGGTCGACGACTAGAAAAGGAAAAGGAAATTTTGTTTTTAAAATAAAATTTTGTTAAAATCTTTCCTTATTTGTAGTTATCTACAATGGTTAAAAGAGAGGTTTTATTTTGTTAAAATCTTTCCTTTTAGGAGGAATAAGCTTATGCTTATTACTCTTCCATAGTTATGACTTTACCTCCTAAAGTAAACACAAAACCTCGAGGTTGACTTACTATTGTCCCTTTCCGATTGGATGTTAAAATCCATGTAACCCACAGGGACCAAATTATCTGCCTTATAAGCTAGCATATAATCTCTAGTACCTCTAAGGTACTTCAATATATGCTTTACCGCAGACAAATATCCTTGTCCAGAGTTACTTTGATATCTGCTAACCATGCCCACGGCAAAACAGATATCCAGTCTCGTACACAGCATTGCATACATTAGACTTCCTACAGCCGAAGCATAAGGAACTGCCTTCATGTCCTTTATTTCCTTTGATGTCTTCTGAGACATCTCTTTAGATAAAGCTACTCCATGCCTAAAAGGTAAGAAACCTTTCTTGGAGTTCTACAAGCTAAAACGAGCTAAGATTGTTTCGATATACGAAGCTTGGGATAAGTAAAATATATTCTTTTTTTGCGACCCCTTTGATCCCAAGAATATATGCATTCTCCCAAGTCCTTCATATCAAATTATTTGGACAACCATACCTTTACTTCTGACAACACTTTGATATTGTTTCCAACTACCAAAAATGTTATCTACGTATAGTACAAGAAATACCACCACGTTTCCATCACACTCTTTGTATACACAAGACTCATTCGGTTATTAAATAAATCCATAGGTCTAGATTACTTTATTAAACTGAATGTACCAAGACCTTGAAGCTTTACTTCAGTCCATAGACTTTTTGAGCTTACACACAAGATGCTCTTTGCTCTTTGCAATGAACCCTTCTGGTTGCTTTATATGGATGTTTTCTTCAAGACTTCCATTAAGAAAAGCTGTCTTGACATCCACTTGCTAAATCTCATAGATAAAAGAATCCGGGTAGACTTAAGCATGGCTACCAGTAAAAAAATTTCCTTTTTCAACAAGCCTTGCTTTGAAAGTTTCTACCTTCTTTTCTATCCCTCCTTTCCTATTGTAGACTTATTTTTACCCAATGACTTTTACACCATTTGGTGATTTTATAAGCTTCCAGACTCTATTAGAATACATATATTCTAATTCTGTATTCTTTACAAAGATGCTGCATCTTTATCTTAGAATGCTTCGTCATATGTCTGGAGATCAGGTTCATGTCCTCCAGGGATCGAGTCCAAAGACTCTCCCAAAACATGAATCTTTTTAGGTTTCCTAACAACCCTCCCACTACGACGAGGTACTTTCTGCAATTGTGTATCATTTGTGACACGTGTTGCAGTTTCTTGTGATATTTCATCTTGTACAGTTGGTACTAGGTTAGACTCATCCTTTAATTTCCTTAAGAACAATTTTTACTCATGGGCTTGTGGTTTATAGTATAGTCCTTTTCTAAAATCGAGCATTGGTGCCAACAATTACCTTCCGATTTTAAGGACTACAAACCTCTTTTCGTTTTTCTAGGATAACTCTCAAACAAGTGAACTCATGTCCAATTTTTTAGTGTCTCTCACGTGCTAAACCACCCAAATCCGAATATGCTTCAGACTAGGCTTACGCCCATTCTGCAATTCTGTGGGAGTAGAGAGTTCTGACTTAGAAGGTACTATGTTCACTTCCGTTTCCAGTGTATATCCTTAAAACAAATTTGGTAATTTTTCTAAATAACTCATCATCGATCTAATTATTTCATAAGATCCTTATACCTTCTTTCTACTACACTATTCTGTTGGGATGTACCAAGTGCAGTTAGTTGGGATTGAATCCCTACTTCTGATAAGTGGCTCCTAAATTCTCCCAAGAGGTATTTGCTACTACGATCTCACCGTAGTGTCTCGATATTTTTACTTTGACATTTCTCTGCATCAGCCTCATACTCTTTGAACTAATCAAAGCACTTAGACTTGCGGTGTATCAAGTAAATCTATCTGTGTCTCGAATAGTTGTCTATAAAAATAGATGAAATATTCGAAACTACCTCTTGTATGGATAGTCATAGGACCACACAAATCAGAATGAACCAATTCCATTATATCTTTGGCTCCATACCCCTTAGACTTAAAAGCTTCTTGGTTATTTTTCTTTCCAAGTAAGACTCTCAGGTTGGAAAATTTTCCACTACCAATGAACCCAAAAGTTCATCAGCTACCAATGAATCCTACTTAAGTTAAAATAACCTAGCCTTTGATGCCAAAGATATAATTGGATCATCTCTGAAGGTTGCTTTCTCTTAATAGTTAGTGTGTTATTAATTTCCATTTATTGCATCGTGGGAGTTATTGGATTTATAAATTGTTAACCAACGTACCAGAACAGATATCTTTCCTATTTTCTTGATAACAAGTTTGTTATCAAAATAGATAGAATATCTATTCTTCTATAGTTTAGAAACTGAAATCAAATCTTTCTAAACTTGGTACGTAAAGATAATTTCTTAAAATCCATATTTTATTCCTATAAAAGGATAAGCATCTCCCACTGCAACAGCTACCACTTTTGCAGCAGTGCCCATGTAGACGGTGACTTCCCCTTCATATAGTTATCGAGTTTCCTGGAACCTCTGCAATGAATTGTAGACATGATTAGTGGCTCCCGTATCTACACACCAGGTACCGGTAGATAACATCACTAATCATGTATTAACTAATGAATGAAATACACCTATTTTGTTCTTAGCTCTAAGAGGACAGTCTACCTTAAATGTCTAAGTCCTATTTCCAATCATTACAATTGGGACTACTATGTCTATTCTATAGTATAACAACTAGGGGATTGACAAACATTTTAAATCCTAAGAATCACAAAAATATTTGGTCAAGACCAACACCTTAAAATCCCCATGAATTTTGTATGCCACGATAGTGTGGATGTATACAAAAATAAAGAGGAGATTTTATTCATTAATTTTATTATCTCGTCATCCTAACTTTATGACCAATAAAATTAATAGTTGGTCTATCAAATATTTTGGTCAATAACTTTGAATTTGAAATAATATTGATTCCTCAAAACAATATCATTTAAATTCACCAACACCTCAAACACCGTGAATTTTGCATGCCACGATAGTGTGGACGTATACAAATTCAAACATTTATAAAAGGAGGATTTTACCCATTAATTATCTTGTCAATAAGTCTTTATGACAAATAAAATTACCTCAAACACCGTGAATTTTGTATGCTAAGATAGTGTAGACGTATACAAAACCAAACATTTGTAAGAGGAGTTTTTCCCATTAATTTTATTTTCTTGTCATCCTGACAAATAAAATTACCTCATACACCGTGAATTTTGTATGCCACGATAGTGTGGAGGTATACAAAAACTCAACATTTGTAAGAGGGGGTTTTAATTTTATTATCTTGTCAACTTATCTTTTTGACAAATTAATAGTTGGTTTTCCTTTGGTCACACAAATAATAACAGTGACTCCGATGGGGAGAAAACTATTAGACGTATCTAAGTGTATATCATTACTTGACACTAAGTCCATTAATAAGACTATGCCCCTTCCGATGGGGAAGATCACACGCTCTTAATTAATTTTCTATAGTCATCCTAAATGGAAGTTTGATCTAGTGATCCGCAAACAAACTCATCCGATATGGAGGAAGGCACTCAGAGCCAATGCGCAAGTTTGTTTGCATCACTTATAAACCAGTAATGGAGACCATGGAATTTATTAAAATAAATCCCTCTCCCACTTAGTTATTTAAAGTAAGGAATTTTAAGTTATCCTAGCATACATCACATGCATACACACACATCACAGTAAATAAAGCAATAAATATGAAAATTATTTTCCAACTATTATGGCATTTTCCTGTTACTGTCCTCCATGTGCTCCAACCCTAGTTGCTGCCATCTTTAGCCACCGTCATCGAGTTGAGTTGTCGCATCCATCTTGTTTCTTATTCTGCTGCGCCTCTGGTGATCCAAAAGTACCGCGCCTCACAAGAATCCGATCCGCGACAAAAATAGAATTTTACATATATCGATCCTATATTCCACGAAGGAATGTACATGTAATCTAGATTGAAAATAAAATTCTAAAATCCTAAGGCTAATACAGCTCCTGCTGTATTAGTTACATACAATCATGCACACACAAAATAATGCCCTTGACATGTCCAAGGGTCCAATCACACACAACATCTATAAGCCATAATAGTTGGAGCCTGCAACCACAAAGTTAGCACATCCTACTATTATCCTGCCTAAATTATGTATGACATGTGCATAACCTAATTTAAAAACCAAACACACAGAGGCAAACCCTAGCTCTGATACCAATTATTGGTTAGTCCTAGGAAAATCGTACCGGGTCCACTGTACAAAAATTTTGTACAAGTGTCTAACCTTTCCTTAAATAACCTATTGTGTTCTTTAGAAATTAAATTAGGAATCGCAGACGAAACTTAACATCATTGATTCCAAATTTAACTTATTTGTTCTTAATGGTTTAAATTTGAATCGCAAGCGGAACTTAACACTATTGATTCAAATCTGCCTAAGTTATTAATTCCATAAATATTAATTTCCAAAATCAGCTTCCAGGACTACATGGCGAGGCACATGGCCTTCTTGGATATAGGAGCAACCACCACCGCCTAGGCAAAGTCTTTTAAGGAAAGCTAATATTTATTTCCTTAAATAACTCTAGGTTAACCAAAAAAAACAATCGAATCACAAATTCGAAAAATAAAAGAAAAGAAACACAACTTCGAAACAAATCCGAAAACTCTAGAATCATATGCCTCTTGTGTTTGGTATTTCCAAAAATAACTATACAAAGAAAAACTAGTATGATGCAGAAAACAATTACTAGTTATACCTTTCTTTGTAAGCAAAAATAACCTCTTGATCTTCTACTGTATTCCTCTTTTAACCTCGGACGTTGTGTGGGCAACGATCCTCCGAGACGAGAACCACCAAGCACCTTCTTCTTCCTTCTAGGTTTTGGCCACCACAATTCTCCAAGAGAAGTGGAGGTCCGGCCACCACCACCAAGCTCCAAGGGATGCAAGAAACAAAACCTCCTTTCTCTCCTTCTTCACCTAGCTAGAACCGGCCACCATCAAGAGCTCCAAGAGGGGTTGCCGCCGGCCACAAGAAGAAAAGAAGAGGGAGAAGCTAGGGCCGGCCACCAAGGAGGAAAAGAGAGGAGAAGAATAATAGAGTCGTTCACCCATGAAGGCATCTCTACCCCCTCTTTTATAATCCTTGGTCTTGGCAAATAAGGAAATTTAAATAAAAACTTCCTTAATTCTTTTGCCATGAAAAGGAAAATTTATTTAATTAAAAACAATTTTCTCTTCTCAATTTACAATGGTCGGCCACTTTAAAAACAAAACAAGGAGAGTTTTAATTAATTAAAACTTCATAATTTGTCTCTGGAAATTTATAAAAAATTTCTCCAATAATTTTTCCCTTCATGGTGGTTTGTAAAAAGGAAATTTTATAAATTAAAATCTTTCTTTTAAACATGTGGATAAAAAGAAAGTTATCTCTAAAAATTAAAATCTCTTTTAATCTACAAATAAGGAAAGATATCAAATCTTTTCTTAATCTTTTTGTAGAAACTTATAAAAGAGAATATTTAATTTTTAAACTCTCTTTTAAATCATGAACATGGTTAAAAAGAAAAGTTTTCTCAAAATTAAAATCTACCTTTCAATCTACAAATAAGGAAAGATTTCAAATCTTTTCTTAATCTTTTGTAGAAAGTCATAAAAGCAAAGGTTTAAATTTTAAACTCTCTTTTAAAACCATGATATCCACATAAGAAATAATTTTAACAAAAATCCCTTTTTAATATGATGTGGCCGGCCACCTAAGCTTGGGCTCCAAGCTATTGGCCTGCCACCTTAAGGCTCAACCTTTAGGCTTGGCCGGCCCTAAGCTTGAGCTTCAAGCTTGGCTTGGCCGGCCCCTATTGGTTGGGTAAGAAGGTGGGTATGTGGTGGGTATAAATCTCTATATACAAGAGGCTACGATAGGGACCGAGATGAGGAATTGGTTTTGGTCTTCCGATGAAATTAAGCATCCCATGTTCGCCCCGAGCACATAACTTAATTTCATCAATAATAATCCATTCCACTAAAGAACTATTATTGAACTACCGCACCAATCCCAAATTACATTTTTGGGCTCCTTCTTATTATGAGTGTGTTAGTCTCCCTGTGTTTAAGATAATGAATGTTCACTAATTAAATGAGTTACTGACAACTCACTTAATTAATATCTTAGTCCAAGAGTAGTACCACTCAACCTTATCGTCATGTCGGACTAAGTCCACCTGCAGGGTTTAACATGGCAATCCTTATGAACTCCTCTTGGGGTCATTCTCAACGTAGATTACTAGGACACAGATTCCTTCTATAATCAACAATACACACTATAAGTGATATCATTTCCCAACTTATCAGGCTTATTGATTTATCGAACTAAATCTCACCCATTGATAAATTAAAGAAATAAATATCAAATATATGTGCATGTTATTATATTAGAATTAAGAGCACACACTTCCATAATAACTAAGGTATAGTTCTTTTATCAAGTCAATGTAAAAAGAACTTACCTAAAATGGTCCTACTCAATACACTTAGAGTGTACTAGTGTAATTTATTAGTCAAGATAAACTAATACCTAATTACACTACGACTATTCCAATGGTTTGTTCCTTTCCATCTTAGTCGTGAGCAACTATTTATAATTTATAAAGAACTGATAACATGATCTTCTGTGTGTGACACCACACACCATGTTATCTATAATATAAATTAATTGAACAACTACATTTATCATAAATGTAGATATTTGACCAATGTGATTCTTATTTCTAGATAAATGTTTATACCAAAAGCTAGGCTTTTAGTATACACTCTAACAAATTTGCTCCCTGTGGGTTACACAGATTCAGACTGAATGGGACAATAGTAAGTCAACCTCGGGGTTTTGTGTTTACTTTAGGAGGTGGAGCCATAACAATGGAGGAGTGTAAGGTAGGAATACCTTTCAAACTCCACCATAGAAGCTGAGTATGTGGCAGTCTCTGAGGCAGCCATAGAAGCTGTATAGCTCAGAAACTTCATGATGGACTTAGATGTGATTCCTGGTTTGCACAAAAATTATTACAATTTATTGTGATAATAGTGTTGCAGTAGCAAACTTGAAGGAACCACGAGCCCATAAGGCAAGTAAACACATAGAGTGCAAGTATCACCTAATACGAGGAGAGGTTGTTGTCGCCAAGATTACATCAGTAGATAACCTGGATACTTTCACTAAGGCCCTTCCGGCGAGAACTTTTGATGGGCATGTTGAGAGGATGGGAATCAAATGTATGGCAGCATATATGGCAGCATAGTCTTTTAATATAAGTGTGAGATTGTTGGGATGTATACTAAAAGTCTAGCTTTTTGTATGAACATTTATTTTGAAATAAGAATCACATTGGTCAAATGTCTGCATTTATGTTAAATACAGTTGTCCATTTAATTTATATTGTAGATAACATGGTGTTTGTTGTGATACAGAAGATCATGTTATCAGTTCATTATAAATTATAAATAGTAGTTCACAACCAAGATAGAATGGGGCAAACAATTGGAGTGGTTGTAGTATAATTTGGTATTAGTTTATCTTAACTATAAAATTACACTAGTATACTATATGTGTATTGAGCAAGATCATTTGAGGTTGTTTCTTTTTATACTGACTACATAAAAGAACAAAACCTTTGTTATTATGGATGTGCGTACTCTTAATCCCGATATAATAACAAGCACGTATACTTAGTATTTATTTCTTTGATTTATCAATGGGTGTGATTTAGTTCGTTAAATCAAAAGGCCCGATAAATTGGGAAATGATATTATTTATATGGTGTGTTGTTGATTATAAAAAGAAACTGTGTCCTAGTAATCTAGGTTGATGATGTCCCCTTGAGAAGATCATAAGGATTATCATGTAAACCCTGCAGGTGGACTTAGTCCGGCATGATAATGAGATTGAGTGGTACTACTCTTGGAGATAGATATTGATTAAGTGAGTTATCAGTAACTCATTTAATTAGTGGGCATTCGATATCTTAAACACAGGAAGATTAATACACTCATAATAAGAAGGAGCCCATAATATAATTTGGGATTGATGCGGTAGTTCAATAATAACTCTTTGGTGGTATAAGTTATTATTGATGAATTTGAGTTGGGTGTTCAAGGCGAACACAGGAAGCTCAAGCTCATCGAGAGACCAAAATCAATTTCTCCTCTCAGTCCCTGTTGTAGTCTCTATAAAGCCTTGTATCCACAAAGTCCACTTCTTACCCAAGTAATGTGTCGGACACATCCTTGCTTGGAGCAAGGGGGGTCGGCCAAGCATGGGCTTGAAAGCCAAGAGGTGGCAGGCCAAGCTTGGTGCCCAAGCTAGGGGCCGGCGAATAGAAAAGGAAAAGGAAGTTTTGTTTTTAAAACAAAATTTTGTTAAAATCTTTCCTTATTTGTAGTTATCTACAATGGTTAAAAGAGAGATTTTATTTTGTTAAAATCTTTCCTTTTATAGTTATCTATAATGGTTAAAAGAAAGATTTAAATTTTCCTTTAATAGCCATCCACATGGTTTTAAAAGAGAGTTTTAAATATTTTAAATCTTTTCTTTTATAGCTATCTACAAAGGATTAAAGAGAGATTTTAATTTTGTTAAAATATTTCCATATTTGTAGTTTAAAAGAGAGATTTAATTTTTGATAAAACTTTCCTTTTTGATAACCATGATTTAAAAGAGAAGTTTTAATTTTTAATCTTTCCTTTTTTATGTGGATGTCTACATGTTTTAAAAGAGAGAGATTAATTTTAAAACTTTCATTTATTGCCATGTACTTGAGGAAATTTAGAAAAGAGAGATTTTAATTATTGTTAAATTTTCCTTTTTTAAAGGGAGGACACAAATAAGGAAGTTTTAATTATGTTTAAAACTTTCCTTTTTTGCCATGATCAAGGATTATAAAAGAGAAGGAGAGGGTGCCTCATGAGACATACAACCTAAGCCTTGCCTCCTCTCTTCTCTTCCTTGTGCCCGGCCCTCTCTCTTCCTCTTCTCACTTTATTTCTTCTCTTAGGCCGGCGGCACCATCTTCTTCTCTTCCTTTTCCTCTTTCTAAGGTCAGCACCTATCTCATCTTGGTGGCTGAAACTTGAAAAGAAAAGAAGAGATCCTTGGTGGTCGGTTGTTTAGAGGGGAAGAAGAAGAAGAAGGAAATTTCCTATTTTGGCATCCCTTGGTGGCTCGAGTTTCTTGGAGGCAAAGAAGTGGTTCGGGTGGAATTATCTTGGTAGATCGTCGCCCACACGACGTCCAAGAGGAGGAGAGGAATACAACAGAAGATCAAGAGCTCTTTAGATAGATACAAAGAAATGTATAACTAATTAATGGTTTCCGCTTTGAATTAATTAGTTAGTTTTTTTTGCATGGATTCTGAAACACCAATACAAGAGGCTAGCGATTTTATGTTTCGATTTTGTGTTTTCGATTTTGTATTTTGATTTTGCGTTTCGATCTTATATTTCTATTGTGGTCTCTGTAGTTAAAGCTAGGGTTACTTTAAGAAGTTAAATATCCAATTTCTTTGAAAGGTTTTGTCTAGGAAGTGGTGGATGATCTTATAACCAAGAAGGTCTAGTGCCTCACCATGTTTAATGTGGAAGCCGATCTTTGAAATAGCTATTTAATTAACTTCTGCAATATGGTTTAACTTAGGAAGATCACATCGGTTAAACTTGGAGTAAAAATGTTAAGTATCATTTTCATTCCAAGTTTAACTTCTGAAGAGCAACTTGGATTAATAATATTAAGAATCGTTTGCAATCCAAGTTTAGCTTCAGTAGAGCACATGGGTAGCTAGGTTAAGTTCTGTGCTTGTACAAATTTTGTACAGGGGAAACAGAACGGTGTTTCGAGTAGCAACCAACAGGTGTGAGCAAGTCTATAGTGCCAAAGCCAAGTCTCCTATCATTTAGACATGAGGCACTTAGCAAACACATTAGTAGCACCAAATAACTCAATTTGATAAATATTTTCTCTTCTATGGCCTATAAGGATAATGGTGTTTGGTTCACTATGCTTGATTAGGCATTGAGATGAGTTAAACTCAACTCCATAACTCGAATCACATGGTTGACTAACACTTAAAAGATTAAAGACCATGCCTTTCACTAATAACACATTTTTTATCACAAATTTTTTCAGAAATTCTAATATCTCCTATTCCCATAACTTTTAATTCACCACTATTACCAAAGGAAACGGTATCTTTACTTTTGTGTCTAAATGATGAGAATTTTGAAGAGTCTCCCATCATGTGCCTAAAGCATCCACTATCTACGAACCATGTTATTGGATGCTCCCTCTCGTCCATGCCTAATTAAACAAGATAAACTAAATGTTTTGGTACCCAAACTTTGGGTCCGGTAGCATCAACAACAAATCGCTTGGGTACCCAAGCTTGAACAAACTTAACCCTTGAGGCATGATTTCTACTAATTAGATACATGAATTTGATTTCTTTATGTTGTGATTTAAACCCTAATCCTGCTTTGTTGTACACACCCCTTTAAGCTCCTAGAATCATGTCCAAATATTTAGATCTTGAAGTAAACTTTTCTAAAACACCTCTAAAATCATCACCTTGTAATTTCAAAGATGCATTTTCCTTTTTAAGATCATCAAATTCATTCATGTCATTTTCATGAAGCATGCAAGTTTCACCTAGCACAATTTAATTCTTAAGTGATTTCAATTCATTTTGCAACTTTTTAACCTTGCCTTTTGATTTAGCTAGTGCATTAGTTATGCATGCAATGGTGGCATACATCTTATCAATCTTGGGAGAAATTACCTCATCATCACTAGATGATGACTCACTTGAAAATCCCACATCCTCCCCATGACTATCTTCATCTTCACTATCTTCTACATGGCTCAAGGCCATGAGTGTCATGTGCCTTGAGTTCTTCCTTTCATCTTCTTTCGATGAGCTTGAAGATGAGTCATCTCATGTGGCTTTCAAAGCCTTCTTCTTTTTCTTGATATTTTCTTCTTGCTTCTTCAATTTTGGACACTCCATTTTGTAGTGCCCCTTTTTCTTACATTCATAGCAAATTATATCAGTCTTAGACTTTGAATCCACAAGAGATTTACCTTTTCTCTTGTCATCATTGAAGATTTTCTTGACATCCTTCTTGTCAAACTTCCTTAAACATCTCATCATTCTTCGAATAAAATTTGTCATTTCACTTGATGATAGCTCTTCATCACTATCACTATCACTGTTTTGCTCAGATTCTGAAGATGACTCCTTCTTCTCCTTCTTCTTTTCCTTGTGCTTCTTTTTGCTCTTTTCACCTGCAACCAAGGCTACAGCTTTCTCTTTGTGACTTGTGTTAGCTTTCTCATGCAATTCAAGTTTACAAAATAATTCATCTAATTTTACTATTGGCAAATCCCTTAAAACCTTATAGGCATCCACCATGGATGACCATAATGAATTTCTTGGGAAGGATTTTAGTGTATACCTTATGAGATCCCGGTTCTCCACACTTTCTCCAATGAATGGAGACCATTTAGGAGTCCCTTGAATCTCCCATGTAGTGAACTTACCTTTTCTCCATCCTTCATTGTGAAATTCTGAAGTTGATTTATTAAGAGATCTCTCTTTGCAATTCTTGAATCCTTGGTGCATTCATTTAGCTCAATGAGCTTATCCCATAAATCCTTGGCACTCTTGAAAGGTCTAACCTTGTTGAGTTGCTCCGAGCTCAACCCACACTGAAGAGTCACAATCGCCTTAGCATTTGCTTGGGCCTTCATCTTTTGTTCAACGGTCCACTTTGATGATTCAAGTATTTTTCCATCCTCGATCGGCACTGTGAATCCCTCCGTGATTGAGAACCACATATCAATTTCGATCATGAGATAGTGCTTCATGTGACTCTTTCAATAAGCAAAGTTGTTGCCTTCATAGAACGGTGGTCGTGAAGTACTATGTCCCTCTTTCAATGACATCTTGTAGCTCTTAACTTATGCTTTCTTGGTGATAAATCCTCAAAAGAAACCTCTCTCTGATACCACTTGTTAGAACCAGTTGAAATAGAAGGGGGGTGAATGGCTCACTTTGATTTCTTCGTTGACTTGATTTTACGCGGAAAAAACTTGAAGGCAATGTTAACTCTTGTATTTACTTGGTATCTACCTCCTCAAGAAGGTGATTAGTCCAAGGATCCACACCACCATCACTCTTCCACTATAGAACTTCTCCTTCTTGGAATTACACCGAAGGTGGAGAAACCTTACACATTTACAACTCTCTCTCTCTCTCTCAAAAGGAACTCACAACTACTACAAGGAAGAAGAAGAGGATGATTACAAACTTGGAATAGCTTCTTCTTTATAGAGTACAACTTGAAAATATGGCAAGAAGGAGAGCTTGGACTTGTTCTTGAACACTTGAGAGCTTTTGAGCACTTGAGAGCAATAGAATAGTGTATTTGCCTTGAAATCTTTGTTGCATGTTGTTTTTGAGCTTTTAAACGTCTTCAAATATAGTCGTTTCTCACATAATCGTCGCCGTGAATCGATTGGGTATATCTCCAATCAATTCAAAAGTATCCGTTGAGCACCATCATGTCAAGATCAACGGTGCAGATCATTTGGTTCGAACCTCAATCGATTGAGCTAGTATTCTCAATTGATTGAATTCATCAATCGATCACTGGATCAATTCAGATGCACGCTGAGCTCTTCGTGTAGAAACTTCTTCAATCGATTGGTTTACTCCAATCGATCGACTGATCGATCCAGGAGCGTTCTGTGCTTCACGCAGAAGGTTCGTCAATCGATCGGCTGATCAATTGGTTTACTCCAATCGATCGGTTGATCGATCCAGGAGCGTTCTGTGCTTCGTGAAGAAGTTTTCTCAATCGATCGGCCGATCGATTGGTTTACTCCAATCGATCGGTTGATCGATCCAGGAGCTCTCTGTGCTTCACGTAGAAGCTTGGTCAATCGATCGGTCGATCGCGTGGTTTCATCCAATCGATCAGCTGATCGATCCAGAAATGCTCTATTTAACAGCCACGCATCTCAATCGATTTATCAATCGATTGTTGGTTTCCTAATTAATAGCAAGTGGATTAATACATATTTCTTATAATAAATACCTCATGCCAGATGAATGCCTGTTCCTTGGACTTTTTTGCCTTGCATCCGGCCTTCTGACCTGCAAGAATTTTTCTTGCCAAGACTCCAGTCCATGACCTTCTTAGACTTCTCTTGCCTTACATCCAGTCTTCTAACCTGCAAGGACTTCTTTTGCCAAGAATCTGGTCTTCGACCTCCTTGGACTTCTCTTGCCTAGCATTCTATCTTCTGACCTACAAGGACTTTTCCTGCAAACTTACAATACATGTTAGATCCAAACATATTAACCTAAACTTAAATAATTGTCAATACATTGAAACTTTCAGGGCATGATTGCACCAACACTACAAGCCATGATGATAGAGCAACTCTTGGGTTCATTTCAAGCCCGTGAAGAAAAGAAGATAAATGAAGAAATTACATAACTCCTGAAGACGACTCTTCAACCGGCAAAGAAAGATGAAAGCTTCAGTAATAATAGAAGTCAACGTGGAAGAGGTCGTGGATATGGATGTGGTCGTCCTAATGAGCAAGGATGGGTTTCCAACAATAACAATGAAAGAGGAGAACATTCAACAAGAGGACGTAGAAGAGGGTACACAAACATGAGGTACGATAAATCTCAAGTTAAATGCTACAATTATGACAAATTTGGGCATTATGCTAAAGAATGTAGATCGCCCAAGAATAAAGTATATGAAAGAGCAAACTATATAGAAGAAAGGAAAGGGGAAGATGACACCCTACTGCTAGAATATAAAGATAATGAATGAGGCGAAGATATAATTTGGTATCTCGACATTGGTGCAAGCAATCATATGTGTGGAAAAAGAAACATGTTCGTAGAGCTTGATGAATCAGTTGGTGGTAATGTATCCTTTAGAGATAAATCAAAGATCGAGGTGAAAGACAAAGGTAACATTCTCATCCATTTGAAGAATGGAAAACATGAATATATTTCAAATGTTTTCTTTATGTCAAATATAAAGAGTAACATTTTTGAGCTTAGGATAACTTTTGGAAAAAGGATATGATATTCATCTAAAAGATAATATTCTTATCTTGAAAGATGGTATTGGTTGCTTAATTGCTAAGGTGCTTATGTCAAGTAATAGAATGTTCTTGCTTAATATTCAAAATAATGTTGTCAACTGTCTCAAAGCTTGTTATAAAGACATCACTTGGCTATGACATCTTCGATTTGGGCATCTCAATTTTGGAGGACTATAATTACTTTCAAAGAAAGAGATAGTGAGAGGACTATCTTGCATCAGACATCTTGATCAATTATGTGAAGCATGTCTACATGGGAAGCAATTTAGAAGAGGTTTTCTAAAGGAGTCAAGTTCAAGAACCCAGAAGCCACTTAAACTTATACATATGGATGTTTATGGTTCGATAAAGCCAAGTTCACTTGGTAAGAGTAATTATTTCATTCTTTTTATAGATAAATTTTCTCAAAAAAACTTGGGTATACTTCTTGAAGCAAAAATCGGAGGTCTTCGGCATATTCAAGAAATTTAAAGTGATTGTAGAAAAGGAGAGTGGTTTCAAGATCAAAGCTATGCATTCTAATTGAGGAAGAGAATTTACCTTAAAGGAGTTTCAAGAATTTTATGAAGCCAATAGAATACGACGACCATTGACAGTTCCAAGATCCCCTCAACAAAATGAAGTGGTGGAACGAAAGAATCAAACCATCCTTGATATAGCAAGGAGCATCTCAAAATCAAGAGTCTACTAAAGGAACTTTGGGAGTTACATGTGCAGTATACTTATCCAACCGATCACCAACAAGAAGTGTGTGGGGTAAGACACCACAAGAAGCATGGAGCAGAAGGAAACCTGGGATTTTTCATCTAAGAGTTTTTGGAAGTATAGCTCACATTCATGTGCCTGATGAAGCAAGAAGCAAACTGGATAATAAAAGCAAGAAGTTTATTTTTATTGGTTATGATACTAACTCAAAAGGGTATAATCTTTACAATCGAGATACTAAGAGACAATAATCAGCGGGATGTTGTATTTCATGAAGAAGAAGAATGGAATTGGGAATCTCAAAATGAAGATTACAACTTCTTCCCATACTTTAAAGAAGAAACTATGGAGCAAACAAGAGAGGAGCCTACTACTCCACTAGTAATACCAACATCAAGTACTTAAGAAGATTCATCTGCATTAACTTCAAGTGAAAATTCAAATGAAAGAGTACCACGCTTTAGAAGCTTACGGAAAATTTATGAGGTAACTAAAAATCAAGGTAATCTTACTCTATATTGCCTCTTTGTCGATTGTGAGCCTATGGATTTCCAAGAAGCTATATAGAATAAAAAGTGGAAAGATGTGATGGATGAAAAAGTCAATGTGATTGAAAAGAAAGGTACATGGGAGTTAACTCCACTTCCTGAAGGGCATAAGACAACCAAGATTCGAGTTGATAATAAAGTCTTCCATGATAGAAGAAAACACATTGATACGTACTATCACTATATCAGAGAGTGCATTATAAGAAAAGAGGTGTAAATAGAATACATAAGTCTCAAGATCAAATTGCTGATATATTTATCAAGCCACTCAAATTTGAAAACTTAAACAAGATGCGGAATTTGCTTAGAGTTATAAAATCAAGTTTAAGAGGCGTGTTGAAATTAAATTTGATTTTAAATAAAATAGAATTAGTAGATATAATAGAATAAATGAGGTGGTAGTGGATAGAGATAGAATAGATGAGGTGGTAATTATGATAGGAACAAGAGTTTCGTGGAGATAAAATAATAAAAAAAAGAGTCATGATTATCTTAGATTGATGCTTATTCAATAGCCTATAAATATGTACTTTTTTCATGAATAAAATAAGTTGAGAGTTGTTTGTTTTATTCTCCTCCTCTTCTACGTAGAGATTCTCCTCCTCCACATAAAGTAGATTTTCCTCTTATAATTCTTTTATTTCTTCTCCTATAATTTCTTTTTTCCAACACAATCATCCCCCCTCCACACACAAATAAATCGCCACCATAAGCTCCACCCAATTGGGCCTACTAGGCAATGAGGGTGAGCACAAACTCTGGAAAGGGGCGGCTCTCCCTTGGGGGAAGTAGGGCATCAAGCAATTTGTCATCCATGTACCCCAGAAGGAGCACAATATCTTTGGATGGGTTGGGTACAATGAAATGTATGCAAACTACGTGGTTCACTCCAAAGTTCAAATGGGTTACACTCTCGAGCACCAGGACACACCCGAGCATCGTTCAAAGCCCGAGCCCAAGTATACCTAGTAGTAGGAGGCTTCAAGATTTCGAATTTGAGCACGACAGTGACAATTACAAAGGGATGCATCATTTGATATAGGTGTGTCTTTTGGAAACAGGTGAGATAATATTTTACCACTCTTCTCTCCCTATATCAGTTAATGATAGTAGCATCGAGGGGTACTCGATTCTCTGCTATCGCACCTAGTTACTACTCTTCTCTGAGTCTTTGAAATCTAACTTGAATATTAGAGAGATCTCGGGAAGGTTCACCTAAGCCCGCTTCTAACCCTCTTCTTTTGACCACAAGACATCAATAGTCCGAAAGTCATCATAATCGTATGATAGCCAACCTCTTCTTGGTCATCAACTCATCGTTCCGCAAGTGTCACTGATCTATCCAAATTCTTAGTCCTTCATTAATCTATGTTGATCTCAATCGGATCATTAAAGTTAATTGAATTTGAACTTTTTATCAAACTCAGAGATACATCTATCTTATAGATTAATTAAAATATTAATTTAATAAATCAAATAAAATTATTTTTTATTCAATCATCTTACGTTTACATCCAATAATTAAGAGTTCTAAAAGGAAAACAAAACCTTTCATAAAAAATAATTTTGAGTGTCATTCCCAATTACTCATATTTGAATAAAATTTTCCTTTTTTTGATTTATATTTCTTGAATAAGAAAATTGATGCTTCAACCAATAGGCTGCAAATTGAATCCTTACGTTAGTCCGATTTTAAAAAACGTGGGCCGCAACAACAAAGTGTTGGTCAACCGTGTTGACTAATTAGTCGTTGCCCTTCCCCTTCACAGGTCAACCATTCGTATTCTTTAATTCGTAGTCTTCTCTTGCCCATTGCGACTTATCAAACCAACACATTTTCAAATTGCGAGATTTGGATCAATTAGGAGGAATAATTTCTCCATTGTGATTCTTTTCTACTTTGACCCTGCTAGAAAGTCAAAAAGATGGCGCGACGCGACGCATCTAGTGTCGTTTCCGACCACCAACGATGCTTCGCCACGTAGACGAACAAACGCGGCACTACGAGATTTTGACCGGTCGTGGCGAGACGAAGCTCAGCGGTCAAAGGTTTTGTCGTCACGCTGCGCTGACAGACACGTGGCCCCATGTGGAAACGGTGTTGACCTTCCATCCCGCGCGTGCTCTCCGCGGGTCCTACGCTGACCCATACCAGCCGGTCGCAGCCGGTGGCGTGTCCGCTGGATGGCGCGCCGCCTGGTGGATAAAAAAGAAACAAATAATAAGAGCGGAATTATTTTGATAACCTCACGTCATTTTTTTTTCCGGATCAGAGTTCTATCAAATAGAATTCTGAAACGGATCCGTCGCCTGGAAGCGTAGAAGTTCAATTTGGGGAGTGGACATAACGGACCGAGTCATGCTTCGCGAGGGAATATATTTGATGGGACACTTGTCGGATCTGTGACTTCGATATTTACGGGGGCTTTTTTGCTTAAATTAAAAAATCATTTTAGGTTCGATATGGAAAACAGCATGCGTTTGCCTTAAAATTAAGTGGGAGAAGTAGGTATACGAAGTCTGCTGCAGAGCAACACAACAGAGATCAACTTTGAGGTACGTAATTTACTCTGCCAAAAACACTTTTAAAAAAAAAAACAAATTGTTTGTCCAACTCTTTTGAATGTTTGACATGACAATGAAAACCTTTCATAATAAAGGAAGAAAATGAAATATGTATAAATATATAAAGATAAATTAGATATTTATTACATTTGAGAATAAAAAAAAAATCACTAGGTAGAGGGTTCTATAGAATCTGATCATGTAGGTTTTAGGGCTCCACAAGTTGCACCAAACGACTTTGTATAAGTGGCAGGCATTCCAACCCTATTAATAATTCGTCTTCCCCATCATTCCTTCTCCTACCAAACCTCTCTCCTCCCTCACCTCAATCCACACCTTCAGATCGTCCGTCGTCCGTCCATGGCCGATCACCAGTTCCAGCCAGGCAGCAGCTGGTGGAGCTCAGCAGCAGCCCCCTGCCGGCCCGACGTCGTCAGCCTCCCGGCCATGCCTTCCTTCGTCAGCTGCTCCACCGTGCTCGGCAGAAGCCTCGACTATTGTGACGAGATGACCACGTCGCAGTCGCCGTCGGTCTCAAATAGCTCGGTCACCTTTCAGGGCCACCCTTCCGTTCTGACCACTGCCGGCCTCCCCATGGACCACTTCCCCTCCCAGGAGTGGAACCATGGACCTTTCTGGTATCACAAGCTCTCTCACGATCAACTAGCTAGTTTATAAGGTTTCTATGAGCTTCAGTTGACTGGATTCGATTCATATATATGGCAGCGGAGCGAGATCGGAGCACAATTTCCACGGCTTGCCCCAAGAAAATGTGATGATGACGATCTCCGGCGTCAATATCGACATGGATGGCTCATCCTTTTCGAGCACCACCAACAGTATCAATCCATTGAGGAACCCTATGAGCCTCGCTTTTCTGGAAGACCACAGCGACAGCATCATCATCAACCCTCTCGTTCCGCCCTCCTTCGCGCCGCCTTACGCCTTCCTGCACGGCCTCAATCTCGAGCAAGATGGTGGATCGTCGCAGACTTCTTTCGAGGAGGACCGGACGATTCGACTGACGGCGGAGCAGGAGCAGCAGCAGCAGCTTCAGTTCTCCAATGAGACTTTCTTCTGGAATCCCATCACGGTGGCTGCCGGCACTGAGCACCATGCTTTGAGGCCTCCTCCTCCTCCTCCTCTGCCCCTCCATAATCAAAGCTCAAATGGTGGCTACAACAGTAGCCTTCTTAAGGTCGGTCGTTTTACTCTTATCATATCTTTTAGCTAGCTTTACCGATCTATTCAAGTACATGCATGATCATGGTTGTTTGTGTGCGTGTAGACATCTTCTAATTCAGGAATCAATGCTTCCATGGAAAGTAGGAAAAGCAGTGAACCGTCGCTCAAGAAGACTAGAATAGAGGCTCCCTCCGCGACCTTCAAGGTATATATATATATATATATAGTCTTGCATAGAGCTAGCTAGTTCAATGTTCATAATGGCTAACTTAAACTATTTATTCAGGTGAGAAAAGAAAAATTAGGAGATAGAATCACTGCACTCCAACAGCTAGTCTCACCTTTTGGGAAGGTATATATAACTTAAAGAATTAAGATCAACTCAATTAGCCTCTTTGGTACACGATCTCTAACTTATCTACTACCACATAGCTTAATGTCTCTAGCACCATTAATGCATTTACAGACCGACACCGCATCGGTATTGCACGAGGCTATCGAGTACATCAAGTTCCTCCACAATCAAGTTCGTGTAAGTCGCGACCTTGCCTTCTAATACCATGTTTGTGCATATGAAAAGGTTCTAGTTTTCTCACGCTACGAATACTGTCGATCAGGTACTAAGTGCACCATATCTAAAGAATGGTCATCCAGTGCCACAGATGAAGGTAATAAGAAGTATGGAATACATTATTGTTCCATTTCTTGAATATCTACTAATAATAATAATAATAATACTTTTACGACGACAGGATCCGGAGAAATCAAAGGAATGTGTTGCGCAAAATCAAGACCTAAGAAGCCGAGGCTTGTGCCTGGTTCCAATCTCAAGCACATTTGCTGTTGCCAATGAGATCCCAACTGATTTTTGGACTCCTACCTTTATGGGAGGAGGCTTTTCTTAGGGAACATGGAGGCATGCACTACTGATCAGTGATTTTGAAACCAGATCGAAAAAGAGATTGGCATATTAATTTAACAGATTGAATCGGCCAATATACTGATCCGGATTCAAGAACACTGAAAGTATAGCTATAGCACTCTACATATATAGGCCAATTGATCTCTTTTTAGTTATAGTAGGCATAGGGGAAGAAATGACTCAATTAATAACATCATTTGATATTATCTTTTATAGAAGACAGTAGAGAGAGTAAAGAGGAAGGAAAGGCAAGTGTGGTGGTGACCCAACAAAGCTAGCTAGCTAGGCATGGTGTTTTGGGACACCACTACTTGTTGTATTGGATGGAATATGGCATGATTAGTGGTTTGGAGTACAATGGGGACATTAACTAATTAATTGAGGTTTTTCATATTGTATGTATTTTATTATTATTTTTCTTTCTAACAAATTATTATTTCGAGAGAATAAAAAGAGCAAGTGTGTGGCTTTTCTGACACAAGGATCAACTTTTTCTTGATTGTTTAGTTGAATTCAGATGTGTTAGTGGAAGTCAGGGAGGAAGGGGGGTGGTGGTCCATTTGCCCACTCTCTTCCTGAAATTCTTCATGTTGTTATGCAATGCTCATGCTTTATTTTTGTAGTATGGATAATATTCTCAAATGCATGCTTGGAAATTTGGGGATTAAGAAATTGATGGAATTATTGCCCTTCATTTCAACTAGGGATTAAACTTAATTAGTTAATTAATTATGATTGATAAACTTGGTCGTGTATGTTAGGACCAAAAGTAGCTAGAGGGGTGAATAGCTTGTCGCGTTCGCTCGGTGCGCTTCGTTGCTTGGCGTTGCTTGTTTCTTCAAGAATGCGCAGCGGAAAATACAGAAACAAACACAAAACGCTAACACTAGGATTTTACTTGGTATCCACCTCACAAGAGGTGACTAATCCAAGGATCCACACCAACGCACACACCCTCCACTATGAATAACACTCCTTTATGGTAACTACCAAAGGCGGAGAAGCCCTACAACACTCTCAATACAAGAAGAAGAAAGGAAGATACAAGTTAAGCAAAAGCTTACAAGATGTGCAGTAAAAACCCTAACCCTAACTTCTTCCTCTTGCAATAGATCCGCCTCTTGACTTGGAAAGCCTCCAAGAACCTTCAAGAACTGGCGATCACGTGCTTGTAGAGAGCTGTGGAGAAGCTGGTGAGGAGCTGGAATGAATCGGTAAAGGGATGCCGCAGCCATCGCACGCCTGCAGCTTAAATCGACGCCAACGGTCGGAACCCGATCGATTCAAATGTTCTGCATCGATGAGGCTTTGGATCGATCCACGGATCGATCCAGCGCCTATCGAAGCTGCCGATCGATCCACGGATCGATCCGGCGCTTATCGCGCGAAGATCGCCCGATCGATCGGCCGATCGATCAGACTCTCGATCGATCCACGGATCGATCCGTGCTTCGTCATTGAAGAACTGATCGATCCACCGATCGATTCACATCGGATCGATCCACGGATCGATCCAAGACTTGATTTTGCCCAAAACCAAGTCCCAATCCTCCTAACCAACATCCGGTCAACTGACCTGTTGGTACATCATGCCTCGCATCCGGTCACTCCTGACCTGCTAGGACTCCCCACGTGTCCGGTCAATCCCTTTGACCCACTTGACTTTTCTCGTCGTGCAGTATCCGGTCACTCCATTGACCTACTTGACTTCCAGATGTCCGGTCAACCTTGACCCATCTGGACTTCCTTCCTTGCCAAGTATCCAGTCAATCCTTTGACCTACTTGGACTTCCCAACACCAGATGTCCGATCATCCTTGATCCATCTGGATTTCCTTCCTTGCCTGGCTTCACTCACCAGGACGTTCACCTAGCTTCACTCACTAGGGTTTTCCATCTGCCTAGCTTCACTCACTAGGACTTTCACCTGGCTTCACTCACCAGGACTTTCACCTAGCTTCACTCACTAGGATTTCCTTCTGCCTAGCTTCACTCACTAGGACTTTCACCTGGCTTCACTCACCAGGACTTTCACCTAGCTTCACTCACTAGGGTTTTCCATCTGCCTAGCTTCACTCACTAGGACTTTCACCTGGCTTCACTCACCAGGACTTTCACCTAGCTTCACTCACTAGGATTTCCTTCTGCCTAGCTTCACTCACTAGGACTTCCTTCTGCCTAGCTTCACTCACTAGGACTTTCACCTGGCTTCACTCACCAGGATTTCCACCTAGCTTCACTCACTAGGACTTCCTAGTCAAGTATCCGGTCAACCTTGACCTACTTGACTCTTCTTCGATCAATATCTTATTGTCAAACATCTAAACCCAAACCAAGACTCAGCTTGGTTAACCAGGTCAACCTTGACCTGAGGGATTTTGCACCAACAATCTCCCCCTTTTTGATGTTTGACAATACCACAATAACACTTACAATCCCACATGTAAGTTAGGCTAATCCTATAGCCTTCTTCTTCATGCCACTAGGTAATGAACACATAAGTTAAGCTTTTCATTCTCCCCCTAAGAGGGCAAACTCCCTCTAGGTAATGAAAACCTAACTTACTTCCTTTCATTCTCCCCCTATTGGCACACATCAACCCCCTACTAATAAAACACATCAACCCGTCTTTGGACACACATCAACCTATGCTCCAATTTTGGGCACACTTCAACAACTTCATCTGTTGAAGACTCTCCCCCTGAAGAGTTGCTCATCGTGATCACAACTTCACTCATTGTGATCAACACAATAATGAAGGTCCCATACCCTTCATTTATCCTTAACTTCTCCCTCAATGTAGACAAATACCCAACCTTGAGCATTTTCTAACCACTTGAGTTCCCCCTTGAGTTCCCACTTGAAATAATGAGGATATCCACTCCCCATTTCAAGTTCAACTGCTCATCCATGAGCATTCTCTTAACAGAAGGTTAACCACCTTCCAAGGTTTATGAAAAATAATTTTCATGTCTTTAAAGAGTCCCTCCCCCTAAAGACATGGTGGTAACTTCTGTCATTGCACCAACAATGACTTGGAATCCCTAAACCTTTAGGAAACCCAGATTTAGAAGTTTTGAGGTTCAAATGTTCAAAATTTGAAACAAACCTCAACCTAAACTTCAACTTAGTCTTCCTTAACCAATCCATCCTTGTTTTCACATGAAAACACCCTCGTTATGTATACAAATGTATATTTAGGGGTTTGGAAAGGTTACATTGACTAAAATAGGTTCAAAGTGCTGAAATCAGGCTTTCCCAGCCAAAATCAGCAACTTGGATCGATTGGAGTTGGGTTCCAATCGATTGAACCTTGCTGAATCGATCCACTGATCGATTCAAACTACCCTGGATCGATCGACTGATCGATCAGCGATAATCGCCTTCTGAATCGATCCATGGATCGATTCAGGCACTCCAATCGATCCATGGATCGATCGGAGCTCTGATAGTTGCTGAAATTCCATTTCAGTCAACTTCAGAAACCCCTAGAAAATTCTACAAAAATCCAAAAATTATGAAATTTCGTGTAGACATTAGTTAGGGCATATACTATCAAGGAAAAATAGTTTTCTATGAAAATACATCATATTTTCAAAGATTTTTCTTGACTTGTGGAGGTAGAAGCTTCTTCCTCCTCTTCTTCGGAGGTTGAGCATCTCTCAACCTCGGAGTCCTCCTCTTGGTCTTGCTCCAAAGAGTCACCCTCTTTAGATACTTCTTGATTCGGTACAGTGGAGGGGATCTCTTCATGAAGCTTGGCCAATTTGCTCCATAAATCCTTTGCATCTTCAAATTCTCCAATTTTGCAAAGGATGGTGCTTGGCAATAGATTGACCAAAAGCTTGGTCACTTTGTTATTGGCCTCGCACCTTTGGACTAGCTCCGGGCTCCATTTGCTTTTCTTTAGAACTTTGCCCTTGGAATTTGTTGGAGCTTCGAAGCCTTCCGTAAGAGCAAACCATTGCTCTATCTCCATCATAAGAAAGTTTTCGATTCTTGATTTCCAAGAATCGAAGCTCGTGGAGGTGTATGGTGGAGCCACCCTTGTGTCAAATTCAAGTCCATCTTGGAATTGCATCTTGAAGTTGAGCTTGATAAAGTCTTGAACTTGAAGAATTTGCTCCAACTTCTTCACCCTCTAGCTTTTCTTGATATGCTTGACCCTTCCGGCGATGATTCCGGTGAAGAGCAACCTTGCTCTGATACCACTTGTTAGGACCAAAAGTAGCTAGAGGGGGGGGTGAATAGCTCGGTGCGCTTCGTTGCTTGGCGTTGCTTGGCGTTGCTTGTTTCTTCAAGAATGCGCAGCGGAAAATACAGAAACAAACACAAAACGCTAACACTAGGATTTTACTTGGTATCCACCTCACAAGAGGTGACTAATCCAAGGATCCACACCAACGCACACACCCTCCACTATGAATAACACTCCTTTATGGTAACTACCAAAGGCGGAGAAGCCCTACAACACTCTCAATACAAGAAGAAGAAAGGAAGATACAAGTTAAGCAAAAGCTTACAAGATGTGCAGTAAAAACCCTAACCCTAACTTCTTCCTCTTGCAATAGATCCGCCTCTTGACTTGGAAAGCCTCCAAGAACCTTCAAGAACTGGCGATCACGTGCTTGTAGAGAGCTGTGGAGAAGCTGGTGAGGAGCTGGAATGAATCGGTAAAGGGATGCCGCAGCCATCGCACGCCTGCAGCTTAAATCGACGCCAACGGTCGGAACCCGATCGATTCAAAAGTTCTGAATCGATGAGGCTTTTGATCGATCCACGGATCGATCCAGCGCCTATCGCGACTCACCGGATCGATCCACGGATCGATCCAGCGCTTATCGCGCGAAGCAGCCCCGATCGATCGTCGATCGTACAGACCTCGGATCGATCCACGGATCGATCCGGTCGATCGGTGGGAGAATGCGGATCGATCCACCGATCGATCCACATCTCGGATCGATCCACGGATCGATCCAGACTTGATTTTGCCCAAAACCAAGTCCCAATCCTCCCTAACCAACATCCGGCCAACCTTGACTGTTGGTACATCATGCCTCGCATCCGGTCACCCTTGACCTGCTAGGACTCCCCACCAAGTGTCCGGTCAATCCTTTGACCCACTTGACTTTTCTCGTCGTGCAAGTATCCGGTCACCCATTGACCTACTTGGACTTCCACTGATGTCCGGTCAACCTTGACCCATCTGGACTTCCTTCTTGCCAAGTATCCAATCAATCCTTTGACCTACTTGACTTCCACCAGATGTCCGATCATCCTTGATCCATCTGGATTTCTCCTTGCCTGGCTTCACTCACCGGGACGCTCACCCAGCTTCACTCACTAGGGTTTCCCATCCGCCAGCTTCACTCACTAGGACTTTCACCGGCTTCACTCACCGTGACTTTCACCTAGCTTCACTCACTAGGGTTTTCCATCTGCCTAGCTTCACTCACTAGGACTTTCACCTGGCTTCACTCACCAGGACTTTCACCTAGCTTCACTCACTAGGATTTCCTTCTGCCTAGCTTCACTCACTAGGACTTTCACCTGGCTTCACTCACCAGGACTTTCACCTAGCTTCACTCACTAGGATTTCCTTCTGCCTAGCTTCACTCACTAGGACTTCCTTCTGCCTAGCTTCACTCACTAGGACTTTCACCTGGCTTCACTCACCAGGATTTCCACCTAGCTTCACTCACTAGGACTTCCTAGTCAAGTATCCGGTCAACCTTGACCTACTTGACTCTTCTTCGATCAATATCTTATTGTCAAACATCTAAACCCAAACCAAGACTCAGCTTGGTTAACCGGGTCAACCTTGACCTGAGGGATTTTGCACCAACAGTGTATTCTATGGTAGTTGATTTATTTAACTAGTCCTAATCGAACATTTTGAAGCAAAGGTCATATGTAATAATTTATTAAATTAAATGAACAAGTTTTAATACATACGTAGGTGTTCTCTAGTTAATATTCATGAATGGATACTATAAACTATTTGTTTGGTTAAACCAAATTCAAGAATCAAATTACAAATTGATTTCAAATGTCTCTTCTATTTCTACAAGAAGCAAAGTTCAATTTCATCTCATGTACCTCTTCATGAATTCATTGTACTTTTTCATGGATTCATGAATTTTATTAGTTAATGCATTTAATGTTGTTAATGTCTTGTTGATTTTCATGTCATCCAAAAATGTATAACTATGGATGAAATGTTAAGTTTGTAACTATGTATTGTACCAACAAGAAGTCCAATACAAAGAAATTCTATTTGCTTCATAATCTTCTTCTTTCCCCTTAGATCTCTTGTTTTAGTTCCTAGCCCTTCTTCTTCTTCCTTCAATCTGGTATCAAAGCTATGGCCAACAATCTCGCTTCTCTTGTACCTCGATTCAATGGTGACAATTTTAATTATTGGAGCACTCTCATGAAGTTATGTCTTGAATCACAAGACTTACGAAGTGTTATTGAAGGAGTACAAGAGAAAGAAGATTAATTAACCGAACCACAGAGAAATATTTTGAAGAGTAAGAAGCAAAAAGATAGAAAAGCTCTTTTTCAAATTTATCAAGCCCTTGAAATTTCAATTTATGAAAGGATTTCAAAAGCACCAAGTGCTCAAAGAGCATGGGAGATTTTACAAACAACTTATTTCGGTCAAGACCATGTGAAAAAGGTACGCTTATAGTCTCTACAAGTATATTTTGGAAAATTAAAGATGAAAGACAATGAAAAAGTTTCAGAGTACTTCACATGAATCGGTTCTATTGTGAATCAAATGGCATCAAATGGAGAAATTATAGAGACCAAAGGGTGGTGGAGAACATCTTGTGAAACCTATCAAGCAAATTTGATCATGTGGGAGTCATTATTGAAGAATCACAAGATCTTTCACTAATGTCCTTGGAAAGTTTGCAAGGAAGATTGGAAGCTCACGAGGTTAGAATTCTTCAACAAAGTCCTCTTATTTATTCTTTAAACCAAGCTTTGAAATCCCAATTCACATCCACGGGAGGTCATGGCTCTTATCGTGGACGTGGAGGAGGTCGAAATCAAAGAAGAGGAGACTTTACTAATTGCTAGTGATGAAGATATTAAAAATATTTGGTACTTGGATAACAGTGCAAGTCGACATATGATTGATAATAAAAGCTTATTTTCAATCCTAGTATAAGCTAACCATGGACAGATAACTATTGGAGATGCTAAGTCCTACAAAATTGAAGGAGTAGGAGAAATCTCTTTCAAAACAAAGTCTGAAAAAATTAACAAAATGTCTGAAGTATTTTATATTCCTGGTTTACAGAGTAATCTACTTAGCGTTGGTCATTTATTGAGAAAAGGTTTTGATATTCATTTTGATGATAAGTATTGCACCATGAAAAAAGAAAATCAGTATGTGGCAATGATCAGTTTGGGCTTAAATAATTTATTTCGACTCAAACTATATATTATAAATGTTGCATGTTATTTTACTACTAATAAAGAAATTTCCAAGTTGTGGCATGATAGATTTAGGCACCTAAATTTTCAAAGCTTGAAGGAGTTAGCAAGAAAAAATATTGTTCGAGGACTTCCTAAAATTTATGGGATATGTGAAGTCTATGAAGAATGTCAACTTGGAAAGAAACATCAAAAGACATTCTCATCCAAATCTAAGTGGGAATTACATTCACCACTAGAACTTGTCCACACATATCTTTATGGACCTATGTGTGTACCATCTCTTGGAGGTAACTTATACTTGTTATTATTTGTTCATGATTACATGAGAAAAACTTGGATATATTTTGTTAAAGAAAAATCAAAAGCTCTCTCTTGCTTTGGAGTCTTCAAAAGTCAAGTGGAAAAATCCTCTGACTATCAAATAAAAAATCTAAGAAGTGACCGAGGAGGTGAATTCCTATCTTCTTTATCTGAAGAATTTGTCAAAACTATGGTATTAGACATGAATTGACAACTCAATATACATTGCAACAAAATGGTGTCGCAGAAAGAAAAAAAATAAAACAATCATGGACATGGTTAGATGCATGTTGAAGAAGAAAAATTTATTAGCTAAATTTTGGATTGAAACAGCTTCTTGTGTTGTCTACCTAATCAATAGATTACCAACAAAAAGGTTATAAAATTCTACTCCAAATAAGGCATGGTATGAAAAGAGACCAAATGTTACTCATTTAAAGACTTTTCTTGCATATTCATATATTCTTGATGCTTTAAGAACTAAACTTGATGACAAGTCAGAAAAGTGTATTTTTATTGGATATATTGAAAGAAGCAAAGCTTACAAGATTTACAATCCAAAAACAAAAAAAAAAGTCTACCTAATCAACAAATTACTGACAAAAAGGTTACAAAATTCTACTCCAAATGAGGCATGGTATGGAAAGAGACCAAATGTTACTCATTTAAAAACTTTTGGTTATCTTGCATATTCACATATCCTTGATGCTTTAAGAACTAAACTTGATGTCAAGTCTAAAAAGTGTATTTTTTATTGGATATAGTGAAAGAAGCAAAGCTTACAAGCTTTACAATCCAAAAACAAAAAAAAAAATGTGATTAGCAGGGATGTCCACTTTGACGAAAGACGTCCACTATAACGAAAAAGTTTCTTATGTTTTCTCAGATTTGATAGGTTCATCAAGTTGGAAAATTCTTAATTTTGAAGATGATTCTTCAACACTACATCTGATATTCCTGAAAGAAACGTGTCTCCATCACCATCGCTAAGAAGAACAAGAAGTTTGAGAGATATTTATGATGAGACTGAAGAGGTAAATATGAAAAATCAAGTCTTTTTTGCATTATTTATAGGAGAAGATCAAATCACATATGAAGAAGCATCAAAAGAAAGGAAATGAGTTCATGATATGAATGAAGAAATAAGCTCCATTGAGAAAAGTGGTATATGGGAGCTCACTATTTTGCCACCATACAAATCTCCGATTGGTGTGAAATGGATCTTTAAGATGAAAACCAATCCAAATGTAACGCCCATCCCTCCTGCTAGTAGGGTGCGGGGTTACGTACTTAACCATTTCTATTTCTAATTGCGGAAGCATATATGCATATTAAAATTTCTTTTGAAAATAAAGAAAACCACATAAGAATATCTTGAAATCATACGGACAATAACATAACACACTAGTCCATGTTAACATAACTAAATAACTTAAGCATGTCTTCATTTGCCTTAGCTGAGCCACCACCACACACATCTCTTTGCCCCTCCTGCAGCTCCCTTAGGTCATCCATTCTTTGCCCTTATCTGTGGTACAAGGAAAGTAAGCTGTAAGCACACAAGCTTAGTAAAATCCTTTCCTACTCACAAAATCCATATATCAACGCATAAACACATAAGCATACAACCATAAGAATATGATCATCTAACATCATAAGGGCATAGCATGTTATATCATAAATCATAAGGACATTATACTAAATCATATCATAAATCCAAATATCATAAGAGTATAACATGTCATATCGTAAATCACATCATATCAGTTCATAAATAACATCATGTTGTATCATATCATCAATCATCATGTCCTATAAATCATAAATCGTATCATGCAAGATGCCTTTTAAAACATGGGTCATGTCATATGCAAGATGGTTTAAAACATAGCATAAAGTACTTGAACATAATATCATCATGAGAGCCTGGCTTGTACCACAAACATACATAAATGCGCGCAATCCCTAGGACAGGGTAGCTAACCCCGAACCTACAAGGGATCTAGGTCCGTTCATAGTCTGTCGACCTAGGGGCGTACTAAGGAGCTCATCCCTTTACTAGACCCGTTCATAGTCCGTCAGCCTAGGGGCGCTTATGGAGCTCACCCTTGGTACAAGCCATACAAAGTAAAATATCATAGCATGGTTCATATCATAACATAACACATCTTATCTTATCATATCATGAGGAATAGAGCATGAATGTAGGATCATAAACATACTTGATGAACATGTCATTTATCACATCATAAAACATGCATATTTGGGCACACAACACATGCATGGATCATAAGCATACATAATGAACATGTCATTTATCATATCATAAAACATGCATTATTTGGGCACATAGTACATACATGGATCATAAGCATACATAATCATCATGTCATCTATCATATCATAAACATGCATAATTGGGCACAAAGCATATGCATGGATCATAAGCATACATAATCAACATGTCGTTTATCATATCATAAACATGCATAGCATCCGTAAATAACATTTCCTAATTCATCACGCATCATGTGAGACATATCTAAGCTTTTAACTCATAATGGCCGAACCACCCATAAGGAGAAAAATCAAGCTATGGGCTACATGCAAGTGTAAACTCCTAGCTAAGTTCATATCATATTATTAGGAGATACATGAGCATGCTAGGTTAACTTTTTAGCTTCTCTAAGCCCTAGTTTTTGTTCTTGGCCGAAACATACATGAAAAGGAAACTAGGTTTTTAATCAACATGTAAGCATAATCACCTAGCTAAATTCATATCATATTATCAAGAGATACATGAGCATGCTAGGTTAACTTTTTAGCTTGTCTAAGCCTTAGTTTTTGTTCTTGGTCGAAACATACATGAAGAGGAAACTAGGTTTTCAATCAACATATAAGCATGATCACCTAGCTAAATTCATATCATATTATTAAGAGATACATGAGCATGCTAGGTTAACTTTTTAGCTTGTCTAAGCCCTAGTTTTGTTCTTGGCCGAAACTCACATGAAGAGGAAACTAGGTTTTCAATCAACATATAAGCATGATCACCTAGCTAAATTCATATCATATTATCAAGAGATACATGAGCATGCTAGGTTATCCTTTAGCTTCCTTAAAACCCTAATTTTGGTCTTGGCCGAAATACACATGTAGGGAAACTAGGTTTTTAATCAACATATAAGCATGATCACCTAGTTAAATTCATATCATATTATCAAGAGATACATGAGCATGCTAGGTTATCCTTTAGCTTCCTTAAAACCCTAATTTTGGTCTTGGCCGAAATACACATGAAGGGAAACTAGGTTTTCAATCAACATATAAGCATGATCACCTAGCTAAATTCATATCATATTATCAATAGATACATGAGCATGCTAAGTTAACTTTTTAGCTTGACTAAGCCCTAGTTTTTGTTCTTGGCCGAAACATACCTAAGGAGAAAGCCAACTTTAAAACAACATAAAAGCATGAACACCTAACTACATTCATATCACATTATCAAGAGATACATGAGCATGTTAGGTTAAATTTCTAGCTTCTCTAAGCCCTAGTTTAGTTCTTGGCCGAAACATACATGAAGGGAAAGCTAACCTTAACAACTTTCAAGCATAAGAAAAACCAACCCAGTCCCTTAACATAGCATACATATCATAAGGATGTAGTAAACATGGTTAGTTTAGGTTTTAAGCTTCCCTAGATCCTTCATCTATTCTTGGCCGAAAATTCATATTTAAAAATCTAGGTTTTAAGTCAAACATTCAACATGAAAACATTTACTAGCTTCTTATACTAGGGTACTTATCATAAGATCATAATGGCCATGTTTTATTTAGATCTTGATCTACCCAACAACTCCTTTTATTTTATACTTGGCCGAAAGTTCCAACTTGTTACTTTAGATTTTAAGCATTCTACTCCTTTATAAAACAAAAGCAACTTTTACCACAAGTGAGGGGATACTTACATCCTTTCGCTTGTGGTTTTTCTTAAAGGAAGATACTCTAGGCGAAGAGGAAGAAGAGAGCTTCTTCTTCTAGCACTCCCTTTGATTTCTCTTGCTTGGGAAGGGGTAGACCTTGAAGGCTCCTTCTTGTAAATTAGTTTTCTTGGAGAGGAACCTTAGCTTATCTTTTGGAAATGAGGAGGGGGAGAGCCTTTGGTTTCGGTGAAGAATGAAGAAGGAGAAGGAAGGAGGAAGAAGAAGGAAAAGATTAATCACTTGTCTTTCCTTCTTTTCATCCTTTTTTATTTCCTTTGTAATGAACATACCTTCATTCATCCCCCTTAGCCCTCCTATTTACTTCTCTCTTTTAATTCCCACGCAAATAGAGAGAAGGAGGGAAGTAAGCAACTTGTCTTTTGCTTGCTTCTTCTCTTAACCAAGAGGAAGAGAAAGTAAGCTACTTGGTTTTCTCTTGTTCCTTTATTTAACCATCCTCTCACTTTTAACTAATATTTCTATTCTTTTCTATTTACATATCATTCATGTCTCTAGTGGTTATTATACTCCAATTTAACTCTATCATTTGTGGGAGGTTCAAGGTTCAATCCTTGACCTCACATCTTTTTGTTTTGGTTTCTATTTTTCCCTTTTTCTCTTTCTTTCTTTTATTTAAAAAAAAATACTCCTAGGCATAACTTGGCATTTTCGTGGGTGTTACAGTACCCCATACCTCATAGAAAGTTCGTCCTCGAACTTAAAATATCTCCAGATACTTCCGTTTCATATCGTCTTCTCGTTCCCAAGTGGCTTCTTCGAACCGTTGATTTTGCCACAGGACCTTTACTAAGGGTACTTCCTTGTTCCTCAGTCTTTTGACATCTCAATCTAATATCTGAACCGGTCGGCTCTCATAGGTTAGATCCTCCTGCACTTGTACTGTCCGTGGTTCGATTACTTGGTCCGTGCTCGGAATACATTTCTTTAGCATTGAAACGTGGAACACGTTGTGGTTGGCTGACATCTCCTGAGGTAACTCTATTTCATAATCAACTTTGCCAATTCTTTTCAGAACTTGATATGGTCCTACATAGCGCGGCTTAACTTTCCCTTTTTACCAAACCTCATTACTCCTTTCATGGGCGCTACTTTGAGGAATACTGAATCTCCGATGCTGAATTCTAATGGTCTTCGTCGCTTATCCGCGTAATTCTTCTGCCGACTCTGCGCAGTTTCTATTCTTTGGTGGATGTTCTGTATAGCACGGGTGGTGTTATCAATGAATTCTGTTTGGAATCCCATCTCTTTCTTTTCGCCGCTTTCGTACCAACATATAGGAGATCTACATTTCCTCCCGTACAGAGCCTCGTAAGGCGCCATTCCTATAGTAGCTTAGTGACTATTATTGTAGGCGAATTCCGCTAAGCATAAATATCGGCACCAACTCCCTTTGAAGTCCAAGGCGCAAGCCCGTAACATGTCTTCTAGTACTTGATTCACCCTTTCTGTTTGTCCGTCGGTCTGAGGGTGGAAGGCTGTACTGAATAATAACTTTGTACCGAGAGCCTTCTGAACACATTCCCAAAAATGTGAAATAAAGCGACCATCTCTGTCAGAAATGATGGTTTTAGGAATCCCATGTAATCAAACAATTTCATTGACGTATAACTGAGCCAGTTGCTCAATTGAATAAGTCATCTTGATTGCTAGAATGTGGACAGATTTGGTTAATCTATCCACGATCACCCATATCGCGTCATAGCCGTTCGTTGTCTTAGGTAGTCCCGAAATGAAGTCCATTGAGATATCCTCCCATTTCCATTCTGGAATCTGGACAGGCTGCAGTAATCCTCTAGGTCTCTGGTGTTCTGCTTTAACCCTCTGATAGGTCAGGCAGGTACTGACGTACTGAGCCACGTCTCTTTTCATACCGGACCACCAGAATTTCTTTCTTAAATCTTGGTACATTTTGGTAGATCCCGGATGCATTGCATAGGGTGTTGCGTGGGCTTCTTCTAGTATTTTCTTCCACAACTCTGGGTCATCAGGAACACATAAGCGACCCTTGAGGTATAATATCTCACTTTCGGCGATACGGAATTCGTTGTTCTTTCCCTCTAACACTTCTTGCTTTATCCGTTGGATACTCAAGTCACAAGTCTGCTTTTCTAATACATCATCGAACAACGTCGGTGCTATAGTCAGGGTAGAGAGTTGTCCGGTCATATCTTCAGCCCTATAGCACTGATTTTCCCTTGGTTCCCCTATGAACTCGAATATCGGTTCTGCTTCAAGTCGGAAGACCACTTTTTTTTTACGACACTCGATGGAAGCGCCGTACTTGCTCAGAAAATCCATGCCCAATATACTGTCATAATCTTGCATGTCAAGCACTATCAGATCACAGTAGAGTTCTCTGTCTGTGATTCTGATGGGTGCGACTCACAGCATATGAGTGGATGACATTACTTCTCCCGACGGTAGGGTCGTCAAGAATTTTCTATTTAAAGCTTGTGATGGTATCCCTAACTTCTCCATGAAGGGTGTAGAGACAAACGAATGTGTTGCTCCAGTATCAAATAGCACATTAGCATATTGACTAAAAATAGGTAGCTGACCTGTGACAACTGTAGAGGCACTCGCCACATCATCTTTGGTGAGAGAGAAAACCCTAGCGTTCGTCGTAGTCGGCGAGGCTTCCAATCTCCCTTGGCTAATCGGAGTCCCTTCAATGGCAGCTTGCATATAGTGTAGCTGTGAGAGAGCACTTCTGTTCTAGTCATTCTGCTGGAACGGTGTCTGGGACTGGGTAGGGTAGTCTCTGGCCAGGTGTCCTTCCCGTCCATAATTATAACATTTTCTCGTACCCTTGCGACATACTCCGAAATGTTGTTTCCCACAAATGGTACACTGAGGGTACTTATGTTGCTTATTTGCTGGTCCTCCTTTGGCGTTGTCCCACTGTTTCCTTTTTCCATTAGGGTTTCCTTTCCAGCTGGGTTTGGTACTCTGAGATTTCTACCCTTGCGTCTGTGCCTGATTCTTATTCTCGTTCATTGCTTTTTGATAATGCTCGGTGATCAGGGCGCTGCTGACCAGTTCCTCTGTAGTCTGCGGTCTATTAATTCCGCCGGCCACATTCAGTGCTATCTCGGGTCGGAGCATCTTCAGCATCAATCTAACCCTTTATCTTTCCGTGCCGACTAACTCTGGGCAGAGGCGTGCAAGACGATTGAAGCGCTTTACTGCTTCGTTTACCGATAAGTCACCTTGCCGGAACTCAGTGAACTCGTCGTAATTCTGGTTCATCACTTGCATATGGAAGAATTCTTCGAAGAACTCTGTCTCGAAGTCCGTCCAGTTCATCAGATTAATCTGTCTCTTAGCCTTAACTCTTTCCCACCACATTCTTGCGTCTCCGGAAAAATAGAATGACACACATTTGATCTTTTCCGGTACAGGCCAGTCCAGCAATTCCACAATACTTTCCACTATCTTGAACCAGGCTTGAGTGTCCCATGGCTCACAAGTACCCGAGAAGTTCTCCGGCTTCAGCCTTAGCCACTGTATCAAATAAGTCTCCTGTCGGACCACTGGGGCAGGGGCTACCGGTGGTACTGGTGCTGATTCATCAGGGCAGTGATTACTTGTTGTTGTTCCGTAATCTGACGCTGGAGATCGGTGACTACCTGGGTCAGATCTGGTGGGGTCACTGTCTCATCAGCCCGGTTACTACGTCTTCTAGCCATATCTATTTTCATAAATAACAATGAGGCTCGCATAAGTCTAGAGTCATCCCTACTTATTTTCGTACACATTAAACATTGCTTATCATACATGAAGAAAAATCCATATCAGTCATACCTAGGTTCATGGATACTAAAACATTTCCTATCATACATAAAGTAAGTACAGAAAGTCTTACTTGGAGCGGCAGGATGGAGGCTCGATGTGTGTGTGTAGCGGAAAGGCTAACTTGGCTCTGATACCAACCTGTAACGCCCGTCCCTCCTGCTAGTAGGGTTCGGGGCTACGTACTTAACCATTTCTATTTCTAATTGCGGAAGCATATATGCATATTAAAATTTCTTTTGAAAATAAAGAAAATCACATAAGAATATCTTGAAATCATACGGACAATAACATAACACACTAGTCCATGTTAACATAACTAAATAACTTAAGCAGGTCTTCATTTACCTTAGCCGAGCCACCACCACACACATCTCTTTGCCCCTCCTGCAGCTCCCTTAGGTCATCCATTCTTTGCCCTTATCTGTGGTACAAGGAAAGTAAGCTGTAAGCACACAGGCTTAGTAAGATCCTTTCCTACTCACAAAATCCATATATCAACGCATAAACACATAAGCATACAACCATAAGAATATGATCATCTAACATCATAAGGGCATAGCATGTTATATCATAAATCATAAGGACATTATACTAAATCATATCATAAATCCAAATATCAAAAGAGTATAACATGTCATATCGTAAATCACATCATATCAGTTCATAAATAACATCAAGCTGTATCATATCATCAATCATCATATCCTATAAATCATAAATCGTATAATGCAAGATGTCTTTTAAAACATGGGTCATGTCATATGCAAGATGGTTTAAAACATAGCATATAGTACTTGAACATAATATCATCATGAGGGTCCGGCTTGTACCACATACATACATAAATGCGCGCAATCCCTTGGACAGGGTAGCTAACCCCGAACCTACTAGGGATCTAGGTCCGTTCATAGTCCATCGACCTAGGGGCGTACTAAGGAGCTCATCCCTTTACTAGATCCGTTCATAGTCCGTCGGCCTAGGGGCGCTTATGGAGCTCACCCTTGGTACAAGCCATACAAAGTAAAATATCATAGCATGGTTCATATCATAACATAACACATCTTATCTTATCATATCATGAGGAATAAAGCATGCATATTTGGGCACACAGCTCATGCATGGATTATAAACATACTTGATGAACATGTCATTTATCACATCATAAAACATGCATATTTGGGCACACAACACATGCATGGATCATAAGCATACATAATGAACATGTCATTAATCATATCATAAAACATGCATCATTTGGGCACACAGAACATACATGGATCATAAGCATACATAATCATCATGTCATCTATCATATCATAAACATGCATAATTGGGCACAAAGCATATGCATGGATCATAAGCATACATAATCAACATGTCATTTATCATATCATAAACATGCATAGCATCCGTAAATAACATTTCCTAATTCATCACGCATCATGTGAGACATATCTAAGCTTTTAACTCATAATGGCCGAACCACCCATAAGGAGAAAAATCAAGCTATGGGCTACATGAAAGTGTAAACTCCTAGCTAAGTTCATATCATATTATTAGGAGATACATGAGCATGCTAGGTTAACTTTTTAACTTCTCTAAGCCCTAGTTTTTGTTCTTGGCCGAAACATACATGAAAAGGAAACTAGGTTTTTAATCAACATGTAAGCATAATCACCTAGCTAAATTCATATCATATTATCAAGAGATACATGAGCATGCTAGGTTAACTTTTTAGCTTGTCTAAGCCTTAGTTTTTGTTCTTGGCCGAAACACACATGAAGAGGAAACTAGGTTTTCAATCAACATATAAGCATGATCACCTAGCTAAATTCATATCATATTATTAAGAGATACATGAGCATGCTAGGTTAACTTTTTAGCTTGTCTAAGCCCTAGTTTTGTTCTTGGCCGAAACTCACATGAAGAGGAAACTAGGTTTTCAATCAACATATAAGCATGATCACCTAGCTAAATTTATATCATATTATCAAGAGATACATGAGCATGCTAGGTTATCCTTTAGCTTCCTTAAAACCCTAATTTTGGTCTTGGCCGAAATACACATGTAGGGAAACTAGGTTTTAATCAACATATAAGCATGATCACCTAGTTAAATTCATATCATATTATCAAGAGATACATGAGCATGCTAGGTTATCCTTTAGCTTCCTTAAAACCCTAATTTTGGTCTTGGCCAAAATACACATGAAGGGAAACTAGGTTTTCAATCAACATATAAGCATGATCACCTAGCTAAATTCATATCATATTATCAAGAGATACATAAGCATGCTAAGTTAACTTTTTAGCTTGTCTAAGCCCTAGTTTTTGTTCTTGGCCGAAACATACCTAAGGATAAAGCCAACTTTAAAACAACATAAAAGCATGAACACCTAACTACATTCATATCACATTATCAAGAGATACATGAGCATGTTAGGTTAAATTTCTAGCTTCTCTAAGCCCTAGTTTAGTTCTTGGCCGAAACATACATGAAGGGAAAGCTAACTTTAACAACTTTCAAGCATAAGAAAAAACAACCCAATCCCTTAACATGGCATACATATCATAAGGATGTAGTAAACATGGTTAGTTTAGGTTTTAAGCTTCCCTAGATCCTTCATCTATTCTTGGCTGAAAATTCATATTTAAAAATCTAGGTTTTAAGTCAAACATTCAACATGAAAACATTTACTAGCTTCTTATACTAGGGTACTTATCATAAGATCATAATGGCCATGCTTTATTTAGATCTTGATCTACCTAACAACTCCTTTTATTTTATACTTGGCCGAAAGTTCCAACTTGTTACTTTAGATTTTAAGCATTCTACTCCTTTATAAAACAAAAGCAACTTGTACCACAGGTGAGGGGATATTTACATCCTTTCGCTTGTGGTTTTTCTTAAAGGAAGATACTCTAGGCGAAGAGGAAGAAGAGAGCTTCTTCTTCTAGCACTCCTTTGATTTCTCTTGCTTGGGAAGGGGTAGACCTTGAAGGCTCCTTCTTGTAAATTAGTTTTCTTGGAGAGGAACCTTAGCTTAGCTTTTAGAAATGAGGAGGGGGAGAGCCTTTGGTTTCGGTGAAGAATGAAGAAGGAGAAGGAAGGAGGAAGAAGAAGGAAAGATTAATCACTTGTCTTTCCTTCTTTTCATCCTTTTTATTTCCTTTGTAATGAACATACCTTCATTCATCCCCCTTAGCCCTCCTATTTACTTCTCTTTTTTAATTCCCACGCAAATAGAGAGAAGGAGGGAAGTAAGCAACTTGTCTTTTGCTTGCTTCTTCTCTTAACCAAGAGGAAGAGAAAGTAAGCTACTTGGTTTTCTCTTGTTCCTTTATTTAACCATCCTCTCACTTTTAACTAATATTTCTATTCTTTTCTATTTACATATCATTCATGTCTCTAGTGGTTATTATACTCCAATTTAACTCTATCATTTGTGGGAGGTTCAAGGTTCAATCCTTGACCTCACCTCTTTTTGTTTTGGTTTCTATTTTTCCCTTTTTCTCTTTCTTTCTTTTATTTAAAAAAAAAATACTCCTAGGCATAGCTTGGCATTTTCGTGGGTGTTACACCAATTGGCTCCATCAATAAATACAAAGCAAGATTAGTTGCAAAGAGATACAAACAAAAAGAAGGTGAAGATTTCAATGAGATATTTGCACCTCTTTCTAAACTTGATACAGTTCAATTAATTATTGATCTTGCTACTCAAAATAGTTGGCAATTATTACAAATGGATGTCAAATTGGATTTCTCAAATGGTTTTCTTCAAGAAGAAATTTATCTTGAACAACCACATGGTTTTGTGAAAAAGGGTGAAGAAGATAAAGTATATAAGCTTAGAAAGGCCTTATATAGGTTGAAACAATTGCCTCATGCATGGAATGACCGAATTAATGATTATTTTATCAAATATAGTTTTGAAAGATGCCTTTTTTTAGCATACTCTTTATACAACAACAACAATATCCAAGCCTTATCCTACTAGGTGGGATCAGCTATATGAATCATTTTACGTCATTGAGCTCTATCTCCTACTATATCATCATCTATACTTAAATAAATTTTATCTTATGTTATTGTTGTTGACCAAGTCTTTTTTGGTCTTTTTCTTCCTTATTTGATATGCATGTTTGTCATAGTTTCACATCGCCTAATTGGAATATTTATTGATTGTCTAAGTATATATCCATACCATCTTAAACGTGTCTCTCGAAATTTTGCCTCAATAGATGCAACTCCAACTTTCGCTCTAATGCTCTCATTTCGTATTTTGTTCATCCTCATATGTCTACACATCCACCTTAATATTCTTATTTCTATAACTCTCATCTTCTGCCCATGTGCTCAATTTATAGCCCAACATTCAGCTTCATATAATATAGCAGGTCAAACTACGATTTTATAGAACTTACCTTTAAGTTTTAGAGGTACTTTATGGTCACATAAAACACTCGACGCTCCCCTCCATTTCAACCATTCTGCTTATATTCTATGTTTGACATCTCTCTCAATCCTTTCATCATTTTACAAAAATGATCCTAAATATTTAAATCTTTAGGTTCTAGGCAACTCGCCCTCTCCTATCTTAATAATTGTCTCATTACTTCTAATATTGCTAAACTTAAATTTCATATAGATCTATCTTTAATTTACTAAGCTTAAAACCTTTCCCTTCTAGTATTTTCCATCAAGATTCTAGTTTGACATTTACTCCTTTGCTTGTTTCATCTGTCAAAATAATATCATATGTAAACAACATACATCATGGAACTGTGTCTTGAATGTGCACAGTGAGTTCATCCATAATTAGTGTAAAATGATAGGAACTTAGAGTTGATCCTTGATGTAACCCTATTTTTATTAGAAATGCTTTAGTTACTTCACTTGTAGTCTTTATTCTGGTTGTTACATCCTCGTACATATCCTTAATTAGTTCAATATATGTTACGCTAACACCTCTATTTTCTAGAATTCTCCATATAATTTCTCTAGAGACTCTATCATAAACTTTTTCTAAGTTAATGAATACCATGTATAGATCTAGTTTTTTCTCTCGATATTTTTTTAATTAATTGTCTAAGAAAATGTATAGATTCTATTGTCGACCTTCCAGACATAAACCTAAATTGATTTTCGGCCACTGTTGTATCCTTCCTAATCTTTTTGCTATTAATTTTTCTCAAAGTTTCATAGTATGACTCATTAGTTTAATACTCCTAAAGTTTACAAAATTTTATATGTCTCCCTTGTTTTTATATAAGGGAACTAGAGTACTTATTCTCCATTGATCGGGTAATTTTTTATTTTCAATATCATGTTAAATAATTTTGTAAGTCCTTAAATACCTTGTTTCCCTAGGCACTTCCATACCTCTATTGGAATATTATCTAGTCCAACGACTTTTCCATTGTACATCCCATTTAAAGTTTATTCTACTTCTGAAGTTTGAAATTTATGATAAAAATTAAAATTTCTATACTCATTTGACATATTTAAATTACCTAAGTTAAGTGTTGGGATCTTAGATGGCTAGAGGGGGGGGGGGGGGGGGGTGAATAGCCTCTTAAAAACTTAAGCACAAATTTCTACAAAGAAACTTGTTAGCACAGCGGAATTAGGAAACTAAAACAAAGAAGAAACAAGGACACTAACACACGAATTTACGAGGTTCGGGGATAACTTGCCTCCTGCGGTCCGTAAGGTGGACTAACCTCGATCTCAGATCGCACCCCTCGACAATTTCTGAAGACCCACAAAGACGCAAGAAGATAGAACAGATAAGAAGAGGGCTCACAGACGCCAGACGCAACCCATCAGCCGCGTTCTTTCCTTTTTACCCGCCATCGCTTGCGCACGATCGGTCAAAACAACGCAGCCTCACCGCCACCGTGAGCCGATCATCATGATGCCGCCGCAGCAGCCATTTGTCGATTCCACGGCAACTTGCTGAATTAGGCTGATCCGCAGACACAATCAACGCGCACAACAACTGATTTGATCGAGGATCGATCGTATCCGATCGGGCCCTGTGCGATCGGATCGGTGATCGACGATCTTTCTTCGCAATACCTTTCCCGATCGGTCCAAAGACCGATCGATTACACAAGCATCGAGTGTTTCCCGATCGTCCGCAGATCGACGATTACACCGGTGCATCGAGTGTTTCCTGATCGATCGTGAGAGGGTAAGAGAAGGAGGAGGGATCGGCCGGAGACCGATCCATCGGCATCCCGATCGGCCTCCACGACCGATCGGAGCTTTGACGATCAGAGATCCCCGATCGGTCCATGGATCGGTCTGGTGACCGATCCACACATAATCAAATTTGTTGTTGTTTTTGTGATTCCTCCACTGCATTTGATTTGCCTGATTCATGTGATATAACCCTCTGTGTTGTTAGCTTTTGAGTTTGCAGGATCACAGGTATCATTCCAAACATAATTTCAAATTAAGTCCATAAGAGGAATATGACAAATGGCCTTTCTGCTGTGATTCGCGGTGCATGGTGCATTTGAAGCATCAACGGCTACTGGTGTGATCTGGCTGCGATCCTCTTGACTCCTGGTGATTGGTTCGAGCTCAGAAGACACCAGTGAAGACTGTGATTGTTAGGACCGTAAAGAGGAAGAGGGATTGGCTGCAGCGATGATTCTGTGCAGTTTGACCACGATCCGTGACAGCGGAGGACAGGGGCTTAAGAAGTAGTAAAAAGCGAGAGGAAAGAACAAGAAAGCAAGAAAAAAAAAACGTTCTGTTGATCGTTGTGGTGTGCTAAATTCTTGAGCTCTCGGGTGAGAAACTGCTGTCTGTGAAGTTCTCTGTTTCCACTGATCCTCGCGTGGTTGTAAGCTTTAGTTCATTCTTCTTTGCCACCGAGCTCTGTAAGTCTTGTGCTTTAACATATATATTTCTTGAGACTTTGTGGAGAGGTTACTCCACCGAGAAGGAGGATCTTTAGCCGGTTTTCCCGGGACTCATCCACCGACGGATTGATATGGGATTATCATGCTCTGGTGACCGATCAGAGCGTGCCAAATGCTGAATTTCGACTGTTTGTCTGAAATTGCAGCTATGGAAGTGGTGTTTTAGAGTTCTAAAGGTTTGAAACTCTCCAAGACATTGTTGGTGCAATGGTCAAGGGGGAGTTGATCTTTAGGGGGAGTTTTACCTATTAGTCAAGGGGGAGTTGACTTTTAGGGGGAATTTTTACTCCTAAAGACTTGAGTGATATGGGATTATCACTAAGTTAATTGTTGACCTTAGTATCAAGGGGGAAATTAAGAGTTTCAATGAAAGGTATGGGACTTTCATTAGAAAGAAACTCTTGACCTTGATTCACTCTTTTTGATGTGTGTCAAAAAGGGGGAGAGTGTAGGTTTGAGGAGAATAGAGAATGTTCAGGGAAGAACATTAGAAAACCTAAGTTAGGTTATCGGGTTAAACTAACTTGATTATGGGTTTGATTATGGGTTTTGTCAAACATCAAAAAGGGGGAGATTGTTGGTGCAACCTTAGGTCAAGGTTGACCTGGTTGACCCGACTCGAGTTGACCTGACTCGAGTTGTATTTTGATGTTTGACGAGAACATGATGGGAGATTGTTGGTGCAACCTTAGGTCAAGGTTGACCTGGTTGACCAGACTTGTATCTTGATGTTTGACGAGGAACAAGCTTGGGAGATTGTGGGTGCAACCCGTGGTCAAGGTTGACCTGGTTGACCCGAGGTGAGTTGACTTGACTCGGAAAAGTCCAAGCAGGGAGCTTGGCACGGGAAAAGTCCAAGCAGGGAGTTTGGCATGGTGAAAAGTCCAAGCAGGGAGCTTGGCACGGGAAAAGTCCAAGTATGGAGACTTGGCACGGAGAAGTCCAAGTATGGAAGCTTGGCACATGGGAAGTCGGAGAGGGCTCGGTAGCTCGTTCTCCGGACTGTGGTCAGAGAGGGCTCGGGAGCTCGTTCTCTGGACCGGATGGAAGTCAGAGAGGGCTCGGTAGCTCGTTCTCCGAACTGTGGTCAGAGAGGGCTCGGAGCTGCTCTCCGGACCGGATGTGGAAAGTCCCGTGAGTGAAGCCAGCAGATGGAAAGTCCTGTGAGTGAAGCCGGAAGTTGGAAAGTCCCGTGAGTGAAGCCGGAAATCGGGTGAGAGAAGCCAGTGAAAACCCTAGTGAGTGAAGCTAGGTGAAAGTCCCGTGAGTGAAGCCAGGAAAATCCAGATGGATCAAGGGTGACGGACATCTGGTGTTGAGAAGGTCAAGTAGGTCAAGGGAGTGACCGGATACTTGACACGAAGAGAAAAGTCCAAGTGGGTCAAAGGGATTGACCGCACACTTGGTGGGACTTAGCAGGTCAAGGGTGACATGATGTACCAACAGTCAAGGTTGACCGGATGTTGGTTTGAATGTTTGGGACTTGGTTTGGGCAAAATTCAAGCTCGATCGATCTGGATCGATCCGATACACTGGTATCTAGATCGGGTGACCGATCAAGAACCAAACAAAGAGCTCATCGAGATTATCTCGATCGGCCCGCAGACCGATCAGAAACAACGATCAAAGGCAAGAAGTTCGGGAGAAGATGCCGACGGCCCTGACCGATCAGAAGCTCGATCGGTCCTCGTGATCGATCAGAGTCTTCCGGACCGATCGAGATGTTCGATCGGTTCAGCCTCAGCCGTTGGCTCACAACGGCTAGTCTTCTGTCTTCTGTTCTTCGCAGGTGAGTGCAGCTTATAAAAGGAGTTCAAGGGCTACAGTGGCAGTACTCTGTTCTTCTTCCTGGTTCCTTTTGTACTTACTGAGCTTTGCTGAGCTCCTTGTTCTTGAAGCTTCGCGTGAGCTTCCCTGCTGGCATCAGGATTCCAGTCGACAACGAGAAGGCAAGCAAAGGGTTTTACATTTCGATTGTTCTTGTTTGCTTTCTCTACTGTTGTACTCCTTATTGCTGTTGCAAAGTCTTTGTGGCGAGGTTTCTCCACCCATAAGGAGTTTATATTAGTCGGTTTTCCGGGGACTCATCCACCGACGGATTGATAGGCTTCGTCCACCTTACGGACACGCTGAGGAGTAGGAGTTTCATCTTCGAACCTCGTTACATCTTCGTGTTGAGGTTTGCTTCTCCTTTTTCGTTTCTATTTAGTTATTTCCGCTGCGCTATTTCCGCTGCGCTAACCCTAATCGTAGGAAGAAAATGAAAGAATTTGGGGCGGCTATTCACACCCCCCTCTCTAGCCGCGATCATCGATCCCAACATTAAGTTGGTCACCTAAACCTTTATTAAAAAGTTGATGAAAATACATCTTCCACCGCTCTTTTATTTCTCCATCGTTTACTAATACCCTATTACATTCAACTTTAATACATTTTATTTGGATAATATCTCTTATTTTCCTTTCTCTCACTTTAGTTATTCTATAAATGTCTCTTTCCTCTTCTTTTGTATCCAATTTTTGATATATTTGTTCAAAAGTTTCATTCTTTGCTTCACTCACTACTTTCTTATCTTCTTTCTTGGCTATTATATATTTTTTTAAAAATTTTCTCGCTCTTACAAATATATAATTTTTTATAGGCTATTCTTTTTTTTCTTCACTTTCTCATTACACCACCAAGATTTCTTCCCTAATGGTGCATGTCCCTTTGACTTACCAAGTACACACTTAGCTACTATTTTCAACTTGATATCATCTTATCTCATGTTGTATTAGAGTTATCGTATATTTCACCTAATGCTTGTACTTCTATCTTCTCCTTAAATATATTTTACTTTCCATCCTTTAACTTCCACCACTTAATTCTTGGAGTCATATATATTTTCTTTCTATTGATACTATGTTTGAGGCTTATATCCAATACTACTAACCTATGTTGGGTAGTTAAGCTTTCTCCAAGGATGACTTTGCTATCTTTACAAATCTTTCTATCCTTCTTCCTAACCATAAGAAATTCAATTTATGTTTTATTATTCCCACTTTTGAATGTGACTAAGTGTTCTTCTCTTTTCTTAAAAAAAATGTATTAGCTAATATAAGGTCATAGGCTATCGAAAAATCTAATATAGTTTTCCCTTCCTCATTTTTCGTTCCAAACCCATAAATCCCATATGCCCTCTGATATTCCTCATTTTTTACTCCGACATGTCCATTTAGATCACCTCCTATTAAAATCATTTCATTTGGTGTAATATTTTATAATATTTTATCTAAGTCATCCCAAAATCTTGATTTGGTATCTTCATCTAATCCTACTTGCAATGCATATACGCTAATTATGTTTATATTTTCTTTTGCCACTATTATCTTAAAGGTTATAATTCTATTCCCTTTTCTAACTACTCTTACAACTTCATCCTTTAATGAACTATCTACAATAATATCCACTCTTTTTCTTACTTTACACTTTCGGTAAAATACCGGAAATAGGCGAATATGAATAAGGGAATTTTCCGAAATTTTTCGGGAATTTTTTCGGAGTTCGTACGGACGAGTTAACGGGGATAAAAACGGGGTCCGGAAAAGCCTGTTTAGGCTACCCCATTTAAATGAGCAAAAGTTAAATTTATGAATTCCTTTTCTTTATTTATTTTGCTTTTTCTTTTATTTTTCCGCCATTCCCTCTTTCTCGCCGAACCCGAGCGGCCGAGTCCTCTTCTCCCCGACGCCGCCCGCACGCCTTCTCCCCGTGCCCTAACCGGCCGCACGAGCGGTTCCCTCCTCCTTTCCCTCGTGCTTAATCCGTGAACAAGGGGTGAAGTCGACGCCCTCTTCGATCTCCTCACCTACTCTCCTTGCCCTAATCGCCGACGCCCCTCCTCATTGCTGCCGTGACGCCAGCGCCACTACACAGAGCCGGCGCCACCGCCGGCCACCCGGTGCCCTAGCCCTAGGATCATCGCGTTGGGAAGGGAGGACAACCCTCTCTCGGCCTTGTACCAGGCAACCACCCGACACCTTCTGCTCTTCTTTGTGCCGAGGTCTTTACCTCTGCCTGTCGCCCTTTGCCCTAGATTCCTTCACACAATAACCATAGTGCTCTGCTCACTTTGGTGCCCTAATTGTGATCTGGAAGGTAAGGTTTGGTTTCAGAAATTAGGTTGTTGTTTAAATTTGGAATGCTTGGTTTTGTGATCTTCTCATCTTGGTCCGATCCAGGGAGGGAGGTTTTGTGATTGTGAAGATGCTCTTGGGTTCCAGCAGTGCCGATTCTTGATTGTGGATCGAAGGATAAGGACTGTGAGGTGAAATTTAGTGCTGTAGATCAACAAGTGCGGCTGTGAGATTCTGTTCTGTTCTCTTCTGTGGTGTTCTTGATTTCAGCTCACTTTGTTCAAGCAGCACTCCTTCCAGCCAATTCCTCTTTGGCTGCTGATTAAGAATAGAAATCTGTGATTTGAGGTAAGGTGTATTAATTTGTTTTGGTATTAGGTTTGTATTTGGAAGAGTTCAAGTTGATTTAAGTTTAGATCTAAATCAAATTGTATAGTGGAACGAATTAGGGTTTATGAAGCTAACCCTATTTGGTCGAGGTTTATGGATTAGGGGTTTGCCCTAATTTAGAGTTAAAGAATTTATTTAGCTATTTATAGGAATTTAGCTAAAGAATCATATATCTAATTGATACAGGATTTTGACACGAGACGAGTATCTCGAAGTCGGATTGGACCTTTCTATTATCGGAGGCGGGTACTTTTGACTTATGTCATTTGATATACATAGTAGTGAATTTAACAAGTTGCATTAATTATGTCCTTTATTTGTTTCGATTAGTCACTACCCATTATTTGATACATGATTGATTGATTGCTTGATTTGCATCCCATGTATACTTTATTGGTTTATACATGCTTATAGGGGGTAGTGATATACCATGCTTCACCATGTTCAGGACCTAGGTTTTTATACCTTCTGAGTACCTTTGATTCGATATGATTCGTTGACCTAGGGTGCACTTTTCTATATATATAGATTAGGTCAGGATGTTTTTATGGTTATTGCCATGCACCATTTGCATGATTGCATGCTGTGTGATAGTCCGCTCCATTATTGTTGAGCACATCGCCAGTTACATGGATCTGCACACACCTGATCGATTCAGGCAGTGTGTGTTGCAGTAGGGACTCTGTTAGGCACCGCTGGTCCGCTTCATGGGTAGTGAGACACAACGTGTTATCCGGCAGGGATTCCTCCCGTCATGTACCGGGAGTTGAGAGCATTGCGCTCCCCCATTTATGATTTGGGGTAGGAGGATAGTGTACTCCACAGCATTCCGTCTCGGTCACTCATCGTGAGTAGTGACGACAGAGTGCACGGTGTCACAACTTTACCCACTCGGCCTCACTATTCTGTGAGATGATCGACGTCGGGTGACCAGACGCATCATTGGCATCATATACATGATGCATTTATTGTTTGTGTTTGTGTTTGTTGCATTTATATGCATATTGTTTGGATACCTATGTTTGACATGCATACAGATTTCCTTATCCCTGACTGTTTGACCTTATACTCAGACTGTTAGTACAGATTCTCCTGCTTACTTGATGCATTTTATCTTCTTATCGTGAGACCGCATGATTAGTGCTATATGTTGTTTCCTACTTTGTATATCAATTGTACCTTGAGTGTTGGACTCACCCGCCTCCATTGTTGTTATTTTCAGGTTGATGCTGTGCTAGTCCTCACTGCACGTAGTGCTAGATCCCTGCAGACCTCGAGGATTTATTTACCATTTGGTTTGGTTTTTTATTTGCTTACGTGTGTACTTGGTTATTTGGATACTTGGACATCGTATGTTTTTCTTTTGATATTGATGGATGTTCTATTCGATATGTTTTTACTACATGCCTGCCTGGACGACAGAAGAGGTAAGTTTCGTTGGATTTGAGTTTTACGAGTGTAGTGGAGTAGGGTGGTTTTTGAGTCAGTGTAGTATTGTGATGTTACTATTATAAACTGCGTGGTGAATGATTTTATTTATTGTTATTATTCCAGCCGCCTGTGGCTGAGGTATGGGAGGATGTAGAAAAGTTTCATATTGTCCACCGTACCGGGGAGATGCTGCCGAAATTTTCTCGGACAGGGACTCCTTTGGGGCGTGACAATTTAGTGGTATCAGAGCACAGGTTTACGATCTTTTGTTTTCGTAGTTTGGATGTTTGGATAACCTGATACCAATTTATTTACTTGGTATCAGAGCGCCAAGTTTGGCTATACTTGTTGGATTTTTATATTTTGGATTTTCGGGATTTATCTGATACCAATTTATTCGGTATCAGAGTGGGTTATGATACCTGCTTTTGGTGTTCTGGAGATTTATCGGATACCTATTGTTGGTATTCTGGATATTTGGGTTAGCCAGGTTTGCGAGTTAAACTGGGCATTTTCGGATTTCGATATGGTTATGTTCGGATTTCCATTTCGGATTTATTTGGATTTCCGACGATTTTTACGTTCGGAATTTTGAGGTCAAATTGGGGACTGGACAGCGACGGAACATCTCCAGACAACAAGTAAGTATGTTGTTATTTTTGGATTGTTATACTGGTGTTGATATCTGTGATTTAACTTAACAGATATGAGGAGGTCCACACGTATTGCTGCGAGACGTGGTGCTGGACGACCACGTGCGAGGACCACGGGATCTCTGGATATGCCAGAGATGCCCACTGTTAGTGAGCCTGTCAGTCAGAGACAGACTCAGGATGCAGCGGGAGCGTCGGGCTCTCAAATCCCGATAGCTCCTGTAGAGATACCTACTTTGGCCACACCGACGGTATCCACTCCTACCCTATTTACGGTACCATCAGGGGTACCATTGTCGTACCCGACATTTGCTCCGAGCGACCCTACGTATTCAGACCACCGCCACTTGGATCTGACACGGCACCTGTGCCCCAAAGGTTTGAAATGCACCATATCCCACCATTACCTCACCGCGGCCACTTATGTTCACCCAAGACCACCGCTTATACTTCAAGATATACTGGAGTTCCTCCTCCGGCAGTATCAGGCCCGACCCACCCGACCACGATCATCGATATTGTTCGCACGAGCTAGGATTCCAGCCGAGTCGATGAAGACTCGCTTCACTCTTTTCCGCGGAGATCTCGATCCTAGTATGGCTCAGTCATGGATAGAGACTATGGAGCGCACTTTCTTCTATATGGCTTGCTCGAGTGGGAGAAAGCGGTCACGCCTACCATTTACTGGATGAAGCTAATGCCCGTGGATTACTCCTTCTATTATTGGTGAGCGACGTCAGTTAGAGGCTTTTGAGAGCCGCTTCTTTCCACTTGCCTTATCGATGGCTCATGTGATTTTATGAGTTCGCGTAATAACCGCAAGACCGATTATAATCAATTCCTCCTGTTAGCTTAGTTTTGTCCAGTTAGTTGCAGAGGATGAACTCGCATGATGCGCTTTATTCAGGACCGGATGGTTATCATGCGGCTAGGGATCACATCTTACTCGATGCACCGCTCGAGCTTTGATGATAGAGTTAGCTCATCGACAAAGATATCCGGACAGAAAAGGAAGCATACGTCGACATCCGGTAGATCCAAGAAGCATGACAAAGATCGAGTAGTCGCAGACGGTCGAGTACTCAGGGGCCTCATAGGCCTCGAGTCGTGGTCTTCTTCAGACGCACGGCTTTCTCGGCAACCACCTTCGTGATACTCATTGTTTTAGATGTGGATCTAGAGATCACCTCACCTCACTCTGCGCTTTGTTTTATTGCAAACCGTCTGGGCACCAGAGCCTGTCACCAAGGCTCAACACACCTGTGGAGGGGTCGGAGGGACAAGGACATATCGAGGAGGCGCCCACTTCACATCGTCAGCGGTGTTGGCATGCATGTTGGTGAGTACTCGGTGCAGAGTTTTGTTCTGTGACCTTATTGGATTGTCGGCCACCATCCTCTCTTATCGCACATAGTCAGCACACCAATGTGGCCAGTATACCTCCTCCTCCGCCGAGGGACGTGTTCATGCGATTACCAGAGAGGATGCATTTTCTGCGGTATGATTTCCATTTATGCATTTACCGCTGATATATTGATTGATACTGGTAGCTCGCACTCTTTTATATCCCGTACCTTTATGCGGGAGATTGGTAGATTACCTACTTTTAGATTGCAGCGATTGACTGTCTCTCTACCGTCCGGTGATACTTTAGATGTCACCCAGGAGGTCAGAGGTTGCCCATTAGACTTTGGCAACATGATACTTATGGTAGATCTTCTAGTATTGGAGATGGTCGAGTTTGATGTCATACTTGGCATGGATTGGCTGTCAGTATATCATGCTACCGCTGATTGCCCGAGGGTGGTCACCTTCCACCTCCGAACCAACCTCGTGGAGTTTCACCGCATCGAGCAGACATCTCGATTATTTCGCGATTGTTCAGCCTCACGACCGTGGTTTTATTGTCGTTGATGATCAAGAGGATGTAGTAGTTCGCAGCCTCCGAGGTTCTGTCCGGGAGTACCGGATGTATTTCGGAGTGTGTTTGCCTCCCAAGGCGGTGGAGTTCGCTATTGAGCCGATTCCGGAACCGACATCGAAAGCTCCGTATCGTATGACACCAAAAGAGTTGAACGAGCTGAAGGTTCAACCAGGAGCTTTAGACAGGGATTTATTCGCCCTAGTGTTTCACCATGGGGTTCTCCAGTTTTGTCAAGAAAAGGATGGTACTATGAGGTTGTGTATTGACTACAGACAGGTGACTATCAGAAATAAATATCCATTACCATGGATCGAGGATTTGTTTGATCAGCTCTGAGGTACATCGGTGTATTCCAAGATTGATCTGTGATCCGGATATCATCACCGAGAGTCGAGAAGATACTTCCGTATGGTCATTATGAGTTTTGGTAGTGCCATTTGGCTTACAATGCTCCAAGTTTATGGATTTGATGAACCGATTTTTCCGGAGTATCCGGATCAGTTTGTTATCGCTTTCATTGATGACATATTGGTCTACTCGATTCCGAGGAGGAGCATGCACAACATCTTCAGATAGTCTTGGAGATTCTTAGACGACATCGCCGCTAAGTTCACAAGTGTGCATTCTGTTATCCTCATTCGGTTTCTCGGGACACGTGGTTTCTAGCGAGATATTTCATTGATCCTCGAGAAGATCGAGGTCACACCGCTGGGAGCAAAGTCGTCTGGAGATCCGCAGCTGGACCAGGACTAGATATTACAGACGGTTCTGAGGGTTTCTCGCGATTTCTATCTGGTGTGACACGCTACCCACACGTGAAGTTTACGTGTGTGCGAGACCATCTTCTGAGCTCAGGAGCAGCGGAGATTAGTGTCGGCTCAGTTTGGTTTTACGGAGAGGATGGATTTCATTACACCGCCGATCTCTTCGAGGTTTTCGCTGATTAGTGACTGATACAGCAGAGTAGTCTCTTATGCTTTCGAAGGAGCATGAGAAGAACTACCAGTTCATGACTTGGAGTTAGCTGCCATTATCTTTGCTCTAAGCTTTAGCGCCATCATTTATACTGTATCACATTTGAGATTCTCACCGATCATAAGAGTCTCAAATACATTTTCACTCGAAGGAGCTTAATCTCCGACGGAGGAGATGGATGGAGTTCTCAAGGACTATGATTGTACCATTAGCTACCACCCGGGAAAGCTAATGTGGTTGCCGATGCGAAGTCCAGAGGGACTTTAGCTTGCCACCGGATTTGATTCTGAATTTGATTGAGTTTTTAAGTTAGACCTTAAGGAGCGAGGGACCAAGCGAGGCGGGGTATTCGTTACCATGGTTGCTCACCATCGATCGTGACTAGGATCCGAGAGGCCCAGTGGTGATCGGATTTGCGCTCATTAGCGACTCGAGATAGCTTCGGCAGCGAGGCACCGAGTTCACACGAGACGAGGAGGGTGTTATACTTCGAGGCAGTGATTATGCGTACTTCTCTCATCCGGTCTTACAGGAGCTACTTCAGGAGGCACTGTTCTCGATTTGCGATCCATCCAAGGACCCATATGTATCGAGACTTGAGGCGTTCCTACGGTGGAACGGCATGAAGAAAGACATCGCAGATTTCGTAGCTAGATGTCTTGTGTGTCAGCAGTGAAGGCTGAACACCAGATTAGCGGATTCCTATTCCAGAGTGGAAGTGGGATCACATTACCATGGACTTTGTGGTAGGATTGCCGAGGACACGACGATGCTATAACGCGATTTGGGTAATCGTAGATCGATTAACCAAATCCGCACTTTAGCGATTCGGAGGACTGATTCCTGGATCGATCAGCAGATCTGTATTGCCGAGAGATTATCAGACTACATGGTGTTCCATTGAGTATCATTTCGGATAGAGATCCACGATTCACGCCTGCTTTAAGCGGTCTGCGGCAGGCCTTGGGCACATGCTCCGTTCGATCACTTTCCATCCACGATGTAGAGAGCGGACCATTCAGACTTTAGAGGACCCGCTAGGTCATGTGTTATGGATTTCGAGGCAGTTGGGAGGACCATCTACCGTTAGTAGAGTTTGCTTACAACAATGGCTTTCATTCGGCTATCCAGATGGCACCGCTTGAGGCGTTGTATGGTAGACCTTGTTGACACCCGCCCTCCGGGATGAGTTGGAGAGGCCCAGCTTGTTGGGACCTCATAGAGTTCAGCGGATGTAGAGTTGGTCCGCACTATCGGACGGAGGATGTCGAGGCGCGGATAGCCGTAAGAGTTATCTTGATCGAGACGCGACCACTAGAGTTCTCTCTGGCGACCATGTATTGCAGTTTCACCCATGAAAGGGGTGAAGAGATTTGGCCTCGAAGGTGGCTCCGCGGTATATTGGCCCTTCGAGATCTTGGAGAGGATCGGAGGTAGCTACTAGTTAGCACTACCACCATCCCCGGCGGGTAGTACACGATGTATTCCACGATCTATATCGAGAGATACGTGCGACCAAACATGTGGCGATATTCCGTTCGATTCTCGGCGACATTACATATGAGGAGGTTCCGGTACGGATTCTCGACCGGAAAGAGCGTCAGTTGTGGAACAAGACTATCCGGCTGGTTAAAGTCGGATGGCAGCATCATTCAGACGAGGAGGCTACTTGGGAGCTCGAGGATACGATCCGATCTCGATATCCCCATCTTTTCACTTGAGGTATGTGATTTATTTACCGTTCAGCATTTATACTCTATATCTGTTGTTAGTAATTGCTGATGGTAGATAACGATATTTGGGGACCAAATTTTTATAAGTGGGGGAGAATGTAAAATACCGGAAATAGGCGAATATGAATAAGGGAATTTTCCGAAATTTTTGGACATTTTTCGGGAATTTTTTCGGAGTTCGTACGGACGAGTTAACGGGGATAAAAACGGGGTCCGGAAAAGCCTGTTTAGGCTACCCCATTTAAATGAGGAAAAGTTAAATTTATGAATTCCTTTTCTTTATTTATTTTGCTTTTTCTTTTATTTTTCTGTCGTTCCCTCTTTCTCGCCGAACCCGAGCGGCCGAGTCCTCTTCTCCCCGACGCCGCCCGCACGCCTTCTCCCCGTGCCCTAACCGGCCGCACGAGCGGTTCCCTCCTCCTTTCCCTCGTGCTTAATCCGTGACCAAGGGGTGAAGTCGACGCCCTCTTCGATCTCCTCACCTACTCTCCTTGCCCTAATCGCCGACGCCCCTCCTCATTGCCGCCGTGACGCCAGCGCCACTACACAGAGCCAGCGCCACCGCCGGCCACCCGGTGCCCTAGCCCTAGGATCATCGCGTTGGGAAGGGAGGACAACCCTCTCTCGGCCTTGTACCAGGCAACCACCCGACGCCTTCTGCTCTTCTCTGTGCCGAGGTCTTTACCTCTGCCTGTCTCCCTTTGCCCTAGATTCCTTCACACAATAACCATAGTGCTCTGCTCACTTTGGTGCCCTAATTGTGATCTGGAAGGTAAGGTTTGGTTTCAGAAATTAGGTTGTTGTTTAAATTTGGAATGCTTGGTTTTGTGATCTTCTCATCTTGGTCCGATCCAGGGAGGGAGGTTTTGTGATTGTGAAGATGCTCTTGGGTTCCAGCAGTGCCGATTCTTGATTGTGGATCGAAGGATAAGGACTGTGAGGTGAAATTTAGTGCTGTAGATCAACAAGTGCGGCTGTGAGATTCTGTTCTATTCTCTTCTGTGGTGTTATTGATTTCAGCTCACTTTGTTCAAGCAGCACTCCTTCTAGCCAGTTCCTCTTTGGCTGCTGATTAAGAACAGAAATTTATGATTTGAGGTAAGGTGTATTAATTTGTTTTGGTATTAGATTTGTATTTGGAAGAGTTCAAGTTGATTTAAGTTTAGATCTAAATCAAATTGTATAGTGGAACGAATTAGGGTTTATGAAGCTAACCCTATTTGGTCGAGGTTTATGGATTAGGGGTTTGCCCTAATTTAGAGTTAAAGAATTTATTTAGCTATTTATATGAATTTAGCTAAAGAATCGTATATCTAATTGATACAGGATTTTGACACGAGACGAGTATCTCGAAGTCGGATTGGACCTTTCTATTATCGGAGGCGGGTACTTTTGACTTATGTCATTTGATATACATAGTAGTGAATTTAACAAGTTGCATTAATTATGTCCTTTATTTGTTTGGGTTAGTCACTACCCATTATTTGATACATGATTGATTGATTGCTTGATTTGCATCCCATGTATACTTTATTGGTTTATACATGCTTATAGGGGGTAGTGATATACCATGCGTCACCATGTTCAGGACCTAGGTTTTTATACCTTCTGAGTACCTTTGATTCGATATGATTCGTTGACCTAGGGTGCACTTTTCTATATATATGGATTAGGTCAGGATGTTTTTATGGTTATTGCCATGCACCATTTGCATGATTGCATGCTGTGCGATAGTCCGCTCCATTATTGTTGAGCACATCGCCAGTTACATGGATCTGCACACACCACCACTCATGGATTAGTGGTCGATTGAGGCAGAGTGTGTTGCAGTAGGGACTCTGTTAGGCACCGTTGGTCCGCTCATGGGTAGTGAGACACAACGTGTTATCCGGCAGGGATTCCTCCCCGTCATCGTGTACCGGGAGTTGAGAGCATTGCGCTCCCCCATTTATGATTTGGGGTAGGAGGATAGGTGTACTCGGCATCCGTCCACTCGGTCACCATCGGGAGTAGTGACGGACGAGTGCACGCGTTGTCACCTTACCCACTCGGCCTCACTATTCTGTGAGATGATCGACTGGCGTCAGGGGTGACCAGGACGCATCATTGGCATCATATACATGATGCATTTATTGTTTGTGTTTGTGTTTGTTGCATTTATATGCTGCATATTGTTTGGATACCTATGTTTGACATGCATACAGGATTTCCTTATCCCTCGGACTGTTTGACCTTATACTCAGGACCTGGTTAGTACAGTATTCTCCTGTTTACTTCAGATGCATTTTTATCTTTCTTATCAGGAGACTGTACGCATGATTAGTGCTATATGTTGTTTCCCTACTTTGTATATCAATTGTACCTGCTGAGTGTTGGACTCACCCCGCCTCCATTGTTGTTATTTTCAGGTTGATGCTGTCCAGAGGGAGTTCCAGTCGCTAGTCCTCACTGCACGTAGTGCTAGATCCCTGCAGACCTCGAGGATTTATTTACCATTTGGTTTGGTTTTTTATTTGCTTACGTGTGTACTTGGTTATTTGGATACTTGGACATCGTATGTTTTTCTTTTGATATTGATGGATGTTCTATTCGATATCTTTTTACTACATGCCTGCCTGGACGGCAGAAGAGGTAAGTTTCGTCGGATTTGAGTTTTACGAGTGTAGTGGAGTAGGGTGGTTTTTGAGTCAGTGTAGTATTGTGATGTTACTATTATAAACTGCGTGGTGAATGATTTTATTTATTGTTATTATTCCAGCCGCCTGTGGCTGAGGTATGGGAGGATGTAGAAAAGTTTCAGATTGTCCTCCGTACAGGGGAGATGCTGCCGAAATTTTCTCGGACAGGGACTCCTTCGGGGCGTGACACTTTCAGTGTACTATAACTTAAAACCTGAGTTCTTTATCATCTTTGCCTTCTCGCCTACCCATTTTGTCTCTTGTGCACACAAAATACTAATTCTTTTCCTAATCATCGTATCTACTACCTCCATTGATTTACTAGTGAAAATTCCTATGTTCCATGTTCCAAATCTTAGATTATTAATTTTTCTATCATATTTATTCTTACCTAACCTATGGTGTGAGAACTCTTGCGTATTAACATTACACCGAAGTTCTCATGGAGATGTAGAGGTCCTTGCTGATACGTTATAGTCAAACCCTGTAACATAAAATCATGCATATTTAGCACTACACTTGAGTTCTAAAGATGTAGCAGTCATTACCGAGGCGTTACAGTTGGACCTGTTGGTTGCTACTCGTAATACCGTCCTAGTTCCCCTGTACAAAAATTTGTACAAGTATAGAACTATACTAGATACCCATGTCCTCTATTGAAGTTAAATTTGGATTGCAAATGATGCTTAACATTATTAATTCAAATTGTCCTTCAGAAGTTAAACTTGGATTGGAAACGATACTTAACATTTTTACTCCAAGTTTAACCGATGTGATCTTCCTAAGTTAAACCATATTACAGAAGTTATCAAATATCTATTTCAAAAATCGGCTTCCAGGTTAAACATGGTGAGGCACTAGGTCTTCTTGGGTATGGGATCATCCACCACTTCCTAGACAAAGCCTCTCAAAAAAATCAGATATTTAACTTCTTACAGTAAACTAGATTTAACTATAGAGACCTCAATAGAAGAACATTATCGAAATATGAAATCAAAAAATAAAATCGATAACAAAAATGATAACTTAAAATGGATAGCCTCTTGTGTTTGGTTTTTCAAGATCTATACAAAGAACATGAACTAGTTATGATGTGGAAACAAATAACTAGTTATGCATTTCTTTGTAGCTAAAGACCTCTTGATCTTCTGTTGTATTCCTCTCCTCCTCTTGGATGTTGTGTGGGCAACGATCTATGCAGGATCGACATTAGGTGAATATCGAAAATCGTTAGAAACAAAGTAAACGCCTTGAAGAAAAAGCAGAGCCAAAGCGAACACAAGGATTTACTTAGTGAGCTCACTCACTCTACTACTCCAAGGCCGAGGGTGCTTTCGATGGGCAATCACTATCAATTTGAAGATATTACACAAGTATAGGAATATAGATACGGATAGCGATGGCGAAGACAACGCTTGGCTCGAGTAGCCTCAAGCGTCGAGCTGATGATACAAGAGAGAGTTCGAGTTGTTGTTGAAGCCCACCCTATTTTATATGAAGCTCTGGGTGCCTCGGATCCCCAGCGCCACGTGAGAGCGTGCAGGTCCGAGCTACGTGGCGCAGCCGTGGGATAAAATCTTGCCTCCCGGATCCCTCAGGCTAGGACCTCCAGACCACTTTTCTCCGAAGGTCCTTCTCTTGCAAGACAAGGTTAGTCCGAGGCAAGTATAATAAATTTCTGCAAAACAAAGTGTTAGACAGTTCATAAGTTTGACATGAAAAGTATGACTTAGATTCCATCTTTCGAGACCGGGAATCTAGTCACGATCTCGACTTAGATATCCGAAATTGGATCTAAGCGGATCGATCGATACCTACTATTACCTTCCGCATCCTCGCACGGCCTTCTCCTTCGACTTACCTTCACTTACGCCGTCCAGACGCCGCCTTCTTCGACCTCGACTTCTTGCCAAGCTTCCGCTTCGACCCGTCGCCCTTGACTTCTTGTCACCTCGGTCAGCGTCGACCAATCCTAGACTTCTCTCACCAACCGTCGCAGCCTCATCGCTTGGACTCGCCGACTTAATCCACATCGCGTGGCGAATCACTGACCGGACTTCGATACTCTGCACACTAGGTCAGAGTGTTAGATCACAACAAACCTAACTTAACTCGATTTGTCATTCATCAAAACCCGAGTTAGATCATTAGTGCTAACCGCACCAACAATCTCCTCCTTTTTGATGGAATGACAACCTGGTTAAGTTAGTAAAGATATGAGAGAAAAAAAATGGTTAAACATTTTGTTCTAGCATGAGGTTTAAGTTAGTTTTTAATTTTATCTTTGTTTTTCTAACTTAACCACCTATCCTAACTTAACCACCTATCCCTCCCCCTTTGGCATTCATCAAACAATGATATATTTTGAACATTCAAAAATACAAAATGCAAAAAAAATGTAGGAACCGATGTCATATTAACTTGGGGGAGTAATTTAGCGTTTGTTTCTTAACTTTTGTAAAATAACTAAGTTTTGAAAAATAACTTAGTAAATTAATTGGGTTTGCAAACTTAAAGAGTAAAAAGCTAGTTTTCAAGTATACGTCTAACTTTCAAACATAAGTATCCAAGTTTCAAGAAATTGAATTTTCAAAATAAGTTTCAACTTGGAATTCTTTACAAACATGAGTTTTTCAGACCAAAATTTAAAATTTTCAAAATTAGTTTTCAAAATCAGTTTAAAAACTTATTTTATAGAGGATTAAAAAAAATCTTAATCATAAGTTTTCAGATCAAAAAATTTCAAATCTAACTCGATTTTTCACAACTGAGTTTGTTTAGTTTTCAAAACTAATTTATTTTTCAAGTCTAAGTTTGCAAAATCCAGATTTTCAAAATGAGATGAAGTTTAATCAAACTTTAAAGTTAGATCCAATTCTTGAAATTTTTGAAAATGAGCTACTAAAGTTAAAACACCTTTTTAAACATAAGTTTTATAAAGATAATTTTTGCAAAAGTAATATTTTCAAAAACCAAGTTTATTAGATTATACAAAGATAAGTCAGATATGTTAAAATATTTTTTAAGAAAGTATTTTTCAAAAACCAATTATAGTAAAGGAAAATTAAATATGAGACTAAATAATCCTCCCCCTGAACCTGACATCTAAAATAGCTGTCTAACCAATTAGTTACTTACTGACTATCAAAAGATGACAGCTTCACTTGGTTAGTCAAGTTAAGTTCATTGTGATCAGTTAGTAGTTGACTAAACTGAATAACTTAACTTGATTAATGTAGGTTTTGTATTTAACGCCCAGACTTATGTCGATGCACTGACATAAGCATCTTAAGTCCAGGCAATTGGCCTATACATCTCACCCCTTTCTATGTTTGTCAATCACAAGCAAGGTAATCCTACGGTGTTGGTGAGATGCTCAAATACTAGTCCTGGGGGAACATGATTTCTAAGAGGATTTTTCTAGTCTAAGGCTAAAGTTGTTTTGAAATTATAAAAGTTGGAAGGTTTTAAAACAAATGAAAACAAATTTAACCTAGAATTTAAAATAGTTAATTTGAAAGCAATTTTAAAATTTGAAAATCCTAGTCTATTAAATTAGAATATGACCACTCAGATTTGAAAAGGAAAATCAGTAGAATAATATGTACTACAAATAGCTATAATAGTGTCATAACAATGCTACATAATAATCCTGACTACTGAGATGATGACGGAGGTGGTCCGGAACCCATCGACCGAAGGAGTGCTAATATCTCAGTGTGACGAGCCTGTCGTCCTCTCGTATGTCCCGTCGTAGGTCAGAGATCTCCTGCCGAATCTCCTGCCGCACATCTCACCGTAAATCAGAGACCTCCTGCCGTACCTCTCGTCGGAGATCGGAGATCTCTCATCGTATATCTCGGTAGAACTCGGAGGACTCGTGCCGGAGGCTCGACATAGCTCTCTCTAGCCCGGATACTCGATCGGCTAGAGTGCGAGGAGCGAGACGTGGGGCTCGTGCTGGTGCTGGGGTAGGAGCGGCCTTGTCAGGAAAGAGTGCAAGAAAGAACTCATCGGCCTCCTCCTGCTGTGCGTCTGGGTCAGGCTGGTGCTGTGCCTCCCTCTGCCAAGTCATGATACCCTCATCATCTATATGAATACTAGCTAGGGAAAAGTTCCTAACTCCTATAATGTCAAACTCGGTCATATAGCGAATGTCACCTCTGGTGACATCAATGCCCAAAGAGGACATATATGCTGTCAGAATGTGACAGTAGGGTATATGAACTCGTTCGCTCGTCACATATCCGGCCGAGTAAATGATGGTGGAAAAGATATGTAGGCTAATGTCAATATCTAGCCTATGACACAGAGCATAGAGAAGAAAGGAATGGAATGGGCGCATCATCGCGATGTCACGAGTGCTCAGTGGTAGAATGCAAAAGACTAAGACCCTATAAAGGGCGTAGTCCTAGACTCGAAGGGTAACTGACCTAAACTGGGTCACTGTGGATACTCGCTCGCCCCTAAAAAAATACGAATAAATCGTATCAAGAGTGATATGCGAGTAGGGATCTCCAAAGGGTAGCTCCCTGGGAGGATAGCACTGAAAGGGATAGGTGGACTCTCGTAACTCCAAAAACTCTCGGATGGTAGTGGGGGATAGCGTGATATCAGTCACAGCTGCCCTAGTAGTGTAGGTAAGGTCGTCTACTTTTACTAGGTTGTTGTAAAATTCTGCACATAAACTTACGTTTACTGAGCTAGTACATTCAACAAGGTTCTGAAGGTTGTAGTGGTTTATGGTCTCCATAGCTGGAATGCAAGAGCGTAAAAAGAACGCTCTATCTATACATTTGGTCCTAATGGCCATGTAGATGGTTGACTCAAACTTAATCCTAAGCTCATCAATGGGAAACCTAGGATCAATACTGGGAGTAGAGGGCCCAGCACCAGATTTATAACGTTTCCTAAATAAAATAATACTAATTAACGAAAAATAAACAGATAATAATAAACTTTAAATAGAAGACAAGAGGTTTACCGAGGAGTCATTGCTAAAATAATTTTAGAACTGACGACCTCGGTTGATTCGCAAGCGCGTACTAACCGCAGAACAAGAGAAAATTTTAATTTTGAATGCTTTCGCAATAAAGCTTAGAGAAAGCTTTGAAGGAAACTTTGGAGGTGCAAAGGGAGGGGGCGTCCTGCCCCCCTATATATAGGGAAGTCCAGGCGCCCGGACCTATTCCGAGCGCCCGGGGTTAAGTGGGGCAGGGCGCCCGGATCCCCTCCGGGCGCCCCGGGTCCGTATACCAGGGGCGCCCGCCCCAGATTTTTGACTTCGTTTTTTTTTTCTTTAATTTAAGTTTAAGTAAAATAAACTTAAACATGAATTTTTAAGTTAAAAAAAATAAGTTTTATTAAAAAAAATTTAAGTTTAATTTTTAAAATAAATTTTTAAGTAAAAAATAAATAAATTTTTAAATTAAAAAATTTTAAAATTAAAAAAATTTAAGTTTAATTTTTAAAATAAATTTTAAAAAAGATTAAGTTTAATTTTTAAAATAAATTTTTAAGTTAAAAAAATTTAAGTTTAATATTTAAAATAAATTTTTAAGGTAAAACAAAATTTAAGTTTAATTTTTAAAATAAATTTTTTAAAAAAATTTAAGTTTAATTTTTAAAATAAATTTTTAAGTTAAAAAAAATTTAAGTTTAATTTTTAAAATAAGTTTTTTTAAAGTTAAAAAAAATTAAGTTTAATTTTTAAAATAAATTTTTTTAAGTTAAAAAAAATTAAGTTTAATTTTTAAAATAAATTTTTAAGTTAAAAAAAAATTTAAGTTTAATTTTTAAAAAATTTTAAAGTTAAAAAAAAATTAATTTTAATTTAATTTGAATTAATCTTAATTTAATTTTGATTTGAATTAATTTTATTTTGATTTTAATTAATTTTAATTTTATTTTATTTTGATTCGAATTAGTTTTAATTTTATTTTGATTTGAATTAATTTAATTTAATTTTTAATTAGTCATCTCACCCGATCTATGTTTTCAATCAGGGAATCCTATAATTTTGTGAGATGAATTAGATTCAATTTTGGAGTTTGTTTTTAACTTGTGTTAGATTTAGGTTTAGTTTTGGGTTCAACAAATAAGCGTTCTCTGGATAAACTTCTGGGCTATGGTGAGTCACTCGGACATCATTAAAGTAACCATGCCTTCGAGGTTTTCCAAATAGTCCTATCCATTGAACTTAATACAAAACCTTGGTCTAACTGGTTAGGATTCATAAAAGGTAGCTTCGGTCAGTTCCACTTAGCCAAATGCATCAGGTCGAAGCCATATCTTCCTAGACATGCATAGACTAAGCTTCCCTAATGTACTATCATCCAATATTTCACCAGTACCATTTTTCAAGTTAAACTTGAACCCTCTTTAACTAATCCTAATTACCCTGCCGGGTAGGTTGGTTAGGGTTACCCTACCGGGTAGGTTAGTTTTGGAGGTGCCAGCTATTCTGGAGCCTCCCCCTGAATTGATTATTATTTAATTTAACTTTATTCTCGGTTTATATCTAATTCTTTTATAATTAAATTTCACTTGATGATAGTTTATATTTTGTTGAGTTTTAATATGTTTAGATTTTAACCCTTTTGGTTTATGTTTGTATTCTAGTTTATTTGATTTATTTGACTTTATATAATATATTTTATCTTTAGGGATGTAGTATTGATTAAGTCCTATTTGCGTGATTAAACACGCTTTCGGAACCAAGCTTGTTTTGTTGGTTTGTGTTGGGTTATTAATGATTTAAAAGTTTTAGTCGAACTTGATTTGTAACCAAGTCCAGTTTTGTTGTAACTTGCTTTTTGATTGTTTAAAATTAAATCTAAGTTCTTTGACCTCGTTGTGAATTTTTCTAATATTTCTTTTAAATTATTAATTTCTATTTTTAGTGATAGATTCTCCTCCTCAAGTGTTAGATCTTGAGTTGGGCTTGAGTTTTTGATTTGTTCCTTAAGGTCTTGATTTTCCTCGAGGAGTGACTTATTTTCTTTTTCTATTTTTACTAATTTATTATTTAAGCAGGAAATAACTTTAAAGAATTTTCTGTTTAGATTTCGGTATACCTCTTCGGAACCTTCGGAAATGAGTACGGACTCGTGGCTTGATTCGGGTTCAAACCCATCTTCCAATTCATCCTCCGATTCTTCTTCCCGGGCCATCAGCGCGAGGTAACTCTAGTTCTTTTGTTCTTCGGCTTCTGATTCCTCCGAGGAAGTGTCGTACCATGTCGCTTTGAGCGCCTTCTTTTTGATCAGCTTCGGTTTGTCGTTCTTCAGTTTCGGGCACTCGTTCTTGTAGTGGCCCTTTTTGTTGCATCCGAAGCACGTCACGCTCCTTGATTCGGGGGAGTTGATTTTCTGAAGGTCTTTCTTGGTGAAGCCCCTCTTTCTCCTGGTGAACATTTTCCTTATCAAGTTCACCAGGTGCTCTTCATCTTCAGAGTCCTGGTCAGAATCTGCTTCAGGCTCAGGCTTGTTCTTCTTTTCTTTGGAGGGACCTGCAAACAAAGCAATTCCTTTCTCGGCCCCGACGTTAGTTTGTTCATGTAGTTCTAATTCACAAAACAACTCGTCTAATTTAAGTTTCAATAAATTCTTAGAAATTTTATAGGCATCTACGATAGATGCCCACAAACTATTACGTGGAAATGCGTTTAATGCATACCTTATTAAATCCCGGTTCTCTATTTGGTGGCCGATGGCGTGGAGTCCATTGAGGATGTCCTTGATCCTCACGTAAAGTTGACTTGCAGTTTCTCCTTCCTGCATTCTTATATTAAATATTTTATTTAATAATAAGTCTCGTTTTGTTACCTTAGCATCGCTTGTTGCCTCGTGCAGCTCGATCAGTTTGTCCCACAATTTTTTGGCATTTTTATGTGGTCCGACCCGGTTCAATTCTTCTCTGGTCAAACCGCACTGTAGGGTGTTGATTGCCTTATTTTCTGTTGATGCCTTCTTCTTTAGGTCCGCCGTCCAATCTTCTGGGTCCAGTAGGTTTCCGGAACTGTCTACTGGTATTTTATATGGTCTGGTGATGCTCATCCACTGGTAGAAGTCCGTCTTGAGATAGACTTCCATTCTCTTCTTCCAATATGGGAAGTCATCCCCGTTGAAGAGGGGAGGACGCACTATGCTGAATCCTTCAAGTTGAGACATTTTAATCCTGCACAAAAGAAAAAAATAGACAAAAAAAATTCCAAGACTTGGTCTTGGATTAACAGTGTGGGAAGAAGAGAAAATATCTAAATAAGTGTTGCACCAATTTAGATAACAAAAACAACTTTCCAAAAAGGTAAGATTACCGGTTTGGAATTATGCGAAAAAAAATAAGAAACCAAAAAAAACTTGACAGAAAGTTCACCCCCTATCTGATTGGTGGTTGCACCAAATCAGAGCGGTATCTTCTCTGATACCACTTGTTGGATCGTAGACGTTCGATAGAGGGGGGGTGAATATCGAAAATCGTTCGAACAAAGTAAACGCAGCGGAAAAGTAAAACAGTGAGCCAAAGCGAACACAAGGATTTACTTGGTTCGGAGCCTTTGGCGACCCCTACTCCAAGGCCCGCACACGAGGGTGCTTTCGATGAGCAATCACTATCAATTCGAAAGATATTACAAACTAAGTACAGGAATTAATAGAATGAAAATACCGACAAATTGAAAAACAGTAAACTGAAGACAGCGCTTTGTCGGAGTAGCCTCAAGGCGTCGCAGGAGCACAGTAGAGCAGAGAGTTCTGAGTTGTTGTTGAAGCTCCACCCCTGCCCCTTCTTTTATATGAAGCTCGGGGCGCCCCGGATCCCTTCCAGGCGCCCTGGTGAGACGTGCCAGGTCCAACCAGCGAGCTCCACTTGGCGACGCGCAATCGGGATAAAAATTGCCTCCCGAGCGCCCGGATCCCTTCCGGGCGCCCGGACCTCCGGGCGCCCGGACCTCCGGGCGCCCGGACAACCTTTCTCCAGAACAGGTCCTTCTCCTGCAAGACAAGGTTAGTCTGAGGCAAGTATAATAAATTTCCTGCAAAACAAAGTGTTAGCACAGTTCATAAGTTTGACATGAAAAGTATGACTTAGACTCCGTCTTTCCGAGACCGGAATCTAGTCACGATCTCGACTTAGATATCCGAAATGGATCTAAGCCGGATCGACGCCTACTGTTCCCTTCCCGGGAACGCGTCCTCACAGTCACTCCCTTCCAGTGACTTACCTTCGCTTTCCTGCCAGACGTCCAGTCAGCCCTTCGACCCTTTTGGACTTCTTGCCAAGCGTCCGGTCAGCCCGTCGACCCACTTGGACTTCTTGCTTGCTATCTGGTCAGCCCGTCGACCTATTGTACATGTCAATAAAGGAAAGTTTTAAAATTAATCTCTCTATTTTAAAACATGTATACAACTACAAAAAGGAAAGATTAATTAAAACTTCTCCTTTTAAATCATGGTTACAAAAAGGAAAGCTTTATTAAAATCTCTCTTTTAAATATTATAAATAACTATTGATCCTGTCTGAGAAGCTAGACACGACGGAGATCCGGAAGAAGGAAACCCACCATGCTGATGAAGAATAATATTCGCAGAATACCGATCCGAGAAACCCAAAGTGGATCGGGAGAAATAGAGTCACCACAAGTCCTCTTCGCACGAAGACCCGATGAAGAAGAAGAAATCCAAATATGAAGAGAAGAAACCCAGATCCGAAGCTTCCAAGACTTCCTGCGCACAAGAGACCAACCAACACTATCGTCAGCGACCTAAGACCGGGGTGGGAATCCCTGGCTAGGCCCTCCGATGCTCAAGTCAGTGATCTCTTTCGGTGTGGAAGAAGGAAGAAGAAGATGAGTAGTAGCTGAGAAAATTAGGGTTATGAATGTGCACAATGATGTGTACTTACCTAGCCAACAGAGAGGATTCCCCTTTTTATACCACTTCATATAACCTCCGTAGTCATGAAGTGGACCCCGGTCTGTTAGAGTTTGTTAAGAGATGACGTCAGCCATGTACTTGTAGTGAGTGACTTTTAAGGAATCTTTCTTGTACCCCATATGTACCTCCTTTGTCGTTTAGTACCTGCAAAATAATCTACGAGCACTTTTTCCGCCAAGATATATAACACCTGTCATGTGATCACATATTGCAGATATTATCATTAATTAGCCTGTTTGAAATATTTATCTCTATTCTTCCTCATGAGATTTCTATCCGCACCATTTTATGTTATCTATCCTACCTAGCAATGTGTCGTATTTTATCAGGTATTTTTCCAAGGTGTTGGTCGACCTGGATGATACTAACCTTAAGATGTATCGCGATCGATACTATTCTACATGCTTCAGAAGTATCTCCCGGCCGCTATCAGCCTAACTCCTTTAGGGCATATAGATCTTCCACCTTGGAAGCCTATTTCGGTCGATATAGACTTACCTCTTATTAAGGTATGTCCCGGCCGATATCAGCCTAACTCCTTTAGGGCATATAGATCTTCCACCTTGGAAGCCTATTTCGGTCGATATAGACTTACTTATTATGTCCCGGTCGATATTAACCTATCTCCTTTAGGACATATAGATCTTCCTCTGGGGAAGCATATTTCGGTCGATATAGACTTACTTATTATGTCCCGGCCGATATTAACCTATCCCCTTTAGGATATATAGATCTTCTACCTTGGAAGCCTATTTCGGTCGATATAGACTTACCTCTTATTGAGGTATGTCCCGGCCGATATTAGCCTAACTCCTTTAGGGCATATAGATCTTCCACCTTGGAAGCCTATTTCGGTCGATATAGACTTACCTCTTATTAAGGTATGTCCTGGCCGATATCAGCCTAACTCCTTTAGGGCATATAGATCTTCCACCTTGAAAGCCTATTTCGGTCGATATAGACTTACTTATTATGTCCCGGTCGATATTAACCTATCTCCTTTAGGACATATAGATCTTCCTCTGGGGAAGCATATTTTGGTCGATATAGACTTACTTATTATGTCCTGGCCGATATTAACCTATCCCCTTTAGGATATATAGATCTTCTACCTTGGAAGCCTATTTCGGTCGATATAGACTTACCTCTTATTGAGGTATGTCCCGGCTGATATTAGCCTAACTCCTTTAGGGTATATAGATCTTCCACCTTGGAAGCCTATTTCGGTTGATATAGACTTACCTCTTTTTAAGGTATGTCCCGGCCGATATCAGCCTAACTCCTTTAGGGCATATAGATCTTCCACCTTGGAAGCCTATTTCGGTCGATATAGACTTACTTATTATGTCCCGGTCGATATTAACCTATATCCTTTAGGGCATATAGATCTTCCTCTGGGGAAGCATATTTCAGTCGATATAGACTTACTTATTATGTCCTGGTCGATTTTAACCTATCCCCTTTAGGATATATATATCTTCTACCTTGGAAGCCAATTTCGGTCGATATAGACTTACCTCTTATTGAGGTATGTCCCGGCCGATATTAGCCTAACTCCTTTAGGGCATATAGATCTTCCACCTTGGAAGCCTATTTCGGTCGATATAGACTTACCTCTTTTTAAGGTATGTCCCGGCCGATATCAGCCTAACTCCTTTAGGGCATATAGATCTTCCACTGGGGAAGTATATTTCGGCCGATATAAGCCTAACTCCCCCTTTGAGGTATGTCCCGGCCGATATTAGCCTAACTCCTTTAGGGCATATAGATCTTCCACCTTGGAAGCCTATTTCGGTCGATATAGACTTACCTCTTATTAAGGTATGTCCCGGCGATATCTGCCTAACTCCTTTAGGGAATATAGATCTTCCACCTTGGAAGCCTATTTCGGTCGATATAGACTTACTTATTATGTCCCGGTCGATATTAACCTATCTCCTTTAGGACATATAGATCTTCCTCTGGGGAAGCATATTTCGGTCGATATAGACTTACTTATTATGTCCCGGCCGATATTAACCTATCCCCTTTAGGATATATAGATCTTCCTCTGGGGAAGCATATTTTGGTCGATATAGACTTACCTCTTATTGAGGTATGTCCCGGCCGATATTAGCCTAACTCCTTTAGGGCATATAGATCTTCCACCTTGGAAGCCTATTTCGGTCGATATAGACTTACCTCTTTTTAAGGTATGTCCCGGCCGATATCAGCCTAACTCCTTTAGGGCATATAGATCTTCCACTGGGGAAGTATATTTCGGCCAATATAAGCCTAACTCCCCCTTTGAGGTATGTCCCGGCCGATATTATCCTAACTCCCCCTGGGATGTATGTCCCGGCCGAGACAAACCTAACTCCCCCTGGGAGGTATCGGTCGATATTGGCCTATCTTCTTAGTTTCCTTACCCCCTTTTCTTTCCTTATCAGGGACCCACAAAACCTTACCCATATCACTAGCCTTCCTTTCAAGTCTAGTCGAAGGAGGTGTAGACGACTGACTAGACATAAGTCTGGTTTTGTCTTTTCCTTCCCGTGACTCTGCTCCAGATATTGAAATGACCTCACAGATTTTGTGTACAACTATCTCACCAAATCTAGTATGGTGCTCCGGTGAGCCTTTTGCCCCTTTAAATAGGGCTACAACCTTCTCTTCATCCACCACCCCTCTCAGTTCTTTTCCTTCCTTACCACCTTTTATTGCTAAGGTTATGGTCTCGGATCCTCCTCTTTGGGGGCGACTTTTGTTGGACAAGGTGAGATCTATATATGAGTTTATTGAGATATTTTCTCCGGTTACCTCTAGGGTTCAAGGGATTGTCTTAAGAGATGAAGCTTCACAAGTCAGATTTTTCATCCAAAGATGTCGATGCTCTGAAATACTCAAAAAACTTCAGAGAGATTTTTGCTACTCATAGAAGGGCAGCCAAATGACCCAGGGGTGCTGTGTGAAGGGCACAACACATGTTACCCTTGGGCTATACCTGGTTGCTTCACTAGCTGAGCTCTAGGGCTTGAGAGGGGAAGTGGTTTTTACATTTACTTTTCCATTATGGTCTGTATGGACCTTTCTCCTTCCCCCTGCCCTTGAGTTTTTCTACTTTGTTGCTTTCTTCGTCCCGGGTAGAATATTGCCACTTATGTGCCTTGACAAGCCTGGGCGAAGTGAGATATTTCCATCTCTGCTCCATGGTAAGTTTGAACCCAGGGGGACTGAAGTTTTCTAAGCGTTGTGAGAGCTTGTGTTTATGAATTTTGTTATTTGTTATTTGTCTGAGGCTTACTGTTCTGAGGGAAAATGTAATATTATGTACTTGATCAGATTCTAAGTGTAACAACAGACTCTTGTATTAAGTCAAATGATTCTATGGAGTCCTTCTGGAATTTACATGAATAAATGTAATGTTGTATTCATTATCTCTCTACATATCCTATGTGTTATTTATCATGACCGAGACTATCTTAACTGTTATACTTTTATATCATGGTTATTATTATGCCAGCCAACATTGTTTCATTGCTTGACATCAATATTATACCTTTCCAGCATAACCAAAGTCAATATAAAATCATTTTCGATCAATATTAATTTGTATTTCATAAGGGCGTTAATTCGAAATCTGTCATTCGCCTAAATCTTCATCCTTAAATGTTTTTTGTCTTTAGCTTGGACTTTAGTCAAGGAAATCAGTCCTTTTCACTTTTTCATGTCTAGTTGATCATGTCTTCTTTCGAAGCTTCCTAGCTGGTGATTGGCTCTTCTTCAGGTGAGAGAATGTTAGAAGCGTACCCCGAGATGCTACCAACCCCAGCGTGATCCGACCTATCACATCCGACATAAATGTTTTTATGATGGTGTGACACATACTTTTTCTAACCGCCACGTCACGTGGGTTTTTTGCCTTTCTATTGTGATCCTTAGCGTTTGCTGTAATGAAAGTGTTTTGATCTGACGACGGCTATGTGCTTTTCCAACCCTAAACCCTTCGTCTCCTTTAAAACTTTGTCCCTTCTTTTTTCTTCTCTAGAGTTCTTTTCTTGTTGCTGCCTTCAACCAGCCCCGCGCTCACCGTTTCTCGACAACCCCCTTTCTTGTCTTCAGTAAGTAATCTATTGTTTCACTAGCCTATACTTTTGTCCATGGATGAGGAAGCAATTGCTCCTTGGTATGTCCATATGTCTTCCTTCTTTGATAAAAATGCGAGAATAGCTGTCCGTCGTCAGTATGAAATTCCCCGGGAATACAGTATCATAATCCCAAAATCAACTGATCGTCCTCATCGTCCTCCTGATAATTGCGTAACCTTTTTTAAGGATCAATTGATAGGGGGTTTAAGGTTTCCTATTCCTCCTTTCTTGATTGAAATAAGCTAGTATTTTGATATTCCTTTGCAACAGTTTGCCCCCAATGCATTTCGTTACCTATGCGGTACTTACATGCTGTTTCATTTACGGGATATTCCTCCTACTCCTCAAAATTTCTTCATGTTCTCTTATCCTAAATGTTCAGAACCGGGTGTTTTTCTGTTTCATTCACGGACTAAAATGGTTCTTTTTGAGGATATGCCTTCGTCTCTCAAAGCGTGGAAATCTCGTTTTTTCTTCTTAAAGTTTCCAGGACCCATTCCTTGGTCTCATGCTTGGAAATCTTTCTTGCCCCCCTTGCCCGACGTCAAGGAGTTTCATCTTCATCCTTCTTTCCCTATCTATTGTGAGAAATTGTTAAATCATCGACTTTTTATTCTTATGTGCTACGGGTTGATCTCCTATACCTGTTTAGCTTAAGCCCTGTCAGACCTGATACTCGAGTTCCTTTAGGTAACACCTTATTTCTTTCTTCTTATTTTTAACTAACTAAACTATTTTTCTTCTCTACGTAGTGGACAACTTCTATGATGCTTTGATTGACGAGGAACTACGTCTGGCAGAGGATGTTATTCGCGCCAAAGAAGTCGAACTTCTGGCTGCTATTGTTCTTCCCCCTCCAATCGAAGAACTAGCCCCTTTAGCTGAAGCACCCAATCCTTTGGGCATTCTTGAAGCTCCTGAAGCTCCTGAAGGTCCCTCCGTAGAGATCCATGCCAGTTCTTTACCCGCTGTTACTTCTCCAGTAGCTGTTGCTGTCTCCTCATCTGCCCCTCTTCCCCTCATTGAGCTCACGTCTCCCGGTAGCTCCGGTAAATCGATAGATGAACTTTCTAAGGGTAAACGCCCAGGGCGCAAACTTACCAGAGTTCCTCCGTCAAAAAGGAGGCTCATGCTCCCTGCTGACGAGCCAATTTCGGAAGGTTTTGCTTCGTCTGACCTTCCTTCTGATAAGCCGACATTGGCAGAACTCTATCCTTCTCTTAGTTTTCCTGCCTCCCCCTTTTCTAATGCCAACGCTTCTGGTGATATATGTTGGTGCAACCTTAGGTCAAGGGTGACCTGGTTGACCTGACTTGAGTTGACCTGACTCAAGTTGTATTTTGATGTTTAACGAGAATAGAAAAGTTCTATTCTGATGTTTGACGAGAATAGAGAAGTTGAAGTTGTATCTTGATGTTTGACAAGGATACAAACTTGGGAGATTGTGGGTGCAATCTTTGGTCAAGGTTGACCTGGTTGACCCGAGGTGAGTCGACCTGATTCGGGAAAGTCCTGGTGAGTGAAGCCAGGCAGTTGGAAAGTCCTGGTGAGTGAAGCCAGGCAAGGGAAAGTCCTGGTAAGTGAAGCCAGGTGAAAGTCCTGGTGAGTGAAGCCAGGCAAGGGAAAGTCCTGGTGAGTGAAGCCAGGCAGTTGGAAAGTCCTGGTGAGTGAAGCCAGGCAAGGGAAATCCAGATAGGTCAAGGTTGACCAGACATCTGGTGAAAAGTCCAAGTATGGAGACTTGGCACGAGAAAAGTCCAAGTATGGAGACTTGGCACGGAAAAGTCCAAGTATGGAGACTTGGCACGAAAAAGTCCAAGCAAGGAGCTTGGCACGGGAGAAGTCCAAGTATGGAAGCTTGGCATGGGAAGTCGGAGAGGGCTTGGTAGCTCGTTCTCCGGACTAGGTCAGAGAGGGCTCGGGAGCTCGTTCTCTGGACTGGATGAAGTCGGAGAGGGCTCGGTAGCTCGTTCTCCGGATTAGGTCAGAGAGGGCTCGGTAGCTCGTTCTCTGGACCGGATGGAGTCGGAGAGGGATCGGTAGCTCGTTCTCTGGACCGGATGGAGTCGGAGAGGGCTCGGTAGCTCGTTCTCCAGACTAGGTCAGAGAGGGCTCGGTAGCTCGTTCTCTGGACGGACAGGAAGCCGAGAGGGCCTCAGAGCTCGTTCTCGACTAGGTAGGGTTTAGGTCGGGAACTCCTCGGATCGGTCTGTGACCGATCCAGGATACTGTTGGATGGATCGGTCCGTGACCGATCGGTAACCAAACAAGATGTGTTTACAGTGAATTAATGATCGGTGGGTGACCGATCGAGTGAGAAGATCGGGAGAAGAAAGGGGATCGGTGCGTGGACCGATCCACATCTCTGATCGGTCCACGCAGACTCGATCGAGGGAAAGGCCAACTCTCTGTGAGAGTTGCACGATCGCTGGGACCGATCGGCTAAGGCCTGATCGGTCCCAAGACCGATCAGAGCACTCCTAGACCGATTAGGAGTGTGCCTGATCGGTCCAGGCCTAGCCATTGCGACACAACGGCTATCTCTGCTTCGTCTGTTTCGTCTGTTCTTCTTCGCAGGTTGCAGGGAGATACCAGATGAGATATAAGGCCTCTACAGTGAAGAACGAAAAAATACAACAACACTGAAAGAGCTGCTGCTGCTAATTCTTCTTCTTCCTCTTGAGCTTTGCTGAGCTCTCGGTTTGCTAAAGCTTCGCGTGAGCTTCGTGCTGGTTTTCTAGCTGCTGGAGCCGTGAAGCAGTTGCTTCATCAACGGACTCCGACGAGAAGGCAAGCAAGTGTGTTTACAATTTCTATTGTTCTTGTTTGTTTCCTCTATTGTTGTACTCCTCTGTTTTGCTGTTGCAAAGACTTTGTGGCGAGGTTTCTCCACCCAGAAGGAGTTCATATTAGTCGGTTATCCGGGGTTTCATCCACCGACGGATTGATAGGCTTCGTCCACCTTACGGACACGCCGAGGAGTAGGAGTATCATCTCCGAACCTCGTTACATCGCTGTGCTTGAGGTTTGATTTCTCCATTTACGTTTCTGTTGTTATTTTTCGGCTGCGCTAACTTGATTTATAGAAAGAAACGCAAAATTGGGGTCGACTATTCACACCCCCCCTCTCTAGCCGCATCCGAAGGTCCTAACAAGTGGTATCAGAGCAAGGTTGCTCTTCGTCGGATTAACACCCGGGGGAGCACAAGCTAGAGAATGGATCGACTCGGAGAAGACATCACGATTCCACCCTTCTACGAGTGCAACGACTTCGCGTATTGGAAGGTAAGAATGAAGTATTTTCTTATGACTAACCTAGCAAATTGGAATTGTGTACAAGTAGGTTTTATTCCTCCGGTGGATAGAAAGGGAGAACTTCTCAAGAAAAAGAAGTGGACGAAAGAACAAATCCATCAATCTACAATCAATGACGAGGTAACGAAAATCCTTGAATTTTCATTACCTAGTGATATCTTGTGTAAGATAGGTGGATACCACAATGCCAAGGAGTTGTGGAATAACTTGGCTAAGTTCCATGAGGAGAGCTCCAATTCAAGTCATGAAGAGGAGTCAAGTGAGCCAAGTAGCTCACATCATGGAGGTAAGGAATTAGAAGTTGAGGGCTACTCAACATCTATGGAAGAAGAGGAGGAGAGTTCTTCTTCAAGATTGGTGCAAGAAGAAGCTTCTACCTCCGGAAGGGATGAAGAAGAGAGCTTACATCCATCCTCAACCCTAGGTAACTCAAGCGATTTAATTTCAAGTAAATTACATATAATGTGCTTTGAGTGTAGGGAATATGGACATTACAAGAGTAAGTGTCCAAGGAGGATTAGGAAGACTCCACCGGTGCCAAAGGTCAAGAAAGTCGGAGTCCCGATATGCAAGGGTAAGGAGCACGTGGTGTGCTTCCAATGCAAGCGAAGGGGACACTATAGGAGCCAATGTCCGAGGGGGAGGTAATCTCACAAGGACAAGAGACCGAGCACATCGATAGGGGGAGCTAAGGCAAACCCTAAGGTAACCTTTAAGGCACATTCTTGCAATTTGAATAAGACACATGTTAATAGTAGTTTTGTTGCATTTGTCAATAAAGATAGGCATGACAACAATAGAAATCAATACATGTGCTTAGGTGCCAAACATGTTAGCCTAGGTAAGGACAATTCTAGAAATGCTAACCCTAGAATTACCTCATCTAAGGTTAAGGAAAACCTAGGTAGGAATCCCAAAACAACTAGACATATGCCTAGGTATACCTCAAAGAAAAATGACAAATTAAAACTTGAGGTATTAGAAAAGGAAAATCAAGTCTTGAGGTCAAGACTTGACACCTTAGAAAAGACCCTTAAGAATTTGGAGAAGTCAACTCTAGGGTCTAAGGGTCAAAAGCAAAAGTCCAAGGACATGAGAGGTTTGAGTCACAAACCTAAGTCTCAAGTGGTCAAGCCCACTTACCATAATGTTTCATTCGATTATGGAACAAGACCTAGGGCTAGGAAGACCATCACCAAGGTCACAAGGGGAGTCACCCCTAGAGTTGATCTTGATGAGTCCCAAATGACCAAGGCTTTAAAGCCTAGGAGGGTCATTAGGAGGGTTGCTAGGGAAGTCATCCCTAGTGAATATTTAGTGAACCCAATGAGCTCAAATAGGTATTGGGTTCCTAGGAGCGTGATTCCATCACGCTAGATGGTTTAGGGTGTGCCAACCTTACTTGAATAGGTAGTTAACCTAACCATGGCAAAAGGTGGCACTTTAGGAATTTTCAAGGTGTAATCAAGCCTTGAAAATGAAATGGAAAGTTATTCCTAAGGTGATTAGCATGTGCCAACCATATTCGAGGAATTCTCTAGAGTCAATCTAATTGGCACATAGTGATCTAAAAATCTTTAGTATATGATTTTAGGTCTATTACACTTAGGAATATGGAATTTATGGCAAAATGATCAAAATTATCAAAAATGGCAACTAAGGCTAGAATTAGGTATTTTCTATACCTTTATATATTATTTTCCATGTATTGTTTTCCATATGCCATGTCATGACATCATATTTAACTTATTATCATTTGAAATGTCATGATAATACTTAGGTTAGCTATATGTCATGCCTTATTTAAGTTTCATACTTTATGACATGACATTATGACATTGACACATGTTTTTACTTATGATATTATTTTATGCCATGTCATCATCTCTTGCATTTATCAATTAATTTGATTTAAGGATAAAAACACAATTTGATATGGAGATCAAATTGTTGTTTAGAAAATGCATGAGAACTTAGATTAAGATGACCTAAACCATATCTCACATCAAAATTGATTTGGATGTGTTTGATACACCTTAGATGTGTGTGAGATATTAGGATCATGAGTTAGGATCAAGGTGCATAGTTCTTGTACCTAGATGAGCCTAATTCAAAATGGAGGATCATAGGGAAAGCTTGTGTACAAGTCATGTACATTTAGCCCTAAGATTGTGGTCCTAAATTAAATGGTTTAAAATCATTTCAAAATTGATTTGAAAAACCTTGATGAAGCTTTTCTAGTGATAGCATTCATCGTTGAGCAAGTTGATACAAAGTTGAGGTAAACTTGAACTATTTCAAAGTTTTTAAACTTTGTATCAAGATTTGAAAATGGAAGTTATTTTCATAGAAAACTATTTTTCCATGATAGTATATGTTATGAGGAATGTATCCTCAAAATTTTATAATTTTTAGAATTTTCTGTAATTTTGTAGGGGTTTCTGAATTTCAGGAGGAAGAAATTCAGAAATCCGATGTGTGACCGATCAGGAGGTTCCCTGATCGGTCCAGGGGATGCTGGATCGGTCACTGGACCGATCCAGGGAGCTCCTGATCGGTCTGGTGACCGATCGGGCGTGCCAAAATGCTGATTTTCGACTGTGTTGTCTGAAATTTCAGCTGAAAGTTAAAACACAGTTTGTGTTTTGGATTTCTAAAGGTTTGAAACTCTCCAAGACATTGTTGGTGCAATGGTCAAGGGGGAGTTGACCTTTAGGGGGAGTTTTACCTATTAGTCAAGGGGGAGTTGACTTTTAGGGGGAGTTTTTACTCTAAAGACTTGAGTGATATGGGATTATCACTAAGTTGATTGTTGACTTTAGTATCAAGGGGGAATTTAAGGGTTTCAATGAAAGGTATGGGACTTTCATTAGGAAGAAACTCTTGACCTTGATTCACTCTTTTTGATGTGTGTCAAAAAGGGGGAGAATGGGAGAATGTCCAAAGAATGTTCAAGGAAGAACATTAGAGTTTGGGGAGAATGTTCAAGGAAGAACATTGGAAAACCTAAGTTAGGTTATCGGGTTAACCTAACTTGATTATGGTTTTTGTCAAACATTAGAGTTTGGGGAGAATGTTCAAGGAAGAACATTAGAAAACCTAAGTTAGGTTATCGGGTTAACCTAACTTGATTATGGTTTTTGTCAAATATCAAAAAAAGGGAGATTGTTGGTGCAACCTTAGGTCAAGGTTGACCTGGTTGACCTGACTCGAGTTGACCTGACTCGAGTTGTATTTTGATGTTTGACGAGAATAGAAAAGTTCTATTCTGATGTTTGACGAGAATAGAGAAGTTGAAGTTATATCTTGATGTTTGACAATGATACAAACTTGGGAGATTGTGGGTGCAATCTTTGGTCAAGGTTGACCTGGTTGACCCGAGGTGAGTCGACCTGATTCGGGAAAGTCCTGGTGAGTGAAGCCGCAAAGTGTGAGGAAGTGAGAAGAATCAAGAAATGTCGCGGTGTAAGTGAGAAGCTGAGGAAGTCTGGAAGTGAAGCCGAGGCGAGAGCGTTGGAAAGTCCGGTGAGGAAGCGGGGCAAGGGAAATCTAGATAGGTCAAGGTTGACCAGACATCTGGTGAAAAGTCCAAGTATGGAGACTTGACACGAGAAAAGTCCAAGTATGGAGACTTGGCACGGAAAAGTCCAAGTATGGAGACTTGGCATGGAAAAGTCCAAGCAAGGAGCTTGGCACGGAAGAAGTCCAAGTATGGAAGCTTGGCATGGGAAGTCGGAGAGGGCTTGGTAGCTCGTTCTCCGGACTAGGTCAGAGAGGGCCTCGGAGCTCCGTTCTGACCGGATGAAGTCGGAGAGGGCTCGGGCTCATTCTCCGACTAGGTCGAGAGGGCCCTCTGAGCTCATTCTCTAGACCGGATGGAGTCGGAGAGGGCTCCTGTGCGCTCGTTCTCAGAGTCGAGAGGCTCGGGAGCTCGTTCTCGACTGCCCGAGAGGGCTCGGTGAGCTCGTTCTCCGGACTAGGTAGGGTTAGGGTGGAGCTCTAAACACGGATCCGGTGACCGATCCAAGGTACCGTTGATCGATGGGCCGACCGTCGCGTATAAAAAATGTTTCATGAATTAACCGATCGTCACGTGACCGGTCGACAAGAAGATCGGGAGAAGAAGAGGGGGATCGGCTGGACCGATCCACTGAGTCTGATCGGTCCAGCGACCGATCGAGTCGAGACGAGGCCAACTCTCTCAGAGTTGGCTGATCGGTCTGGGACCGATCACACCCTCGATCGGTCCCAAGACCGATCGAGAACCGGACCGATCAGAGGTGCTGCGATCGGTTCCAGAGCTGGCGCGATGCAGCCTGCGTGCGCATTCTTCTTCGCAGTTGTAGGAGATACCGATGAGATATAAGGCCTCTCAGGTGAAGAACGAAAAATACAAACACCTGAAAAGAGGCACGCTAATTCTTCTTCTTCCTCTTGAGCTTTACTGAGCTCTCGGTTTCTTGAAGCTTCGTGAGCTTCGTGTTGGTTTTCTAGTTGTTGGAGCCGTGAAGCTGCTTCATCAACGGACTAGAAGGCAAGCAAGTGTGTTTACAATTTCTATTATTCTTGTTTGTTTCCTCTATTGTTGTACTCCTCTGTTTTGGTGGTGAGGTTTCTCCACCCAGAAGGAGTTCATATTAGCCGGTTATCCGGGGTTTCATCCACCGACGGATTGATAGGCTTCGTCCACCTTATGGACACGCCGAGGAGTAGGAGTATCATCTCCGAACCTCATTACATCGCTGTGCTTGAGGTTTGATTTCTCCATTTACGTTTCTGTTGTTATTTTTCCGCTGCGCTAACTTGATTTATAGAAAGAAACGCAAAATTGGGGTCGGCTATTCACACCCCCCTCTCTAGCCGCATCCGAAGGTCCTAACAATATATCCTTCACTTTTCCCCTATCTATTCTGACTTCTGGGTCTTTGCCTTCCTCACGTTCTTCTTATTTAGTCTTTGCTCCTCCATCTATTCCTACTTCCTCCTTTTCTACCGGTTCTTCTACTATTCTCGTTCTCCCCATACTTCTAGGAGGTTCCTTCACTGGCGATTGGGATGAAATTCGTCCCCTTTTTGAAGAGCTCTCTATTCCTGAGGCAATTGATCGCTTTTCTCATAAGGAGAATCAGGTGTGCTTACTAACGCCTGCTTTCTATTTCTCAACTGTTATCTTATGGCTTTTCATTATACTTCCAGCGATGGATAGAAAATATGGGTTTTTCTCGACTACTACACAACTTATTTACTGAGAACAAGAGGTTGAAATCTGAAAATGATAAGCTAAAACAAGAGGTTGCTGAGTTATCTTCTGCTGCATTTTCTGTTGCTGCCAAGGAATAACTCGAAGCATAAATTGAAAGTCTTCAGACAAAATTTAAATCGGTTACGGACCTTAACCAAGAATTGACTTCCAAACTTGGCGAACTAAAGGATAATTATGAAGCAGAATTGACTGAAAAACTCAAAGCCCTGCAGCTAAAGGAAGATGAAATAACTTCCTTGAGCACTTCCCTTAACTCAGTCAAGACCGAGGTTTCTGAAAAAGAAGCTGAATTGAAGACTTCTCAGATGGCTTTGGTGGTTTACAAGGGTGGCGAAGATATCCGTTACAGGGAGCGGGCCACTGCCATGATCGAGTCTCCTGAATTCAATAGGCCGATCGTGAAGTCCATCTTATCAGCTTTTACTGCGGGAGCTCAAGGGGCAATTCAGTAATTAAGAGAAGAAAGCTACTTATCTCGAGACCCTCCTCCTAATTTCTTAAATTGACGCAGACTAATTGAGAACAAACCCCCTGATTTGTATCCTAAGCTGACTTTGACTTAAATTCAAACTTTTGTAAAGAGGCGGGCGGAAACTCTGTAATGACGATCTCCCATAACGCTGCTTATTCTCCTTTTGTTATTAATTTTACTCTTTCTCATGATAGTTATCTGTTTTATATGAATGTGTCTGATGTTGCTTGGTTTATTACCATACAAACTTTCCCAACAGGTTGTCACGTCTTAGATCGTTTCCTTATGACCGGACGATATATATATCAAGATTAATAAGTATCGCCCGATATTTCATAGTGTAGTTATGTCTCGCCCGATTTGACACAGCTCTATCATAATGTCCTTAATATTGGTCGATTTATTTTACTCGACCGATTTACCCCTAAGTCTTCATGTGTCCTTTTCACGTGCTAATCGAGTCTCATGGGGTTTTATTATAGTGTATATTATTTGACTCATTATGATAAGCTTTTGGTCGATATGCTAGCTTGCTCTTTGTCTCGGCCGATCCATCGGGACCGCCCGTTTCGTACTTAGAGACCATATTCAGTATCTTTTAACCAAGTTTCGTCTATTAACTAATATCTGGTGCTCAACTTTTATTTTATTATACCCATACCCTAAACTTATGATTACTAGACTGATTTTTCTTTGTACTTGTCAAACTCTCTTCAGAATTACTTCTAAGGAAACTTCATACATTTTTCGAGGTAGATTACTTAACTTTACATTTTTCTCTTGGTTTTATTCTTTAATATTATTATTTATGACGATTGGAATTCTAAGTACCTTTTATTCTCCTTTTTCCTTCTGCTGTTTCTGTTTGGGGGTTTTAGTACAGGGCCAGAAGAAAAAACAAGGGTTTACGAAGTTTTCTTCCGCTTTCCTCCATCTTTCGCCCTCTTCCTTGATTCCTCTTTCGTGTGTTTCCAATCTTACAGATACAGAAGAAGTGGACTTGCAGGCTACCTATGGTTTTCCGTCTTACATAATCCGTCCTGCTCCTCATGAGGGTCCGCATCTTCCTCCTTTAGGGTGTGTATCTATCTTCCGAGACCAGGTCCTACAAGGTTTTTGCTTTCCTCTTCACCCCTTTTTCTGTAATGTCAGCCGTTATTTTAATATCCCACTCAACCAGTTTGTCCCCCAATCCTTTTCCATTCTCATGGGTTTTATTGGGGTATCTAAACTGTTAGATTTCCCCTTGTCTCCACGTCTTTTTCACCACTTCTTCATTCCTCGTCGAGTGGATGTTGGTGTTTTTAAATTCCAATCTCGTCCCAAGGCTATTTTGTTCAACCGCATTCCTCCTCAAGGGGAATGGTATCATAAATTTTTCTATATGCGTCTTCCTTCTCCCCCTCCGTTTCCTATTCAATGGATACATGACTTACCTCCACTTCCTAGTACCCATGATCTTCTTGACGATCTTTCTGTTGCTTCTGCTCTACCTAAACTGAGGGGAGCAAAATTCAGCTTGCCACACCTAATTGTGGAAGGTTTAATGTTTCCTTTTGGAATAAGCAAGATTGACACCCCTTTGGAGGGATCCTTTGGTATGTAAAAACATCTCCATCCATATTTACTAATTTAATACATCTTTTGTATAACGGTGTTCAATTCCTATGTCTCAGCTGATGTTCTTCTACCAGCCCTTATGTACAAGAATCGAGTCATAACTAAGTCTTTTGTAAATAATCTTGGAGAAGAATGGTTGCGCGACCGCCGATCGAATCCTAATTTTTCAACCTTGGGTTTACTATCTGAACAAGAACGGCAGGCAGAGGCTGTTGCAGCCATGGAAGAAGAAGAAGAAGAACCTTTTGTGGTTTTAGTTAAAAAGCCAAATCTCTCTGAGGCTTCTCCCTTTGACGATTTCTTTGGTACTTTTGTGCAAGCTCCTCTTGTCCCAGCGCCTCTTTCTCTTGAGAGATGTAAGGCACCGATAACTCCAACCCATATTATCTCTAATCCTACTCTTAGGATGATGAGACACGGTCTACTTATCCCTTCTTCTTCTATTATTTCAGCTCCCTCTGCTTCTGCTTCTGAGACGGCCGTTATCCCTTCTGTGTCCTCTGCATCTCTGGCATTGGCCTTGCCTCCCTTGGCTTCTAGGCCTCGAGGAAAACGGACACCTTGTCGGAGGTCTTCTCCCAGTGCCATTCCCTCGACCGTTAGTGTTCCTACAACTACATTAGCTTCTCCTACTCTGCCACCTTCTATTCCATCTAGTTCTTCCTCTGCTTCTCTTGTTTCTATTATTCCTTTTCCTTCTATTGCGTCCTCTTCTTCTCTACCTCCTTCTACCTCCAATCCTCCTCCTTTATTTAAACAGGCTGCGGGTTTACCTTCTCAATTGGGACAACCCTTTAATCCATCCAGCTATGGTTCTCTGTAATTTCAAGGTTTATTAGCCGAATCTTGGCTGCAGGGTTACGAATAATTAAGAGTCCTTAGCCTTCCACATCGGGTTGATCGCCATAGCCGTCAGGCAGTGGCTGTAAATACTTCTAGTTGTATGTTATCGACTTTGTTCCTTCATTTTTTAACTTACATTATCCTTTTGTTTAGTTTCTTGCCTCAACTCTACATATCGACCAGCTACTTACGGCTAAGGTGTTGGTTGCTACTCGGAAAACCTAGAGGTTCCACTGTACAAAAATTTTGTACAAAGGTCTGAACCTTTTCCTAGCTACCATGTGTTCTTTTAAATTAAATTTTGGATCGCCTGCGGAACTTAACACGTTTGATCCAAAACTTAATCTATTTGTTCTTTTAGGTTTTGACTTGGATCTCCTGCGGAACTTAACACGTTCGACCCAAGTCACCTTAAGTTATTAATTCCATTAAATATTAATTTCCATAATTGGTTCCCAGTACTGACGTGGCGAGGCACATGGCCTTCTTGGATATGGGAGCAACCACCACCGACTAGACAAAACCTTTTATGGAAAGCTAATATTTAATTTCCTAAAATAACTTTAGGTTAACCGAAAAGAACAATCAAATCACAAGAAAAAGAAAAACAAAAGAACACTATATCGAAAACAAATTCGAAACTCTAGAATCATATGCCTCTTGTATTTAGTATTATTTCCAAAAATAACTAGTATGATGCGGAAAGAAAAAATACTAGTTATACCTTTTAGAAAAATCTCTTGATCTTCTACCGTATTCCTCTTTTAACCTCGGACGTTGTGTGGGCAACAATCTTCCGAGATGAGAAACCACCAAAGCACCTTCTCCTTTCTTCAAATTTCGGCCAAGCACAAAGCTTCCAAAAGATTAAGATCTTTTCCACCAACCAAGCTCCAAGGGATGTAGGCTTTCTCTCCTTCTTCCTCAAGCTAGATCTGGCCACCAATTAAAACTCCATAAGCATGAAGAGGTTCGGCCACAAAGAGAAGAAGAAGAGAAGAAGGAAGGGTCGGCCACACCACCAAGGAAAAGAGGGAGAAAAATAGAATAGATTCGTTAGCCTTGAAGCCTCCTCTACCCCCTCTTTTATAATCCTTGATCTTGGCAAATAAGGAAATTTTAATAAAAACTTCCTTAATTCTTTTTCCATTGAAAAGGAAAATTTATTTAATTAAAAATAATTTTCTTTCTCAATTTTATTTGGTCGGCCATATAAAAGCTACAAACAAGGAGAGTTCTAATTAATTAAAACTTCCTAATTTGTCTCCAGAAATTTATAAAAATTTCTCCAATAATTTTAATCCCTTTATGATTGGTTTATAAAAAGGAAATTTAATAAATTAAAATCTTTCTTTTAAACATCTGGATAAAAAGAAAGTTATCTCTAAAAATTAAAATCTCTTTTAATCTACAAATAAGGAAAGATATCAAATCTTTTCTTAATCTTTTGTAGAAACTTATAAAAGAGAATATTTAATTTTAAACTCTCTTTTAAATTATGAACATGGTTAAAAAGGAAAGTTTTCTTAAAATTTAAAATCCCCTTTAATCAACAAATAAGGAAAGATTTCAAATTTTAAACTCTCTTTTAAACATGTTAGATGATTTACAAATAAGGAAAGTTTTACCAAAAATTAAAACCATCCTTTTAAACTACAAATAAGGAAAGAGATTAATCTCTTCTCTTAATCTTTGTAGAAAGCTATAAAGGAAATTTTTATTTTAAACTCTCTTTTAAAATCATGATATCCACATGAAATAATTTTAATAAAATCTTTTTAATATTCTAGGTCGGCCACCTAAGCTTGGGACCCAAGCTTTGGCCACCTACATAACTCATCCACTTGATCTTGGCCCCTAGCTTGGGATCCAAGCTAGCCGCCCCATTGGATGGGTAAGAAGGTGGGTATCGGTGGGTATAAATCTCTATATACTAGAGGCTACGATAGGGACCAGAGGAGGAATTGGTTTTGGTCTCCAGATGAAATTAAGCATCCCGTGTTGCCCACACAACTTAATTTCATCAATAATAATTCATTCCACTAAAGAACTATTATTGAACTACCGCACCAATCCCAAATTACATTTTGGTCTCCTTCTTATTATGAGTGTGTTAGTCTCCCTGTGTTTAAGATAACAAATGTCCACTAATTAAGTAAGTTACTGACAACTCACTTAATTAATATCTAGCTCCAAGAGTAGTACCACTCAACTTCATCATCATGTCGGACTAAGTCCACCTGTAGGGTTTAACATGACAATCCTTATGAGCTCCTCTTGGGGACATTCTCAACCTAGATTACTAGAACACAGTTTCCTTCTATAATCAACAACACACACTATAAGTGATATCATTTCCCAACTTATCGGGCTTATTGATTCATCGAACTAAATCTCACCCATTGATAAATTAAAGAAATAAATATCAAATATATGTGCTTGTTATTATATTAGGATTAAGAGCACACACTTCCATAATAACTGAGGTCTTTGTTCCTTCATAAAGTCAGTTTAAAAGGAACGACCTCAAATGGTCCTACTCAATACACTCTAAGTGTACTAGTGTAATTATATAGTTAAGATAAACTAATACCTAATTACACTACAACCTTCCAATGGTTTGTTCCTTTCCATCTTGGTCGTGAGCTACTGTTTATAATTTATAAGGAACCAATAACATGATCTTCTGTGTGTGACACCACACACCATGTTATCTACAATATAAATTAATTGAGCAACTACATTTATCATAAATGTAGACATTTGACCAATGTGATTCTTATTTCTAGATAAATATTTATACCAAAAGCTAGGCTTTTAGTATACACTCTAACATAAGGATCATGAGAACAGTAAATTAAAAGCTCAACTGGAGATGTTGAAGGCTACTTCACCTTCTTCTAACAGTGACATGGCTCAGTTGCAAGAGAAGGTGGCCTTACAAAATCAACAGTTAGGGACCTTGAAACAAGAATTGGAGGAGTGTCAATAACTATTGAAAGATAAAGAGCTTGCCAGAAGGATGTTAGAATTACAGGTGGATAGGCTACATTCTGGTCTTCGACTAGAGATGGCTTTAAAAGAGAAAGCTCTCTCAGACGTTTCTCATAAAAGTCTCCTTTTAGAGAAAGTAGAGAAGCTTCATAATGCTTGTCTTTATGAGAACAATGGAAAACCCAAGATGTCGAATTGTTACTGCTTCAAAAGGAATTGGAGCAGCTTAAATCAGAAAAGGATGCTTTGAAAAATCAGAACGCAAAACTACAAGCTGATTTTCAAAGTTACAAGGAGTAAGAGAAGAACCGGTGGGAAGAGTGGCGTCAGACTTATTTAAAGTCTTCAGCCTTTGCTCAGGAATTCGTTCGTAGGATAGTAGGTGCTCTAAACCATTCCGTATCGGGAGTTTTTCAATAATTAAGAGAGGGTGGTTACCTACCCAAGGACCTCCCCTTTCTTTCATAAATCGTCGCAGGCTTAACGAAGAACTGCCCGCGGATTTAAAAGGTCCTTTTCTGAATGTTTAAGGAAATCATTCATAAAATACTTGTACTATAAGAACTGATAATGAAAAGAAGTGCAATTAAAGCTGGGTAATTAAGTACTTGCAGTATATAAGAAATTTTTTATACTTACTTGCTTCTTTATTATGCTGGTTTGAGAATACCCCTTCTGAAATGCTTGTGAGTATTAAGTATAAACTTTATTCGAGAATTCCTGGCTCATCTCGTGAAGTTAAGCTTTGTCCTGATTAATCCTTCTGCAGACAACATCTGGTGTACCTCATAATTCCAAAAGAATGCATATTTTCAATTGATTTCCAGATAAAGAGCTATATAAAAGTCCTGAGTTCCAAGTTGAGTATCCTACTCCAGGCGAATTTTAAGTAAAGACTTCCAAACGGATGGGCTTCCCAATGAATAACGTATCATATGCATAGAATCCTTTTTGAATTCAGACTTCATGTCTACACAACCCCGGTCGATTAGGCCTTATTTTTTGATTAATTGTGTTCTGTGATGGTTTAGAGTCTCCGGTTCCTCCCATGAAGACCCGTCTGAGTTATTTCATCGGATTTCCCGATCGACTTATGTTCTGTGATGGTTTAGAGTCTCCGGTTCCTCCCATGAAGACCCGTCCGAGTTATTTCATGGGATTTCCCGATCGACTTATGTTCTGTGATGGTTTAGAGTCTCCGGTTCCTCCCATGAAGACCCGTCCGAGTTATTTCATGGGATTTCCCGATCGACTTATGTTCTGTGATGGTTTAGAGTCTCCGGTTCCTCCCATGAAGACCCGTCCGAGTTATTTCATGGGATTTCCCGATCGACTTATGTTCTGTAATGGTTTAGAGTCTCCGGTTCCTCCCATGAAGACCCGTCCGAGTTATTTCATGGGATTTCCCGATCGACTTATGTTCTGTAATGGTTTAGAGTCTCCGGTTCCATGAAGACCCGTCCGAGTTATTTCATGGGATTTCCCGATCGACTTATGTTCTGTGATGGTTTAGAGTCTCCGGTTCCTCCCATGAAGACCCGTCCGAGTTATTTCATGGGATTTCCCGATCGACTTATGTTCTGTGATGGTTTAGAGTCTCTGGTTCCTCCCATGAAGATCTGTCCGAGTTATTTCATGGGATTTCCCGATCGACTTATGTTCTGTGATGGTTTAGAGTCTCTGGTTCCTCCCATGAAGACCCGTCCGAGTTATTTCATAGAATTTCCCGATCGACTTATGTTCTGTGATGGTTTAGAGTCTCCGGTTCCTCCCATGAAGACTCGTCTGAGTTATTTCTACATAACATTTTTGGGCTGTCTTCTGATCACCTCGCACCTCCCCGACTTGGTCATCCACCGGAAATTTAATCTTTTGATAAAAAGTAGAAACGACCGCCCTAAACTCGTTTAAGGCAGGTCGACCCAGTATCACATTATAAGAGGATGGAGCATCTACTACCATGAAATAAGATCTTCTTGTTCTCATCAGAGGCTCTTCTCCCAGAGATATGGCCAACTTTATTTGACCTAATGGTTGTACTTCGTTGCCTGTGAACCCATATAGAGAAGTAACAATCCGTTAAAGTTCACTCGGATCGATTTGCAGTTGATCGAAAGCCTTCTTGAATATAATATTGACCGAACTACCCGTGTCTATGAAGGTACGAGCAATGGCATAGTTGGCTATGACAGCTTTAATGATCAGGGCATCATCATGGGGTATTTCTACCTCCTCGAGATCTTTGGGCCCAAAACTTATTTCAGGGTCAGCCGCTCGTTCCATACTGCATCCCACGGCATGAATTTCCAGTCTTCAGGCATGTGCTTTTCTGGCTCTATTAGAATCCCCATCAGTGGGTCCACCTATGATCATATTGATACTGCCCCGAGCAACATTACTCCTGTTTTCTTCCTGCCGAGTCGTTGCAGCTTCGGAGGGTGCTTTCTCTGACACTTGGCTGGTACCGACCGGGACTGGTATTGCTTCCTGCCGAGGCTCGAACGGGCGATATTCCAGTTTGAGTTGGCTTTGCTGCCTGGGGTATTGTTGTCGATAATAGTTCTGCCTCTGATAACGCTCCCGATTAGCTCATTTATTTCTTAAAATAAAGCAGTCTTCAGTATGATGACTGCTGGTTTTGTGATTAGTGCACCATCTCCTTGGTGCCTCTGGCTGTATCTCCACATGTTGTATGGCTTGTGGACGATACTCTGGTTGTCGATGAGGTGGTGAGTTATTCTAGGACCTCTCGGTGGAGGCACAGGAGCCGGAGCTTTTTCCTTAATCTGGGTAGGAGAAGAGGTAACACCCTCCTTTCTACGAGCAGCTTGAGCTTCCTCCACATTAATGAACTCGGTGGCACGCTCAATCAAGGAATCAAAATTAATAGGAGGATTCCTTACTAAATCTTTAAAGAAATCATTATCATTTAAACCTTGAGAAAAAGCGCTAACTAATATTTCAGTGGTAGCATTAGGGACGTCAATAGCTACCTGATTGAATCTTTTGATGTATGCTCGGATAAACTCTTTAGAGGCTTGCTTAATTGAAAACAAACTCCAAGGAGTCTTATGATACCTTTTGTTGCTGGAGAAATGGTGTAGAAAGACTTTCTTGAAATCTTTAAATTTCCTAATAGACTTCTCTGGTAATCTCTTAAACCAGCGCTGTGCAGCTCCTCCGAGGGTAGTGAGAAACATTCGACACTTCACCCCGTCAGAGAATTACTGTAATAATGCTACGTTCTCAAATTTTAACAGATGATCTTCTGAATCTTTTGTTCCAGTATATTCTCCGATCTGAAGATTCTGATACCGCTTAGGAAGCGGATCATCCAGTACATTTTGAGAGAATGGGGAGATGACTTTCTCTGGTGAGCTATCACTAATTATCATTTTGATCTTGCGCTTTTCTCTATCCAGTGCTTCACCAGAGGATTCTTGGAACACGAGCCTCTTGCCCCCTTGATCCACGGGAGTGCGAAGAAAGGCTCGTGGACGCCTTGTCGGAGAAACAACGGCTGGAGGAAAATATGCATGTTCCTCTTCTTCCAGCTCTTTTCCTTTCCGATGCTCGGTAGTTGATATTGCTGGATGATGAGCTATTGGTAGATTAGCTCCGGTATGGGCTTGCAATTGTTGTTGCTACTGTTGTAAGGCTTTCTGAATGTGAGAATTGATGAGGAAATCTAAATCTTCACGACTGATAGTGAGTAGGTTTGATTTTCCGGCTTCTTCCATCCTATAGTATCAGATTGAGGTGAAGTTCCCACAGACGGCGCCAAATTTGATCCTGTCTGAGAAGCTGGACACGACGGAGATCCGGAAGAAGGAAACCCACCACGCTGATGTAGAATAATATCCGCAGAATACCGATCCGAGAAACCCAAAGCGGATCGGGAGAAATAGAGTCACCGCAAGTCCTCTTCGCACGAAGACCCGATGAAGAAGAAGAAATCCAAATATGAAGAGAAGAAACCCAGATCCGAAGCTTCCAAGACTTCCTGCGCACAAGAGACCAACCAACACTATCGCCAGCGGCCTAAGACCGGGGTGGGAATCCCTGGCTAGGCCCTCCGACGCTCAAGTCAGTGATCTCTTTCGGTGTGGAAGAAGGAAGAAGAAGATGAGTAGTAGCTGATAAAATTAGGGTTATGAATGTGCACAATGATGTGTACTTACCTAGCCAACGGAGAGGATTCCCCTTTTTATACCACTTCATATAACCTCCGTAGTCATGAAGTGGACCCCGGTCTGTTAGAGTTTGTTATGAGATGACGTCAGCCGTGTACTTGTAGTGAGTGACTTTTAAGGAATCTTTCTTGTACCCCAGATGTACCTCCTTTGTCGTTTAGTACCTGCAAAATAATCTACGAGCACTTTTCCCGCCAAGATATATAACACCTGTCATGTGATCACATATTGCAGATATTATCATTAATTAGCATGTTTGAAATATTTATCCCTATTCTTCCTCATGAGATTTCTATCCGCGCCATTTTATGTTATCTATCCTACCTAGCAATGTGTCGTATTTTATCAGGTATTTTTCCAAGGTGTTGGTCAACCTGGCTGATACTAACCTTAAGATGTATCGCTATCGATACTATTCTACATGCTTCAGAAGTATCTCCCGGCCGCTATCAGCCTAACTCCTTTAGGGAATATAGATCTTCCACCTTGGAAGCCTATTTCGGTCGATATAGACTTACCTCTTATTAAGGTATGTATATCGCGATATTAGGGCATATAGATCTTCCCCTTGGAAGCCTATTTATAGATGCTACTTATAGTCATATAGCCTATCTATTCCTTTAGGACATATAGATCTTCCTCGGAATATTTGATCGATATAGACTTACCGGTCGATATTAACCTATCCCTTTAGGATATATAGATCTTCCTTGGAAGCCTATTTCTGATCGCGATATAGACTTACCTCTTTATTGAGGTATGTCGGATATTACCTAACTCCTTTAGATCTTCCACCTTGAAGCCTATTTCGGTCGATATAGACCTCTTATATGTCACGATATCGACCTACTCCTTTAGGGCATATAGATCCACGTCATCGGTAAATGATATCTCCTTAACTCCTTAGGGACATATAGATCTTCCACCTTGGAAGTATTTAATATATAGACTTACTTATTATGTCGATCGGTACCATCCTATTATATTTCTCCTTTAGGATATAGATCTTCTACCTTCCAAAATTCAACCTATCCCTTTAGGATATAGATCTTCACCTTGGAAGCCTATTTCGGATGATAGACTTACCTCTCTATTGAGGTATGTCGTGCCGATATTAGCTAACTCCTTTAGGGCATATAGATCTTCGAACTAGGGCGTATTATCTCTTGGAAGGATATGTCTCTTCTATGTCCTAACCCTTAACTGCTATATAGATAGATCTTTACCTTCCTATTATGTCCCGTCTATATTTACTTATTATGTCGATATTAACCTATCCCTTAGGTATATATAGATCTTCCACCGAACTAGATACATCCCACTATTAACCTATCCCTTAGCATATTTGATTTGATATAGACTTACTCTCTTATCTTCCACCTTGAAGCCTATTCGATATCTTATGTCTCTTTTAATGGAGATTAACTTATTTCGATCTAGATTTGATTGATATTTACGATAGATATATATCCCTTCCTCCACCTGGTGGAAGACTCGGCCGATACCGATATTTTAGATCTTTTAGCCTATGTCACGGATTGCAATTCTTTAGGTAGATCCACCTTGGAAGCCTAATAGAGATAGACTTCCTCAGGGAGCTGGAAGCCTATTTCCCCGGATGATCACTACTTATATAGCTCCATGATCTTCCCGGGAAGTCACGAGGCCATCGATATTAGCCTAACTCCTTTAGGGCATATAGATCTTCCACCTTGGAGCCTATTTCTCCGATATAGACTTACCTATTAAGGTATGTCCTGCAATATTGCCACTGGGAATATAGATCTTCCTTATTGATATGACTTGCTTATTAATTAACTCCTTTTGGACGGTAGATTTAAACCTATCTTCTATTTAGGTGAATAGCATAATTGCCATATGAACATATTTGTTAGATATAGGACTTATTTATTATGTCCCTATTAACCTATCCCCTTTAAGGATATATAGATCTTCCTCTGGAAGCATATTTTGGTCGATATAGACTTCTTATTGAGGTATGTCCCGGTAGATATCCCTAACTCCTTTAGGGCATATAGATCTTCCCCTATTTGGGTCGACTTAATGTCCCTACGAGGTATACATATAGCACATGTATGTTGCCAATATAACTAACTCCCCCTGGGAGGTATGTCCCGGCCAAGACAAACCTAACTCCCCCTGGGAGGTATCGGTCGATATTGGCCTATCTTCTTAGTTTCCTTACCCCCTTTTCTTTCCTTATTAGGGACCCACAAAACCTTACCCATATCAACTACAAATATGGAAAGATTTTAAAAAAATTAAAATCTCTCTTTAATCCTTTGTAGATAGCTATAAAAGGAAATATTTTAAAATTTTAAAACACTCTTTTAAAACCATGAGGATGACTATAAAAGGAAATTAAAATCTTTCTTTTAACCATTGTAGATAAGTACAAAAAGGAAAGATTTTAACAAAATAAAATCTCTCTTTTAACCATTGTAGATAACTACAAATAAGGAAAGATTTTAACAAAATTTTATTTTAAACAAAACTTCCTTTTTCCTTTACTTATGGTCGGCCCCATGCTTGGTCACCAAGCATGGCTTCGCCAACCACTACATGAGCTCCAAAATAAAACTTGGTCGGCCCCCTTTCTCCAAGCAAGGATGTGTCCGGCCCATTACTTGGGTAAGAAGTGGACTATGTGGATACAAGGCATTATAGAGGCTACAACAGGGACCGAGAGGAGAAATTAGTTTTGGTCTCCCGATGAGCTTGAGCTTCTTGTGTTCACCCCGAACACCCAACTCAAGTTCATCAATAATAACTCATACCAATAAAGAGTTATTATTGAACTACTACACCAATCCCAAATTACATTATGAGCTTCTTCTTATCATGAGTGCATTTTATCTCCCTGTGTTTAAGATATCGAATGTCCATTAATTAAATAAGTTACTGACAACTCACTTAATTAATATCTAGCTCCAAGAGTAGTACCACTCAACTTTATTGTCATGTCAGACTAAGTCCACCTACAGGGTTTACATGACAATCCTTATGAGTTCCTTAAGGGGACATTATCAACCTAGATTATTAGGACACAGTTTCCTTCTATAATCAACAACACACCATATAAATAATATTATTTCCCAACTTATCAGACCTATTGATTTATCGAACTAAATCTCACTCATTAATAAATTAAAGAAATAAATACTAAGTATACGTGCTTGTTATTATATCGGGATTAAGAGCATACACTTCCATAATAACAGAGATCTTGTTCTTTTATTAAGTTAGTATAAAAAGAACTACCTCAAATGGTCATGCTCAATACACACCTAGTATACTAGTGTAATTTTATAGTTAAGATAAACTAATACCAAATTACACTACAACCACTCCAATGGTTTGTCTCATTCCATCTTGGTTGTGAGCTACTATTTATAATTTATAGGAAACTGATAACATGATCTTCTGTGTGGCACCTCACACCATGTTATCTGCAATATAAATTAAACGGGCAACTGTATTTAACATAAATGCAGATATTTGACCAATGTGATTCTTATTTCAAACTAAGTGTTTATACAAAAAGCTAGACTTTTAGTATACATTCTAACAATCTCCCACTTGTATTAAAAAACTATGTTGCCATATATGTTATCATACATCTGATTCTCATCCCCTCAACATGCCCATCAAAAGCTCTTGCCTTAAGGGCCTTAGTGAAAGGATCCAGGTTATCTCCTGATGTAATCTAGGTGACAACAACTTCTCCTCGTTATACGATGTCTCGTATTGGGTGGTACTTGCACTCTATGTGTTTACTTGCCTTATGGGCTCGTGGTTCCTTCGAGTTTGCTACTGCACCAAATAATTTTGGGCAAACCAGGAATCACATCTAAGTCCATCATGAAGTTACTGAGCCATTCAGCTTCTATGGCTTCCTCTGAGGCTGCCACATACTCTGCTTCCATGGTGGAGTCTGAAATGCATTTCTGCTTAATACTTCTCCATTGTTATGCCTCCACTTCCTAAAGTAAACACAAAACCCCAAGGTTGACTTACTATTGTCCCTATCTGATTGGAATGCTTGGTCTACCAACATATAATCTCTAGTCCTTCTCAGGTACTTTAATATATGCTTTATGACAGTCCAATGTCCCTATCCTAGATTACTTTGATATCTGCTAACCATGCCCATGGTAAAATAGATATTCGGTCTCGTGCATGACATAGCATACATTAGGCTTCCTACAGCTAAAGCATAAAGAACTACATTTATTTCTTCTATCTCTTTTGATGTCTTCGGAGACATCTCTTTAGATAGAGATATTCCATGCCTAAAAGGTAGAAAACCTTTCTTGGAGTCTTGTATGCTAAAACGAGTTAAGATGTATCAACATGAAGCTTGGGATAAGCATAATATTCTTTTCTTGCGATCCCTTATTACTTTGATCCCAAGAATATGTCCGCATTCTCCCAAGTCCTTCTTATCGAATTGCTTGGACAACTTTCTATTACTTTAGATATTGTTGTCAACTAATAAAATGTCATCTATGTATAGTACAAGAAATATCACCACGTGTATATATAAGACTTATCCTCTAAATCAAAAGACCTGATTACTTCATTAAACCGATATTCTAAGATCTTGAAGCTTTAGTCCATAAATAGACGATTGAGCTACTTATACAAGATGCTCTTCTCTGCAATAAACCCCTCTGGTTACTTCATATGGATGTTTTCTTCAAGACTTCCATTAAAGAAAGTTGTCTTGACATCCATTTGCCAAACCTCATAATCCATATGAGCAGCAATAGATAAAAGTATCCAGATAGACTTAAGCATAACTACCGGTGAAAAAGTTTCCTCATAATCGATTCTCTCTTTCTGAGTATATCCTTTTGCAACAAGTCTTGCTTTGAAAGTTTCCACCTTCCCGTCTGTCCCTCTTTTTCTTTTGTAAACTCATTTACACATAATGGCTTTTACACCATTTGATAGTTCTACAAGCTCTCAGATCTACATAGATTCTATTTCAGAGTTCATTGCACTTTGCCAAGATGTTGCATCTTTATCTTGGAGTGCTTCTTCATATGTGCAGGAATCAGGTTCATGTTCACCAGGGATCAAGTCCAAGACTCTCCCAAAAATATGAATCTACCAGGTTGTCAAACAACCCTCCCACTACGATGTGGCACTGCTTGTAATTGTGCATCATTTGTGACACGTGTTGCAGTTTCTTATGGTATCTCATCTTGTACAGTTGGTACTAGTTTAAACGTGTCTTCTCTAATTTCCTTAAGAACAATTTTACTCATGAACTTGTGGTTTATTATATAGTCCTCTTCTAAAAATCAGGCATTGGTTCCAATAATGATCTTCTGATCTTGAGAACTATAAAATAAACTCCCTTTTGTTCCTTCAGGATAACCCACAAACAAGCGAACTTCTGTACGTGATTCCAACTTATCAGTGTCTCCCTTCAGCATATGTGCTGGACTACCAAATCCGATATATGACTACCATTCCATAATTCTATGGGAGTAGAGGGTACTGACTTAGAAGGTACCATATTCAGAATGTACACTGTTGTTTCTAGAGCATATCCCCAAAACGAATTTGATAATTTAATAACTCATCGATCTAACCTTCCATAAGTCGTCATACCTTCATTATGCCACCATTCCTGGGTATATACCAAAAGGGGATTGAACTCAACCTCTGATAAGTAACTCCTAAACTCTCCTAAGAGGTACTCGCCACTACGATCACACCGTAGTGTCTTGATACTTTTACCATGACGTTTCTCCACATCAGCCTTGTACTCTTTGAACTTATCAAAGCACTCAGACTTGCGGTGCATCAAGTAAATGTACCAGTATCTTGAATAGTTGTCTATAAAAGAGACGAAATATTCGAAACCACCTCTTGGCCGGATAGTCATAGGTCCACACAAATCAGAATGAATCAATTCCAACACATCTTTGGCTCTATACCCCTTGGCTTTAAAAGGTCTCTTGGTCATTTTTCCTTCCAAGCAAAACTCCCAGGTTGGAAATTTTTCCACCACCAATGAACCCAAAAGTTCATCGGCTATTAACCTTTGAATCCTACTCAAGTTAATATGACCTAGCCTTAGATTCCAAAGATATGTTTGGTTCATTTCCGAAGGTTGCTTTCTCTTATTAGAATTAGAAGATGTGTTATTAATTTCCATTTGTTGCATCGTGGGAGTTTTTAGAGTATACAAATTGTCAACTAATGTACTAGAATAGATAATCACTCTATTTCCTTGACAATCACTTTGTCATCAAAAGAAATAGAATATCCATCCTCAAATAGTTTAGAAACTGAAATCCAATTCTTTCTAAAACTTGGTACATAAAGGTAATTTCTCAAAATCTATATTTTATTCCTATCAAAGGATAAATAAACATCTCCCACTGCAACAATCACCACTTTCGTAGCATTGCCCATGTAAACGATGATTTCTCCTTCATGTAGTTGTCGAGTTTCCTAGCACCCTAGCAATGAATTGCAGACATGATCAGTGGTTCTCATATCTACACGTCAGGTACCGGTAGATAACACCACTAAATATGTTTTAACAATTAATGAATAAGATACACCTATATTGTTCTCATTTCTGAGATGACAGTCCACCTTAGTGTTCAAGTTTTGTTTCCAATCATTATAATTGAGACTTGTAAGTGTATTCTAAACTAGGGAATTTAAAACCATTTGAAATCCTAAGAATCACAAAATATTTGGCAAGACCAACATCTCAAAATCCTCGTGAATTTTGTATACCACGTTAGTGTGGATGTATACAAATTCAAACATTTGTAAGAGGAGATTTTATCCATTAATTTTATTATCTTGTCAACCTATCTTTATGACAAATAAAATTAATAGTTGGTCTATCTTCAATCAAATATTTGATCAAAACTTTAGAATTTAAAATAATATTGATTCCTCAAAATAATATTATTTAAATTCAACAACACCTCAAACACCGTGAATTTTGTATGCCACGATAGTGTGGATGTATACAAATTCAAATATTTGTAAGAGGAGGGTCTTACCCATTAATTATCTTGTCAACCTAAAATTACCTCAAACACCATGAATTTTGTATGTCACGATAGTGTGGACGTATACAAATTCAATTATTTGTAAGAGGAGGTTTTACCCATTAATTTTATTATCTTGTCATCCTAACTTTATGACAAATAAAATTACCTCTAACACCATGAATTTTGTATGCCACGATAGTGTGGACGTATACAAATTCAAACACTTGTAAGAGGGGGTTTTACCTAGTTTTATGACAAATTAATAGTTGATTTTTATTCGGTCACACAAATAATAGCAGTAACTCCGATGGGGACTATACTATTAAATATGCCTAAGTGTATACCATTACTTAATACTAAGTCTACTAAATAGAATTGTGCCCCTTCAGATGGAAAAGATCACACACATCCTAAATAATTTCCTATAATCATCCATTAAGGAAGTTTGATCTAGTGATCCACAAACAAACTCATCTGATGTGGAGGAGGTACTCAGAGCCAACGCGCAAGTTTGAATGAATCACTTATAAACCAGTAATGGAGATCATGAAATTTAATTAAATTCCTCTCCCACTTAGTTATTTAGAATGAGGAATTTTAACATACACACAAGCATACAAACACAAGCACACACAACATAAAAGGCAATAAATAAGAAAAATAATTTTCCAACTATTATGGCCTTTATCCATAGCTATCCTCTATGTACCATCAACCCTAGCTGCTGCCATCTTTAGCCACCACCATTGGTTCTAGTCGCCGTATATATCTTGCTTCTTTTCCACTGCGTCTCTGGTCCTCAAATAGTCTCACGCTTCGCAAGGATACGATCCGCGATAAAAATAAAATTTTACATTTATCGATCATATATTCCATGAAGCAATGTACATATAATCTAGATTGAACAAACTGTAAAATCCTAATAACTAATACAGTTCTTATTGTATTTAATATTATAATCATGCACACACATAAAATGCCCTTGACATGTCCGAGGGTCCAATCACACATAAACATAACATGGCCATAATAGTTGGATCTAGGATGCTTGCAACCACAGAGTTAATCTATTTTCACATCCTACTATTATCATGCCTAAATTATGTATGACATGTGCATAATTAAACTAAAACCAAACACACAGAGGCTAAAACCTCGCTGTGATACCAATTATTGGTTATTACTCGGAATACCGTCCTAGTTCCCCTATACAAAAATTTATATAAGTATAGAACTATCCTAGCTACCCATGTGCTCTACTAAAGTTAAATTTGGATTGCAAACGATGCTTAACATTATTAATCTAAATTATCCTTCAGAAGTTAAACTTGGATTGAAAACGATACTTAAATTTTTACTCCAAGTTTAACTGATGTGATTTTCCTAAGTTAAATCATATTACAGAAGTTATCAAATATATATTTCAAAAATCGACTTCCAGGTTAAACATGGCGAGGCACTAGGCCTTCTTGGGTATGGGATCATCCACCACTTCCTAGACAAAGCCTCTCAAAGAAATCGGATATTTAACTTCTTATAGTAAACTAGATTTAACTATAGAGACCTCAATAGAAGCACATTATCGAAACATAAAATCAAAAAATAAAATTGATAACAAAAACGATAACTTAAAATCGATAGCCTCTTATGTTTGGTTTTTCAAGATTTATACAAAGAACATGAACTAGTTATGATGCGAAAACAAATAACTAGTTATACATTTCTTTGTAGCTAAAGACCACTTGATATTCTGTTGTATTCCTCTCCTCCTCTTGGACGTTGTGTGGGCAATGATCTACCAAGATGGAATCCACTCGAACCACTTCTTCTCCTCCAAACTCTCGAGCCACCAAGGGATGCCAAAATAGGAAACTTTCTCTCTTCTTCTTCCTCTCCAAGTAACCGGCCACCAAGATAGAGTCTTCTCCAATTCTTTCAAGTTTCGGTCACCATGAAGAGATGAGTGCCGACCTTAGAAAGAAGAAAGGAAGAGAAGAAAGGATGGTGTGTCGCCGGCCTAAGGAAGAGAAAAGAGAGAGGGAGGAAGGGGTCGGCCACACCAAGGAAAAGAGAGGAGAGAATAGGATTGTGTGTCTCATGAGGCACCCTCTCCTTCTCTTTTATAATTCATGGTCAATGCAAAAAAGGAAAGTTTTAAACATAATTAAAACTTCCTTATTTGTGGCCTTCTTTTAAAAGGAAATTTTAACAATAATTAAAATCTCTCTTTTCTAAATTTCCTATTGTACATGGCAGTAAACGAAAGTTTTAAAATTAATCTCTCTTTTAAAACATGTAGACAACTACAAAAAGGAAACATTAATTAAGACTTCTCTTTTTAAATCATGGTTACAAAAAGGAACTTTTTATTAAAATCTCTCTTTTAAATATTATAGAGTGTAGCACTCTCTCTTTCAAATATTAAAACTTCTCTTTTAAAGATGAAGCAACAAAGTGTAGCACTCTCAACTACCAAAGCTTAGGAGCTTCTTCAGCAAGGTGTCAAACTTTATGGTTATGAGAAATTCTTAAAAGTCTCAAATGTAAGCAAAATAATCCAACTATATTATATTGTGATAATCGTTCTACAATTTTTGTATCAAAGGATCCAGTTTTGCATGGGAGAACAAAGCACATTTGCTTATGATTTTATTTATTAAGAGAACTTGTTAATAAAGGTGAAATCAACCTAGAGAATTGTCCTAGCAATGAACAACTTGCTGATATTTTTATAAAGCAGCTTAGAGGATCTATATTTCAAAGAATCTTGAAGCTTTAGGAGTAAGAAGCATATTTGGTTTATGGGAGACATTGTTGGATTAAACCAAATTCATGAATCAAAGTACAAATTGATTTCAATTATCTCTTCTACTTCTACAAGAAGTAAATTCAATTTCATCTCAAGTACCTCTTTATGGATTCATGAATCTTATTAGTTAATGCATTTAATGTTGTTAATATCTTGTTGATTTTCATGTCATCCAAAATTGTATAAATATGGATGAAGTGTTAAGTTTGTAACTATGTGTTGTTGCAACAAGAAGTCCAATACAAACAAATCCTATTTACTTCATAATTTTTTCTTTTCTATAAATCTCTTATTAAACTTATAAATAAATAAATAAATTTTCAAAATGAGTGAATAAGTTTATAATATCAAATTCATTCTCCATTAAATAAGTTCTAAAAAGTAAAAATTTTAAACTATCAAATAAGATATAATAGTTTAATAATATTTAAACGAATCAAAGTTAAGCTAAGTTTGAAGCAAACATAAACTCAAAAAAAATCAAGCCAAACTTAAATAACCCTTCCAGTAATTTTGTTTATTTTAGATTTGACTTAGCTTGAATTAGCTTGACTTGTTTACCACGTTAAATATAAAGTAAAATGACTTAAACGGGTCTTGAAAGGTAGAAATATTAGAGTTCATGTTGTTGGAAGTTCTCTCAATTATTAAGATTAGTCCAACTAATTCAAGTCTAATTAGTTTGCTCGTTAACAATAAGTCAAGGGTTCAAATCGACAAGCATTAATATGGTAATGTAGGTCTTTCCCTTTTGAATTCTCAACACATCTTTTCAGTTGTTGAGATACCCATTCTATAAATTTGCTCGTAAATGTACAAGCAAATACAGGTATAAATTTACTACTAGAAAGCAATCAACGAAACTCTTGTCTCACATCCACAATGACAAAAATTGATGCTTGAACCTCCTTAAGGAGAGGGGAAATGCCAAGGAACAGAGATGAGGAATCAAAGAAAATTCCAAGGAACAGCCACAACTCGAGAGATCCTGCGATCAACAGCAAAGGTAAGAGCATAAATGGAAAATTAACATCAAACTATACACGATGGAAAATTAAGATCAAACTAGGCACAATGATGATGTCAATTCACGAGAACTAACCTTCTTTGGTGTATATTATTCATAATCTAGAGGAATTCCTTGTACTTGTCAACATTCAAATTGCATTGCAGAATCATCGCGTACCAAACGAAATCTATGAATTCCAACTTTAATTCTGCATCCCAGATACTGTTAAGCTCGGTTCTATTTCACAAATGCCCCCCTAAAAAATTGACAGCCAATACCTAAGCAGGAGAAAAAGGAAGAGATGAATATGACAAAAAGAGAGGAAGTATAACTCACTATTGCTTCATAGGAGATTCCTCTTCAGATCGCTTCCTCTTGCTCCCAATGACGTCCATATTAGCCCTTATGCCTTGCGTTTCATCCAACCGAGAAGTCTCTCCCTCGAATCATGTGGTTCTTCAACACAAAGCGTCACAAGCACAAAATTGAGAACAAGACCATAGAACAAGGAAAACTAACACATATGTATCAAAACCAAATCTCATACAACAAAATGAGATAGAGAGAGAGAGAGAGGAACTTTATACTCACTGATCGTGCACAAAGAAACCTTCTAAGAGTCAAATTGTCCACATCCTATAATTTAAGCTAAAAGGGTAAGTTTTTGCACATGATGAAGCATGTCAATTGGGCTTGCCACAAAGCTTGATGACCAAGCTCATGAAGAAGGCAGGAGGCCACCACGCTCGAAGAAGATGACTGTCTTTTTACGCTTTCATCTTCTTATATTACTCCCTCTTGATCTCATCTAAACAAAGTAAACATAGCAAGAAAATTCCTCTCCTCTCCCCACTGTAGGACGACAGGCAAATAATTAGGGCCTTTTAAACTAAGAAATAAAATAAAATAGAAGTAATATAACCTTATCCTACATGCCACTCTATCCATCAGTCCCTAAACACATTGTGTAGAATTTTAAGCAAAACTCACTTAATAGATTAGAAAAAAGATATATGAAAGATCTCTGAAAAAATCTTTATTAACTAGAAGATGAAAAAAAATATCTACACAAAGAAAGCCATTGTTGATTGTACCAGGTTCCTGTTGAAGCGAGTTAGCAAGATCCATAGCAGTTAGAACTCAGTAATCAATTGATGTAATGGTGAATCAAATGCATCATGAGATCTAAATTCCGATGAGCATGCTCCTTAATCTATTGGCCAACAACAACTTCTTGATGACCTTCTTCGCATTCATCATGTATGTCTCTGCCAGCTTCTCCAAGTGGTTGACATAGCCCGACATAGCAATCCTCCGCGACACGCTTGTGCTGTCCATCAGGGTCACAAGCGCCGCCACCAGAAATTTCTTCGTCGCCGACTTCTCCTCTGGGTTCAACAGTCGGTTCAGGCTCTCTTCCTCTTTCATGAACCGTTTCTAGTTCTTATGGACCGATATCAAGCCGACGAGCGCCTCCACCGCCATCTCACGCACATGGAGCGACCGCACTTCGAGGAGTCACACCAGCTCAAGGATGAACCCCGAGTCCCCCATTGCCTTCTTCATGGCTTCCGACACGCCCCCAAGGTGCAACACCGCCTTCAGCACATCCTCCTGGACGCACACTTTGCCACCCCACTGCAAGAGCAGAGCACGATCGAGGAAGCCAGAGACCACCAAGTGGTCGACCATTGCCGCACTCGGTGACGCGGCGTAGAGGTTCACGATCTCTCGTAGTGCCACCTCCTTTACCTTGGGCCAGCCGGTGTCGAGCACCCAAACCAGCTCTCAGAGGACACCCTTCTTCTTCTTCATGTGGTCGCTGCCAAGAAATGCGAGCTTGTCTTCCACATCCATGGCCTTGCAGTGTGATTACTGAGGTGGAGGAAGAGGATGAGTAACGGATAAAGATCTAAAAGGAGGAGTAACAAATGAAAATCCAGAAGAAGGAAGGAGTTAAGTGTTAGCATTTCTCATCTTCACCTTCGCCTTCGATGGTAGTAGGAAGAGAAACCTAGAGGGGCCACAAAGTGGAACGAAGAAGTGTGTGACTTGTGATTTTGGGTCTTTGCTTTTAGATGTAGGGTAAAAATTTCCATTTTTATTTGTGATTAATAATGAAAGTCAGACATGTGTCCCAATTTCTAGCGTGAGTTTTGTGGTGGGAAAATACAATGCTTGTAATTTCATTGACAATGATTTATAACCATTATCTTATTATCACAACGACAACGGTTTATGCACCTTTGTTCCAAGCATTGTAAAATATTCTCATTGACAATGGTTCATTTCACTGTTGTCTCAACTGTTGTTAAAATTATCTTTTGGGGTAACTATTGCATCAAAGACAACAGTTTTATCAAAAATCGTTGTCTTTTGCCAAATTTACAACACTTTTTCCTAAAATCGTTGTCTTTCCACCGTTGAGAAAGATCAAATTTCTTGTAGTGCTAGCAAGCAGGATGACATGGGAAGCGAGTCGACGAGCTTGGTATATTCGAGTGACAAGGTGCTATGGAAGAGTATACCGACAGATAAGAAGGAAGTGTGTGGCACATTCAAGGGACGAGAAGCCAGTGAGGAAGCTTGCTCAAGAAGAAGACCGGAGTTGAGTTTGAGTGACTTAATTCTTGACGATCGGAGCATCACCCAAGCGAGAAAGATCAAAGAAGATCAACTTAGAGGTTCATCTTAAAGACCCGAGACACATCATTTGTACTTGAGGGCACCTCGGGTGCTAGAATTGCATCTGTCGATTTTTGGAATTGAGGCACCTCAGATAAAAAAGCGTGAAGGCACCTCAAGCAAGCTCGAAGGTTCCTTAAGCAGAGGCGTGGAGGTACCTCCAATGACATTGAGGCACCTCAGATTTCTATATTTCTTTTTAGGCTATTAACCCCCCCCCCAGCCTTCCTAATGTGGACCTACAATTAGTATTAGAGTCCAACCATCTTAGAAGGACTAACTGCCAACTAAAGTAGTAAAGAGATGGTCAGAGCAAGCATTCATCCACTGAAATTTGAGGGAGACTTCGCTACATGGAAGAAGAAGATGGAGTTATTTTTTAAAATGGATTTTGACATATTACTTATAATTAAATATGGTTTTACATCACCTAGAGATTAGCAAGGATCCAAAAAAAGAAAATAATTTTGGAGCAAGAAGGAGCAAGCAGACTCTGTGGCAAACAACAAAGCAAAGTTTTATCTGCTAAACATTCTGCCACCTCAAGAAGTCAACCGGATCGGCCCTTACGACTCTGCCAAGGAATTTTGGGATAAATTATTAGAGCTGCATAAAGGGCCATCGGAGGCTAAGCTAGCAAGATGGAACTTGCTTAGAAATCAACTAACAAACCTTTAGATGTAAGAAGGAGAAATGGTACCCCAATTGCACGGAAAGATCAAGAAGCTTATCACCAGATGGATGAACCTCGGAGAATTGGTAACAAACAGATACTCAATCGATATGCTCTCAACGTCTTTCTGAGAACACCCAAATGGACGTCGATAGTAGATGCCTACTACTTTTCCAAGGACCTCGAGGTAAGTAGCTTAGAAAATCTATTTTCTACCTTTGAATTACATGAGTCTAGATGTGCAGGAGTAAGAAAGGACAAGGAGTTAAATAACAACATCGCCTTTAACACAAGAAAGGTCAAACCAGATTTTGACACATCTCTCGATGAAGATGAAAAAACTTATGTGGTAAGAAAATTTTCAAAGTTCTTTAAAACTAACAAATTCAACAAGTTTCGGCCTAAGAGGCTTCCATTGAACAAACGAAAAGTATGATACTACAACTATAATGAGGAAGGACATATAAAAGAGAATTGTCTAAAATTAAAAGTCAAAGGCAAAAGGTCAAGAAAGATGAAACAAAAGACTCTCAAAACAACATGGGACGAGTCATCATCAAAAGAGTTTGAACTGGAGAAGTATGCCAGACTAGCACTAATGGTGAGTCACCAAGTAGAGAACATCAATAAAGGGAAGTTACTTCAGAGGAAAGCAGTGATAAAGGGGGAAAGTCAAACTTTGAGATCAACATGGTAAGTGAGGTATATCTTCTTCCTCCTAACCAACTTTATGAAAGTATAAAATCAATGTCTAAATCTTTATGTGAGCTTAAAACTAAGAATATCAAATTGAAAAAGGAAAATGTGAATTTGAAAACTATATTAGCTAAAGTATGTCCACTATAAGAATTTGATAAAGTTAAAAATAAAAATACAAAATTAAAAGAATATACAGAATGTCTTAAAAATTCTACATGCTCACATTCTGTAATTTCAAATTTCAAACATTATAGCGGACTTAATTGGTATATTAGGAATTATAGGGGCTAAATTGAAAAAATACTAAAAAATAGCATTTCAAGAAAATTTCTAATAAATCTTGTAGATAAAAATTTATTTTGGATTCCTAAATCATATTTAGACTGATGTAATTTATTTCATATGCTTAGATTATTTGCTTGAAATATTAACATATTAGATAAAATTAATTATTTTGTATATCTTTTATCCACATTTTTGCCTAATTTTTTTTGTAAAAAATGAAATTATTATTTGTTAACAAAAAAAATTCAAAATTATTTTACCTTAATTTATTTTTTATGAATTTTAAAAAAAATAGATTTTTAAAAATTAAAATTATTTTGAAAATAGATTTTTAAAAAAAATATTTTTTTGTGATAATAAGTTAGGTTTTCTATTAGAATAAAAATTTTCAATTTTTTTTGTAATTATCTAATTTTTGTGAATTTTTTATCAAAAAATTCTATTTTAAATTTTTTTTTAGAGATAAATTTTGAAAATATTGATTTTTAAGCTAAGTAACGTTATATTTTAAATATTGAAAAAAATAACTAGCAAGATTTTTAGAATTAAAAATCTATTTTTAAATATTTAAATTCAAAAATAACCATTTCTGTTAAAAAAAAAATTATTATGGTTCTAATAATAATACTTTATTCATGAAAATTTTTGTCATGTTTCTAATACTAATGTTTGTCATTTCTAAAAATTTTTAGCATTTTTAAAAACATAAAAATAATTTTTAAATTATTTTTTTCAAAATTGAGGTTAATTGATAAAAATTATTTCTTTTAAAAATTAATTTTGGTAGAATGTCATATTATTGAAAACTCTTTTAAAACCCCCAAGAATATTTCCCAATATTTTTTACTTAGTTTTTCTATGTTCCCTAATTTTTTTTTTTAAGGTGATCAAAGAGGGAGAGGGAATAAGTTAAGGGGGAGGTAATTGCACAATTACAACTTATTGCAAAATTATTTCTTGTACTTATTGCCAAATTTATTTTCTTAAATTGTTTTATAGTTTATTAACTTAAATTGGATTGATACACATCAAAAATGGAGAGATTGTAAGTACCCCAAGTTAGTTTTGATGTGGTCAACCAGGTTAAGTTAGGTCTTGCAGTTTTGATGCATGTGTCTTAGTGTGCAAAACTTGGTCAACCAAGTTAAGTTAGGTCCTGCAATTTTGATGCTTTGTGTTTGAGTGTGTAGAAATTTAGGAACACAAAAAGTCGAACAGAAGATGTAGCTAGCGAGAAGGATGGTATGGGAAGCAAGTCGACGGGCTCGGTGCATCCGAGGGATGAGGTACTGTGGAAAAGTACACCAACGGATGAGTAGGAAGTGTGTGGCTCATTCGAAGGATAAGAAGCCAGGGAGAAAGCCTACTCAAGGAGAAAATCAGAGTTAAGTTTGGGTGAACTCAATTCTGAATGACCGGAACATCAGCTAAGCGAGCGAGATCGAAGAAGATCAACTTGGAGGTTGATCTTGAAGACCTGAGGCGCCTCACTTGTGCTTGAGGTCGACTCGGGTGCTAAAATTACATCTACTGATTTTTAAAACTGAGGCACCTCTAAGATCAATTTGATAACGAGTCTGTCACACTCGTAAAATAAATTAACAAATGTATTTTCCACTAAACCCCTTAACTACACAAAGATGTTATAATAACGAGCCCAGGATCGAACCTCGAGGAACCAACGGTAGGATGTAATCTAGGATTGTCAATTATTCCTATTTTTGGGGTTTTTAATATGAAAATAGGGGTTTAAACTTGAATCTAAGTCTAAGAAAAGTGAAGCAAAGCAATAAAGAAATTAATCTAAAGAAAAAGTGAAACCTAACTAGGTGCCAATGATCAAACCATAACGCATTGTCATCCTACGTTTTGATTAAATCATTAACACACTTAAACTAAGAATGAAATATAAAACACAATTAAATCTATAATCTTAAGCATAGAATAAAGTAGCAAGACATAAGGTAAATCTAATCTAAAGCACCAATTAAAACCCTAATTTAAAACCTATCCACTTAACAATTAACTAAGTACAAATTAAACTTCAACAAAGAAAGAAATACTAGATTACTTGCTAAAAACAATTCAAACATAAAAAGAATCTATGCCAAGCTGTAAAAATAGTAAATAAAAGGAAATAAACCCTAACCGATCCAACTCATAACCAATCTATACAAGTTTCACACTCTTGCCGTCACACAAGAGTGCCGAAGTCGAGAACACTCAACTCCGGACCTCAATGAAGAACCTCAGCTGTGTATCAGCTCCAGGTATGCTCAGCAACGCCGACAAACCACCTCCGGCGAGCTAGAACAACCCTAAACCGACTCAAGTGCCGAAAATGCTGGAAATCTGCAATCCCGGATCTCTGGATCTGGATGGAAGATGAGGACTGAGGATGGTCATCGGATGAAGCTCAGCAACGCCGGAGGACCACCGTCGAACATCGCTGATGGGAATCGGAGCTCAGATCTGAGAAAACACCCACAAATCTGGTGAAACAGAGAGATGTCGGGAGAAGAATAACACCGGAGAGAACACCCTCCGATGGCTCCAGATGATCGGGACGACGATGCCTTGAAGCTCTGCAATGATGTCGAAGCTTGAAAGATTGATCGGAGAGGGAATCGGGGCCGGAATCCTGAAGAAAACGCGCGCCGGGACACGAAGCTGTGCGCGGAGGAATCGACACTGGAAAACACTGTAGCTTCTCTGTTTTGAATCAGATCTGGATCTGAACGGACGGCTGGGATGCTTCGGAGCTAAATCAACGGTGAAAGTTCGCCTAAAATCCGATCCGAAGGTACTGATCTTCATCAAGGTTCTGGATCTACTCTCCCTTAGGTCGGATCGACCTTCACTGGATGGTTCAGATCTGCCCACTCTTCGATGAACATCCCAGATTAATTCGGGCTTGATCAATGGTTGTATGAACTCAGATCTGGATCAAAACCTCTGGATCTTCATCTATGTATGAGATCTCCTCCTCATTAGGTTAGATGGGCCAGATCTTCAATGGATGACTCAGATCTGCTTGATTGTAGATGAACGGTCCAAATAACTCCAAGGTTTGATCGTCTCGTTTAAACTCTGATTCGAGCCCAATTTCGGTTCGAATAGATCCAAATCCAAGATCCTTTGATGCCTATAAAATAAGAATCAAATATTAGCATCAAATAACACTAAAAATAATATAATTTATAATTAGGTCCAAAATCGATACAATGCATAAAATGTGATGTAACCATGATTTAAACCTATGAAATCAACATCAAACCATGCATATATGAATCAAAATAATACAGTAAAATCATGGTTATCAGTGGCTCATCCGAAGGATAAGAAGCCGGGGAGAAAGTCTACTCAAGGAGAAGATCGGAGTTAAGTTTGGGTGAACTCAATTCTGAATGATCGGAACATCAGCTAAGCGAGCGAGATCGAAGAAAATCAACTTGGAGGTTGATCTTGAAGACCTGAGGCGCCTCACTTGTGCTTGAGGTCGACTCGGGTGCTAAAATTATTGGGTTTTTTGGGTCGCGAAAATCGCTTTTTCGCGTCGCGGAAACCCCGAAACCCCCGCCACCGGATCCGTGCGAAGAAAAATAAAAACAAAATACGAGTACGAGTTTCTAAAGTCTAGATCTACACTAGATAAGAGTGTTACCCTCGATGCGATGCCCTTCGCTATCCCGCTAGTCCAACGGTTTGTCGGATCTCAAGATTGTCAAAGTAGACAACCCTCTAGAAGTATCCACACGAACAAAATTAGGTGGAGGGGGACCAAACAAAGGTGTGCTAACACCTAGGGTGTTCGGCCAAGAGAGGAGAGGGAGAGCTTGAGGAAGAAGATGATAGAATGAGCCTTGAATGAAAAAAATGAATTCCATTCATTTTGAGTGGTCGGCCACACCAAGTGTAACTCCTCTCATTAATGTGGTCGGCCACATTAAAGCAAAGGAGAAGATGTAACTTCTATTAGGTGGCACAATCATGTGTTAACTATGATGATGTGGCACATCATCATTGGCCACTTAATGCCAAGTCACAAATGATGTGACATAAAGTCAAGTCAAACTTGACTCTTCCTCTTCCTCTCAAGTCAAGTCAAACTTGACTTAATCTCTCTCATGGTTGATCTAATCCAACCATTTAATTCAAGCCAATTTAATATAATGAATCTAATTCATTTAATTAAATTGATTCAATGAGTCATAATCTAAATTAGACTCATTGAACATATGAATCAACTTGAGTCCAACTCAAGTAGCCCAATTAGGATTACTCTTAATCCAATTTGATTCATCACATTAATCTAATCCTCTTGGTTCATCATATGAACCTAATCTCCATCTAATTGTCCTTAGTGTGTGACCCTATAGGTTCTTGTAATGTTGGCAAACCCCTAAACCCATTTAGGAGCATAAGTAATGAGCGGTATCTAGCAACACATCATTACTACCCAAGTTACAAGAATGTTGAGATCCAACATCACCTTGTGACTACTAATTGTGACTCCTCACAATATATGACAAGTGTCCTTCTATCCTAGACATCTAGATTGATCAATGTGAGGCATAGACCGTGTCATCCTCTGACCAATCTAACTCTTGAACTCCAAGTAGACTCACTAAATCAAATGAGCTCAATATCTCATATTGACTCATTTGGGCATGGCCATGCACTTCGTAGTCTCACTCTATCAAGAATATCGATGTCTCTCCCATCATATAGGAGGGATAGATCTCATCTACATCACTCACATTCCTCTGCATAATTCATTACATACCCAGTAATCGCCTTTATAATCCACCCAGTTACGGGTGACGTTTGACGAAACCAAAGTACATAACTCCTTATGTAGGGATCCATGGTGACTTCAGGTCCAAGGACTAGTAGTCATAATAATAGTCACATGAGAAAGTATATGACACTCATATAACGATCCATGATACTTTATCATGGCGGGTCATTCAGTATACATTCTCCAATGCATAACCATGTGTCAACTTGATATCTCTATATCCATGATTTGTGAGATCAAGTCATCGAGTTGACCTACATGCTAGTCTTATTGCATTAACATTGTCCCTGAATGTTAATACTCGACTAGGAATGATTAAGAGTAGTGTTCCCTATATCATCTCATTATTGGTTCAACTAACCGATTAATATAGGTGAGAACCTTCTACTCAAGGACGCTATTATACTTTGTTTATTTGACACCAATACAAGTAAGTATAATAACCAAAAATAAATGCCTTTATTTATATAAGAATATGAGACAACAAGTCCATAATACAATCATCAAATGATTGGCTCTAGGGCTCTAACTAACAATCTCCCACTAGCACTAGTGCCAATCAGTGTAGGCTCTAAGCCCCAATGACCTAGTGTGACCATCATGCTTCCTCTGTGCTAAAGCCTTCGTCAAGGGATCTGAGATGTTAGCCTCTGTAGGTACTCTATAAATCTTCACATCTCCTCTTTCGATAATCTCTCGAATGAGATGGAAGCGCAGTAGTATGTGTTTGGTCCGCTGGTGTGAGCGAGGTTCCTTCGCCTGTGCTATATCTCCATTGTTGTCACAATAGAGCTCAATAGGGTCAGCGATACTGGGAACCACCCCAAGTTCAGTGATTAACTTGCGGATCCAAACTGCCTCCTTTGCTGCCTTTGATGCAGCAATGTACTCGGCCTCTGTCGTAGAATCAGCTACTGTGTCCTGCTTCGAACTCTTCCAGCTCACAGCACCACCATTTATGCTAACTACGAATCCTGATTACAATCGATAATCATCCTGATCGGTCTGGAAGCTGGCATCACTGTAACCCTTTACAGATAGCTTATCATTGCCTCCATATATCAAGAAATATTCTTTAGTTCTTCTTAAGTACTTAAGAATATTCTTGACCGTTATCCAGTGACTTTCACCTGGATCTGACTGGTATCTGCTCATCATGCTCAAAGCATACGAGACATCAGGTCGAGTACATAGCATGGCGTACATGATAGATCCTATGGCTGAGGCATAAGGGATCTTATCCATGCGGTCTCTCTCCTCTCTAGAAGAGGGACCTTGAGTCTTCGAAAGACTCACGCCATGTGACATCGGCAGAAATCTCTTCTTGGAGTTCTGCATGGCAAACCGAAGGAGTACCTTGTCAATATATGTACTCTGACTTAGGCCAAGCAATCTCTTAGATCTATCTCTATAGATCTGTATCCCTATAATGCGGGATGCCTCACCTAAGTCCTTCATTGAGAAGCAACTCCCTAGCCAGGTCTTGACAGACTGAAGCAAAGGGATATCCTTCCCAATGAGTAGTATGTCATCCACATACAATATGAGGAAGACAACTATATCCCCTACAACCTTCTTGTAGACACAAGGCTCATCTTCGTTCTTGATGAAACCAAACTATTTGATTGCATCATCGAATCAAAAATTCCAGTTCCGAGAAGCTTGCTTTAGTCCATAAATGGACCTATGCAACTTACATACTCTGCTAGTATGCTGTGGATCTACAAAACCCTCAGGTTGTGTCATGTACACATCCTCGAGCAGGTTTCCATTCAAAAACACAATTTTGACATCCATCTGCCATATCTCATAGTCATGGTATGCTACAATAGCAAGCATGATCCGAATGGACTTAAACATCGCTACTGGAGAAAAGGTTTCATCATAGTCAATACCATGAATTTACTTGAAACCTTTAACTACCAAGCGACCCTTATAGATAAGTCCATCCATGTCAGTCTTTCTCTTAAAGACTCACTTACACCCTATGGGTTTTACCCCTTTAGGTGGATCAACCAAAGTCCATACTTGGTTGGTGTACATGGATTCCATCTCAGATCTCATGGCCTCTAGCCATTTCTCAGAATCTGGTCTCATCACAGCTTCCTGATAGGTGGTAGGCACATCCTCTATGAGCACAACGTCATTATGGTCAGACAAGAGAAATGAGTATCTCTCAGGCTGACGACGTACCCTATCAGACTGCAAAGAGGTATGTCTACTTCAACTGGTTGTTGTTCCTCAACTCTTTATGGAACAACATCATCCACAACACTTTGTGGTTCCAGTTTAACTTCCATCGAGGCTTCAGTGCTATTGTTCACATCTTGAACTTCTTCAAGATCGAACGTGCTCCCACTAGTCTTTCTAGAAACAAAGTCCCTTTCTAGAAAGACCCCAGTCTTTGCCACAACTACCTTGTGCTGACTAAGAATGTAGAAGTAATATCCCTTAGTTTCCTTGGGATATCCAATAAAGTAGCACTTGTCGGATTTGGGTCCTAATTTGTCTGAAACTTGAAGTCTAACGTAAGCCTCACAACCCCAAATCCTCATAAAAGACACCTGGGCATCTCTCCCAGTCCATATCCTATATGGTGTCTTTATCACGGCCTTGGATGGAACTCGGTTGAGTATAAAAGTTGTCGTATCTAGAGCATAGCCCCAAAGGAATGACGGAAGATCTGTGTGACTCATCATAGATCGTACCATATCTAATAGGGTACGATTCCTCATTTTGGATACATCATTCCACTGTGGTGTTCCAGGAGGAGTGAGTTGGGATAAAATCCCACACTCAGTTAGATAGTCACGAAACTCATGGCTAAGGTATTCTCCACCTCGATCTGATCGAAATATCTTAATACTCTTGCCAAGCTGGTTCTGTACTTCATTCTTGAATTCTTTGAACTTTTCAAAGGATTCTGACTTATGTGTCATCAAGTACACATAACCATATCTACTGAAGTAATCAGTAAATGTGATGAAGTACTTATAACCGCCTCTAGCAGCGACATTGAAAGGGCCACATACATCACTGTGTATAAGACCTAACAAGTCAGTCACTCTCTCACTGTGCCCACTAAAGGGAGTCTTGGTCATCTTGCCTAGTAGGCATGACTCGCACGTCTTATAAGATTCAAAATCAAATGAGTCCAGCAAACCATCCTTATGGAGCTAGGATAAGCGCTTGTCATTTATATGACCTAAGCGACAGTGCCAGAGATAGGTTTGGTTCAGGTCATTTGACTTGAACTTCTTGGTATTTATGTTATAGATAGGGCTTTCAAGGTCTAGAATGTAGATTCTGTTCATTAGAGGTGCACTACAATAGAACATATCTTTTAAATAAACAGAACAACATTTGTCCTTAATTATAAAAGAGAAACCTTTCTTGTCCAAACAAGAAACTGAAATTATGTTCTTAGTTAATGCAGGCACATAACAACAATCATCCAACTCTAATACAAGCCCAAAGGGCAGAGATAGAAAATAAGTCCCTTCAGCAACAGCAGCAACCCGTGCTCCATTGCCTGCGCGTAGGTCCACCTCGCCCTTCGCCAATGCCCTACTATTTCTCAACACCTACACATTAGTACAAATGTGAGATGCACATCCAGTATATAATACTCATGATGAAGAAATAGATAGATTGACTTCTATAACATATATACCTTGAGTGGAAGTCTCACTTCGCTTCTTCTTAAGATCTTCCAGGTACACCTTGCAGTTCCTCTTCCAGTGCCCGGTCTGACCGCAGTGGAAGCAGGTAGCATCCTTGGCGACCCCTCCTTTAGGCTTCAGTGCCTTGCCTTTGCCCTTGGCTTGAGACTTTCCTTTGCCTTTGGGCTTGCCCTTGCCCTTGAGTTTCTGAACCATCGTAGCAGTGGGGCTTAACCTTCTAAGGTTATTTCGGTGATTCTTAACATGCTAAGCAGCTCGAGCAGTGGCTTATCAATTTCATTCATATTGTAGTTTAGAACGAACTGACTATAGCTATCCGGAAAGGATTGCAAGATCAGGTCAGTGGCCAGCTCTTGGCCAAGCGGGAATCCCAACCTCTGTAGGTTTTCTATGTACCCAATCATTTTGAGTACATATGGGCCTACGGGAGCCCCATCTGACATCTTGCACTGAAATAGTGCCCTTGAGATCTCAAATCTCTCATGCCGCGCTTGTCCTTGATACAGTTGACGAAGATGTTCAACCATATCGTAAGCGCCCATCAACTCGTGTTGCTTCTGAAACTCAGAGTTCATGGTTGCGAGCATTAGACAGGACACATCTAATGTGTCATCTTGATGCTTCTTGTAAGCATCTTTATCTCGCCATGGGCATTGGCGGAGGAGCCTCGAATAGGTCGCTCCAACGATTCGTTCCTAGGTGATAACTATTCTCAAGTTCCTGTACCAGTCCAGGAAATTTGCTCCGTTGAGCTTGTCCTTCTCAAGGACAGAACGTAGGGAGAAGGTGTTCGTATTCGACGTCATGGTTATCTACAACAGAAAAATGCAGAAAATAAATATCATATTCTTTTAAATCATTTAATTAGGCCTTTAACTAAATGATGCTCCCACTGAATTCTATAATTCACGTGGGACAAGATCCACATCATACTAACCCTTGAGTTAGTTTTGGCTAATACGCCCAAGATTTAGTATGATCGGTAGGTAACGATTTACCAATTACATCTCTATGCAACTCTTGTTTATAGGATCATTATCCGCAGTTATATTAAAACTTGAGTTAGCTTTGGCTAATACGCCCAAGAATTAATATAAATGTGATTTATGTCCTATCTTTCCAACCGTTGAAAGAATGCCTATAGTTGTACTAAATCCAACCGAGTTAACTAGGAATACTCAATCTAATTGAGTTTGTACTCGCCCATTTGTTGATAAGCGGGACCAAGATTGTCCCTCCGTACCCTACCAGGATAATATGTGTTGCTCTGCTTTGGCATATTCAACAACACATATGATCGAGGTAGTGATAGGTATCACGGCACGATAGGAATTAGAGTTGACGTGATTTAGATCTAATCTAATCGTCGATGTGTATCAAATACGCGATAGATCTAATCTAATCGAAAGGGTGCATCTTGTATACGATTTAGATCTAATCTAATCGTTAGGCACTAAGTAATTACTAATCATGCATCACATACACAAGCAATTAATTAAATTTATTTGTGATTAGTCATGGCCCTACTACGATCTTCTCAAGCCAATGAGAAGATCGGATGGTCAACCTAAGGTCAACAGCTTCTCAAGCTCCTCCCTTTGACCACCTTGTGTTGCTCGCGCCCTCCTCGTAACTCCGTCTCGTGTGGACCTTCCACGGCTCCAATTTTGTACATTACAATTTTGAAACTCAAGTTACATTCGAGTCTAAACTAATTTTACAACAAGAATAAATGAAGAAAGGCACGACGCGCAGGTCGCGTATCAAATATACAGCACACACAATACAAATGACGGCGCGCAGGCCGTAATATGAATTACAACACAAATATACCAATCCAATTGGGTATTTTTGGGCCATGACTATCACAAATTATACATAATTCTAAATTATGCAATTTCCATAATTTTCTGTAATTTTAATACTAATTTTTACAATTTTTACGGGAAAAATTTCCCGGCGGTCCCGTTTAGCGGGTTTCGGGCGCAATCGCAGAACGAATCCCCTTGCGGGGCCAGGGGCAGCGCCCCTACCCGCGATCTAACCATCGCGAGTGTCCCTAAGCGATCCTACAGCGCCTTAGTCCGTTGTCCCAAAAAGTTTTGGGGCGAAACCTTGCCGTTTCGGAAAAAACTTCTCGGTAGTCGAAGCCTACAAGTGTCGAAACACTTGTGCTTCGCTTCTACGAGAAAAATACCCATAAAAATCAAAAATTTACAGAAAAATACAATACTTAATTTTTGTCATAAAAACAAAAACTAAACTCGTACAAGCTTCACACGTGGCTCTGATACCACTGTTGGATTTTTCGGGCCGCGAAAATCACTTTTTCGCGTCGTGGAAACCCTGAAACCCCCGCCACCGGATCCGTTCGAAGAAAAATAAAAACAAAATACGAGTACGAGTTTATAAAGTCTAAATCTACACTAGATAAGAGTGTTACCCTTGATGCGATGCCCTTCGCTATCCTGTTAGTCCAACGGTTTGCCGGATCTCAAGATTGTCAAAGTAGACAACCCTCTAGAAGTATCCACATGAACAAAATTAGGTGGAGGGGACCAAACAAAGGTGTGCTAGCACCTAGGGTGTTCGGCCAAGAGAGGAGAGGGAGAGCTTGAGGAGAGCTTGAGGAAGAAGATGATAGAATGAGCCTTGAATGAAAAAAATGAATTCCATTCATTTTGAGTGGCCGGCCACACCAAGTGTAACTCCTCTCATTAATGTGGTCGGCCACATTAAAGCAAAGGAGAAGATGTAACTTCCATTAGGTGGCACAATCATGTGTTAACTATGATGATGTGGCACATCATCATTGGCCACTTACTGCCAAGTCACAAATGATGTGGCATAAAGTCAAGTCAAACTTGACTCTTCCTCTTCCTCTCAAGTCAAGTCAAACTTGACTTAATCTCTCTCATGGTTGATCTAATCCAATCATTTAATTCAAGCCAATTTAATATAATGAATCTAATTCATTTAATTAAATTGATTCAATGAGTCATAATCTAAATTATACTCATTGAATATATGAATCAACTTGAGTCCAACTCAATGAGCCCAATTAGGATTACTCTTAATCCAATTTGATTCATCACATGAATCTAATCCTCTTGGTTCATCATATGAACCTAATCTCCATCTAATTGTCCTTAGTGTATGACCCTATAGGTTCTTGTAACGTTGGAAATGCCCTAAACCCATTTAAGAGCATAAGTAATGAGCGGTATCTAGTAACACATCATTACTACCCAAGTTACAAGAATGTTGAGATCCAACATCACCTTATAACTACTAATTGTGACTCCTCACAATATATGACAAGTGTCCTTCTATCCTAGACATCTAGATTGATCAATGTGAGGTATAGACCGTGTCATCCTCTGACGAATCTAAATCTTGAACTCCAAGTAGACTCACTAAATCAAATGAGCTCAATATCTCATATTGACTCATTTGGGCATGGCCATGCACTTCGTGGTCTCACTCTATCAAGAATATCGATGTCTCTCCCGTCATATAGGAGGGATAGATCCCATCTACATCACTCACATCCCTCTGCATAATTCGTTACATACCCAGTAATCGCTTTTATAGTCCACCCAGTTACGGGTGACGTTTGACGAAACCAAAGTACATAACTCCTTATGTAGGGATCCATGGTGACTTCAGGTCCAAGGACTAGTAGTCATACTAATATCCACATGAGAAAGTATATGACACTCATATAACGATCCATGATACTTTCTCATGGGGGGTCATTCAGTATACATTCTCCAATGCATACTCATGTGTCAACTTGATATCTCTATATCCATGACTTGTGAGATCAAGTCATCGAATTGACCTACATGCTAGTCTTATTGCATTAACATTGTCCCTAAATGTTAATACTCGACTAGGAATGATTAAGAGTAGTGTTCCCTATATCATCTCACTATCGGTTCAACTAACCGATTGATATAGGTGAGAACCTTCTACTCAAGGACGCTATTATACTTAGTTTATTTAGCACCAATACAAGTAAGTATAATAACCGAAAATAAATGCCTTTATTTATATAAGAATATGATACAACAAGTCCATAATACAATCATCAAATGATTGGCTTTAGGGCTCTAACTAACAAAAATTACATCTACTGATTTTTAAAACTGAGGCACCTCTAATGTGTTTGAGGTACCTCGATAAAAAAGTGCGAAGGTGCCTCGAGCAAGTTCGAAGGAGCCTCTAATGACATTGCAGGCGCCTCCAACCAGTCAAAACCATTGGCTGACCATTGGAATGTGGATAAAACTTTATCCACGTTGGAGGCACCCTAGATGGCCTTGGAGGCACCTCCAAGTAATGGCAACTTTTTCTAGAGGCTATAAAAGGCTCTCTAGATCTAAGAATTCAATAACAATCACTGTAATCATTTCCTAGCTAGTTTATGCGCTTCCAAAATCTGTAAGAGCCTACTCCACCTTCAACGAAAGAGAATTTCTAGTGCACTTTCACTTACCTTGGATTAATAACCACCTAAATTGTAACCAAGTAATTCTTGTGTCCTCTTACTTATTTTATGCATTCTCTTTTGATTGTTTAATTAATATTGTATCCTTGTAAAGTTCGAAAAACAAGAGATTTCTAACTTTCTTTTTAGGCTATTCACCCCCCTTTATTCGGCCTAATGCGGACCTATAGTATCTTAAGATATACACATACCCAAATCGTGAGTGTTCATCGATGAAGGTATTGAAGTAGCTATAACCTTCTCATACATGAGTCAACATGGGTCCACATATATCAATATGTATAAGGCCGAATACATCATTCTCTCGTTCACATTTTTCTTTAAAAGGTAACTTAGTCATATTATCATGTAAGTATGAAGCATATGTATCAAATGAATTAAATTCAAAGGATTCCAAAATATCATTCTTTTGTAATTTGGTGATGCACTTCTTACTTATGTGGTTAAGGAAATAATGCCACATATATGAGGTTAATTAATCATCTCTTCAAGAGCGTTTATTACTCATTTTGATATTGAATACGTCATTGGGTATGTCTAATGTGTAGATCCTATTGCACAATGTTCCAATCCTATAAAAAAAATACCATTTAGAGTTATGTAATAATAGTTGTTACTAAAAGTTAAATGAAAACATTTTTTATTTAAATAAGAAATAGAAACATTGTTCTTTATTAGTGAAGGAATATAATAATAATTATCCAATTTCAAAACTAATCCACTAGGGAGTTTTAGCAAATAAGTTCATATGGCTATCGCTGCAACCTTTGCTTTATTACCAACTTGTAAATTTGCTTCTCCCTTGACCAGTCTTCTATTATTCCTTAGTTCCAATATGTCATTACATATATATGAGGCATATTTTGTATCCCATACCCAAGTGTCTCAAGAAATAGTATGACATTCAATAATGAAAATACCTAAAGTAGATGGGACATCAAATGTTATCTTCTTCTTCAAGGACTCAAGATAAATCTTATAGTTTCTTCTCCAATGTCCCATCTTACCACAATAGTGACACCCTTTGGAGTTGGTTCTTCTTTCTTAGCCTTCTTCTTCCCTTTAGTTTGAGTTTTTGACTTCCCTTTAGAACCTTTCTTAAAAGAGTCAAACAACATCATAACTTTCAGTTCTTTCTTAACTGATGACTCCACTGTCTTAAGCATGTTGATCAACTCAGAAATTGTGGATTCAGTTGGTTCAATTGATAGTTCATCACAAACTATGAATAGATATTGAGCAAACTATGTAGAATTAAGTCAATACTTAGCTCATGATTCATAACAAATTCAAGAGATGTCAACCGCTCGATGTAAACATTCATCTTTAGTACAAACTGCACTGTAGATGAACCCTAATGTATCTTTGAGCAAAAGAGAAGCTTGGAGATCTCAAACCATTCAGATCTCACTTGCTCATCAAATAATTCACGAAGATGATAAACAATAGTATAAGTATCCATATGCTCATGTTGCTTTTGTAGTTCAGTAGACATCAAAGTTAGCATGATGCATCTTGCAAGCTCAGAATCAATCATATGCTTCTGATAGGCCAACATTTAGTCAGAAATTGCATCATCATCTGAACTTGAGGGAAGAGGCTCTTCAAGGACATAAGTTATCTTCTTTGTCTTCAAAATAATTCTTAGGTTTCGAAATCAATCTAAGAAGTTCAGCTTGGTCAATTTATTTGTGTCCAAAATTGAGTGCAAATTTATAGAAGTCATGCTTATTCTATTAACTTAGAAATACAAAATTGAGCATATAAGAGAGATTAAATTAAATATGACCTGCAAATAATTTACATTCATAAAAGAGATCCCACTTGCTTGTACAAATTTAAGAGCCTTTACTTTGAATTCGGAAGATGGTAGGTTGTCTCCTAGTGGATTAATATCCACTATAGATAAGAATAGCATTGGAGTGAGTCCAACGAGTCATTCTTTTGTAACAAAAGGTGATTACGCTCACCTCATATGCCTCTCACAGCCCAACAAGCGATTCTTAATTCTAGTAGTAGGTATCAAATATACCAATTATATATCATATATACATATAAATATCACATTATGATATCAACAATTAATATTTACATAAACATCATATTGTTAACTCATTAACATATATACATCATATGCATATCACTTAACTTCACCTCTTCCCACATTAACCTTAGAGTGGGTCCAACAAATTAATATTTCAAGTTAAAGTCAACCCATTAATTATGAGATCATATCTCAATAGTCTAAATATGTCTAATTTTAAGTTAGGCTTGAAGAGAGTCCAACAATCCAAATATGAAATTAAACTCTAGTTCTTACCATATTAATGAAAGATATAAGCTTTAAAATTTGAATAAGGGATTTACCTATAATTTAGGCCTCATCAATTATATGTAAAGAATGTATACAAAATTGTAAACTATCTATATGAAATAATATGACATCAATCATGACATCATTGTCATAAAATAATTAGAAATAAAAATATAATAAAAAAATTGATTTTCATAAACTATAATTCCTTAATTAGGTTAGGAAATAATTTTCAAATATAATTCCATATTTTATTAGAAAATAATTTATAAATCAGGAAGTTCCTAATTAAGTTAGGAAATAAATTCTAAAATTAGATTTTTTTTTTTTTCCAACATATTAGGAAATAATTTCCAAGATTAGAATTTCCTAATAAATTAGGAAATAATTTCTAAAATCAGAAATTCTACATCGGATTAGGAAATAATTTCTTATCCGATATTTCCTAATTTTCCAAATAAAATTTTATGACAACATACTACATGTAAAACAAAGATCTACTATCTATGTCGAAGGCACAAGCGGCTCTGATACCCCACTTGTTGGGGTCAACCATGCAAATCTCTACGTGTGCAAAATATGTTTTCAAAAAACATACAGCAGGAGCGAAATAAATTTCTAAATTATTACAACACACATCACACACAACCAAGGAACATACATGTGCTAGACATAACCGTTGATTAAAACTACATTTAGGAATTATACTTGTCAGATGACATTATCAAAAATAGCATCAACTAGCAAGCCTCACAAGACTTGCCTTTATTTGTATCTACGCCGAGATTTCTTCAAGATAACTTCACAAAGTCACAAGTTTCATTTCCATATTGGTATTAGCCAAAGGAAGGAGACAACGCAATCCGAGAGAGAACTCCATGGCACGAATTGGTGACCGGTGGCAAAGAGGAGTCGGTGACACCAAGTGGGACAGCAACTCAAGGTTGTTGTCCCATGGAGTTTGATGTTGTCCGGAGCTATGAGGTTGATGGGTGATGGTTGGTAGTTGGGTGGCTGTCAGCAATAGTTGGCCGGGAGACTGATGGTAGTAGGTGGCAGCTACAGTGGTCGATTGCGGTGGCACAAGAGGCGAAGGCATCTTGGGCCTCAACGGTGGCAAGAGAGGGAGAGGAGAGGAGAGAAAAACCTAAACCAAAATTAATTCTCTATATTTTTCTCTCATGGAGAGGTATTTATATATCTCCATCTAGGTTTGGTAAGCAAGTTCAAACTCATACCTAATAAGCCAACCCAATCCACTTGTAATAAGCTTGGTTAAAAACCAAACCAATTTAGATCATAATCAAACCAATGTCACATAAGTGGGTCCAACCTAGCTACAAGAGGCGTGGCCCATTAATACTCCCAGTCCAACAAATACTTTCTGTATTTGTCATTCATCTAGTCCAACCAGACTTACTATCTATTCGAGAATCTTATTCTCAAATTTGTTTTATGTCTTTCAGATATACTCATAGTGTGTGTGATCAAATAGGTTCCCTATTATATTGATCATTCATAATTAACCATTAATTATGAATAAATCATAAGTGGCACTTAATAGTACATTATGACCCCCAATTGATCAAAAAAATTATAGTTGATCCCAAAATAAATTCTAAACCCTTCAACATCTATAATTATCAGTATATTTGTTCCTTTTGCTTATTTTATACCAACTTGGTTCAAGACATGATCTATGTGTCAATCCCCACTAGGCTGACTACGTTACACCTAGTCCAAGTTGTATTCCTTGTCTAATGGATTCAAATTACTCAAATAGCACATGTCCAAGAAAACTTTTCTTTTGATGTGTTTGTTTTGATCAAAGACTTATGAGAAATAATTTTGACAAGAGGCCATAGAGTACACGTCTTCTTTATAAAAGAAGTGGTGAATCATCTATGAGCTATTCAAACATATTTAGGTATATTGACTTATACCCAATCATCCCATACCTACACCTCCTAGGAGATGTTATGCTAAGATGTCAAAGTATAAGTCTTCATTGTTGGTGCAACCTTAGGTCAAGGTTGACTTGGTTGACCTGACTCGAGTTGGTCAAGGGTGACCTGACTCGAGTTGTATTTTGATGTTTGACAATGTTTGACGAGAGTAGAAAAGTTGTATTCTGATGTGTTGACAAGAATACAAACTTGGGAGATTGTTGGTGCAACCGTAGGTCAAGGTTGATCTGGTTGACCTGAAAAGTCCAAGCAGGGAGCTTGGCACTGGAAAAGTCCAAGTATGGAGACTTGGCACTGGAAAAGTCCAAGCAGGGAGCTTGGCACGCGAAAAGTCCAAGTATGGAGACTTGGCACGGGAAAAGTCCAAGTATGGAGACTTGGCACGGAGAAGTCCAAGCAGGGAGCTTGGCACGAGGGAAAGACCTAACTGGGATGTTAGGCAGGTGGAAAAGTCCTGGTGAGTGAAGCCAGGAAGTGGGAAAGTCCTAAGCTGGATGTTAGGCGGTTGGAAAGTCTCGTGAGTGAAGCCGAGTGAGAAAGTCCTAAGCGGGATATTAGGCGTGTGGAAATCACGTGAGTGAAGCGGTGGAAAGTCACGTGAGTGAAGGTCAAGCAGGAAAATCCAGATAGATCAAGGGTGATCGGACATCTGGTGTTGGAGAGGGCTCGGTAGCTCGGCATATGGAGTCGGAGAGGGCTCGGTAGCTCGTTCTCCGAACTAGGTTAGAGAGGGCACTCTAAACCTAGGAGTTGGATCGGTCTCTGACCGATCCGTGCTCGATGTTTCTGATCGATCGGTGACCGATCAGATTTCACTCGATAGCATCTTGTGGGTTCTGATCGGTCCTGAGCCGTCGGTGACGATCAGTGAAGAAAGAGCTCTGATCGGTCCGGGGACCGATCGGTGTAACTGATGCTTCACGGCCGATCGAGGAGGCAATCGCTTCACGGTGGGAGAGCTGGGATCGGTCGGGGACCGATCGGCGAGGCTGATCGGTCCCCACGGCCGATCGAGCGACCGATCGGTGAAGCGATCGGTCAGTTCTCAGCCGTTGCGTTGCAGCAGCTAGTTTCTTCACCGTCTTCTTCGCGGTATATTGGGATCGAGGGCTGCTGCGCGCATCTTCTTCTTCTTTTCTCTGCTGCAAGCTTCAAGCGAGCTTCGATTGAGCTCGCCTCCGAAGCTTCGCGTGAGCTTCCAGTCGTCGAATTGCTGCTGCGTTTGGGTTGTGAAGTTGCTGCTTCACCTCCAGTCGACAAGAAAGCAAGCAATTGGTAGAGCGCTATTGTATTCATATTGTATTGCTTTTCTTACTGTTCTTGTACTCTTTGTTTGCTGTTGCAAACGTTTGTGGCGAGGTTTCTCCACCCACAAGGAGTATATTGTATTAGCCGGTTCTCCGGGGACTCATCCACCGACGGATTGACTGGACTCGTCCACCTTACGGACACGCCGAGGAGTAGGAGCCCTAATCTCCGAACCTCGTTACATCCTTGTGTTAAGGTTTGGTTTTCTTCTCTTTCGTTCTTTGTATTTTCCGCTGCGCTAACACGTTTTGTAGAAAGAAACGACGATTTGGGGTCGGCTATTCACACCCCCCCTCTCTAGCCGCGTACGAAGGATCCTAACATTCATGACCAAGATAACTTGCACTCGAGTTGCAATAAGATTTTCATCGACATATAAAGAACCATATGAAATCTCATAACACGTCACATCCGATGAATTAGTTACTCATAACTAACATCCACATGTTAACTCTCACGACTATTTAGATAAATTAAGGAGTATAACATGTGTTAGTATCATATAATTGACAATGTTCAGTCTCATCAATTTATTGACTAGAGAATATTTCAATATATACATAATTACACATATTGAGATACCTCTTAATTGTGATTCAATTATAATTTCTCTTATGATATACATTGTATTGTGAACTTTATTAATTGAATTTATAATCGAATAACAAATAAATAGCAAATTTTATTTATCAAATAAATAATATAATATTAAAGGTGATTGCCTTTATAACACTCTCAAATATAACATGGTGAAGCAATTATCTAAGATCAACCTATATAAACCAAGCTTTGTCTTCCAAACATTAATTAGATAATTGAAATTAGGTTTTTATACTTATATTTTGATATGTTTTTGGACTGTCGTTAAATTATTTTGGACAAAATTTGTTGGATGAATGTTATTTTGAATTGAACTTATTAGATGGTTTTCATTTTGGACGAACTTATGAGATGAATGTCGCTGTAATTGAAAGATATGCTTCCTACCATTTTTTGTTCTTTATTTTTGAGCTACAGATATGCTTTATGTTAAATGATTTTCTTGTCATCTTTTTCAGATATTTCCTCCTGAATTCATTATATTGAATTTTGTAGTGTAATTGCAATGCTATAGAAATTTGGTATCGATTGAGTCAGTGATTGAGAAAATCCTCCTGTTAATAAGTTTCTAATATATCTAGACTCAAAATGAATGAAGTTCCCCAATTGAATGAAGTTCCTAACACATATATAAAGTCAACAAAAGTGAAATAGGCAAAAATGTTACATCAAAGATAATATAATAAAATATTAAATTAAATTATACATTAAAATTTTTAAATAAATAAATTTTTATTATTGAACTAAATATATCCTGTTAAAATAATGCGCTACTCTGAAGATATGAGATTTTTTTTTTAAAAAAAAAGTTGACATTGAAAAATTAAGGTAATTTGATAAATATGACGTAAGATAAGATTTTCCTGCGTTGGCAAGGCAATTCTTTCTCGTCTTCTCTTGTTGCCATATAGATCATAAATGTTCGCCTGCCTGCGTTGGAATTGGTAAGACGAGATGGCGGATCAGAACTCGAAGGGCGAAGATTTCGTTCAGAAGGCGGAGAAGAAGCTATCGGGATGGGGAATCTTCGGATCCAAGTACGACGACGCCGCCGATTTGTACGAGAAGGCCTGCAATTGCTTCAAGCTCGCCAAAAACTGTACTTCCTTTTGCCTTTTTCGTATCGATCCCTTCTTTGCCGATTTGGATTCGCATATTTTATAGGATTTTTATGTTTGTACAGATAAATCAGTTTTCCGATCATTCTTCTTGCGAATATTCAGTTCATAATCAGGAATCGTTCCTGATTCTGGTGGACGAGTTGATCGCGGTCAAACACTTTTGTATTCGCTAGTTGGATTCTGGTTTTGTTTGCCATTTAGGATCCTTTAGGAAGCCAAATTTCTAGTCTGTCGTTAAATATTGGCTATTGGTGGTAACATCTTGCTAGGGATCGATCCAAAAATTTTGTAGGTTGAACTATTAGCATATAGTATTTTTAACTAATTGGCTTCGTCTTGTTGTGGTCAACGGATCATTTTTATGTGCCCCTATCAGTACTTGCTAGTTTTCAAACCCTAATTCAAGGAACGCCATGCTGTTGTCCTGTGTTAACTTTGGCGTCTTGACTGTGTGATCCATCTTGTGCTACACGTCAGATCCTGTAGGTGAAGGCAAATGATGATATAATTGCTACTTTCTTGTTGGGCATATTTCAGAACTAATATCAGATGCATTGAATGCCCTCATTCTTAACGAATTTTGAGAAGCTCATGCTGCATGTATTGAAGAGGGCAAGTTTGATAAACTATGGAAAGCATGCTGTGAATGTTCTATCTGCCACAGGTGTGGCCCAATCTTCTAAGGTCATTTTTACCCTGTGTAATTCATGTGGGTAAGAGAGGAGAGCTTTGATTTTAAGGAGCACTCCTTTGTTTACCCGAAGGAGCTCTCTCTAGTTCTCGGCGCTTTCTTCCTAGAAACTCCGTTCACCGAAAACAAGGTTGACATACTATTGTAGCCACAAAGTCTCAGCACAATCCCGATCTTATCCCTGTGTGAGCTTTGGTGAAGGTGCAAAATCCCATGGTGCTCATTTGGGCAGCAACAGCAATGAATTAGGCAACGGTGACGAATTGGCGGTCAATTGGACCATTGTAGCTGTGGCAAAGAGTAGACTTGTCGGCCTTCTCTCCTCTCCCTTAGTCCATGTCCTCTCAGTGTGGTAAACAAAGGAGTTTAAATGAAATGAAGAAAAGAATAGAATATAAGTGCTATACTAAGCAAGGAAAAAAAAAGAAGACAACAAGTGTGTTTATCAGTAGGGGGTTTACCTATTTGTTTGGCGAAATTGGGTAATGTCTCATTTGACACTGAAAACTATTCTATAACTTTGGGATAGAAGATAAGAAGATGACTAAATCAAACAAGAAAATTAATATTACTCTTCTGTATTACACAGAGTCCAGTTTTGAGCTTGATCTCCTAGGACTCATTATCTTTCTTAGGGATCATTTTCTCCATTAGAACAGATCAGATGCTAGTCAGATATCACAGAGTCAAGTATGGGGGTGGGGTGGGGGTTCAAATTCATCAGTTTCAGTTTATTTATGTTTAGATTTTTTTTTATTAGTCTAGTAATTGACTTGTATTTGTTGTTGTTATGGTCTTTCCTTTATTTCTCAAAAAGATATTATTTATGGTAATACTTCTAAATCTTGTCTTATATATATACTGCAGGGGATAGAGCTGGCTCTGTGTATATTAAACTTGCTATCTGCCATTTGAAGGTTAGAATAATAGAGCTTGATAGTATGCATAGTTTGACATGTATATCTAAATGATGTTTAATTATTCTTTAACATCATCGCACAGTTAGAAAGCAAGCATGAAGCTGCCTCTTCTTATGTTGATGCAGCAAATTGTTACAAGAAAATCTCAATTCAAGGTATACAATCATCTGAATGTAACTAACTCCAGTTTCTCCATGATTTTGATAAGTTTAGAATTTCTTGATACTGTAATATTGTTTTCTTCTTTTTCCCTGAATTTGAATGGCTCCATGTTTCTTAGTTTTTCCAGTTCATGTAACTAAAGATAGTGAGCAGCAATTTTGAAACTCTCACTTCTCTTTTTGGACCTCAGAAACTTTATCCATTCATTGCAGATGCAACAGAGTCATTAAACCAAGCTGTCAACATTTTCTTGGAGATTGGTAGACTAAACATGGCTGCAAGATATTGCAAGGTATGAACTATCTGGGAAGTTCCTTTTTTATTGTTTTTCTCTAAGTTTATTTGAATTAGTCATAAAACTCAATTTGAGGAAACATTCACGCATTTATAGTTATTCTGGTTTTAATTACATAGGTGGAGACTTCACTGATTTTACTGATACGTTGGCATGGGCATGCCATGCATTAGCTATGTTATATATCGTGATAGTTTGAGCATGAAAATGGTTCAAAATTATGTGTCTGGAATGGAATTACTGTTTGGCTCTATTTTGCTATGTTTCCTGATTTAAGTTGGTGTGCATGTACAACTGTTGGTTGTTTTAAGATATTAGTTTCGTTTACTGAGATTCCACATCATCTTACAGGAGCTTGGTGAGTTATATGAGCAAGAACAGAATCCGGAGAAGGCTATTGAGTACTTTGAACGAGCTGCTGATCTATTTCAAAGTGAGGAAGTGACAACTTCTGCTAACCAATGTAATCAAAAGGTTGCACAACTAGCTGCTCAACTAGAACAGTAAGCATAATAATCTTGTATTTTATTCTATCACATTAAACTGTGAATCTTATCTGCAATGTTTTTGCTTCTATATGATCTATTTATTAGCAAGTAGGATTATAACATAAACCTTTTGTTGTAAATGCTCCTGAAGTAGGAATTTTGCACGTTGGAAGATGCATTGCTAGAATTTGTTGGTTTTCACCCTTCTGTGAATCTGTCCATGCTTGAAATTACATTTATATGTTTAATTCATTGATTTATTATAGTAAGGTGATACTTTTCTGTGCAAATGCAAAACAAATTACAGTGTCTATCTTATTGGCTTACCGTAGTTAGTTGTTACTTTTTTATGTTCATATGTAAATTATCTATTTGATTTTTTTCATTTTTACCATCATTTTGTTTTCGGTGAGTATTTGTTCACCGAGTAAGAAAACAGTGTAGCATGTATCAACATGCGTTATTACAAGTTTATTGGTTGTCCAAGAATTTTAATTGATTTAGTAATTCAACAACAACGAAGCCTTATTTCACTAGGTGGAGTCAGTTATATGAATCCTTCTATATCATTGGGCTATCCCCTACTATATCATTATTTATATTTAAATAAATTTTATCTTGTTTTATTATCGTCAACTAAGCCTTTTTTCGTGTTTCTCTTCCTTGTTTGATATGAACATTTGTCATATTTTCACATCATCTAACTAAAACATTTATTGGTCATCTAAGTTTATATTCATACCATCTTAAACTTGTCTCCCGGAGTTTTTCCTCAATAGGTGCAATTCTGAATCTCTCTAACATTTTCATTTCTTATGATGTCCATCCTTGTATGTTTGTACATCCACCGTAACATCCTTATAAATACAACTCTCATCTTCTGCTTATGTGCTCACGTCATACCCAACATTTAGCACATCCACCTTAATCGACGTTTTGTAAAACTTTCCTTTAAGTCTTAAAGGTACTTAACGATCACAAAGAACATCTGACGCTCTCCTCCATTTCAACCATCCCACTTGTACTCATGTAAGACATCTCTCTCAATCCTTCCATCCTTTTGCAAAAATGATCAAAAATACTTAAAACTCTTTGTTACAGACAATTCACCATCTTCTATCTTAACAATTGTCTTATTACTTCAAATATTGCTAAACTTAAATTACATATATTCTGTCTTTATTTTACTAAGTCTAAAACCTTTCACTTCTAATGTTTCTTGCTAAGATTTGAGTTTAGCATTTATTCCTTAATGTGTCTCATCTATGATTTACTAAAACAATATCATTTGCAAACAACATGCAATGTGGTACTACATCTCAGATGTGTAGTTCATCCATGATTAGTGTAAAAAAATAGAAATTTAAAGTTGATCCTTGATGTAACTCGAAACGCTTCAGTTAATCCGCCAAAAGTCTTCACTCTTGTCATTACATCCTCATACATACTTTTTTTTTCTAGAGTTCTCCACATAATTTTTCTTAGGACTCTATCATGAGTTTTTTTTAGGTGGACGAATACCATGTGTAAGTCTTGCTTTTGTTCCTGATACTTTTCAATTAGTTGCTGAGAAGTTGTATAGTTTATATTATGGGCATTCTATGCATAAATCCAAATTGATTTTCAATCACCCTGGTTTATATTCTTAGTTTTTCTCTATTACTCTTTCCCAAAGTTTAATCATATGATTCATTGGTTTAATACCTCTATAGTTTGCACAATTTTATACGTCTTCTTTTTTTTTTATATAAGGGAATTAGAGTACTTGTTGTCCGATTAAATATTTTTTTAGTTTTCAATATCAATTTGTGAGTCATTTAATATCTTGTTTCCCAAGGCACTTTCATACCTGTATCGTAATATCATTTGGTCCAACTGTTTTTTCCATTTTGCATCTCATTTAAAGCTTGCGCTAAAATTTGAATTCTACGATACAAATTTAAATTTATATACTCATTTGACTTACTTAAATTGCCTAAATTAAGTTGGTCATCTTCCATCACTTTTTTATTTTCTCATCATTTACTAGTACCCTATATTATATTCATCTTTAATACATCTTAATTGATTTAGCAGTTTTTCCAAAATTTGGTCTGAACTAGATGATACTAGATATCCATATAACTTAGTTACTTTTACATAGTAAAACACCTTGATCCACTGTTTTTCCTTCTACATTCAGTTCCTCAGATTTATGTCTGCCATATGGAAGTTGCATTTGGTGAATTGCTGCTTTTACTTTGATCATAAGACCATGTTAAACAAAGATTTGCTTTCGTTCTGGGTCATGTACTTGTCTTTTAGTGATCTCAAGGTTCTTTAAATTTTTATGTACACCATTTGCTTTGATCATTGTTGAAGACTTTGCAGATCATATGGGATCTATATGGTTTCTAGAATCCTCATGTGCATATGTTTGTGTTCAAATAATTTAAACTTTCCATTGCAGTTGTGTTCATGGAAAATTTGACACATTGTGATCTTTCCAGATACCCTAAGGCAATTGAAATATATGAAGCAATTGCGAAACACTCAATCAATAATAATCTTCTCAAGTATAGTGTTAAGGGGATTCTTCTTAATGCCGGAATATGCCAATTGTGCAAAGGTGATGTTGTTGCAATTACAAACGCATTAGAGAGATATCAGGTTTGTTTGTTTTGGTTAATAATTGACTTCTTCTTTTTGTATAAAGTATCATTAAACTGACTGCACTTTGCAGGAAATCGATCCTACTTTTTCAGGGTCAAGGGAATGCAAACTTTTATCTGTAAGACTTCATTTTTTATTTTTGGGCGACAAGTTTGTCTAGTTTCTCTCTTACAGATAATTCCTTTGCTTAGTTGGTCAACTTCCTAAATTCCTGTTTGCTAGAAGATGTGACAATCTATTTCACCACATAAAATCTTTTCAACTGGCGGTTTTTTTGAAATGAAATATAACACTAGGAAGTTATATTTAATCTGTACCAGTATGCGTGCTTAACTGTATTATTTCGGTAATTTTTGCTTGGGGATGCACCAAAAGGAAAAGACAAAACAACTATAAAAGATACTAACACAATTGTACAGATAATATATAGCCAATTGGCGCTCTTATTATTTATCTGGTACAATAAATTTTGACTAGTTATGGTACAAGAGAAATAATTTTTCTGTGAAGCTTCAGGTCTTAGCTATTGACATGTCAGCTAATATATGTTCAATTTGTTTCCTTTTTTTCTGAGATACATGTCTTTCACTGAAAAATAGCACTTTCATTTCAGGCATTAGCAGATTCAATGGATGAGGAAGATGTTGGGAAATTTACAGAAGCCCTTCATGAGTACGATAGTATGACGAGGCTGGTATGTATTTTCTATTAATGTTAAGACTGTTAGTTGTAGTTTCTTGAGATCTGGGTTCATTGTTAAACTTGAGATAATAATTGTTTTGTTGCCCAACCTTATTGAGTTAGTTTCCAATTATAAGAGATGTTTGATTTAGATTTTTGCATTCTAGGATGATGATTGGAATTAGCACTTATTATTCGCTTCTATAGATCTACATTCGACCGTATAAAATAGTTCCTCTAAGAATTTGTTAATAAGTCCCAATATCCTACATACTCGTCAATGCGTATTTCAAGAAACATAATTTTACAGATAAGCACAAATAGGCCTTTCAGCTGAGATACGAAGGTTATTAGTCTATGTTCTTAGCACCTGCACAAATAGCTTTCGCACATCTTCACCTTGACATTATTTATTGATCACAACGACATTAGATACAATTTTGCTGTTCATCTTGGTTAAACTTTTGCATTTTTGCTGATGATACAAATCTCAATGGACAACAGGATGCTTGGAAAACCACACTTCTGTTACGCGTGAAGAATGCCATCAAACAAAAGGAAGAAGAGGAAGACGATCTCACCTAATTCATTCCTACCAGATAGTAATAGGATTGCCTTCATCTTCGTCTGTACTCGCACATACTATATCTCAGTACTCGCGCGTCGTCATTCATTGCTTGTTTATGGTTGTCTTGGTTTGAAGAGATTGGTTTGAGTGTACGAGGTTAATACGTTCAGGTTGTGTGCAACTACTTACTCTTAACCCAGAAGACAGGCTAAATTATGTTCAACAATACGGGTGGGCATTTGCCGACTTGCTCCTATTTCAACATTTAATTCTACAATAAGTTGTTTGGTAGTTAACTTGAGCAATAAACAAATAGATGTTGCAAACATATTAAAGGGGGAACTTCAAGTGCTGCTGGACACCTTGAAAGTACTTTCACTAAACTCCCTTTCGTGACGACTTATTCTTAGTGGTTTGATCGATCGCCCAATCCTCTTATCTCTTTCAATCGGATCCATTGTGCCCTGGGCTTGAAGATCCTAGTTGGGTAGCTTTAGTAAACATGACAATGTGAACATTTTAGATATTTGGTTTAATGTGACTTGGTACGATAGAAAATTGTGTTATTTGGCAACAGAGATGTTTAAAGTGATATTTCAAAATAAAAATATAATAAGATGCTATTTTAATATTTTTTTAAAAAAAAACTTTTTGAGGTAAGCAATAATAAGGGAGACTTTTAATTTTTATCCATTATTTTTTTAATAGCATTTCTTTAGAAACCAAATCAGTAACTAAATCAAAATTAAACTATAATTGCTAGTTTAATTTGGTTTGGTACAAGTTAAATTGAATTTGCATTTATACATTATAATTTGTTTTCAAATTTCATTTGTAAACTATAAATTATACTGATCAAATTCTATGTTATAAAATAGATATAATATGTGAAGTTAAAATATTACACTGTAACTTTTTTATGTAAATGTTATAGATATTTAAATTTTCAGAATGAACCTCATGTGTTGCTGTCCAACTTAACCATGAAGCAATCCGCACTAGTCTTGCAAGAACATTACGAAAAAAATTCACTACATTGTGTCAAAATTTAAAACACACACACAATGAGTACACACATACAAATACATTCTATTCACTATTGACTTTTTGTCAAAGTTGAGTAAGTGTTTTGATTTCAACAACAATTTAAGTGCATCATCCTATACTTCACTTTTTTTTATTAATATATACTTGTTTACTTACAAAAAAAAAAACTAGGAGATGTTTTAAGAATACAAAGATCATAAAGGAGATTTACCCCAAAAAAAATTGTGTCAAAATGGCTATCAAAACTTAACGAGAATTTTGCAAAGTATATATGCTTTCATATTTCTTTTTATTGCAGATGCTCCATAGTTGGTACAATAAGGGTGGAGGCATGTGCTAGTCTACCTGGGCTTTAGCTTGGGTAGTCCATTTTAGGGTTTAGGTAAGAAACTCATATATTTAGGAATGTCTTCATATGTTTAATCATCTTAATCAATTATGATCCTAAATTCTCAAATCAAATTTCATGATCAACTCGGGTAAATTATAATTTCTAGCTCCGCCATGGGATATACTACATAAGTTATTATTATTTTCTTTGTGCATGAGTGTATCATGGTTAACTAGATCCACTATCAAAGTTTCAATGTACAAGACTATGATTCTTCTTGCCAAAAAAGCAGAAAGCTCGACACAATGAAAGCTCTCTTGACCTCACATGTTGATCTACATGACTCATCGGGCCATTTACATCAGCCAAAAACTTATTTCTAATAGATATCTAACACATTAGCCTGAGATCAGGGTCGACCCTGGAGGAGGGCGGCACTGAGCGATGCCCCTAGGCCCAAAATTTGAGAGGGCCTATTTTTTTTTTTTTTTAAGTATTATGTATAATAGGCATATAATTGGGGTCTTGGGTAGTTGGACACAAATTCATATTTCATAATCTTTTGATATTGTCTTTTACTTTTATCTTTTTAGGCATGTAATTGGGGCATTGAGTAGTTGGACCCAAATTCATATTTCAAAACCTTTTGATATTGTCTTTTATTTTTATCCTTAGGTTGCAATTTGCAAAATGGTAAACAAATGAAAAATGTAGTGAGAAAAATATTTTGAAAATTTTTGAAACTGATAATATTATAGATGATTTTACAAATAGAAACGTCAGAAGAAATCGTTCAAATGAATTGTATATTATTAAAAATTTATTTTGGACTCTTTTTTTCGCCCTGGGCCTCCTGAGTCGAAGGACAGGGGCTGCCTGAGATATAGACAATTCCCAATTTACTTATCTTTTTCATATGTTTATGGGTCTCATATAGGAATAGTTGAACTTTTGCCAATTTGTCAATGAGTTGTTATATATATAAAAGAAAAAGTGTCTGATTAAATTAGTGACTAAATTTAAATTCCGTCTCTAAATTAACAACCGAATTAATATTCGGTTGCTAAATGACAACATAAAATTATGAAATAATAATCCCTTTAAATATATTTTTTTTTCAATTTAAAATTTTACTATTAATAGATGCAGTTGATCCAAATTTTATTATTATTATTATTATTATTATTTATAATTAACTATATTACTAATTTAAATTTTAATATATATAAAAAATATTTAATGGAGTCTAGCATTGGCTTGGTTGCCCTAAACTTAGAATTGAATTATAAGTAAAATGTCCACATAGTGATTCCAAGATGTTATTAATATTGACTCGAGTTTAAATATAAACGAAGTACTTCAAGAATCTATAAATTCTAATTAATTCATCTTTACCGTAAATAAGATGGGTAAATATATCTATTGTTCGATCAAAAGATGAATCATCAAGAAGAAATAAATTAAAAGAAACAATTATCTCAAATGGGTAGGGTTAATTAATTACAAAATTAATTTATAATCTTTATAATAGTGTTTATAAAGTTTATTGTCTAGTGTAATATTAATTTTTTTTCAAATTTGAAAGAAAAGTTATAGAAAAGAGAGAATACGTGTTATAAATTCTTTATGAATTTAATTTGAAAAGTATAAATGAAAAATATTTAATTCGAAACATAGTGTTCAAATTGATACTAAGTTAATTTGAAAAGTATTATTTTCAATATTAAATCATTTTCATTTTATTTTATTTCATAAATTGGCAAACAAAAACTGAATAAAAAAAGGTAAAAGGACAAATGATTAAATTAATTATTACATCTATAAAAAACACTAATAGAGAAATAAAATAAAATATTCTTTATTATTCTCTCATTTATTCATTCATATTGTGCCTAACAATATGACCCATATTTTGGTACAATTATGATTAGGGCTGTTGAGGAAGGGTTCTGGGGGACTAAAGCAACATAGAAAAATAAAATACCACTAAGGAACTCTACTAATTAAAATTTAAAAAAAAATTGAAAAAGAATTAACACATACTTTAATTTAATTTACAAAGATGATCACTTCATCCAATCCCTAATAAGTCAAATTATATGTACTTCCTACTACTTTAGTTTACTTTATTTAATCCATTATGTAGTTTATTTAGTGTGGAAAAATGGAGGTGCAAGAAATATACAAGTCAGATTACAATTAGAAAAATGAGAATTCATGCAATACCAATCAAGTTTGTGCATATAAATGTGTGTGTGTGTTTTCCAGAATTCAAATGGAGTGGAAAATCTTGTAGTTGAGACAAAAGAAGAGGATGAAGCTAAATTCGTACATCTAATATTATTTTTATAGAGAAGTTACACATGAAACTAACCAAAAAGGTCACCAACATAGGAAAGGAAAGCAATTGCTGGAGGCTGCAATGAAAACAAACAAACTGAAACGCTACACTCTGCGGTCCATAGAACTAACAATTCAAGCGCACCAAAGTTAATCCCAACAATACCTTGTGCGTGGAGAGCCTGATGCAAACTCCTAGTACCGGTGAGCTAGTGACCTGCCAGAAGTGTAAATTAAACATCAGACTCATCAAGTCATAACACAAGCATCAGACTCATGGAATATGAATTCAGTCAAATAAAAGGCTGAACATTCTGATCTACCATGCCCAGGTTTAGGCTCACTTCTTGGTGAAAAATGGTATTTGCAGTTACAAAGAAATAAACAACATTGTAATTAGTCACCAATTCTCAAAAAATTGAGGAAACAGCATTTTCATTTCACATAATTTACATGGAAAAGTAACTGCAACATTTTGGGTATTGTAGAATCGGTTTTAAAACACAATGAAGGGATTATATACTGCAAAATTATATATACTGCAAAATTAATTGCATATTAATAAATTATCATTCTCTTTCTGAGTGTGATAACAATCACCAAATTATGGTTCCATATCAATAAAAATAGATGGATAATTCCTTCCAAATTTTTGCATTTTAAGTAGAGGCCTTGAATCCTTAATCATTTTAATCCCAAAACACTGCACAAAATTAACCTTCTACAATTACACAAGCAAATCCAAGCTCCATAGAATTATAAGTGCAAGTTGATATATAGCCCTTGTGCGGATGACACTCATGGCGGATCCCTAGATGATGAAAGCATAAACTTATTATTATTAATTTTGCCGTATATCAGATTAGGAAATTCGTACTTATTCTTTCAGAGATATTAAAAATGATAATCTCGTCGTATATCTTCGCAAGAAACTTTGCCAATACTTTGTACCCCACCTTCCCCACCAAGGTCCCTAGTTTTCACTAACGTATGGCAATAGCCTAATAGGATTGCGCGCATGCAAACTATAAAGTCCTATTTTGCCCCAAAACTACACGACCATATTTCACCAGTATAGGATAATGACTTCCCAAATTTCATGACATGTTTTAGTTTGCCAACAAAAATCTACCTAGTTACCAAATTCTCACTTCTTATGTGTCTTTAGATAAGCTCACTGTTACATACACAGTGAGCCTTACATGCAGGTTAACATGCTCTACTAGCTTAATTAACATAGTCACCCAAGCTCAATAAATTAAATAATTAATTCAAACAAATTAGTTTTGATAACGCATGGGCATGGGAAACAAAAAAAAAAAGATAAAGAATAAAAAAGAAACACAATTATACCATAAAACATAGAAGCATACAGTTTATTTAGTGTTTTTGGATGAATAGAAAATTCAGATTGTCATCACTCCAGAAAGAGATAAGCAAGTTGTATATGCATGCTTATCTATAGAATAACACACAGAGTTCATAATAATGAATTTTCAGAAGAACTATATACATAGCCAACCTATATGGCATTACAAAATTATTCTTATGAAGTAAGACTGCTCAATAGAAAATCTCATAACCAAAATCAAAATTGTATCTTGGAGAACAGTACTAGGAGAAGATAGGAATCAAGGTTAAATGGAATTAGAAAGCGACTTACATTCAGCTAAACTTACTTCCCTGGTGCATGTTCTCATCAAGAAAATTTCTTAGCTTCTTTTTCTTCTTTTGTGCATGAGGAAAAGCTATGTATGTGTCATTGTCATGTCCAAGATAATGGAGAAATGAGTATCCCCTTGTAATTAGTAGGTTAGCTTCTCCATTCTGCCATGTTTCATATCCTCGAGCAAGGATGGATATTTGGATATTCCTGTAAAAATCAGCAATTGTTAACATAGTATCAGGTATTACGTAGATTAGTTGACTTCCATGTGCTAAGTCAACTTCCATTGTTGCAAAGATGGCTTGATCCCCCTGCCATCTATTATCTCTGAAGACTATAAGGACCAGGGTTCCTTCTTCTTGTCGATGCAGAATCTGAATTCTTACTTGGATGACTCCCATGTGGATAAATCGCATTCCACTTCGTTGCAGCTGATTAAAGCTTTCTGGCTATATAAAGGTTCTGTCTACTTGATTTGTTGTTACAAGTATAGCTTCTTCATAAAGATAGGTGTATACCCGGTGGTGTACGTCGTCCTGTCTGGAATGATATAAGACTTCCGCAGGGACAATTGTAGCCCTTTCCTACATGGAAAGTCTTAGCTGTGCCTGAGAGTCTAGCTGTTGTTCTAGAGACCGATTGTAATTTCTTCCAGTTATTATTTGTGACATCCTTTGTAGTCTTCGTTGTGCATTATACCGCCTTCGTTGATGTTGGCGATAGTTTCGAACTTGGTCCTCAAAAAGAGGATTTTCTTCGGTCTCCGTTCTCCTTGTAATTGTGGTTACTGGAGGATCTGCAGATGTCCTCATCACTTCTTTACTTGTTCTTTGAAGAGATCGTATGGGTCCTTGAAAACGTGAAGCTTGCCTTTTCCTTCCCTGGGCTTCTCCTGAATTGATAAACTTTTAATTTTGTCAGATAAATTCTTGATTACCTCTTCAGGGAGAGTGGTGCTAGAGATTGACTCTTTTGCTTCAAGCTTTCTGATACGCTCGTCAAGTGCTTCTAATCTTTCAAGTATTGTTACCAGAAGTTGTATTTGTGTATTGGCTTGTTTGATGGCCGCTGTTGTTCCGGAAGTAGGGCCTTTATGATCAGCTGGTCGGACAAACCCTAGGCTGGGTGCTTCAATATTTTCAATGGCTTTTAATGCTTCTTTATAGCTGTTTGTTGCTTGTGTATTTATGTAACTCATGAAGCGGTCCAGGCCTCTAGCTTGTAAAGGAGTTTTTCAACCCTTTCAAGCTTCTTACCCAAGTCTTCTGTTAACTTCATAGCTCTTTCTTCAACAGCTTTAGGTTGTTCTACAATTTTAGCTAGTAGGTTGTTAATTTGTCTTTCTGTTAAAGGCCTATTTTCAAGAATTTCTTGGGTTAGGTCCTTTACTGCTTGGGTTAGCCTTTTGTTTTCTGATTTAAGAACTTCCAACTCTTCTTTAATTTGTTTGAAGTTCTTTAGATTAATTCTATTTGACAAGCTTACCCTATCGTAGGTTACTGCGATGTTATGAGCTAGTTCTTTTAAGGTTGGCTCAGTTTTTGATAGGTCGAGGTATTCAAGGTTTGCGGTTGGTGATTTGGAATACCATTCTTGTATAGCTATTTCCCAGCGTCTAGACATATAGTTGTCTCTCGAGTAAGTTGGCTTCTGGCTATCCACCAAATCATACCCAGTTAAGGCTTCTGGCTATCCACCTTAACCAAAATTGCTAGGCTTGCGGGCGGTCAAGCAATTTCTTTTTCAATTCAGACTTTATGTCTTAACACTCATAATGATATACCTTTCTTCAGACTTTTATTTCTTAACTACTTACGGCTTAGAGGGTTCTAAGAGCTTTCTTGCTCATGCAGGTGTGCCCTTGGACTTACCTATTGCCAAGTTAGGACCTGCCCTTTTGCAATCCACTCATCGTTCCCCGGTCGCTTTATCATAGCAAAGATTTTCAAAGTCCGGTGAAAGATGGATCCTTAAGATACTGTAAAAGATATCCGTTTAGAGTTTTTGGGAAATCACTAATGCCTTTGTATTATTTTATCCTGATTATCACTAGTGTCGCTTGCCAAGAATACCTCGTTAAGTGTTTACTCAGCCATTAAACTAGCTCTGATACCAAAAAGAGTGCGGAAACGCTTCTTTATAAACGAACTAAGATAATGTACAAAAGAACTTGAAAGTACAAGACTTAAGTGCATAAGAAAGGAAACTTGGAATTAAAACTTAGAGAGCAAACTTACAGAGAACTCAAAGACTTGTGTCGTGAACTCGACTTGTGTCTTGCAATGAGATTTCTAAAGACTTATATAGAGGATAAATGGAGAACCGGGTGCTCATTAGGCCTCATCGCCATTCTATCATTTCCCCTATAATAGTTCTTTACAGACAAACTAGTGGTAGACTTACTCAGCAACTAATGGTAGGCTTACTCAGCTTCTTATCCTTTGAGATAGGTGGACGGCTCCCCAGGGCTCAGTCCATTGAATCAAGGGAAAAGTTGCTTTTATTAAAGGAAATTGTACGAGACCTTGAATTATTGGGCTCACCATCGCTCCTGCTTTTATGGTGGGTTGTCTTTTATTCCTTGGATTATTGTTTGGAGCCGAATAAAGGTTTCCCAGAGGTCCAGTCGAGCTTTTGTGACAGCTGGTAAGGCATCTTTCTAGTAAGTGCTTTGTCCTTCATGATGGCTCCTCCGTCTAAAGTCTGTTTCTTTAACTTGGCAGATAAGCTCCATTTCTCGGAGGCTGTTGATGATGTTGCGGCTTGCTATCCATTAGATGTCGGCCATATGGGCTCTTTTGTCATGTTCCTCCGGGTGGAGGATGCTCGTTCGTCCTGAGTTGGCCAATTCTGCGTATTGTTCCAGGAGAGGATAAGGCCCGCTAGGTGATGGAATGCCTTCATATTGGGCTTTGCCTGGATTTGTAATAGTGCTTCTTCTATTTGGATTAGTAGAAGAAGATCCTTCTCCGTCGGAGTCCATGGTCCTTTAAAGCATTCATCCATCTTGCGCTAGAATATTGCAGGGGCATTCTTCAAACCGAATGGCATAACCAGCCATTCATATAAGCCATCAGGTACCCAGAATGTTGTCCATTCAATAGACTCAGGTTCCATTGCTACTTGGTGGAAGCCAGACTTAAGATCAAATTTGAATAAATATTACTTCCTCCTATACGTTTGATAATTGTGTTGATCCCCGGAAGGCTGTATTGGTCTTTATGAGTGTTGTCATTCAGTCTTTTGTAGTTGAATATCATTTGCTCCTTGCCCTTAACTTCACGTTTGGTCACGGGGTCAACTGTTGTGCCAGAATGAACAATTATCGCTGTGGTTCGGTGACGACTCTGGCTTGGTCGTATTACTTTGAGATCCAAGAGGGCTTGAACATGTCTTTTGAAGGCGTCTTGCATTTGGGGGGTTACATGCTTCAGTGGCCTGTCTTCTATTGTTAGGTCCGGATTTTTTATGGCAATTTTGCATCTGATTTGATTTTTCTCCCAGTATCGCATAGGATTATTGTCGATGTACCCCGTATTTGATAATTCCTTTATAATACCTTCTATTTTGGTCCCAGTCTGCCAGGTGCAAACTTGCTCCTTTATCTGGTAATATTCTTCTTCCTCTAAGTCTAGTTCTTCAATGGTGGCCACTGCAGAAACAGTTTGATGAGTTTTAATGGTAGTAATATTCTTGTAAAAAGTTACCTCATCTCCTTCAATTCTGATGCCACCATATAGGGATCGGATGAAATTACATCCTATGATCATAGTAATGTTACCACCGATTGATAGAGGAAACGCATATGTGTATGGTATCCTGAAAGAATGTTCTCCAATTTTCATATTACCATTCTTTAATTTCTTCCTGGCAGTTGTCTTTGAGTTGATACCACTGAAATTGACAATAAATGTGTTATCTTCAATGGCATCTTCTGGGACTGATGTTTGGTCAACGCAACAAGTGGTGGCTCCTGTGTCAAGTATGGCATTTACTTTGATTTCCTTAATACCAGGGATGGACAGATAAACGTCAAGGTTGAATAGTCCGTTGGTCCTCTTCTTTGGCTAAGCCACTTCTTCTGCCTAGAAAACTTTCTCGGTTCCTTCCGTAATTAATGCGTTCACTTCTTCTTGTTGTTGCTCCTTTTGAAGTAACCTTTTTAGGTCCAGATTTTCTAATTCCAGAGCATCAACCTTTAATCTTAACTCTTCATTTTCAGTCTCTAACTCCATTTTGTCTGCTGAGAAATTCGCAAGAGCTCTTCTTCTCTCTTAATGAGAATTCTTTCTTTTGTTGCTCGATTTGGAGGTTTGCCGTGGCCTTAGCAGCTTCTATTTCTTGTTGTAGTCTGGTAATTTCTGCTTCTGCCCATGCTATATATGTTTGTTGCTCTTGCACAAGGCTGACCGGGTTGTATGGTGTTGGTGTTGAACGCTATACAGGTATAGTCATATCAAAATAATTACTTGTGCACATACCACATGATGTGATTTTGCATATGCTGCAATGGATGCGGTGCTTCTTCATTGTTTCTCGTTTGCAGCAGTGACACCGTTCATAGGGTGGTGGTATCTCATCGTTAATCATCCATACATGGTTGCAATCATGTTGTTCTTTTGAGATTCGTACCATTGGTTGCCAGCCACCAGCTTTCTCTATCATGTAGCAATTTCGTTGTTCTATAAAAACAAATAATGATTCTGTTGCAACAGTAAGTACCTGCTGGTCCTCCCCTTCTGAGATGCTATAGATTGCATCGGACTGATCATCTCCTTCTTGAACAGACATTATTTCATATTCTTCCGGGAGTTCCAGTCCTTCAAATATTGCAACTCTTTTTACATTTTTGTATTCCCGGGGGCAATCTCGGGCAAAATGCCCTTCCTCTCCACAAAGAAAGCACTTGCATTTTTTGTTTCTAATAAGATGCTTTTTCTTCTCTATTCTTGCGTGTGACTGATGCGGCTTTCCTTTGTAAGTTGTAGATCTTCTTACCTCATACTTTCTTCTTGTATCCTGATAGTAGCCTGGGATTGGTATCTGGCTACAGAATGACAAGTCTTTGAGGGATCTACTGAAAGCTGCCTTCTTGCATTCTTCTTCAAGGTATTTGTAAGTAAATACTACTCGAGGGTGTACTCCCATTGTATTTCCTGGATACATTTCCTCAAAGGCTACTTTTATTCTTCTACCAAGATCTCCAAGAAGTTTTAGCCAAAATTTTTCAGATAATTCTGGCCCTGTAAATAATTGTCCTGTCTTGGCTGCAAGATTCATATATTCATTTATAAAGGGTATAATATCCTTTATTTGGGGGCATGTTAACCTTTCTAAATCTCTGTATGCCCTATCCTGCATGTCAGTGGACCCTTGAAAGGGGTCTTCAAGAATAAATACCCTTCTAATTTGAGAAATTATGTTTTGCATACCGTTGCGGCCTTCTGCTGATTTTACTAGATCTTGGTATTCATTTGGGAAGGTCATTCGCCATTGGATCTAGGTCAGTCTTTCAGCTTCTCCCAGCAGATTTTCGATGAAATCTGCTTTATCTTGGGTGTCTGCAAATTTTTGCAGGGCAACTACGTTCTTGGTGATTGCTTCCCATCGGAGGAAAACATCCTCAACCTTTCCAAGTTGGGTCGGTAAAGTGAGGATTGCTCCAGTATGCTGTTGGGCGGATGGTAAATTCCACCATTCAGATTTGTTATCTTTCTTGAAGTTCCCATTTCTTCTGATATTAATGTCAGGCTCAACTGCTATGCTTATAGGTTCAGGCTTGGGTCGTCTTTCCGTTGGAGGATAACCAACCGGATTCATGGTAGCATTTGCAGGAGGCCTATACTGGAAACTGCTTCTTGAGAATAAATGTGCTCCGATATTTGTTTCAGTTGCGGGTATTCCATTAACCACTCGGGTTCATCAGTGGTGCCAGCGGCAACAATATTTTTAGCTTCTTCATCCTCAATATTTTGAGCTTCTTCATCCTCCTCCTCCCCACCACTTTCTGCTGCGAAAGGGTTAGTAAAGTCTTCCGAAGAGGTTCCTGTAGGAATTGGGTTTAAGGATTGTAAAGTTAAATACTGTAAATAAGCAATGTAATCATCATCATCAGACTCATATGCCTGGGTGTTTGAGATGGTTATGCAGAGATAATCAGGAGAGTGGTTGCTAGCTGTTTTTGGTAAGGATTCCAGTTGTTGTTGTAATTCTGCTCTGTATTTTCTGGAATCTCTAAGAAGTCCATGAGTCTCTTCAAAACTATATTGGTAATTATGCCACCGAGGTTCATCTAGTATTTCTTCCCTAATGAGTGCTTGTCGAGCTTCGCGCCGAACTTCATAGTTTCTTTCTTCTTGCTGTGTTGTGGCTCTTCGTGGTTGGTACTCAATATATTCAGGTCATCAATGTAACTAGGATGGGGTGCCACATAGTAGTCATATGGTGCTGCACTTGATGTACTATCATCGCAATTAGGACAACCTTCACAGAGTGGGTTTTCCTTGTCATTTTTGCACTGACCACTTGTTGAGCCAAAACCTCTATCTTGCCGCTTTGTTTTGTCCAGGTCATGAACTTGAATGGTAGGAGGAGTCTTGCAGCATTCTAAGATTAATTGGGCAATACGTTCTCCTTCTGCAAAATCCATATCATCATCAGAGTAATTATATACAAGGATTTTGATTTCACCTCTGTAATCTGAGTCAACTACTCCGCCTCCGATTATCATGCCTCTCATGGCATAGCTAGATATTGGCGCTATTCTGGCATAGGTGCCTTTGGGTGTTTTCAAAATGATGTTTTTGTATCTTCCATCCGATGCAAGAGTTTCTCAAAAGGAGACCAATGGCTTGTTCACTTGTAATTAATTAGTCATACACAAATCGCACATCAACATGAATATATTTCCTCATAAGATGCAATACAGATGAAGTAACATTGGTTACCATTTGAGACTGTTCATCTGTTTCCATCCCCGAAAGTACACCATGGATAACTAATTTCTTGAGGTTGGGACATCTTCCAATCATCCCAAAAACCCAAAGCCGAAAGTTTTCACTTATGATAGTCCATCCTAGTTCTAATACATTAACATTTTCTACATCGTCCCAATATTTGAGTCATTTAATAAGTGCAAGCTCTCAAGGTTATCTGCCTCCAAAATTATTTTTTCCACACTTACTGTCTCTACAAATATGCACTTCAATGTAGGACTACTCAGTTCCATTGATGATTGAGAATCTGAAGTGACAATTTCTACAACATCAAGGGTCAAGGACTCTATTCTCGGACACACAGTAAACAATATGCTCAGATCCAAGGCAGAGATAATAACATGTCTGAGAGAAAGAGATTTGAGACAAGTAAATCTCAGATAAGTTGGTTCAACCCTGATTATAGAATGATGATCTAGATCCAAAGCTTGCAACTTATGTCGACTACATTGCTCTGGAACATTCACATTTGGAATAGTGTGCCCATTGTAGGACAAACTCTGTAATGTTTTTCTAGTGTACATAAGCCAAGCAATGACTGGGACAGCTGCAAATTCATGGGCACTGCCCATATGAATTGAAAGACACTGCAATCCCACAGTTTGTGATATAGTTTGTGTTATAAGGATCTCTAGCTGCCTCGCAGTAATATCACGGGGCCAATCACCAAATTTGAAAGAAAGCGTATGAAGGTACTTCTTGTAGGCTTCTCTCCATTTCCGGCAAGTTGCAGATAAACCAACAACATCTCGAGCAGTTCCAAGATGAGAAAGTATATCACCAATGATTTCCACAGGAAGATGTTCCATGATCCAAGATAAAGTAGCTTAGTCAACAGCAACAGTTTCAAGCAGTGTAGTCTCAACAATTGGTTGAATTATACAAATGCAAAATCCGCTTCTAAACTAGAAGAGCCATTGGAGAAAGAAAGAAATCTGAAAAGGTCGACTAACTAACTCCAACATCATCTTCCTTTCCTGTGGAAATATTTGCCGGATAAAGAAATTCAAAAAAAAAAAAAATCAAGAGACAAAAATTTTCATCATCTTCCAAAATCTTTGAACAAGTCCAGACGATATGAATATTCTTCAGATCAATATAAGAGCAAAAAAAACAACAGAAATCTTCCAGCTTTTCTTCGAACTTCGATGAAGCAACACTGAGTATTTAAACCTATTCCATCAACCATTCATGAAAAATCTTCATCAAATGAACTCGACGAACAGATTCACGATTCAACATTAAGAACGAAATGAATTTACAAACTTCAATCATCTGAATCAAACAAAATACAAGACTACAGAGTGTGGATCGAGCGGCATACCTTCCAGTCTCGCGTCAATCGACGAAACCATCAACGGGGAGCGCGCAAGAAAGGATTGATGCGAGGGTAGAACAGGAGTATCGCAGATCGAGGGTTACCGATCAACGTTGGCGTCGAATAGCAAGAAGCGACGTCGACGACAGGAGTCGGGAGAAGACGCTTGGGGGATGCTTCGCTTCGGCTTTAAAGAATTTATAAATTTAATAATATTTATCGTTTATGGAAATATTAAAATTTAAATAATTAATTAATTAAATTATTCAAGAAATACATTTCACACTTAGTCGGTAATTTTACAAATATGCCCTTAGTAATTACAAGTCTGCTTGATTTGGTTGATTAAATCGTATTTATATGATTAGATCATAAGGTTTTGTCTAGATAAACTTGTGAGAAACTACTTTATTACACTTATAAACAAGCTTATAAATAATCGAATAAGTTCGTAAAATCTTAAAATAGACTAGCAATCTTTGATGTCAAACTCACTATCCAATTAAATGTATTTTAAATTTAAAATCTTCAAATAATTAAATAGGTTCTAATTAAAAACTAGGGGTTTCGTAATAAGTTATATTAAAAATAAATAAAATTTGAAATCTCATCAAAGAGACAGTTTGGCCGAGTGGTCTAAGGCGCCAGATTTAGGCTCTGGTCCGAAAGGGCGTGGGTTCAAATCCCACAGCTGTCATCGTTCGTGTTTTTTAAATGTTTTTCTTTTTGAAAAATCGAGCGAATTTTTCTTTATTAACTTGATTTTAAGTTTTAAAGATGATTACATTTTGTATTATGAACTTGCAGTAAACATTATATTTTAAAATGGCAGATCAATTTTCAGTAAATATAAATTGCCCAACGAATCAAATATATTATGAAAATATTAATATTCAGATTCGGGTTTGGAATGTATGTATACTATTTGAATCCGATTCGAAGTTTGAAAATACTAATTAACATTGGGGATCTCGAATCCAAATGGATTCAAATTCAATTCGATTTATCAAACTTTGATTAGAATAAAATCGAACTTTAGCTCCAAATCACTTGAATTAATTCTAGTTTGATTCGAATTAATAATTTTATTAATTTATATTATAATTACATGCAATAAAAAAATAAAATGAAATGACAAATGCATCAATAATATGAAAAAAGAGAATAAAAATTTTATACAACACCCATTTCCAATTCAAATAAGTTGGATAGAAATAAAATAAAATTGAATAAAAACTAATGACAATAAACAAAATGGAAGTTAAATAATTTATAATAGTTTAGTTAGTTAAAAGTTTATAAACAAAATGAAACATAAAAGATCCAACATCCAATTTTAATTAGTTAAAATTTTAGTTAACATTACATTTCACAGTTCAAACAAATAAATAAAAATTGATAAAAATAAAAAGTTCATACTGTCCTGACATTTTCAAGTTAAAAAACCAATAAAAACGGATGAAAATAAAAAATTCATACTTTTACCCCTCTTCAAGAAATAAAATGAGTAGATTAAAACAACAAGAAGCAATTGATTCTTTAAAAAAATAATAATAATAATATTGGAGAAATTTTATGCTTCAAGAGAGAGAGAGATAGATTGAGAAGAGAAAGAAGGGACTTATGTGTCAATTTTCCTTAATTAAAATGCCGAAGGCTGGAAGGTAGCGAAAAAAATTTGAGTGTGATCTCTATTATTTAGATCCCGAGTTCTTAATCATTAGAAGCACAATCGTACGAACAACTTCTATTTCATCAAAAAAAAAAAAAAATGAATATACAGATTAAAACAAACAACCAATAATTTTTTCTTAAAAAAGAAGAAAAAAACTTACTGCAAACCAATAATCTTTTTATCACAGTGTTTTAAATTTTTATTGATTTCATTCCTTGTGCTTTCTTATAGACTTACTGCAAACCATTTTTTTATTCTTTTCAATTTTTTTTTTATAAAAGCCAAAACCTTCTTTCTCTTTCATCCTTTTATTTTATTTTATTTTCTCATTAATTGCGCTGATCACGATTGATTTAATCATTGCAAGTGACTCTTTTAGTTCTCAGGTCAGAAACATCATTTCCGCGTCAAGTAGCGAATGCGGATTCATTTAGGCTATGTTTACTCCGAATTGCTCATACAGAAAAAGAAAGGTCCATCGTGCGAAAGAAGAGAAAGAAGAGGGAAGAAAAATGAATCCTTGCAAGAAAAAGAGAAAACTCGTGGAAGAAAAAAAAAACAAAAAACAAAAAACAATATTAGTGCAAAACCTTCATTTCGTGAGCTGTTGCGAAAGGCCTCCTTTGTGAGCGGCCAACGACCCCAAGCGATCGCTTTCCCTCCTTTTTTTTATAACTCGTAACTCTACCCAAGCAATCTCCCATGACTACTTTTCTTTTTCCCTCTTCATCCTCCTCCGACGACAACGATGAAATGAATCCTTGCAGAATAGGACGAGGGAAAAGAAAAACTCACGGAAGAAAAAAAGTAAAAGAACAGTGTTAGCACAAGACCTCCCTTTCCTTCACGAGCTACCGTGCAAGGTCTTCCTTCACGAGCAGCCGATGACAACAAGCGGCCGCTTTCCCTCCAAGCCTCCCTCTTTTAGAACTCGCAGCTCTGCCCAAGCAGTCGCCCATGGCTGATTTTGCTTTTCCCTCTTCATCCTCCTCCTCCAGCGACGGCGATGCTTTTCTCGCTGTTGGAGAGGCAGGAAATATCGTTCCTCTATTTCTTTTCCCTCTTCATGCTCCTCCTCTATCGACCATTTTTGATACCTCGAAGATGGCGACGGCGGCGACGGACGAGGGTTCTTCCATAGCTTCTCATTCACTACAAAACTTGTATGTTTTTTCTTCCTATGCTTCAGCACCGTCTTCCTCTCATCCTTTGTCCAATTGGGTTTGGATGGATTACCAACTATTTCCTACAACAAAATTACTCTCTTCAATTTTTTTTTTGCTTGCTTTTCATTATTAACGCTATTCAAACATGTTGGGGATCTTGTATGCCCGGCTAGAAGGAGAGTTGAATAGTCAATGCCTCCAAATCGATAGCTTCCTACACTTACTAGTTTGGACAGCGGAACTACAAACTAATATGAATACAAAGAAACCTAAAGACAAAGAAAAATAAGTAAACCGTTAACACGACGATTTATATGGTTCGGAGATAAGACTCCTACTCCACGGATGTTCTTGAGGTGGACACTCCCTATCCGTCGGTGGATTACTCCCCAAAAGACCTCTAGCTAACTCACATAGCTCCTTGTGGGTGGAAAAACCTCACCACAACTTTCACAAGAACTCTTGAGAAGCTAGGGCATTGGTAGACTACTAATAGGGGTTAGCCACCTCTATTTCGTCAACCTTAACCAAGTTTTCAAGTCTTGGTTATATAGGTCACGGGTTGGAAAACCCCGCTTATCAGTCGACTAGTGAAAGTGTCAGTCGACTGCCCTCTGTGGAGATTCGACTGTTATAACCCAACGGCTCTGTATCAGTCGACTAGTGAAAGTACCAGTCGACTGCTCCACACTGATCGAGCGAACAGAAGCATTCTGTTCGCTCCCAGTTGGTGTCCAGTCGACTGTACCAGTCAACTACCATTTCCATCAGTCGACTGGTACACCGAGTACAGTCTCTCAACACTCAGACCCTCACCCTTACGACTCACTTGACTCTTTTTTGTTGTTGCCTTGACCTCTTACCTTCATGCCTACTTCCTTTGCCTCTCGTCCCTCGAATGCATCCAAGCCCGCGGCTCGTCCCCAATGTTATCCTTCACGTATGCCTCGAAGTCGCTTCCCTTGCCCCTTGTCCTTGCTGTTTTACCCACGGTCCCTCGGATGCTCCATCTTTCACCGGACCCGAAGTCATCAAGTTGAGTCATATGTATATCCTACAAACCTGCACACTCACATACACATATCAAATAACAAGGGTGAACTTAACTTAAATCTTTTGCCCAAACACCAAACACACATGGTCGCACGGACCATTAGGATTGCTCCAATAAAACATACCTGAGGTCGACGGCTACACAGTGCAGCCGACACGCATGATTGAGGCAGCTATGTGACGAGGAAGGAAGGAAAGATGCTTTTTTCCATAGTTTGGATGGGTAAAATTATATTCACAAATGAATCAGTTGATCGATTTATAAATCTATCTATCTATTATTTTAAATCAAATAAACAACGGAAAGGATATCAAATCTAACGTTTTATGTGAAATAAATGGAGGAAAGTTTTATGTATGAAAAACGTTCCTTAGTTTTTAAATCCATCCTCCTTTAAATCCATTCTCCTAAATAAACAAAGCATTAAGGTACGACGACTAATTAATTTTTAAATTCATCGTCCTAAATAAACATAGCATTAGGGTGTGACAGACCAATTCATTGTCAATAAATAATCAAAATTTATGTCGAAATTAAAACTTAATTATTAAATATTAAAAAAATTAAGAAGTTAAAATTTAATCCTTAACTATTAAATTTTTTTTTTAACTATTAAAAAGAAATAAGAAGACACTTGTCACTATAATAATCCGTTCTTGTTGTACAGTTGAAACAGGGTATTGAAGCTAGAATTAAAGAATAATATTTATGTAAATACTCAATGGACTATAATTAAAGAACCATTATCCGCACTGCATACATGAGAATCGGAACGTCTGAAAGTGATCCCAATTCAGAGATGAGAGTCGGAGCATCTGAAAGAGTCAGAGCGTCCAAAAAGTGATCCCAATGCCCTGATGCAGACGAGAGTCGACGTGTCCGAAAGTGATCCTGATATCCCGACTCTGACTTAAGATGTCCAGATGACTTCTAAACGGGAAAATTTTTAAAATAGGCATAAACAGTAAAGTTATTACAAAAATAGGTAAAATTAAAACTTTTTACAAATCTAGGTGAGAGGACTTCATATCCGGGATTTAAATCCCGGTTCTTATTTTTTTTAAATTTATTTCCTTATATTCCGGGATTTAAATCCCGGATATGAATGAATTACCGGGATTTAAATCCCGATAATTATTTTTAATTTTTTTTACAAATGGTTTCTTTTTTTTCATTTGCTTAAGTTTTATTTTTTTTAAAAAAATTTAAATTCGTAATAATTGTTTATAATTTCTTTTACAAAGCTAATTTGTTTTATTAACAAATGTTTTAAATAATAATAATAAATTATATTTATATTTATTAAATATATTATAAGTTATATTAGAAAATAATTTCAATAAACTGAAAATAAAAGATATTATGAGATTTAGCAAATATATTTAAGATTATCATATATAAATATAAGGAAAATCGACATTTATATTATTGGTAGAAAGATTGTCACGTCTAAATATAAAAACATTTATGCTACAAATTATATTCAATCGGTACCACATCTCGGACGTCGAGGATTTCGGTGTGGAAGGAATCGTCTGAGAAAAGGAATTATACCACCCATATTTTGCTCATGTGATTGTTGGACTATAGCGTTGTTATGTGCATCATTTCCAGCCTTTTCGTCATCCCCATGATTGCCCTCTTGTGGATCATCATCATTAGCTTCAGATAAATGGGAACGCATACTAGATATATCTATTGATTGGAGGTTAGACATTGTGGACATGCGTTCCATTTGAAATGGAGCAAAAATATTTATAGAAGGAGTAAAATAATCAGGTACCAAACTACCTTGAAAATGAGAGCCTGATTCAAACATTGAAAATTCTAAAGTGGTCGGGTGGCCAAAATCTTTATCGGTTGGCAACGATGATGGACCTGGAAATGACTCTGAAGATGATTGGGGATTGGAGTAGTGGCCAAACCCACCTGATGTGGGATAACCACCAAAACTTGTTTGGGCTTGTGTGAATGAAGATGAGCCAGCTTGCATTGATAGATCTCTCCAGATTGGCGGTTCATAAATAGTATCACAGCTCATACGAGGAGGATCGACATACCTTTGCCTTGATTGATGAGTTCTCGGACCTCTACCTGATGGTGCATTAGCGGTAGGAGTGAACCCATAATCAGGAATATGCATATCATCTTGAATGATATATTCACTTGGGTAGTCCATGTATCTTCGCTGCTCTCCAAAAACTCCAAGAATAGCCCCAGCCATCCGGTTATGTTGTCGTCCGATCGGAGCATTATCTGAGCATAATGAGATCCATGCTCTCTCGTGAGTATCAATCTAGCAGAAGAAGAAAAAAATAAATATAATGGTTGTTAAAGTGCAATTGAATATTAATTTATGAAACAATTAGAGAATTTGGTGATATCTTACACTTCCTACATGAGTGGCCCCCTCGATTGTCATAAATCTTCGCGTTACTCGCCTGTACCAGTCTCCATATTGACTATGATAGTGTTGGGTCAATAAACTGGTATTATTGTGAACCACAAATTGTTGGCGGTTATTCCAGATGTTAATCTCTTTTGCCCATTCAACTCTCCAATCAACCTCATACTTTCCCTTTTGACTGGTTGAATGATAACCACAATGACGAAAAGGAGGAATAGGGATAAACTGGAGCCAGCCGAATTGCCGTCGTACCCTATCTGGATAATACCATTCGACAACATTGAAGCATATCAAGGGTACTCGAGCTGTCCAAATGTCCTGCCCGGATAGACAAATCGGATCTAACTGGTGAATAAATTGAGCATATGGCTCCCAAGAGATCTACATAAGGTCATAATAATTAGTCTTTACATTAATATAGCTAACATTGTAAACGACAAAAGTTAAAATAACAAAGATCTTACTTGGTGGTGTGTTTGAACGTTGAATTCATATCTCCATCCCTGCAAAGTGAATCGCGGTGATTGTCGCGCTTCTTTCTTACCTGCCCACCTGAAATCATAATTTATCAAGTGAATGAGCATATAATACTTTAATCTAAAATAATATGAACAAATAACTATTGCACCTAGTCCCGAGCGGAAGCATGGGTGTGTGCTCTATCCCACCCCTAATAATAGGACGACATTGAGTGAATCGCTCCCATGCCTATAGCTGCAGAAGCAATAAGGGACCCGATATCTGACTAATATATGGGTCAACGACATTACACAAATTGCGGTATAAGTATGCAAGGCATGCGCTACCCCAACTATACTCTTGCATGCGATATAAATCCTCAACAAATTGAAAGAACATGCCGTGCACATAACCCTCTGTTTAGAGCCCATCAGATCACCACCTATCATTCGCAATATAGTGGCACGAACATAACACTGTATAGTTTCATCGGTTGCATTGGTGGGAAGTTTCGTTAGATCGAAGGTTTTAGCCAGCCACCCAATTGAAAGACGTCTCGGCTTCATATTAGAGGGGTGTAGAATTTAATCAAGGAACCTTAAACAATAGTCATATATGTCAACATTCGCTCTACCAGATATCACTGACTCATATATAGGTAGACCCAACAGAACTGTAACATCTTGCAAAGTTACTGTCATCTCTCCTTCGGGCATGTGAAATGAATGTGTTTCCGGCCTCCATCTCTCAAGAAGAGCAGTAATAAGTGCTCCATCAATACGACGATATCCAACCTGGAAAACCCCTAAGAATCCCGCTACGCTCATCCAATAAATAAAACGATCATTTTGAATATTATACTCATTTTGATGTAGACTGGTTCACTTCACAAGCAAAGGTTCAAGGTAACTGGCGTCATATGACTCATCGTGACTTGCTCTAACCTGAAGAAATATTGTACAACAAATTAATTTTATCATAACCATAACACATGTGCACAAATACAATAACAAAGAAAATAACGACACAATTTATTTTATTACCACATTATCCCATACTATTTCGGTTCTATGTGACGTCTGTAGATGTAATAACTCGCCATCAACTGGACCTGGATGTCTAAGGTAATCGGCACGTCCAGGCCTGCGGTCCATATCTATACACAGATACAAATGAATATATGTATATCAAATATTATATCATACTTACACACATAATCTTTGTCAATATAAGTACGGCATACATAATATCAATAATGTCTTACAAAGTTAATTAAAAAACACATGTCTTACAAAGTTATAAAATATTTGAAGTTACACACGCACAAAAAGAATTAAACATGTAGATAAGTTTTTCTATTGTATCCAGGTTGCCCACACCGTCGACAATGTTGCACTCCGCTTGTGGATGGTCCAACGTCCATCTCATTTCTCCTTTTTCCCGCTGGCTTACCCTTTTTTCTCTTCGTGTCTAGGTCAGGTATTAGGCATCGACCATCATCACCTTCCATAATTGGCCAATATGCCTCATTACCCAAGGGATGAAAACTACTTCTATAGCATTTGATCGCAGTTGACAATAAATACACAACATCTATATAGATAAAATAATCTCTTCCAGTTGCCATACATGCTGCTATTGCATGCAAACAAGGTATCTTTGTCCCCTGAAATTTTCCACAACTACAATGTTGAAGGCGAAGATGTACCATTTGCTTATTACCTTCTTTTCGCATTTCACGGGAGTATCCAGTCTTCACTTCAAAAACTCCATCTTCACAATTGAAAGAGGTTACCTGATGGATGTACGCAACTTTCAAACGTCTATCAAGCAATTTGAGGCACTGCGAAGTGTACACTTTGTCATTGGCCATCTGATCAGAGTACACATTTCTTCTGTTATCAAAGTACTTGACCATGTTATAAAATGTGTGCTCAATAAGGGCAGCAACAGGTAAACGACGTGCATATTTCAAAACTGAATTGACACACTCAGCTACATTTGTATTCACATGCCCATATCTGTGACCCCCATCATGGGACATTGTCCATTTTTCTATTGGGAGCGATGTAATCCAGTTCCATGCCTCATCATTCCTCTCTTTTAGCCGATCCAAAACTCGCTCACACTTTCTTACTTGACACGTCCTCCGTATAATGTGACATCGGTTAGATGTTGTATATAAAACATGTATGCATAAGTATTAATAGCATTGCGAAGTTTTGTAACCGTACCAGCCTTTATGAGTAAATTCTTGAGTCCAACATTTTTGAAGCGTGTGTTAAAATTGCTGGCCACATGACGGAGGCAGTAGCGATATTTTGCATGAGTTTCCTCCCAACCGAGATATTGGTTATTCATTGTCTGCATAATTCCAATATGTCTATTGGAAATGACGCATATACCATCACACCTTACTACATGTGTTCGAAGGAGCGCCATGAACCATCCCCAACTGTCCACATTCTCGGATTCTACCAGCGCATAAGCCAGTGGAATCACAGAGTTATCTCCATCAATGGTTGTTGCAATTAGGAGTGAATGCTTATACTTACCATAAAGGAAAGTTCCATCAATTTGGATCACTGGCTTTGTGAACTCGATACTGTCGATAGCTGGTTTGAATGACCAAAATAGTCGACGCAATTTTTTTTTGTCAAATTCAATTGCACGATGCCTGACATGAGTGTGATCATCGAATGCCCACCATACAACACTTCCAGGATTTGTCTGTTGCAGAGCTGTAAAGAAATGTGGTAGACGTTGGTATGATTCATCCCAATCACCCCAAATTCTAGCAATAGCCTTCTGTTTAGCCTCCCATGCTTTTCTATAGGAGGGTTTGAAATGCAACCAATTGTGAATTTCAACAATAATACTTCCAACTAACTTGGATAGATCTTTCTTCACCCCTTCCAATATGCAGTTGCATATAAAGTTTGAATCCAATTGTTTATGATCAAGCGATATAGCCCTCGCAACACATGTGTGTGGACCTTTATATCGTGTTATGTCCCATCCTCCACCAAGTTTCTTTAGCCTTGCTGCGCATAACTGCCAACTACACCCATATTTAGTGTTCCTACATACGACTGACCAAACACGCGAACTTGACTCAGCAACTTCATATTCTCGACTGCAATTCAAAGAATATTGTTTAACTGCATTAATTACATCTTCCTTCTCTTGAAACTCCAATGTTGTATCAAATTCTGTACCAACTACCATTCCAACTGTGTTACCCACTGATCCGATCCAATCTGCTGAAACAGGGTAGTTGGCTCCTACAGTAAACTGAAATGCTTCAGGCACTTCGATCATTGCCTCTTCCTCACAATCATCTTGACCAAGTAGCCCATCACTATCTTCCTCTTCTGAAAGGTTGGACTGACAATCATTTGTTGCTATCGGTATGTCAATGCTTTCAGGTAGTGGGACATCTGAATGGCTCAATACATGAAAAGACTCCATAACTTCATGTGATGGACCAGCCTCATCATAAATACTTGCGCCGAGACTTGGTTCGAATGGAGCTTCAGACAATGCCTGATTCGGAACATACACACTTTGTCGATCACATTGTAGAGTTGAATCACCAAACGGTTGAGAACTTGGAGCACATACACTGTGACGACTAGGCAGTATAAAAGGATCACCAATTAGCTTTGAAGTAGGAGCATATACACTATGCCTACCACTTTGCATAACAGGTTCATGCAAAAGACTCAAACTACGATCACAAAAACTTCGTCTACCACCCAGCTCTGCCTCCTGAGTACATATACTTCTCCTACCTTTAACTCGATATTTCTAGTTTTCACATATAGCTGAGGATAACTTGTACTTTCAACAACAGCAATACTATCAACAAGGGCACGTATATCATCACCATCTTTGACCTCCATACAATAATAATGGATGACTCCATTTGACATACAAGGCAATGTATATATTATATCAGATATAATATCATCTGATCGAAGCTCCAATTTCTGGCTTATGGACTCAACAAGGTCACTATATTCAAAGTTCTCTTGCAAAAACACTACCCGATGCGACCCTCCTTCATAATCTACACCGTGCTCACCCTCAACGATCCTACCTCCATAGCTAATAATGACTTTTATTCTTGAAGTCATTTTACAATAAATAAGTAATGGTACACCAAATTTTAAATAAACTATAATTTGTAAACATAAAGAAATTCTCAACAAACAAAATATCATAACACGTTTTTTTAATTAAACTAATGAAATACATTATTTTTTTATTTTCACATCTCTTAAATTAATATTTTTCATTAGTTCTTAAATTAATATTTTTCATTAATTTAAAATTCAAATTTATTGTCAAGATAAGGTTATTTTAAACACATCAAAATTTTATTTAATAATAAACTAAATGTACTAATTACATTATGCTTAATAATACTTAAAAAAAAGTAAAAACCTATACAACTAAATTACTAACGAGTTATAATACAAATCTAATATAAAAACTACATAGGATACAAACACTATATATTTTCACTACATTATTTAATATGTTTTTTCTTAGCTTTATGGATGTTCTTGAACAAGACTTTTTTGAAAGACAATGATTTTCTTGATCAAGATTATTTTAAATCTGATTCAACTGAGATTATTTGATAGATCCTGAGAAGTTTCCTAATTTTGAACCATTTATATGTTAAGAAAGAGGCATTCGTCCAAGGTAGAATAACATTTGTTTATTGCACAGCTTGTTTTAATTGAGTTATAAGGGAAACGTTATTTCGATATGAATACAATTTTTTTTTATAACTTATGATTTTCTGGTTTTATTTTTTTTTTGCTAAATTTTAATATAAAAAGAAGCTCATGATCACAATTATCATGTTCGTTTCATCTTCTTTTTTTTTTTATTTCGTTTTGTTATTATTGTCATATGCATTTAGTAAATACTTTTGATCTTGTTATAGGAAGCCAAAAAGGAAAAGTAAGAACGAACATAAAATTATAAAGAATTTATAATAAAAGATTATAAAATAAAATAAAAAAATGAAAAAAAAAGAAGACTTATAAAATTATTAACATCTTTGCATAACTGATTAGCACAATTTATGGAACTAACTATTCAATAGAAAAACGATTATGCCAGTTATGGAAACAAAGTTGCTCAATCGCTCAACAGACCGTAGAATTAATCAAGACATGAACCAAGTTCTCCTCACTAAAATTGCTACATCGTTATACCCTCTAAGCTAGGTTTATAAGGGTCGTGCCTCTGCATAGCGAAAAATAGCAACAATTATTCAGAACTCATCTGCTTACGGATATTGCACATGAAACAACTCATCTTTAATCTACTTGTAGAAATGCTCTTGAGATAAAAAAAAAATACCTATTTTATCACAATTTTGCTCTTCCTAGCTCGTTCGCAGCCTCAATTGCTTTGAAAACTTTCGCTTCAGAGCCTCGCTTCACATTTAGATAGAGAATTGATACGCTGCGCATGCTAATTAATCACTGTTGCTCAATTAATCAATCTATCCTGCCCATTTGATTCCTGCTCATTTAATCAATCAGCAGGATTCCCGTGACATGTCAGCGTGATTTCTGCTCGCGGTATGTCAGCGAAATTTTCGTGATTAAGGTTCCATTTGATTTCGTTTTGCATGGAGCCGCGTCATGCAAATGAAACTTTAGCTTTGTAATAGGACCATAACACATGCGGCACAATATAAAATTAATAATTATAATTTTTTTAAAAAATAAAACTTAAGCAAATGAAAAAAAGAAACCATTTGTAAAAAAAATTAAAAACAATTACCGGGATTTAAATCCCGATAATTCATTCATATCCAGAATTTAAATCCCGGAATATAAGAAAATAAATTAAAAAAAATATAAGAACCGGGATTTAAATCCCGGATATGAAGTCCTCTCACCTTATAAAAAATTTTAATTTTACCTATTTTTGTAATAACTTTACTGTTTATGTCTATTTTAAAAATTTTCCCCTTTAAACACCCTAACTCACTTGAATCCGCAGTACAGATGCAAAAGCGCAAAAACTCGATCCCTAGCATGTTAAATTTATTTATAAATCTATATATATACACACCATGTACATAAACTATAACTCAATTCCAAAAATAAAATCTTAAATGGGATAACCATAAATTTAAAAAAAAAATGCCGAACACATGTCCGCCAAGGTCAGTATAGATCCTATATATATATTTTAATCACGATGAGAAATAAAAAAAAAAATCACGGCCAGCATAATCATGATGATAATGTAGTAGAAGGGAGCCCAAAATAGTGGAGGATCATGAAAAAAAATAATGTTGTTTTGCATGATTTACTGGACGAATAAACTGATTTGAGAGTTAAAAAGAACTTTATACGGATAAAGAAGTAAATTTGTAATGCACTGACGGGTTTTACCACACCCAAAATGTTACCCAAGCTGGAGACCACCAAACAAACCTTTTGCAGAGTATAGATACAGAAAGCGGGCCCATGCTCAACAAATCCCACCGACTTCGCCCACCGTTTCCGTCAGTCGGGGACGCCTCACTCGGTCCCTAGTCCGCCGGGTGTTCCGCCGACGACTCCGCTCTCCGGCCGGAGGCGAGCCGCCTCATCCCTCCCAACCCGGCCAACGCCTGCGTCGGCTCCCTACTGGTGTCCTCCGGCGAAGGGAGCGAGCAATCCTTCCTCCCCTCGACCGTCAGCACAGCGCCGGGGCAGGGGCCGGGGCCGGCGCCGCCGAATCCGAGGCAGCATATCCATCGGGTCCCCGGTTGCCGCTTCCCCTGCTTCCGCTCCCTCTCCGAAAGAACCCTCCCGAAGCAGGAGACCTTGGGCGAGCCCGGATCCGCCTCCTCTGACTCCCTGCGCGACCGCGCGCTGCCCTTCCTGATGAAGATCCGGCCAGCCGGCTGTCTTCTCGAAAACCGCCCCGCGGAGGGCCGGATCGAACTGGGGAGGCCGATGACAGGGGGCGGCTTCGCCTTGAGGCTGGCGGAGGACAGCTCGGAGATGGATCGGGACTTGGAGTTGGCGTGGCAACTCGACTTGGGGTTGGTGCTACCCTTGGTGGAGTCCTCGCGTTCGAAGACGGCGTTGAGGTAGGCCCAGTCGATCCCCTCGCCGCCGATGGGGACCTGAATGGACTCCGGCGGGAGGTCCGCATCCTCCGCCCGCACATCGAGTCGGTAAACTGCACTTTCCTGGTGCCCTCTCCCTGAGGCGGCGGCGGCGCCTCCGTGGCGCAGGAGGCCGTCGGGATCCATCCGGACAAGAAGAAGGGAAGAAGGGAAGGGCCGAAATGGAAAGGTAAAGGGTGGGGGATTCGGAAGGAGATAATTGAGGAATCTCCCGAGATCTGAGCCGCCGATCACGCGGTGCGGGAATCGCAAAGCAAACAGCGGAGTGGGCTGGGTTCAGAAGCAGATTCGCTTCCACTGGCTCCGTGGCATCGGCGTCTTCAAAACCACGTCACTGGTTGTTTTGCTCCATTTAAAAAATTTGTCAAAAATAGACGTTTAAAAAAAACTAAGTATATAGTAGCTAAAATATATAACAGTTAATATTGTAGTATTATAATAATAATTATTAGTCATTTTTACCACTATGTAATTATTTAATAATTTTATAATTATCATAAAATATTTCTGATAAATTTAAAATGATTTTAATGAAATTTAAGAATTTAGATAATTTATTAATTTATTTATTTTAAAATAATTCTAATTATAAATTTAAATTGAATTTGTGAATTTAGATATTAATTGATTGAAGTGATTGATACGACTGGCTTTAAAAGGCAACGGCACTGGCGTGGTGTGGTCGGTCAAACTCGAAGGGAAAGGAAGGTAAAGAAAGGCGGGGAGTTGGAGAAGTAGCTGACATGTCCCAGTTGGTGTCGGTGACAGCAGGAGCAGAAAGAGGACCGAGGAAGCAGCAGTGGCGTCCTCTAGTTTCAATAGCAGAGTAGGTAATGCTTGGGGGATCCAATTTTAGGAAAAACTTATTTTTAATTAATTATTTTATATAATATTGAAAGGATGTCATTTTAAAAAGATTTTTTTTCTCTTTCTTTTCTAAGATGTCAGAACACCCTGTCTTTCATATACTTAATTATGATTAAAATCACTAAATAAATTTTGCTTAAATTTTTTTTAAAAAACTTTTACTTAAATTATAAAATTTAAAAATATATTAAAATATAATATTTTAAAAAATTATCAAACTAGTCATGTAGTAGTTGAAACATAACTCATTGGACGAAGAACTCCAATGAGTTTCCAGATTGCATCTGAATATTCAACTTTAAATTTTGAACATCAACCAGCTATATAAAGTTTAGAGTTAAAATTATTACATGATCATTTATAAATTGTTTAGCCACTTAAAGACAACTTGGGTCCAATTATCTCCTATAGGGTTTCTACATATTCCAATTCAGAAATAACAAAACCATATAAATTTTATTCATAATTTGGTGGTAAAAAATTGTGAGTCATGTGACTTAGATGAATATCGAATCGAATTTCAATTTAACATTATAACATTGGTAAATTAAATCTAGACCTAGGATTACCTTATCCATTCTCCTATTAGAGTTCACCATAATTATTTTACTTAAGTTGTTTGATCAATCACAATCCATTGTGATATTCTTTATTCGACTTGTCTTGAGGAATCAATAGGTGGCACTAACAATGTTATTGGTGTGTACTTGCAAGAGTTTGTATAATTGTAGTTGACATAAATGCATTGTATCTCATTAACTCAATATGTTTAATTTCAATCCAAACCCAACACATTTAATAAACGTGTTTAACATATATAATTCATACATAACCTGATTGACTTGCATGATATATTTATGACTTGCTTAATTAAAATAGTTGGAAGGATCATAAATATATCATGTGATATTGCTCGTTAAGCAAGCTTAAATAACCTTTAAATATAAACAATATACTAACAATTTTTAATTATAAAAAATTTAAAATATGATTCATGTGATTTTGTAACTTATGATTAGAAGTGATTTATAAACTTACTATTTGATCATATGTTTTATCACATCTCCTTTACTATCTTAGTAAATGAACGTCTATATGGTCACATTCACGGTGAAAACAGGTCGTAGGCATGGAAACTCGATATCTTTGTTTCTCTTTATTTGTAGTACTTTTTTTTTATATTGGAGCCACTGAAAACAAGGAACTAGAATTTCAAATATCATTTCGAGCACAGTTGAAAGTTACGCATATGATGTTTATTGATGACCTATTGCTTTTATCTCGACGGCTACGCTACCTTGGTGGCCCCTTCCAATGTTTAAAAGCTTTGGAATCTATTTCACGACTGAGTATTTGTAAAAGTTGTTTATTTATACAATAAGGATTATTGCTAAACTCAAAGTTGAGCATCATGGCTTAATAGATAAAATTATAGTCTAGATAGACTGATATACGACGTGGCTAAAATCCAAATTAGCTTCGAATAACAAAAAGTATGCAATTAATGTGAAAGTGATTATTAATATGAAATTTAAAAATTATTTCATATATCATGTAAACTATAAATTTAAATTTAAAAAAAAATCAAACATCAATACATAACCATAACATTTTTAAAAAGCCATCTAACATCCACAATTTATTAGGAATTATAGCTCTAAATTAAAAAATATAATTTGTCGCCGAAAGCTAGTATAACTAGCTATTTTATAAAGACTTTGTGGTCACAACACAATTGATAAAAATTATATAAAAAAGTTTAAAATTCAACCCAACTACAGGAAAAGCCATCCAAATCGGCGAGTACCGACGGTAAAACCAGAAAATAGTGAATCGAAAAAAAAGGGATCATTATTCTGCCCGGCATGAAAAGATCGATGGAACCAAATAGATTGATCTCCTCTTAGGACCAACATAGAAAGACAATAAATAAATGAGAACCCAATAGAATAATCGTCAAAATGGTTGAACAACGTTATGCTCAGATACGTGTTGACAGTAAGATTTATGTAACACGCCTCAAACAATTGCTGTTCGAGTAAAGGAAATTTTCAGAACTATGGAGACCTCTTCAACACAATAAGAGCATGAAAGATAAAAAATCAATGTTCTATGTACATTGAACTTTATATTTGCATGCAACAAACAAACCAAAATGTTGATTAACTATCGACAACCTAGTCATTATTGATCATCAAAGAATAACGTACTAGTCACAGGGTTAAATTAAATTTAAACAGGTATCACATTTCAATGTTAAAATGTAACTAGAACCATGTATCCCCTATGGAAATCAACAGCCTATCAGTACAAGGCAGCTAATGGAGTATAGGAGATTCAACTTATGGATCTATGGCAATCTCTTTAACCCATAGTTCCATATACACCGACTTTACTTCAAACTTTATGGACAAATTCCAAACACTAATTCTCAGCAACTATCACGATCACTTTAATAATGGATGATTATATAGAATTCAATTTCATATTTTCATTGTTAAATAGAAAATTAGGTACATGTTTCACCAATGAAAATCAGCAGCCAAACAATACAAGGCAGTTGATGGAGTAAGGAGACTCACTCTTTGGAACCATGTGAGCCTCTTCAACACAGTAAATGTATGGAGGAATTAACACGTTGTTCCGTACACATCTAATTATACTTCAATTCAGAACGAACAAACCCCAGCTATCTGTCACAAGAAAAAAATATATCAAAGAAATAAGAGGCAGTGAATGATAAACCAGAGTGACAACGACCATGAGTATGACTATGGAGAACTATACTAAAGACTATATACAACCAACTTTACTAAGTCACAAGGTTACATTACATCCAATCAGGTATCATATTTTCAATGTTAAATAGAAACTAACATGTTTTACCCATGGAAATCAGCAACCTATTAATATAAGGCAGCTAATGGAGTACAGAAGATTTAATTTGTGGATATATGGTAACCTCTTCGACACAATAACAGCCTAGAGGAATTAACTCAGTTCCAAATGCACGACTTTACTTCAAATTCAATAGACAGATTTCAACATTAATTCCCAGCAACTATCGGGATCACTTTAAAAATGAAGGGTTATATAGAATTCAAGTTCATATTTCCTTTGTTAAATAGAAAAATAGGTATATATTTCACCTATGAAAATCAGAAGCCAAGCAATACAAGGCAGCTGATGGAGTAAAGGAGACTCTCTCTTTGGAACCATGTCAGCCTCTTCAACACAGTAAAAGTATGGAGGAATTAACCCATAGTTCCATACACATCTAATTATACTTCAACATGGAATGAACAGACCACAGCTATCTATGCCACAAAAAATCAAAGAAATAAACGGGCAATGAATGAACAACCCGACTGATGATGGCCACGAGTATGGAGTATGGTGTATGGAGGACTATAGCAGAGTTAGCAAAGTTCCGTATACAACAAACTTTATTAAGTCACAATGTTATATTACATTCAATTAGGTACCATATTTTCAATGCTAAATGGTAACTAGGAACATGTTTCACCCATGGAAATCAGCAACCTATTAATAGAAGGCAGCTAATGGAGTACAGGAGATTCAATTTATGGATCTATAGCAACCTCTTCGACACAGTAAGAGCCTGGAGGAATTAACCCATAGTTCCATATGCACAATGACTTTACTTCAAATTCAATTTACAAATTTCAAGCATTAATTGTCAGCAACTATTGTGATCACGTTAAAAATGGATGGTTATATGGAATTCAAGTTCATATTTCCATTGTTAAATAGAAAACTAGGTACATGTTTCACCTACGAAAATCAGCAGCCAAGCAATACAAGGCAGCTGATGGAGTAAAGGAGACTCACTTTTTGGAACCATGTCAGCCTCTTCAACACAGTAAAAGCATGGAGGGATTAACACACAGTTCCATACACATCTAATTATACTTCAACATGGAATGAACAGACCGCAGCTATCTATGTCACAAAAATATCAAAGAAATAAACGGGCAATGAATGAACAACCCGACTGATAATGGCCATGAGTATGGAGTATGGTGTATGGAGGATTATAGCAGAGTTAGCAAAGTTCCGTATACAACCAACTTTACTAAGTCACAAGGTTATATTACATTCAATTAGGTATCATATTTTCAATGCTAAATGGTAACTAAGAACATGTTTCACCCATGGAAATCAGCAACCTATTAATACAAGGCAGCTAATGGAGTACAGGAGATTCAATTTATGGATCTATAGCAACCTCTTCGACACAGTAAGAGCCTGGAGGAATTAACCCATAGTTCCATATGCACAATGACTTTACTTCAAATTCAATTTACAAATTTCAAGCATTAATTGTCAGCAACTATTGTGATCACGTTAAAAATGGATGGTTATATGGAATTCAAGTTCATATTTCCATTGTTAAATAGAAAACTAGGTACATGTTTCACCTACGAAAATCAGCAGCCAAGCAATACAAGGCAGCTGATGGAGTAAAGGAGACTCACTCTTTGGAACCATGTCAGCCTCTTTAACACAGTAAAAGCATGGAGGGATTAACACACAGTTCCATACACATCTAATTATACTTCAACACAGAATGAACAAACCCCAGCTATCAAGTCACAAAAAAAAATTCATAGAAATAAGGCAGCTAATGGAGTACAGGAGACTTAAATAAGCAACCTATTAAAACAAGGCAACTAATGGAGTACAGGAGATTTAATTTGTGGATCTATGGCAACCTGGACTGAGGAATTAACCCAGAGTTCCATATGCACACTGACCTTACTTCAAATTCAATGCACACATTTCAAGCGTTAATTCCTAGCAACAATTGCAGTCACTATTTTAAAATGCATGGTTATATAGAATCCAAGTATCATATTTTTATTGTTAAACAGTAATCTAAGTACATGTTTCACCCAAGGAATCAGCAGCCAATCAACGCAAGGCAGCTTATGGAGTACAGGAGACTCACTCTTTTTGGACCCATGGCAATCTCTTCAACACAGTAAAAGTATGGATGAATTAACCCATAGTTCCATATACACCAAACTCTACTTCAACACAATGAACAATTCCCAACTCCAAGTCACAACAAGCAACGGGAATCAAAGTGATAAACGGTAAAATTGATAAACGCCTGATAATAGCTATGTGAAATTTAATTAAACGGCATTTTATCATTAAAAAAAGGAGGAAGGGCGTAGCAAGCATATTTCTACAGATCATCTTTTCCTGTTGGTGCTTCCTGGCAAGAGCCATAAGACGGGCCTCTTCGATTCAAGCCCTAAGGCTCAGAACCACAAGCAGTGTTGAATCTAATAGCATATCGCCAATAAGTCAATATCAGGAAAAATAATCCAAATCTAGACCAGAGAATAAGGAAAAAAAAAATCAAAATCCCACCTTCCCCGAATGCATTCGCCCATCCTCGAGCAGGTTCGCCGAGAGCTACTACATCGCTCGATCCGACCCTTGCTTGTCTTGGATCAAGACATTGACGATCCTCCGGCTACAATCTTCACATATATCGACAACCACGCCAATCTCCCTCACCGACTCCCTCTCTCGCGCAGCCGGGGAATGCAGCGTTGTCTTCCGATCCACTGTCCTTTACCATTTATAGACAATTGGGCCTTCTAGGGTTTCACTTCCTCAATAAATTTACGAATTTACCCGTCTCTCTCGGTTTTTTTTGTGCGAAAAAGCGGATCCGTACCGTATTCGAATTAATGCAGACGCAGGATGCAAGATTAGATCCGAATCCGCAAATAGATATTATTTATTATTTTATTAAAAATCAACATTTACTAGAGGCTAGATCCTCTAGTCCAGAAAATTCTTGACCCCATTTACTAAGTAATTTGGATGAAGTTTAAAATAAAATTATGTTAATTTTTTCACATTAAAAGTTAAGATTTATTAATAATTTTTTTAATTATTTTTATATAAAAAATATAAAGTATTATGATTCTTTTTAGTCTACATTTTAGGATTGGTAACACCGCAAGCGGAGAACCTTCTATAAATATCTTGGGATGATGACATTAAAAAGCATACCTTGTTGGGATCTTTGTGTCTAACTAAAGGGGGGCTAATAGCTTTTCTTCGATTTCTCCCGACAACTTTATTAGCGGAAACACAAACAACGAAAAAGCTAGAATGAAAATCTAAGAAATGAAATATTAACTCCTTAATTTATTTGGTCTGCACCTCCTAGAGATGACTAATCCAAGAATTTACACCGATGAACATACTTTCACTATGAACTTCTTCTTGAATCAAGCACGAAAATGGAAAAACCTTTACAAAATGATCTTTTCTTCTTACAAGATGAAAGATGAGCTTAGAAGGAAAAGATCGAGAGTATGGAAGCTTGAGATCACTTGAAGAGTTTAAGGATGTTTTAGCATTAAAGAGTTGTTGTATTTTCTCCAAATTCTCAAGCCTTTTATATTTGAGGTTGATTTCTAAAACCTCGATTACCAATAGACTGGTGGATGCATCAATCGACTGGTAACAAGTAACAACTACTGTTCCTTTTAAGATCTTCAGGGATTCTATACGTCATCAGCTCAATGGTATTATACCAATCGACTATCTTCATGGATAAGTCAATTGATAGGCTGATGCAAACTCTTTGTGAGTTTTTGGATTAAGCATCAGTCGATTGATACAATCATTAGTCGACTAGAAGGTGAGTTTTAAACAACTCAAGTATGATCCTTTCATGCTTAAAGCTTACCCTTAGCCTAGACTTACACCTTTAAACACCTTCCATCAGCCTCGCGTCCTTGGAATGCTTCCGAGCCCACGGCTCCTCATTCTTGCCCTTGCCTTCAAGTGATTCCTTTGGTTATGTCATGTTAAATCTTCTTTTGCCAAGAGGTCGTGCCTCTGGGACTTCACCACCAAGAGTCATGCTCTTGGACTTCATTCACTAAGACTATCTTCTTAGACTTTCCTTGCCAAACCTTCATACTTAGACTTTCCTTTGTACTTGTTACTCAACATTCATATCAGATCACTAACATTGCTTACTTAAACTTATTTATCTAAACATCAAAAGTAAATGATACTTGGAGCAAGATTACTCCAATAATCTCTTTCTTTTTTTATGTTTGACAAAATATTTAAATTAGTTCTTTAAATATGCAATAATCATAATGTATAAGTATAGTCATATAAATCTAAATCTCAACTTAATGAGTGAAGATTATAACTTAACCTATCCATTTCTTCCCCTTTGACATATCAAAATAAATGACGTTTACTTGGTAACCAAGGCAACAACGGGAAACGTGTGAGGATAGGAAAATTGTCACGCCCCGGGGAAGTCCCTGTCCGAAGAAATTTCGGTAGCACCTCCCCTGTACGGGTGACAATCTGAAACATTTCTACAGACACAGTATACATCAGCCACAGGCGGCTGGAACATACACACAACCACGCAGTTTATATGCAGCCTACTCGGCTGATACAATAAAAACACCACCACGCAGTTATATGTAAAGCCAACAGCCCACTCGGCTATACCAGACCAAACACAGCGGAATACAATAGAAAATCAAATACAAACCAAAATACAAGACTGCTAACCGGCTAGGCTTACACCACACAACAACATAACACTCCGGAAACAAAACTAAAACACAAAGTCAAATACACACATATCATATACCAAGATAAAAAAAATAAACAAAATGCGGACACTGGTCTTCTAATGTGACATGGGGACCAGCAGACAGGATACTCCAAGTGACTCCATAAACAACCTGGTACCTAAAAAAGATAGTGTTCATGGGGGTGAGTTCAACAACTCAGCAGATACCTAGTTGACATGTATAGTAAACTATAACAAATGGTAATAACTATGGAGTACAGTCTCTTGGACAAAAACTGGAAGATGCACAATAGAAAAGCCTGAAGAGAACTGTACTCACCAGGGCCTCCTATCAGAATAGTCAGGTCGTCAAACCGAGAGTATCATGAATCCTCTATGCATGTCAAACATATGCATCCATCCAAATGCATCATATAAATGCAATAAATACAATCAGTAAATGCATAAATGCATATGATGCCAATGACATGGTCACCCCTGACGCCAGTCAGCCATCTCACACACAATGGTGAGACCGACTGGATAGAGTTGTGACAACTGTGCACTCTGCAGTCACTGCTCCTGATGAGTGACCTAGTGGACGGGATGCTGTCGGAGTACACCTATCCTCCTACCCCAAATCATAAATGGGGGAGCTCAATGCTCTCATCTTCCGGTACACGATGACGGAGAGGAATTTCTGACGTGCTACCACGCTGCGTCACACTACCCATGAGCGGACCAACGGAGCACCGACAGAGCCCAAACTGACGTGCTACCACGTTGCGTCACGTTACCCATGAGCGGACCAATGGAGCACCGACAGAGATGAAACTGGCGATGTACTCAACAATAATAGAGCAGATTATCGCGCAGCATGCAATCATGCGAATGGTGCATGACACTAAGCATGGCAAAAATCCTGAACAGCATAGCAATATCCATATATAAATATAAAATGTGTACCCTAGTATTAATAAGTCATATCCGAAGATCTAAGGTACACCAGTCCGGTATGGTATGAATAAAAACCTAGGTCCTGAACATAATAATGCATGATATGTCACTACCTCTATGAGCATATATATAATCATGTGGGTACTAACATAAAATGCATAACAGGTGAGCAAACAAGTATGTAACAGATCAGGTAGTGACCAACCGAAGCAAAGACGAGCATAATCATTACTAAAGGCTATAACCTACTAAACATATCAACATGACACACTACAAGAATTTTTGCATTCAACAACACCCAATAGACAACGCTTTTTAATAAAAACGTTGTCGTTCTTTGTTTTACAACGCTTTTAGTGAAAAGCGTTGTCTATGGTATTTACTTTTTACTAAAGACAACGGTTTTTAATGAAGTGTTGTCTTTAGTGTTGTTGTTTATGGTCAAAGACAACATTTTTTTAAAAAACGTTTTTTAAAGTGTTGTGTATGTTTCCCCTAAACTCACTTAAAATAAATTCGCAGCCCTCGCTTTGCTAAACTCTAAACCCTCAACGCGCGCGCGCCTTCTCCTCACCACTCCTCTCCACGAGTTCTCCTCTCCACTCCTCTCCACGAGTGCCTTCTCCTCTCCTTCTCCTCTCCACGAGCGCCTTATCCTCTCCTTCTCCTCTCCACGAGTGCCTTCTCCTCTCCTTCTCCTCTCCACGAGCGCCTTCTCCTCTCCTCTCCACGCTTCTCCTCTCCACGAGCGCCTTCTCCTCTCCTTGCCGCGTGATCTCCTCTGAACCCTAATCTCGACCCAAACTCCTCACGCAAAACTCCTCACGTCGGCCCAACTCCTCCAAGTCGAGATCCCTAATCTCGCATTTCCCCATCTCCTCAATCAAAGTCAGCTTACCCTTCCTAATCTTCTCACGGCTCCTCAACTCCTCTGAACCCTTCGATCTTAGTTCCTTCCTCGCAGAGCAGATTCGAGAGTAGGAGGAACGGAAGAAAGAAAGGTAAAATTTCTTCCATCCCTCTAGAATAAGATTTTGTTTATTTTTAATTATTTTCCGAACTAGCCATTTTGCCGGATTCATACTGCATCAATTTTCCCCCTCCCCTGATTCCTATGATCTGTTTCTCCATTGACTGATGCTTTAATTTCTAATTCAGTACCCACCTCTGCATGGGATATATATATATATATATATATATATATATATATATAAAACTAGAGTGTCATTGAGCTTTCAGTAAGATCGCAGATTGTAACGTTGTTGGTCTGTATTCAGAAAGTTATATGCATTAACTTTTCTGTCCGTGATATTCTTCAGGTTTGCTAACAGTATGCGAAGTGCTTGCTTATCAGAGCATGTGTTGATCTTTTTTAGCAGAGCATTTTTATGTTTACCTGGTAAAAAGGTGAAGCAGCATCACATGAATGAAGGCACAGTCCTAGACTTGATTTTGAAACCTGTGCATGACACTTCACTGGTTTTGCAGTTATATATATGTAGCTGGAGCAAGAGGGGGAATTAGTTCAAGCCATTTTTTTCCCCCTGGAAGGAGAGCCCGGGTGATGCATTAAAGCAGATCAAAAGTTCGTCCGAGTTAATTTTATTACTCTTACTCACTTGCAAAAGGTCCACTGAAAACTTTAGCTTAGATGCCAGATACAAGCTGAACGGTGAGTGTTTTTGTTACTTTCTGAGAATTGTCTGTATCTTATCTCGAAAGCAGGGGCTGCTGAACACTACTTTCTACCACCATTTCCAAAGAACATTAAGCATCGTGGCCTTGATGATTCAAGCTGCAAATCAATTTTTAAGTTTAATTATGAAGATCTCATCGTAATCGGCTTCTTTGGATCTTAATATTCTCGTTCAGCCCATCAAGTGTACACATCCTATGTTTCAATTTGTACACATTATGATTTCATTGACTCATGCCCATCAAGTGTTTGATTAAATGTCTCTTCCATTATATATATTTTAGTTGATACATTTTCTTTAGTTTAATTCCATGTAATGCTTGTTAGTTTAGTGATTTATGTTCCTATGATGTTTGTTCTTTATTTGAAACTTAGTTTACTTATAAAAGTACATCATATAGGACCATCCAGAATTGAATTAGTGGAGATTTTTCTAAATATTTGTATCAAGGGTCTACACTCTAGTACCATAAGAGCTAATGGACTACTTGATACCGGTAAAATAATTATGGATTTTGTTTCCATAGTTAATATGCGGTTAAATATACTTAGTGATGTTAAATGCAGCATTTTTTTTATCAATTAATATTGAGAGTGAAATTTTAACACGGATTTCTCTGATTGCTATTGCAAATGCATAACATCCATTTTTAACTTATAAAATTTTAAAGGAAATTTGTTTGATTATACATAATTGAATGAAAGTCCTATGCTTCTTTGGTAGTATGTATTGAAGTTGGTTAGCTGTATGATATTAGAGAAAAGGCATTTTTAATCCACGATATAATTCTATGATTATTTATACCTCTGGCCTGTTCATCAAGTCCTTGAGAATCTCAGGTGTTCTGATATCACTAGCAATTAATACATAAATATTTTCATTAATTAGAATATCTTTTAAGGTAGATGCAGATTAGATGAGCCGATTTAATCGATATCGGTTGATAAGTAATGGTTCTATTTTTTTAGGATGAAATCCGATGGGATTAGATATTGGTAGCCTAGCCAGGTGAAGATCTGATGATTGTTGAATCAAATTTTTGTAGCAAATTAAAATTGCAATTAAGGTTAATTAATCTATATCAATGCAATTTTGGTTGCTGCATTGGAATCAATGCAATTTTGGCCCTTCATACATTGGATCGTAATCGGTATAATCCTATGTATTTGCCTAGTTAATTTCCATTGGAATCTTAGTGTTATTGAACCTTACAAGGATGCTATTTACCTGTTGGATTCCCTAAGTTGCCGCATTCGCGATGATGATTCAAAATACGTAATGGAAATGTGAGTTCAGATTTCTTTTAGTAAATATTTATTATAATAAAAATCTTATTTAACAAATATTCTTAACGTATGAAGGGCCTTAAAATTGTTTAATTCAACCAAGGGAAGGAAAGGTAGGAAAAATGTTAAGTGGGAAGTAGTTAAGGTATGTGTACTTTTGTTTAACATATATTGTAATGTGTATAATTTTCATTAACAATTTGACTCTAATTACTATATATAGGCTCCTCAATCTCCTCTCCTGCGAAACAATGTGGTTTTTTTGTGATGCGATTTATGAGAGAAATTATTGAAGAAGTTGAGACTATTGAGAGAGATTCGCTGCAATCAATAGTAACATTATTTAGCTTATCTCAAATTATTTGACATAAACTATTTAAAATTGCAAAGTGATCAGTGTTGATTATTTTTTCCATTAACATAAATTGTGTATGCTCACAGTTCACAAAAATAGGGTACTCTCGTGAACAAATTGATGAGGTTCGGTCCGAGTTGGCGGAGTGCATACAAGATCATATTTATGAATAGGTATGGAATGATAGTTGCCATAATTCTATTTAGATTTAAGTTCATGGAATGGTGGTTTTTTTTGGTAATGGAATCATAGTTAATGCCAATTTTTTTGATGCAGTGCATAGTTACCAGATCGACCTTGAGCAGTTGACCCCAAAGAAAAGTTGTCACTGAAGTTTAAAAACTTGTGAAAATTTTTAGTGAATGATGATGTTTTGTGAATGATGATGTTTTGGAAAAATTGTCACTTAGGTGAAAGGATGTTTTCTGGATTAATATGCAAGTACAAAGCACTGTATTATATGTTATTCTGTAAAGTTCTGTCAGTGTAAATTATCTAGTTTCTTTATCTAGCTTTTGTTCCACTATTGGGTTTGTTTTTCTAATAATTACTCGTGCAACAAAATACTGAGCAAGAAGCTGTAGATCTTATAATCAGGTAAAGTAGAAAAAGTTAACTACTTCATTATGCTTTCATCTTAGTATTTGTATATTTGATTTGTCTTCTTTGAACCAGCTTCAAGTCAAAAAGCGAGATCCTCTAGATAGCTATTAAAAATAAGGTATTATTTGGTTTGTCGATGATCTTAATATTTGGTAATATTTGGTCTTTGATGCTCACGACAGAGTTCCAACGCTGCATGATTACCTTGTTCAAGCAGATTGCTCGCTGCCTCAGTAGCTCGCATTTTCAGGTTTGTTTCATCATTGATATTCCTTCTTTTTAGTGTTCTATATTAAAAGGAAATACTAACTGTCGATGAGATTGTTATCCTCTTGCTTGAACATGAATCAAAGTATATAAATTTGACCTTTTGATCCGAAAGTATAAAAAAGTTAATTGGATACTAGTTTTTTATTTTTTTTTGCAGTTGCATTTGTTGTATTTTCATATGTTTCTCGGTGAACTTCTAAACAATTCTTTTTTCATTAATTTATTAAGGCTTATTATAAGTTTCAGTTTGATGGTGCAAATTGTTTTCTTTTGTAATCCATCTGTTTCTTCTTTGGTTTAGGAAAGTTGAAGTGAATCCCTTGATAGTTGTTTCATAGGTTTGTTCCATTATTTTCCAGTACGTACTGGAATCACTATCAATAGCCCTCAAGGACTGTTTACAACCTTGCAATCAAATTAATTGGACTTATAATCTAATGTATGGTCATCTGGAGCATGAATATTGGAGGATTCATGAATGACTCTTCGGATGATGAATGTATGTCATTTAATATTGGTTCATGTATTTATTTAGATACATCTTGAGTATTCCTATAAATACCCTATGTATTTAACAATTCAAAGATGAAGAAAATCAGAAGTAGTTGAACACTAACACTTGGACGCCAACATTTTTGAGTTGGCGCCTAGATTTGACCATCTAACAGACACGGCTAAAGGATCAACTTCTATGAACACCCTTAATAACTTATACAGATATTTGTGAACAATTAGGTTGGTGGCTATCATTTATCCTCCCTTTTTGTTGTTTTTTCCATGTACCCAATGCAGTTTTCATTTCAAAGGTTCCAAGCTGATGAACAAGGATGGGTGGACACAATCAAGTCAGTGCGATTTGGAGGAGCTGTCAGGATTAGTACCATGGATTGGCTTGGGCAATCTCAATATTTGCGTCAAACTGTCTTCTGGCCTTCCCTATCATCTGCAGTATCTGAGGTATACTATGCACATTTACCGTGAATTTTCCTTATTGAGCTTGGGCTAGTGACGGTTACGAATGTATTTTATTTCAAGAACCGTATAAGCAAGTGTTCGTGCATCTAGTTTTATAACAATGCACTTCGTATCTTTGATCTAAAAAGCTTCTGAAACAAGTCATCTTCTCCAAGCATGCCCTGGTCAACATGCTAGTCACCTACTGGAGTCATTTCCTCGATGGCACGGATGAATACCTGAAATCCATCCTCTACTCCACCATTCTTTGCCACTCCTCAAGCCGAAACAACTGCAAAGGTAGAGTCAACATCAAGTATTACATTGTGCCCGGCTACAAGAAGACCGGGGCCGCAAAATCCAATAAAGACAGGTCAAACATCAATATATAAACACACTTACGGTATGAAGTGCATAATAAGTGTAGAATACAGATTACAGAACTCTTTGCATAGCACATAAACTAGCATCATTATAGGGGATCCCTTAGAAAAATATTAATGGTAGGAACTTGTTTCATGATGTTCTTAATATTTATTTTTGCTACCAATGTTTGGATTTCTTAACCAGTTCCTTAGTTAACTTTCTCTATTATTGAAACAAAGTTGAGTTATGGAATTCTTACATGAAATAAAAAATATCAAACTTGGCAGTATGTAATGAAGTTATGCTCAATAAAAGAATTAGTTTATATTGGTTTGGTAAATCATGTTAAAATTTTTAAAGAAGTCATCCCTTATTGCAGTTACTTGTGATTTTTCTTGTTGATAGATGTAATTTATATTTTTAGCCCATTGTACATCCAGTCAAAATGTCTCAAAATCTCAAAATCGTTCAATCATATCATTTTGCTACATTTTAGACAAAATAATAATGTGTGATGTCATTCTCTATCTCTCCCTCTCTGGCTTTGGAATGTTTATGATTTAGCTAATAAACCGTTAGACTATGGTTTTTCCCTGATGCTCACAGATTGCAACAGCATGTGCTCTCACAGCCTTTAAGTTGCGTCATCCAATAAAGATGTACCTTGATCGTAGCACGGATATGGTAATGGTAGGAGGAAGGCATCCAATGAAAATAACCTATTCTGTGGGTTTTAAATCCGATGGAAAGATTACGGCCTTGTACTTGAATTTGTTGGTAAATGCAGGCATATCAGAGGATTATAGTCCACTTATTTCACATGCCATTATAACTTGTCTAAAAAAATACAACTGGGGTGCTCTCGCTTTTGATATTAAACTATGCAAGACGAATCTTACAAGTAAATCATCGATGCGAGCACCAGGGCAGGTACAGGGATCTTACATTGCTGAAGCTATTATTGAGCGTGTAGCATCTTTCCTGTCCTTGAATGTCGATGTCGTGAGAAAAAGAAATTTGCATACATATGAAAGCCTGAAGTTTTTTTATGGAAGTAGCAGTGGAGAAGCTCCGGAATATACTTTACCTGCTATAGTTGATGAGTTGTTTACATCTGCAAGCTACTTCAATCGTCTTGAAATGGTATTGCATTTCAATAGTTGCAACAAATGGAAAAAACGAGGGATTTCTTGGGTACCAATTGTATATGAAGTGGAACCAATGCCAACACCAGGGAAAGTATCCATTCTAAATGATGGTTCAATTGTTGTTGAAGTCGGAGGAATTGAAATAGGCCAGGGACTGTGGACAAAGGTGAAGCAAATGGCTGCATTCGGTCTTGAACAGCTATGGGATGAAGAGAAAAAATATCTTTTGGATAGGGTTAGAATCATTCAAGCAGATACTCTGAGTTTGGTTCAGGGAGGTTTAACTGCTGGAAGCACCAAATCTGAAGCAAGCTGCGAAGCAGTTCGTCTAGCATGCTCTATTCTAGTCAGCAGATTAAAGCCTCTTAAGCAAAGTTTGGAAGAGCAAATGGGATCAATTTCATGGGACACCCTTATTACCCAGGTGTGTAATTACGTCATTAATCAAATGTACTACTGTTTATTTATTGGCAAGAAGCTAAGCTTATTTCTGTAGTCTGTATGTGTTAGCTAGCTTATGCAAGTGAAGGACAGGATAGCTTATATGCATTCACTTTTAGGGATTTCCTGGGCTTTTTTATATTTTGGAAATCAAAGCAGTTACTTCCTTTCATCCATTATGAACTAGTTACCTTACAATATACAGGCAAATTTGCAATATGTGAACTTATCAGCGAGTACATTTTGGGTTGCTGACGATACTTCATCATATCTAAATTATGGGGCTGCTATAAGCGAGGTAACCTCCTTTGTAGATCATTCATATGATTGGCTTGTAATCACATTGCTAGTCTGTTTTCTTGATTTTGAAAATTGTGTGCATTCTAGGTAGAAATTGATGTTCTCACTGGAGCTACTACGATATTGAGAGCAGACCTTACATATGACTGCGGACAGAGCTTGAGTCCTGCCGTGGATCTAGGACAGGTTTTTTTTTTTTCATCTGTCCTATTGATTTTATAATCCTAAATCACAATCAGCCGTATGTTCATATACTTATATCTGAGTGTTTCTGCAGGTTGAAGGGTCTTTTGTTCAAGGAATTGGATTTTTTGTCCTATTGATTTTGTTCAATATATAAAGAAAACTTGTCAGTTACGATATAAACACACTTACGGTATGAATTACATGTATATATAACATTGACATATTATTTAGTACGAGATTTACATGTATGAAAGTTTTCATACAAAATTTCTTGATTGCCTACAACCCCAGGTGTGCTGATGACAAGTTGAAGAAGATGGCTCTAAGAGTGATAGCTGAAAGCCTTTCAGAAGAAGAGATTGCTGGACTTAAAGAAGCAATTCCATGCGATGGACACCAACAACAGCGGTTAGTCAATGATGAGGTTTTGTAAAACTTGTGTGTTTGAAAAATTATTGTCATGAAGTTAAGGATAACTTGTATGATACAAATTTAATTTGTGGATCAATATGTATACATTTTGTTTGTATAATATAAAGTTTTATTTATTTGTTAAATAGTCTTATTATAAAAATGATTGTGGTTGTGGATATTCAATTATATGTAAATTTTGAGTATTTTTATAATTTTGCTATTTAATTAAACACTATTTTTTATAAATTTAAAAAGACAACGTTTTTAAGTAATAAAAGACAACGCTTAAAAAACAATGTCTTTGAGACCAACCACAACGCTTTTAAAGCGTTGTCTTTGATATGTGCATTTTTACAACAGCATCTTTAACAACGCTTTTTAAGAACGAATAGACAACGCTTAAAAAGCGTTGTCTTTGTGACCAACCACAACGCTTTTAAAGCGTTGTCTTTGATATGTGCATTTTTACAACAGCATCTATAACAACGCTTTTTAAGAACGAAAAGACAACGCTTAAAAAGCGTTGTCTTTGTGACCAACCACAACGCTTTTAAAGCGTTGTCTTTGATATGACTTTCTACAACACCATCTACAACATCACTTTTTAAGTACATACGACAACGCCAAAAAAGCGTTGTTGTTTAGCTTTTTTCTTGTAGTGACATTATCAAAGATAAGTCAAGATACCCGCCTCCAATAGCAGGTCCAATCTAGTCAAATCCAACGTTAAGACGCTCGTCTCGAATCAGTCCTGTAATACATGGTATCCAGATTTAGCTAATTACATATAAATAAATTAGCTAAATCAAATCCTCAAGAAGCTAACATAAATCCAAATCCAATTATAAACTCTAATTGGATCATCCAACTCCTCAATCGACTTTAACTAATCCTTACGAATTAGAACTTGCAATAAGCATAATCCATCTAAAATAATCAAACCCAATCATGATCTACATCTAAGATCAAAACCTACATTTAACTATTCAATCACACTAATCATGTATCAACTAGTGATATACTAACCATCTAGTAATCCATATCATCTCCAATTCAACACATACCTAATTCATCAACAATACAAACCAATTTCCCTACTTCTTACCTTAATCCACAGCCCAACAAATCCATAGCAAAGACAACTTACTGTCGGGACAGAGGTAGCTGTTGGAAATCAAGAAATGCCCTGCAATGCACTGTTTGGATCAAAATGAAGCTCAAGAAATCGACATCTAAACAACAACCAAATTTCCAGAACAACCTAAGCACCTTACCTCTTCCTCTAATTGCCTGCGATGACCAAGAACCCGAAGAAGCTGCTGCTGGAAACCTTAATACCAGAGACTCAGACCGATAACAAGGTGGCTGCTGGCACTGGGCAGTGAAGTCAGCGTCGGACTGGTGGTCGGTGGCAGCACAGAAGAGATTGGAGCGGGGCGGTGGCGCTATGCAGAGATGCGGCAGAGAGGAAGAAGTCGACGTCGGGAAACTAGGGCTTGGCGTGGAGAAGGCCGGCGTTGTCCCGTGTGGCGGCGGCGCTTGGCACGGAAGGAGGAGAGAAGAAGAGGAAGAAGGGAGAGGAAGGGAAATCGGCAGTGGCGAGGAGAAGGCGATGTCACGTGAGAGGTTCGGCGTGGAGAGAAGAAAAAGGGAAGTCAGCGTCGACGATTTGGGGAGAAGGAAACCGTCGGGTGAGCACGGGTAAGAAACGGAGGAAAAGAGAAAAATATAAGAAATATAAATCGTTTCCTCGTTTAAATGGGTAGCCTAAACAGGCTTTCCCGGGGCCTATTTTTATATCCCCATAAACTCGTCCATACGAGCTCCGAAAAATTTTCGAAAAATTTCGAAAAATTTTGAAAAATTCCCTTATCATTATTTGCCATTTTTCGGTATTTTACATTCTCCCCCACTAATAAAAATTTGGTTCCCAAATTTCGTTATCTACCATCAACAAATACTAACCACAAGTAAGCAGTTTAATGCGGAACGGTAAATTAAATCACATACCTCAAGTGAAAAGATGGGGGGTATCGAGCTCGGATACTTTAACCAGTCGAATTATCTTGTTACGCAACTGACGCTCTTTCCGGTCCAAAATCTGTACCGGAACCTCCTTGTAGGTAGCGTTAGGCTGAACGGGAACTGAGATATCTGTCAGCACATGTGTCGGGTCGGGTACGTATCTCCTCAACATAGATACGTGGAATACGTCGTGGACGACTGCCAGGAACGGTGGTAGTGCCAGACGGTAAGCTACCGCTCCAATCCTCTCCAAGATTTGGAAAGGTCCAATGTATCGTGGAGCTAGCTTACCTCTGAGGCCAAATCTCTCACCCCTTTCATGGGTGAGACTCGAAGAAAAACATGGTCATCAATAGAGAACTCTAAGAGTCTCCGACTCCGGTCAACATAACTCTTATGGCAGTCATGTGCCTCTGACATCCTCTGTATGATAGTACGGACCAACTCTACTTCATGCTGAGCTCTATTAGGTCCCAACAACTGGGCCTCTCCAACCTCATCCCAGAGGGTGGGTGTCCGACAAGGCCTACCATACAACGCTTCAAACGGTGCCATCAGGATAGCCGAATAAAAGATGTTGTTGTAGGCAAACTCTACCAATGGCAAGTGGTCCTCCCAACTGCCTCCAAAATCCAATACACAAGATCTCAGCAAGTCCTCTAAAGTCTGAATGGTCCGCTCTGACTGTCCATCTTTCTGCAGATGGAAAACTGTACTGAATCGGAGCTGAGTGCCCAAGGCCTGCTGCAGACTCTGTCAAAAACGAGACGTGAACCGGGGGTCTCTATCCGAAATAATAGTCAACGGGACACCATGTAATCTGATGATCTCCCGGCAATACAGATCTGCCAATCGATCCAGGGAATCAGTCTTCTGGATCTCTAAGAAATACGCGGATTTGGTTAATCGATCAACAATTACTCAAATCGTGTCATAGCCTAGTCGTGTCCTAAGTAAACCCACCACAAAGTCCATGGTGATATGTTCCCATTTCCACTTAGGAATAAGAATCCTCTGTAGAAATCCGACAGGTCTCTGGTGCTCATACTGTTGGATCGAAAAGAATTTAGATATCTCCACAATAGCATGATATTGTCCACTTTGGGCCTAGACCCTCATGGCTTTGCTCTTGGGCTCTCCCCAAAAGACCTCATGCCAATGGAGATATCTTTTCTCTTATAAACCCATGATCTTTCCCATGTGTTTCCAATATGGAACTATGTTTGCAACCTTACAACCCCAACAATCCCCCCCTCAAACAAAGGACCATAAGCTTCCCACGTCCGATCCTCGACCCACCAGGTCTTCCTGCCCCTCGGTCCACCCGACCTACTAGAACTTCCTTGCCTAGTCGCAACTAGGACTTCTTGCCTGGTGTCTGGTCCTCTTGATCCGAACATAGGAGCCCCCACTTTCTTTGTTCGAGGTCAATATTATACCCACATGGCTCAATCAGACCATAGTGCTTGTGCGCAGTCGACGGTTAAACCTTCTGGCAGTCCGGGCTCTGATACCAATTGTTAGATCGAAAAGAATTTAGATATCTCCACAATAGCATGATATTGTCCACTTTGGGCCTAGACCCTCATGGCTTTGCTCTTGGGCTCTCCCCAAAAGGCCTCATGCCAATGGAGATATCTTTTCTCTTATAAACCCATGATCTTTCCCATGTGTTTCCAATATGGGACTATGTTTGCAACATTACAACCCCAACACATACTTCACCTGCTGACAGACCAGACATCTCGCTACCAATTTTGCGATGTCTTTCTTCATACCGTTCCACCAGTAGGAACGCCTCAAATCTCGATACATGCGAGTCCCGCCTGGGTGGATCGTAAATCGAGAGCGATGAGCCTCCTTAAGTAGCTCCTCCCTGACCGGGTGAGATGGAGGTACGCATAAGCAGCCTCGAAAATATATATAATACCTGCTTCATCTCGTGTGAACTTGGTCTATTGCCCAGAAGCTATCTGGCTGTCAATGGACTGTAAATGCTGATCTCTGACCTGGGCCTCCTGAATCCTCATCCTGATCGAGGATTGAGCAACCATGGTAACCAGAATACCCTGCTTTGTCCGTCCCTGCTCCCCAAGGCCCAATTCGAAGAATCCCTGAATCAAGTCTGTGACTGAAACCCCGTGGCAAGCCAAAGTCCCTCTGGACTTCCTGCTGAGTGCATCGACAACCACATTAGCTTTTCCTGGATGATAGCTAATGATACAGTCATAATCCTTCAGGAACTTCATCCATCTCCTCTGTCGGAGATTAAGTTCCTTCTGGGTGAAAATATATTTGAGACTCTGTGATCCGTGAGAATCTCAAAGGTAATACCGTGCAGATAATGCCGTCAAATCTTCAAGGCAAAAATAATGGCGGCCAGCTACAAGTCATGTACTGTGTAGTTCTTTTCATACTCCTTCAACTGCTAAGAAGTAGGAGACTACCCTGCCGTGCTGCATCAAAACAACGCCCAAACCCTGTAGAGAAGCATTGGTGTAGAGTACGAATTCGTTCTCTCCAGAAGGCAAAACCAAAACTAGAGCCAACACTAATCTCCGCTTCAACTCCTGGAAGCTGGTCTTGTAGTCCTCAAACCACGTGAACTTCACGCCTTTCCTGGTCAGGCGTGTCAGTGGCATAGCAACGCGTGGAAAACCCCCCCTTCAAGCCTCCGGTAATAACTAGCTCGACAAAGGGAGTTGCGAGTCTCATGTATAGACTATGACAACTCCCAACTGGTAACAACCTCTATCTCCTGTGGATCTATGGTATACCCCTACTGGTGACCATGTGTCTCAATCATCTTACAGAAGACAATCCAAATACGCACTACTAATCTTCACATATAGATATTCTCGTCGAAACATCTCTAGAACTATGCAAAGATGGTGTACGTTATACACCTCAGATCAGGAATAAAACACCACATCGTCAATAACGATACGAATTCTGATCCAATATCCTAGGGATACCCAAATCATCGAGTTCATGATAACATCTAGGGCACTATTAGCCTAAATGATAAACCAAGAACCTATAATGTCCGTAAATCAGACATCCTCAACCATAAGATCCTCGACAATAAACACCGAGTAATAGATCCTCCAGTGTGAGAGCAACGCTCCATCATAAGAAATACCACATAGGTGGGAGCAAGGCTCTACTACAAGAAATCCTCAATATCTGGGAGTAACACTCCACTACAAATAATCCATAATATGTATCTGCAATAAATATGGGAGCAATTCTCTGCTACAAGTAATCCGCAATATGTGGGAGCAACGCTCCACCACAAACAATCCATAACATGTGTGGGAGCAACGCTCCACCACAAACAATACATAAGTGCTCAAGGCACCCAACTATCCAGCTAGAGTATGCACGAGATCTCTCTACCACAGATCACTGTGGATAGCCTAGGGTATAACAACCCAGTAAACAAATCAAATCCATAGTCAACTCTATCATCATCCTAGTGGGTCGGTCACCTACTAATAGGAGAATTAGTTGACAGGGTAATACAACCAATAACATAATGTAGACACTCAATATTCTACATTCAACATAGGTAGAATCATCATGATGCTACTAACCATACACCTGGCACACGTGCACACACAACATATGTATGATCAACATAATCCTCCAATTAGTACACACCAAACATACTCACAACATAGGTATAAATCATCGTGATACCTCCAACAATGCATACCGAACCCGTGTGCATATATCAACATAGGTATAATCGACAATACACCTCAAACAACACTCACATGATATATATACACATATGCCAAGAGTATAATCAACGCAATACTTCCAACAAATCATAATCGACACGAGTGTACACACAGAACAAATATAATGAACAAGATTCCTCGAATATTATACCGAACACATCTGCACATATTACCACTCAGATTAAATCGATAAGATACCTCCAATAAAACACTCAAACACATGTGCACATTTCACAACATAGATTTAATCGATAAAATACCTCCAATAAACCAATCAGACCACTCGGGTATAATCTACTAGAAACCCACAACACTCATAACTGGAAAAGTATACACCCACTACATGCAATTAGACCGTCCATCATAACACTCCTACAACACATAATAATCATATGTACACACCACATATATAGGAATAATCAGCATATTAACTCAATCAACCTGACATTCCCTATGCTACCTTCTAAGTCATCCAACTAGGTACATAAAGTCTAAAATTAAAGTACCCATGGAATAGGATACAGCGATCCTCTATAGACTGACCAAACCGACCATGGTATACGGCTAATTCAGTCTGTTTCCATGTCAGTACAAGCCATATACTCAAATGTACTCTAGATACCTCACTAAGCACAAATAACTAGATTCGAACTCTAAAAATAGAGTATGATAGTCCTCTACTGATCGGATCAACAAAACTAAATCGATCATCTACTAACTAATCAAGAATACCTTAATCCTCTACAAGTCACTAAGGTATATCAATCCACGACTACCCAAATCAACAAGTGTAAATCAGACTTCTTCTGACCAATGTAATAAGAGTACATCAATTATCTACTTACAAAATTTACTAAGATAACATGGTATTCTACTGGCTAAGTCAACATGAATATATAGATACTATCCACTATCTAGCTAATAATAACAGAGGCTGGTATGTGCCTCCATCTTCTAACCAACTAGTAGTAACAGAAGCTAAAACTACTGGGGGTGCACTACAAGAAAAAAGCCTAACAACAACGATTTTTCACCGTTGTCGTAGCCCATTTTGAACTGTTGTTAAAAGCCGTGTTGTTAAAAGGGGTGCTCAAAGACAACAGTTTTTAACCGTTGTCTTTGAAGGCAAAGACAACATTTTTACAACGGTGAAAAATTGTTGTCTTTTCCTTCAAAGACAACAGTTTTTCACCGTTATTTTTGAGCGTCTACCTTTAATAACAGGGTCTTCAACAACAGTTTTAAACTATCTACGACAACGGTGAAAAACCGTTGTCTTTTTTAGATAAAAAAAAAAATTAATACACAATTTTCCAATATTATAAATCATTCAAAATATTAAATTTTAAAATAAAATTTAATATATAATTTTCTAATATTCAAAAATAATATCTATAACATTCTGAAGAAATTTCATAAGCAACCAACAAAATGATAACACTATTAAAACAAAGGTAGAACAATATAATACGAGATTTTCTACTTAGATGTCGGTGAAGAGGAGGGACTGCAGCTCCTAGTGCTCCTTAATTTGTTAAAGTCTCACCATTTTTTTAGTTTGTCGGCATTCTTCCCAGTACTCTTGAGGGCACCTATTCGAATAAAGATATATATTACAAATTAGAAACTAAACTGTACGCGTGATTCTAATTGCACTGCATAAATGTTACATAACCATAAAAACCATTTGATCTAGTCATCTAACAGAAGTGCAAAAAGCGTTATCTAAATTTCTTATTAAGCAGAATTTTCATTTTATGTCACTGCATACAAAGCTTCTATTATAAACCATGCAAACATTATTTTTCCCAGTGATCAAGCAGCATTAATTCTAAAAGGTACAATCTAATGCAAACGTTCCCACACACTCCATATGATGCTAAGGAGTAAGTCATACATTAAATTCTAAAAGGGGCCATTAAAGGAAAGAATGCCTTAAATAAAAATGAATCCAGAAAGTATCATTCCATATGTACTAATAGAAATCTTCGTTTATAGCCAACTGCAAATACATTTCATATTTATTTAAAATTTTAATAACATAATAAATCTAAAAAATTTATAATATTTCACTGAAAGATTAATTAAAATCACACCAGATGATAAGGCCGAGCTATCATTCCTCCAAGTGTATCCTAGAATCTTTGTAATGAGCACGTTGAGACGGAATATGTCATTGAGTACATAAAAGCTCCCTGAGGTGTTGGAATCAGATGAAACATCTACAAAAATAAGCACCATTGATTAATAAGTCATTGATTAATTAGATAATGGAATATACAAATAGAGATTAATTAAAATAAATAAAGGATCTAACAATTACCACTATAATTGACTAAAATTAACAATCAAGAGCTAGGTTGAAGAATGTTTTAAAACATTCTTCAATGTATAAGGAAGCAACTAGAAGTGTTTAACAACTCAGGAATTGAAAATAATGCAAATGCAAACAAATTTATAGATCAAATAAACAAAAACGGGACAACTCTTCAACAAATTTCTATAATCAAGTGATATAAATAAACTGCAGAATTTCATGCGTGGGTAAATCTCGAGTCAAATGCCAATTGAAAGATCAATGTAAAACATGGCATAGACAGAGAAAGGAACATAGGAATACAGAGCAGTAGGTAAAAACATGTCTATTGAACTGAAGAAAAGCCATCATATCGTGTATGCTAACAATCACCAAATGGTTACTAATTATATAATTACCTGATGCTTTGTGGCAAGCAAGTGCAGTTCAAAAGCCAGCACCTACATCCAAAAACAAATGCTGAAAACATCAAAATTATTGAATCTATATTTTGGCAAATATAATCTTAGATGAGTGAACTACCATATAGTTTGGGTTTAAATATTTCCAAACACTAGCCGGACTTGACAATCAATTTCACATACAACAATTACAGAAGAGTTGAACTTACTTTTGTATCGCTCTCCAATGCAGCTTTTGCTGAGCTCATTCCACCTCCGTATCTGCAAGTTGATGCAAGAACTAAACAAGTATTCCAAATTATAAACTTTGGAATAAACAAGGGAAAAGGTTATACCCTGGGATTGCCCTTTCGGAAGCTATGTATGTCAAAGATATTGAAGCACCGCTTGCCATGTTTAATGGAGACATCCAAAACAAAGTGAAGATGAGATATAAAATCTATGTGCCAACAAGAAAAGGAATTGTTTGATAACTTTATTTTGGGTTTTATTATAACTACTAGCATTGCTTTATTATGTCCGTAAAGAAGAAGATATAATGATGCATTGATAATGATGTTCTTGTTAGGATCTCAAGTTGAAATATACACACAAATGGAACATGCAATTGTTTTGTTTTCATGGAATCGAAAGAAACCTGGATTCATTATTGGAAGAAAGTGCCGAAGCAGGGAGACAAAAGAGTAACTCGAAGCTGAAATTGTAGCAAGCTACCCTCTTCTAGATGTCTCCAAGAGTGGCTTCGTTACCTATTTATGAAAACTATAATTTAGAACTAAAGTAAAAAAACATCATGATTATATGATGGTGTAAGGTAATACCTCTGGTCCATTGGCAAGAGAATGCACGAGGATGTCAATCCTTCCAAAATCTTTCGTCACAGCCTCTGCCATTTCCTGCACCAAGCATAAGAAGGCATCAGTAACACAAGAGCGTGTGAAAAATCAAATGAATTATCATTCCAGGCTTTAGTTCTGTTTACACAGTCTCTTGGAGAAAAAATGTTTAATTAGCGTACAGAAAAGGGAATTCAAGTTCTGGTGAAAACAAAGAGTTGGTGTCTACCTTAACAGTCCAATTTGAGGATCCAACATAGTGTTTGTTTGTCTTGACCTAAAATAAACACCATACAAGCTGCTGATTATGATCATAAATTGGAATAAGTGCCAGGAACCAATTTTATCAAAAGTTTCTTTTACATACATCTTCAGGAATCATCAGGTGTATCGCAAACGACATCAAGAGGATATACTTTGACAATATCCATCAGTGAGCCATTTGGCAATATGTAAATACAATCTGAGAAAGATTACTATTGAACATGAAAGAGAAAAATAAATAAATCCAACCATGTATGCTCCTAATAATAGAGGAAGGCATACTTCCGTGACTTATCAAATTTGTCACACCTTAAGCTTGTCTCAAATATGTTCAGTGCCTATTGATGAATGATCCAACAGAAGGCTTATATTCCAGTGTTTATCTAATTACATAATGACAGAATAAACATGACTTCGGAAGCACCTACAAGCACCCATGTACCAACAAGTATTTCTGCCCCAGCAGCGGCAAGAGCCTTTGTGATTGCCCAGCCATAACCATTATCATCAACAACTCCAGCAATAAATGCCCTTTTGCCTAAATAAGAACACATTATCATCAGTATTCCCAGCAACCAAAATGTCATAAAATTTAGGAATCAAGCACATAATCTAAATTACAAACATCACAAGCGTCATGAATAATTACCAACAACAAACACAACTAATTAACTTCTCTACTATATTCACAGTCAACAAAATCAACCAATTTATGATTAAAATTCCTATAGTTATTCAACCAAAATAGATCAAATTAATTAGGAAAAAAGAAAAGGGCGAGAGTTTCAAAAGCAGGTAGTGATGTCGCTGCCTCACGACAGGACACTGCCCGATAAGGAATTGACCCCTTCGTGTGCGATCATTTGTGAACTGATTGCCTGGCGAGGCATGGCCCCCTCGTGTGCCTCCATTTACAAACTAGCCATAAGTGAACTAGCAGCCTGGTGAGGTTGTGGCCCTCTTGAGTGCGGCCACAGGCGAAGCGATCACTCGTCGCCTGGCGAGGCAGCGCGCGGTGCTGCGGAGAGGGAAGAAATAAGAAATAGGTTACCTTTGAGCTCATCTTGGTTGCTGCTGAGAGGGAAGAAACCTGTCTGCACTGAAGGAAAGAAGGGGGTGGGAGAGGGAAGAAAACGGGCGGCGCTGCAAGGAGGAAACGAAAGGATCAGGAGGATCGGGTGGGTGGAAAGAGATTTGGAATAGGTCTAATATGATTATAATTATAATGACACTTACAAAATGTGTCATCATACACCATCTAATATGATATTTTTCTAAAAATATAATTAGTTTTTATAAGTGTCATTATAATTTATTTATATTGACACTTTTTAATAGGTGTCATGAAGAAAGTGTTATAATAAATCATTTTTCTAGTAGTGGAGGAGCATCTTTCGCGGAGGAGTCGTGAAGGAGGAGTCGGAGATAGGTTTTTGTTCGTTGAAGAGTCACAGAGAAGTGGGTTTTTAGGTTTTTTTTTCAAGAAGTTAAAAAAACTATTGTGTTTTTAGGATTCAACAACATTCAATAGACAACAGTTTAATAAAACTGTTGTATATTATCACATAAGCAACACTAAAAGACAATAGTTTTTTAAAACCGTTGTCTTTGACACACATTAGACAACGATTTTTTGAAAAACTGTTGTTATTTAAAAAATATTATGGTGAACAACAACAGTTTTCAATAAAACTGTTGTTAAATGGAAAAAAGACAACAATTTCTTGAAAAATTGTTGTCTATTAGGTGTGGTTAAATCCAGAAATTCTTGTAGTGGTATGATATGAAAAATCACCAGAGACTATAATCCTTAATCTCTATTAAGGTCGACCAAGATCAGTGGCTAACCCATCACATGTAATATGTGCTACAACAACCAGAGAGGTACTAAGTAAAAAGTGCTAATACATGTCATAACTATCATAGTCAACAATGCATATACTAACAAAAGTATATGATAACAATATACCAACATACCTCCTATAGCTTAGAGATGTCCTGCTGCTGCCAGGTCCCAAAACCCAAAAAAGTCACATCGAGAAAACTAAAACACAAAATTTGAAACACGGGATATAAGACTCGTAAACCATGCTCTGATACCAAATAAATTGGTATCAGATAAATTTCAAAAATCCAGAACATATAGCAAGTATCGTATACCTGCTTTAATACCACTAAATTGTCACGCCCCGGGGAAGTCCCTGTCCAAAAAAATTTCGGCAGCACCTCACCTGTACGGGTGACAATCTGAAACATTTCTACAGACACAGTATACATCAGCCACAGGCGGCTGGAACATACACACAACCACGCAGTTTATATGTAGCCTACTCGGCTGATACAATAAAAACACCACCACGCAGTTATATGTAAAATCAAAAGTCCACTCGGCTGTACCAGACCAAACACAGCGGAATACAATAGAAAATCAAATACAAACCAAAATGCAAGACTGTTAGCCGGCTAGGCTTACACCACACAACAACACAACACTCCAGAAAAAAAATCGAAACACAAAGCCAAATACACACATATCATTTACCAAGATAAAAAAAAATAAACAAAATGCAGAGACTGGTCTTCTAATGTGACGTGGGGACCGGCAGACAGGACACTCCAAGCAACTCCATAAACAACCTGGTACCTGAAAAAGATAGTGTCCACGGGGGTGATTTCAACAACTCAGCAGATACCTAGTTGACATGTATAGTAAACTATAACAAATGATAATAACTATGGAGTACAGTCTCCTGGACAAAAGCTGGAAGATGCACAATAGAAAAAGCTGAAGAGAACTGTACTCACCAGGGCCTCCTATCAGAATAGTCAGGTTGTCAAACCGAGAGTATCATGAATCCTGTATGCATGTCAAACATATGCATCCATCCAAATGCAGCATATAAATGCAATAAACACAATCAGTAAATGCATAAATGCATATGATGCCAATGACATGGTCACCCCTGATGCCAGTCAGCCATCTCACACACAATGGTGAGACCGAGTGGATAGGGCTGTGACAACCGTGCACTCTGCAGTCACTGCTCCTGATGAGTGACCTAGTGGACGGGATGCTGTCGGAGTACACCTATCCTCCTACCCCAAATCATAAATGGGGGAGCTCAATGCTCTCATCTCCCGGTACACGATGACGGGGAGGAATCTCTGACGTGCTACCACACTGCGTCACACTACCCATGAGCGGACCAACGGAGCACCGACAGAGCCCAAACTGACGTGCTACCACGCTACGTCACGCTACCCATGAGCGGACCAACGAAGCACCGACAGAGATGAAACTGGCGATGTGCTCAACAATAATGGAACAGACTATCGCGCAGCATGTAATCATGTGAATGGTGCATGACACTAAGCATGGCAAAAATCCTGAACATCATAGCAATATCCATATATAAATATAAAATGTGTACCCTAGTATCAATAAGTCATATCCGAAGATCTAAGGTACACCAGTCCGGTATGGTATGAATAAAAACCTAGGTCCTGAACATAATAAGGCATGGTATGTCACTACCTCTCTGAGTATATATATAATCATGTTGATATGTTTAGTAGGTCCAAAGAAAGGTACCCGCCTCCAATAGCAGGTCCAATCCAGTCAAATCCAACGTTAAGACGCTCGTCTCGAATCAGTCCTGTAATACATGGTATCCAGATTTAGCTAATTACATATAAATAAATTAGAATTTGCATCCAAATCCAATTATAAACTCTAATTGGATCATCCAACTCCTCAATTAACTTTAACTAATCTATACGAATTAGAATTTGCAATAAGCATAATCCATCTAAAATAATCAAACCCAACCATGATCCACATCTAAGATCAAAACCTACATTTAACTATTCAATCACACTAATCATGTATCAACTAGTGGTATACTAACCATCTAGTAATCCATATCATCTCCAATTCAACACATACCTAATTCATCAACAATACAAACCAATTTCCCTACTTCTTACCTTAATCCACTGCCCAACAAATCCATAGCAATGACAACTTATTGTCGGGACAGAGGTAGCAGTTGGAAATCAAGAAACGCCCTACAATGCACTGTCTGGATCAAAATGAAGCTCAAGAAATCGACATCCAAACAACAACCAAATTTCCAGAACAACCTGAGCACCTTACATCTTCCTCTAATTGCCTGCGATGACCAAGAACCCAACGAAGTTGCAGCTGGAAACCTTAATACTAGAGACTCAGACCGATAACAAGGTGGCTGCTGGCACTGGACGACTGGTAGACTGGTGCTAGGGCAGAGAACAATCGGAATGGCGCCGGGCAGTGAAGTCAGCATCGGACTGGTGGTCAGTGGCAGCACAGAAGAGATCGGAGAGGGGCAGTGGCGCTGTGCAGAGATGCGGCAGAGAGGAAGAAGTCGACGTCGGGAAACTAGGGCTCGGCATGGAGAAGGCCGGCGTTGTCCCGTGTGGCGGCGGCACTTGGCACGGAAGGAGGAGAGAAGAAGAGGAAGAAGCGAGAGGAAGGGAAATCGGTAATGGCGAGGAGAAGGCGATGTCGCGTGAGAGGTTCGGCGCGGGGAGAAGAAAAAGGGAAGTCGGCGTCGACGATTTGGGGAGAAGGAAACCGTCGGGTGAGCACGGGTAAGAAATGGAGGAAAAGAGAAAAATATAAGAAATATAAATCGTTTCCTCGTTTAAATGGGTAGCCTAAACAGGCTTTCCCAAGGCCTATTTTTCTATCCTCGTAAAATCGTCCATACGAGCTCCGAAAAATTCCCGAAAAATTTCCAGAAATTCAAAAAAATTCCCTTATCATTATTCGCCATTTTTTTGGTATTTTACAAAAATTTTCAAGGTTAGGGCATAACCTAAGCTCGCCCTTAATGCATGCCTAGGTGTTACAAATTAGCTTAACCCTAAAAAGTTGTTGCTCCCCCTAAATCCAAAACAGTCTATAATATTGAGGTGATAAGGTAATTTGTCCTAATAATCCATATGCAAATATGAATCAAGCTACGAAGAAGCATTTGGAGATCAGTGCTGAAAAAATTGTACTGGTCGACTGATTAGTACCCCAATCGACTAGTATCGTTTTTATCTAACAGTATTCTGAGATAAATTTTAGAAGAATTTACACATAATAGATGAAAGAGACACATAGATATGAGTATGATACTACACATACTAACAACAAATCATAAGCATAAAAGGATTTCACACATTAACAAGTAAGCATAAAAAATGTTCACACACTAACAAGTAAACATAAATGGTTTCACACGTTAACAAAGGGGCATAAAAAGTTACATATCAGCAACTAACACATATGGAGAAATAAAAGATACTACTGTAGTGTTTTATAGTGTTTGAGATGAGAATATAGACATAATATGTCCAAGCAAAATGAATCACACTCAGCACCAACTAAGGAAGTGATACTCTTAAGCAACATCATCACTAGGTGGAGGAGGGGGAGGACCTTGGTATGCTAATCCTAGTGTCGCAACATCTCAAATATCTCCATCTGATGCTACTGAAATGCGCCCATGTCCTGATGGATCCCCTGAAACTCCTGACTAACTGTATCCTTCAGATGAGTCATTTGATCTTCCATGGCCATATGTGCCAGCGCTGGAGCAGGAACACCCTCCTCCTCCTTGTTAGAGTCTGCTGCATCCTAACCACGCTAGACCATCACTCCCTAACACCGCTCAATCCCTGCTAGAGATAGCTATTGGGACTCGATCTGATCAAAATCCTTGGATAACTGATGTTGTTAGCCCCTAGTGACATCTATACCTCTAGATGCAATAAATGAGGTTAAGACATGGCAGAATAACATGTACAACTTCCCTTAGACAGGGTCAGCAAAATGCATGATGGATGAAAAGACCTGTAGAGCTACGTCAATGTCAACCCTCTGCTCTAATGCATACATTATGACTAGATGAGGCAGTCATATCTTTGATTGTCCTATGGTGATAATAGGCAAGATACAGGCAATGACAACCTTATAAAGGATGTTACTAATGGTAGACATGCATGTGGTGTCAAAGATGTGCTTGAGTGGGGGCCTAGGAGTATTAAAGTAATGTTGATGGATCATCTCTATGGATAAATGTGAAATGACTCAGTAAATGGCTCAATGACTTGTGGAAAGCATGTAAACATGTTATCTGACCTTCTACATGGTAAAAATGAACCCAATGCTCTAGGAGAGAACTCAATGATGGTCCCTCCAACATGAGACTCATACATCTTGCCATCAGTACTAATGGCATGAAGATTATTATAAAACTCTTTGCAAAGATCTATATTAATCGTGTGTGTGCAATAGACTAACTTTTCTAAATCAAAACGCATGATAATTTCAGTGATGCTAGGAGCTATATCAACAAAGTGGGATTTATTGAGATACCGACAATTCATTATTGAGAAGTCAGTCATCTCGAATCTTTGTCATGCGACCTCAGAAGGAAATTAGGGTGTCATAGGCTCATGTGTGGGCTACCGAGAGGTTCCTTCTCTTGCCCTATATTTTTGCCTAACCCTAAACCATGCAAATACATGACAAATGTACCCAATTTTGACCTAATCAATGGTGATGAACATGACAATCATAGACAATAGTTAGGGTTAGCCATTATTCAAAGAAAAATTGAAAATTTGAGTTTAGTAACTTGTTACCTACGCTCCATTTAACTCCGATTTAAAGTTTGAAGAGGTGTGGAATGCCCCTTTTCTAGTGACTTGGGGAAGAAGACTGGGCAAAGAGGGCGACAGGAAGTAGATTGGAGGAGCTTGAAGGGTCTATGGTGGCTAGAACAAGTTTAGGGAGTGATTTCATGGGCGGAGAGTGGTGGGCAACATCTGAAACTAGGGTTTCTATCAGCAGTCGTTCGTGCGTTGTTTTATAAAACCCCACTTACCAATCGACTGATGGATGCAATCGACTGCCATCATAAAAGAAATATACAGAGACATTCTGTCATCGAAGAACACTGTTATCAACCTATTGATGTCTGATTTAGTTGACTGGTATGCAAATCATTCTATTTCTGAACTCAATTTTAGAAATGCACCAAAAATTCTCTAGACCTCTAAAAATTCTTAAATTTTACAAAGAGGTCTGTTTTACGATTTTCTATTTGGAAAAAATATACTTGAAAATTAATTTATCATGGATCTCAAGATAGATACAACACTTAAAATTATCTAAATGGTTCAATTTAGTCTTGACTTAAAGTCCTAGTTTTGATTTTCTCTTGATGTATCCGCACATCTGAAACCATAATGCATTCTTTGTATTAATTTACATGGTATTTAGACATCTAAAACTAAGTTTCATGTAATATGACATAAATCTTACTTTTTATGCATGAAGCTTATTCCAATGATTGAAATTTCCAATCATATTCAAGGAGTTATGTGCACATTAATTTTGCACAAGCCTTCCCAATAATTGGCCCAATAAAGGATTAATATCGCTATATGTCATTTTGGCTCAAAATAATGCATCATAACTAACATGATGAACCAAACACATCTTCCTAACATCTCGCATGATGTTTAATTGAAGAAATACAAAAAGTCAAGGTTTCTTAAGTCTTTTGTAAGATGCATTGAGGTATTGTCCTAAATTTAAGCTATGGGATCATGCAAAGCTAGACCCACTACTCTACAAAGCACATACCAAGTTCTCTCCTAAGGGAGGTGAACTCCACTTCGAGTAGAGGCTTGGTAAAGATATCGGCAAGGTTAGACTTAGATTCAACATAATTGAGTTCAATGTCTCTTCTTGCCACATGATCTCAAATGAAGTGATGCTTCACCTCAATGTGCCTTGTCCTAGAGTGATGCATCAAATTTTTGGTCAAATTAATGGTGCTCACATTATCACACAAAACTTTAACTTTGGAGTAGTGAAGCTCATAGTCCTCTAAGATATGCATCATCCAAAGCAATTGAGTCACACAACTAACACTCAACCTCGACTGTGGGCAAGACAATACAAGGTTGCTTTCTACTACTCTAACTTACTAGAGAGGATCTAAGAATTGACATCCACCACTAATGCTCTTCCTATCTAATTTATAACCCACATAATCGGAATCGGTGTACCCAATCAAATCAAAATTCTGAGTCCTAGGGTACCAAAGATCTATATTAAGAGTACTCTTGATATATCTCATGATTCTCTTTACCGCCACTAAGTGAGACTCTATAGCACAATATCTTGCACACATACCTACCGCTAATAGTATATCAAGTCTAGTAGCGATTAGGTATAACAAACTACTAATTATACTCCTATGTTGCTTTGGATCTATTAATTTTTCCTCTTGATCACTATCTATCTTGGTATTAGTTCCCATAGGAGTAGACACTACTTTAACATTTTCCAACCAAATTTCTTAATAATTTCCTTCACATATTTTGTTTGGCAGACATGAGTTTCTTCACTAGTTTATTTGACTTGCAATCCTAAAAGAAGCTCAATTCTCCAACTAAATTCATTTCAAACTTATTCTCCATGTGTTTAATAAATTAATGAAGAAACTCATTATTTGTTGAACCAAAAATAATGTCATCAACATAAACTTGGACAATAAAAATGCCTTTATCCTTAGACTTTAGAAATAAAGTTGGGTCAATTGTTCCTCCTCTAAAGCCCTTAGAGATTAAGAAGGATGAGAGTCTTTCATACTAAGCCCGAAGAGCTTATTTTAACTCATATAGAGCTTTCTTAAGTTTTTAAACATGATTTGGATAATTTATGTTTTCAAAACCTGGGTGGTTACTTGGTGTGGTTCATATTGCATGTCACATGACACTTCAAATGATTAATTGTTGAAAACCCATATTAATTCAAGAGAAGAGATGTAGTATAGGTCCCAAGTTGTATTTTTCCAAGTATGACTAATAAATGTGTGATTGATTTAGATTTAAAATTCTTTTTTGGTTTTCTATTTAGAAATGTGGGTGTGGTTTCTAGTTTTCTAGTTAAATGAATGATGAAATGCAATCAAGATAAGTAAATTGCCCTTAACCAAATTTGACCTAAAACATAAATCAAATCCTAGCTGTAAACTAAACTACGTGACCAAAAGAAAATTTATCGTTAGCAAATTAAAGAACAACTAAACTTGAAAGACAACTTAACTAAACTCAATTACTCAACTAAGAAGAAGTTCAACTTCTCAAATCAAATTGAAAGCAATGAATTTAAGTGACTACAATGTGAAATCCAAATCTATCATTAATGAAGTAAATGTAGAAATTAACCTAAGCACATTAATAGACTACTCAATAATTAACACTAACTTAAGCTACTCTTATCCACATTGAGCTAATTGACTCTTTAAGGTGCAAACATGTAGAATTGTTGAAATGTAGTTATTGAACATGAATTCATAGTTAAAGTTGCAGAAACAAAATTTGCTTGAATAAGTTGAAGAACTAAATTGCAAAAGCTAAGCTAACTAAAGCAAGATCAAGAGCCTAATTGCAACTACTTGAAAGTGCAGAATACAAATGAGCTCAAGATTGCAAGGATGAGGAAAACAAAGCTAAGCATTCAATCTAGCAAATAAATCCCAAATCTAAGTGAAGAAACATTCCACAAACTCATATCACTGGTCTAATCCCTTCTCTCTGCCGTCACACAAAGATGCTCTTGGAAAACGCCCTTCAAGCAATTGACAAAGAAAATCTGAACTCCCAAGTAGTACAGATGATGCTCACAGCTCTTGGGAATTGTCCTTCAAGCTTGCAATCAACTAAAACATTCGACGCTCGAGGAATAAAGGGATGAAATCTGGAATTGCTAGTTCTGATTGACTGATCTGATCGATTCAAAAGTCGTGGACAAATTTGAGAATGAAATGAAATCAGAAATGCCAAGAAAATGTCATCGACACCTCCATTGGATGATGGAATCTTAGATGGGGGAAACACCCTCTGATCTGTGGCCGACTAAAGAACATGGAAGTCAAGATTGTGGACAGGGATGCCTCCTATCGCACTCTGATCCTCGGATGCTGAATGTTGGATGCTCAAGTCTCTCCATCAATGATGGACTTGATCTCAAATCTAAGAGGTGGAACGAAGCTTGTGTCCGTGCCTGGAAACAACGATGGCACGGTAGACAGTAGCGCAAGCCACTGTTCACCGTGCCAGGCAGTAGCTTAAGTGCCCATGGAATGTGCCCAAATGGTTAAGATGACTCACTTCCCTACTTGGTTGCGCGAACCCAACTTCTCAATTAATCTTTAATTCCTTGCTCAATAACCCCATGAGTTACCTACACAACCAAATTACATTTATGAGAAAAAAAATCATGAATTAAAAAGAAATGTGGTTAGCTTAAATCAATCCTTGCTTTGTAAAACCACATCACAAATCGATTCATCAATACAATAGCTCTCAAAAAATCATCCAAAAACCATAAAAATAATATGCCCAATAAATCAACTATCAAAATCCCCCACACTTATGTTTGCATGTCTCATGCAAGTCAAGAAAACTAGAGAATCTACTTTAATGATACCCTCTAAACAAACTCCTAAACATGATTAGAAATTAGAGAAGGCAACCATCCAAGATTGTCAAATTCCAAGAACTCAGGCATTAATGGACTTCAACTTTTACTCTTGGTTAACAACATAATAACTTCCATCCTTCATGAATAAACTGAAAATGATGTCACACTAACCCTTGCGAGATAAATTTTTGTGGCTCTCAACCTAACTCAAAATGTGGTCAATAGTAGAGGTCACTCAAGCTACTCATGCTTCTTGCACTACCATATGCTTGCTCATCTTCTACTCTCCACCATGATTATGAATAACAAATTACATTATGAAGGTAAATCATGAAGAAAAAGAAGACTTGAATTAAATGCAATTTGAAGTTTTAGTTAAAAGCAAGCAAAGATAACAAAGAATTAGTTCATGTACTAGTGGAATACATTGGTACAAAAGAATGTTATATAATTAGATTTCGGCCACACTTCCCTACTTCTCTTCTTCCTAACTCACTTCCACATGCATCCCACTGTTTCCTCATTTCAATTTTCAAATTATTTCATTCCAGTAAGTGCATCTCAAAAACTCAAATGTATATGAGGCTGGATTTTCTTTTCATGTTCTGAAAACTTGAGTTTGCTCCCTTTAAATTTGACCCTAGGGAAACATTCTGTTGAATAAGTGAATGGAGAAGAAATGGACGAGGAAAGAGGCTCCATTGTGAATGGGAATTTAGTCCCACATTGGAAGTTTCAAGGCAATTTTGTTGGTTTATATTGATTCACATACATTGAGGTTGTGAACAAATGCATGAGGAGAGGCTCTCTCTCACGCGTGGGTGCGCAGGGGGGGTGCAAATCCAGGGCCCGAATTTGTACTAAACCAAGCTGACTCATGTGCGAGCATGACCTGTGCACACGAATGCCGGACCGGTCGGGGCAAAATTTGTCCAAGTGGAACAACCAACATTTTGCCACGTAGATCTTTTGTTGTTGTGAAGCGGATGCATTAAAGGAAGATTAATGCAGGACGTTTCGTAGCTTGGTGAGTAATGATCATTGCCGTTCATTTGAGCTCCTATAAAGAGGTTGTGACTACAGGCAAAAGAGTTACGCACACAACATAGCAAAGGCTCCCCATTTTCTTCCTCCTCCTCTGTAGTGCAGCTCCTGCTTGGCAGAGTGCCCGTGATAGCAATTAGGTGCCACTTAGTTCGCCGTGACCACCAGTGCTTGGTCGGATTCACGATCTACCGCTCTACAGACCTGCGCTGCCTCTCTGATCTGTCGCTCTGGTCTTCCACTCTACATACCTGTGTCGCCTCTCTGATCTGCAGCTCTGGTCTTCCGCTCTGTAGACCTGCGCTGCCTCTCTAATCTGCCGCTCTGGTCTTCCGCTCTACAGACTTGCGCCGCTTCTCTAATCTGCAGCTCTGGTCTTCCACTCTGCAGACCTGCGCTGCCTCTCTGATCTGCTGCTCTGGTCTGCCGCTCTGCAGACCTGCCCTGCTGCTCTGGTCTTCCGCACTGCAGCTCTAGTCTGCTGCTCTAGTCTGCCACTCTACAGACCTGCCCTGCTGCTCTGGTCTACCACTCTGCAGACCTGCCCTGCAGACTTGGTCTTCCGCTCTGCAGACCTGGTCTTCCGCTCTGCAGACCTGGTCTTCCGCTCTACAAACCTAGTCTTCCGCTCTGCAGACCTGGTCTTCCGCTCTGCAGACCTGGTCTTCCGCTCTGCTGACCTGGTCTTCAGCTCTGCACATTACAGAAACCAGCCCCTGCTGGCAGCCTGAGATTATCCGCTCCGGTCATTGCGACTGTAAGTTGAATTTAATTCAATGTAGCTTAAATTCAACTAATACCCATAAATCTCCGACAATAAATTGTTTGTGTCCAACACATTCCATTCTCTCTCAATTAAAGTATACTTCCTTCACTTCATTTAGTTCTCAATCTTCCCAAAATTTGGCACAACATTCTACTGATAAACCCAATTTTTGTCATGAAATAGGTATCAAAAGAATTAACTGACAGAATTCATTATATACTAATGTAGCATAGAGATGACTCGGGTCGTCTTCCAACGAATATAGCAATGATGACATCTTAGGATTAATTTGTTATTGCATTTTAGGTTTTTGATACGAAAATGAGGGGTTTGGATTTTGGTTCTAAAACTATAATATGAAATAATAAGCAGGTAATGAGAGCTAAGTCCTGTTGAGATGTATACTAAAAGCCTAGCTTTTTGTATGAACATAAGAATCACATTGGTCAAATGTCTGTATTTATGTTAAATGCAGTTGTCCATTTAATTTATATTGTAGATAACATGGTGTGTGGTGCCACACAGAAGATCATGTTATCAGTTCCTTATAAATTATAAATAGTAGCTCACAACCAAGATGGAATGGGACAAATCATTGGAGTGGTTGTAGTGTAATTTGGTAGTAGTTTATCTTGACTATAAAATTATACTAGTACACTGTGTGTGTATTGAGCAGGATCATTTGAGGTAGTTTCTTTTTATACTAACTACATAAAAGAACAAAACCTCTGTTATTATGGATGTGGGTTCTCTTAATCTCGATATAATAACAAGCACATATATAGTATGTATTTCTTTAATTTATCAATGAGTGAGATTTAGTTCGTTAAATCAACAGGCCCGATAAGTTGGGAAATAATATTATTTATATGGTGTGTTGTTGATTATAGAAGGAAACTGTGTCCTAGTAATCTAGGTTGATGATGTCCCCTTGAGGAGCTCATAAGGATTGTCATGTAAACCCTGCAGGTGGACTTAGTCCAACATGACAATGAAGTTGAGTGGTACTACTCTTGGAGCTAGATATTAATTAAGTGAGTTGTCAGTAACTCATTTAATTAATGGACATTCGATATCTTAAGCACAGGGAGATTAATGCACTCATGATAAGAAGGAGCCCATAATGTAATTTGGGATTGGTGTGTTAGTTCAATAATAACTCTTTAGTAGTATGAGTTATTATTGATGAACTTAAGTTGGGTATTCGGGGCGAACACAAGAAGCTCAAGCTCATCGGGAGACCAAAACTAATTTCTCCTCTCGATCCCTGTTGTAGCCTCTATAAATCCTTGTATCCATAAAGTCCACTTCTTATCCAAGTAATGGGTCGGCCACATCCTTGCTTAATTGGTGCAAGGGGGCCGTCCAAGCATGGGCTTGGAAGCCAAGAGGTGGCCGACCAAGCTTGGTGCCCAAGCTAGGGGCTGCCCACTAGAAAAGGAAAAGGAAGTTTTGTTTTAAAACAAAATTTTATTAAAATCTTTCCTTATTTGTAGTTATCTACAATGGTTAAAAGAGAGATTTTATTTTGTTAAAATCTTTCCTTTTTTGTAGTTATCTACAATAGTTAAAAGAAATATTTTAATTTTGTTAAAAACTTTCCTTTTATAGCCATCCACATGGTTTTAAAAGAGAGTTTTAAATTTTAAAATCTTTCCTTTTATAACTATCTACAAAAGATTAAATAAAGATTTTAATTTTGTTAAAATCTTTCCTTATTTGTAGTTATCTATAATGCTTAAAAGAGAGATTTTAATTTTGATAAAACTTTCCTTTTTTGTAACCATGATTTAAAAGAGAAGTTTTAAATTTAATCTTTCCTTTTTTGTAGTCGTCTACAATGTTTAAAAGAGAGAGATTAATTTTAAAACTTTCTTTTATTGTCATGTACAATAGAAAATTTAAAAAAGAGATATTTTAATTGTTGTTAAAATTTCATTTTTTAAAAGGGAGGTCACAAATAAGGAAATTTTAATTATGTTTAAAACTTTCCTTTTTTGTTATGACCAAGGATTATAAAAGAGAAGGAGAGGGTTCCTCATGAACATACAACCTAAACCTTACCTCCTCTCCTCTCTTCCTTATGGCCGACCCTTACTCCTTCCCTTTGTTTTCTTCCTTTAACGCCGGCAACACCTTTCTTCTTGTCTCCTCTTTTGCTTCCTTAGGACCGACAGCATCAAGGATTGGAAAATCCTTGTGGTCGGTTGCTTGGAGAGGAAGAAGAAGAAGAAGAGGAGAAGCACTTGGTGGCCGGTTGCTTGGAGGAGAAGAAGAAGGAAATTTTCTATTTTGGCATCCCTTGGTGGCTCGAGAGTCTTGGAGGAGAAGAAGTGGTTCGGGTGGATTCCATCTTGGTAGATCGTTGCCCACACAATTGTTGGGACTTTCGGGCCGCAAAAATTACTTTTTACGTTGCGAAAACCCTGAAGTCTTGCCACTGGATCCGTGTGAAGATTAAAATAAATTCATGTACTTGTTTCTATCCTATATCTACTCTAGATCTACATGGTAGAGATTTTATACCTTTGATGCGAAGCCCTTCGCTTATCCAGCTCGTCCAAGGTTGCCGGATCTCGAGAGTGTCAAGTGAACACTCCTCTATATGTATCCACATGAACAACGATGTTGGTGCAATATCCCACAGGTCAAGGTTGACCTGGTTGACCAAGATTGAGTCTTGGTTTGAGTTTCGATATTTGACAATACAAGACTTCGATGATATGGACAAGTGCAGGTGCAGTTGTTCATCTGGGGAGATTGTTTGGTGCAATTCCCCTCTGATCAGGTTGGTTGAAGAAGAGTCAAGTAGGTCAAGGGTGACCAGATACTTGACTGGGAAGTCCTAACTGGGATGTTAGGCAGAAGAAAAATCCTGGTGAGTGAAGCCAAGTGAAAGTCCTAGTGAGTGAAACTAGGCAGTGTGAAAGTCCTAGTGAGTGAAGCTAGGCAGCGAGAAAATCCTGGTGAGTGAAGCCAAGTGAAAGTCCTAGTGAGTGAAGCTAGGCAGTATGAAAATCTTGGTGAGTGAAGCCAGGCAGATGGAAAGTCCTAGTGAGTGAAGCTAGGCAGTTGGAAGTCCTGGTGAGTGAAGCCAGGCAGATGAGAAGTCCTAGTGAGTGAAGCCAGGCACGGGGAAAATCTAGATGGGCCTAGACATCTGGTGAAAGTCCAAGTAGGTCAAGGGATTGTCGGATACTTGGCACGAGGAGAAAAGTCCAAGTGGGTCAAAGGGATTGACCAGACACTTGGTGAGGGAGTCCTAGTAGGTCAAGGGTGACCAGATGCTAGGCATGATGTACCAACAGGTCAAGGTTGACCGGATGTTGACCGGATGTTGTTTTGAGGGGCTTGGGACTTGGTTTTGGGCAAAAACCAGCAGCTGAATCGATCAACCGATCGATTGGCTGGAGCCCAATCGATCGACCGATCAATTGGGGGGGTCCCTGCGAGAAGCCTTCGTCCCAATCGATCAGTAGATCGATTGGGAGGCAGTCGCGAGTGCACAGCAGCCTGCTGGATCGATCAGCCGATCGATCCAGAGGCCCCAATCGATCAGTGGATCGATTAGGAAGTTGCGATTTGTCGCGATAAGCCCTGGATCGATCTGTTGATCGATCCAGGCATTTCTTGAGAGTACAGAGGCGCTCTGGATCGATCGGTCGATCGATCCAAAGCCTCCCCGATCGATTGGGAGTAATCCAATCGATCAGGATCCGATCGTTGGCGCAGATAAAGTCCGTTAGCGTGCGTTTTCTTCGATAGAACTTGAACTGTTCATCTCCGATCGTCTCCAGCGAGCACAGCAGTTCTTCACACTTCTTCTCCACTCTACCGCCAGTTCTTGAAGGGTTCTTGGAGCAAGGTTTGCTAGTGATCCAAGATCAAGAGGCGGGCTACAACAAGAAGTTAGGGTTAGGGTTTTCACTGCATAACTTGTAAGCTTTTGCTTGTATTTTTTTTCCCTTTCCTTCTTCTTGTATTGAGAGTGTTGTAGGACTTCTCCGCCTTTGGTAGTTAGCATAAAGGAGTGTTATTCATAGTGGAGGGTGTGTGTGTGCGTGGATCCTTGGATTAGTCACCTCTTGTGAGGTGGATACCAAGTAAAATCTATTTGTTAGCGTTGTATGCATTTGTTTCTTTGTATTTCCGCTGCACATCTTTGAAGAAACAACAACGAAGCACACGAGGAACGCACCGAGCTATTCACCCCCCCTCTAGCTATATTTCGGTCCCAACAAACGAGATGCGGAAAAGACACTAGAGTGTGCTAACACTCTTTGTGGCTCTCGACAATGGAGGAAGAGGGAGAGTAGAGAGGAAGAGATGAGGAAGAAGAAAGAGTGAATGAGCACACAATTGCATTCACTTGCGATCAAGTGGTCGACCACTTCATGGAGAGGTTATAAACCTCCATGGGATACCAAGAGTCATGGCTCTTGGTCTCCCTCATGAGGTGGCACACACATAAGCCAACCTTGATGATGTGGAACATCATCATTGGCCCACCTTATGCCAACACACAAATGATGTGGCATTGGTCAAGTCAAACTTGACCTTTCATCTTCCCTCTTAAGTCAAGTCAAACTTGACCTCTTATCTCCCATGGTTGATCAAATCTAACCAATAGTTCAAGTCAATTTGATTTAATGAATCTCTATTCATTATATTAAATTGACTCAATGAGTCCATGTCTAAATTAGACTCATTTAACACATGAATCAAATTGAGTCTAACTCAATTAGTTTAATTTGGATTACTCTTAATCCAACTTGGTTCATCACATGAACCTAATCCTCTTGGTTCATCAAATGAACCTAATCTCCATCTAATTGCCCTTTGTGTATGACCCTATAGGTTCTTGTAACGTTGGCAATGCTCCTAAACCCATTTAGAAGCATAAGTAATGAGCGGTATCTAGCAACACATCATTACTACCCAAGTTACAAGAATGTTGAGATCCAACATCACCTTGTGACTACTAATTGTGACTCTCACAATATGTGACAATGTCCTTCTATCCTTGATATCTAGATTGATCAATGTGAGGCATAGACCGTGTCATCCTCTAATCAATCTAAATCTTGAACTCCAAGTAGACTCACTCTAATCAAATGAGCTCAATATCTCATATTGACTCATTTGGGCATGGTCATGCACTCAGTGGTCTCACTCTATCAAGAATAATGATGTCACTCCCGTCATATAGGAGGGATAGATCTCATCTACATCACTCACATCCCTCCGCATAATTTGTTACATACCTAGTAATCACCTTTATAGTCCATCCAATTACGGGTGACGTTTGACGAAGCCAAAGTATGCAACTCCTTATGTAGGGAACCATGGTGACTTCAGGTCCAAGGACTCATAGTCATACTAATAGTCACATGAGAAAGTATATGACACTCATATAACGATCCATGATACTTTCTCATGGCGGGTCATTCAGTATACATTCTCCAATGCATACTCATGTGCCAACTTGATATCTCCATATCCATGACTTGTGAGATCAAGTCATCGAGTTAACCTACATGCTAGTCTCGTCGCATTAACATTGTCCCTGAATGTTAATACTTGACTAGGAATGATTAAGAGTAGTGTTCTATATATCATCTCACTATCGATTCAACCAATCGATTGATATAGATAAGAACCTTTTACTCAAGGACGCTATTATACTTAGTTATTTGGCACCAATACAAGTAAGTATAATAACCATAAAGAAATGCCTTTATTTATATACAAGAATATGATACAACGAGTCCATACAACAATCATTATATGATTGGCTCTAGGGCTCTAACTAACAATCTCCCACTAGCACTAGTGTCAATCAGTGTAGGGTCTAATACCCAATGACCTAGTGTGACCATCATGCTTTCTCTGTGTCAAAGCCTTGGTCAAGGGGTCTGCGACGTTAGCCTCTGTGGGTAGTCTGCAAATCTTCACATCTCCTCTATCGATGATCTCTCGAATGAGATGGAAGCGTCGTAGTATGTGTTTGGTCCGCTGGTGTGAGCGAGGTTCCTTAGCCTGTGCAATTGCTCCATTATTGTCACAATAGAGCTCTATAGGATCGGCTATGCTAGGAACCACCCCAAGCTCAGTAATGAACTTGCGAATCCAAACTACCTCCTTTGATGCTTCTGATGCAACAATATACTCGGCCTCTATTGTAGAATCAGCAACTGTGTCCTGCTTCGAACTCTTCTAGCTCACAGCACCACCATTCAAGCAAAACACGAACCTAGACTGCGATCTATAGTCATCCTGGTTAGTTTGGAAGCTGACATCACTGTAACCCTTTACAGCTAGCTCATTATCGCCTCCATATATTAAGAAATATTCTTTAGTCCTTCTCAAGTACTTAAGAATATTCTTGGCCGCTATCCTGTGACACTCACCTGGATATGACTGGTATCTTCTCGTCATGCTCAAAGTATACGAGACATCAGGACGAGTACATAACATGGAGTACATGATAGATCCTATGGCTGAAGCATAAGGGATCTTATCCATGCAGTCTCTCTCCTCTCTAGAAGAGGGACTTTGAGTCTTCGAAAGACTCACACCATGTGACATCGACAGAAATCCTTTCTTGGAATTTTGCATGGCAAACCGTAGTAATACCTTGTCAACATATGTACTCTGACTTAGGCCAAGCAATCTCTTAGATCTATCTCTATAGATCTTTATGCCTAGAATGCAGGCTGCTTCACCTAAGTCCTTCATTGAGAAACAATTCCCCAGCCAAGTCTTGACAGACTGCAGCAAAGGAATGTCATTCCCAATGAGTAGTATGTCATCCACATACAATACAAGGAAGACAACTGTGTTCCCAACAACCTTCTTGTAGACACAGGGTTCATCTTCATTCTTGATGAAACCAAACTATTTGATTGCATCATCGAATCGAAGATTCCAGCTCCGAGAAACTTTCTTTAGTCCATAAATGGACTTATGCAGCTTACATACTCTGCCAGTATGCTGTGGATCTACAAAACCCTCAGGTTGTGGCATGTACACATCCTCGAGTAAGTTTCCATTCAGAAACGTGGTTTTTGACATCCATCTTCTAGATCTCATAATCGTGGTATGCTGCAATAGCAAGCATGATCCGAATGGACTTAAACATCGCTACTGGAGAAAAGGTTTCATCATAGTCAATACCATGAATTTGCTTGAAACCTTTTGCTACCAAACGACCCTTTTAGATAAGTCCATCCATGTCAACCTTTCTCTTAAAGACTCACTTACACCCAATGGGTTTGACGCCTTCAGGTGGATCAACCAAAGTCCATACTTGGTTGGTGTACATGGAATCCATCTCGGATCTCATGGCCTCTAGCCATTTCTCAGAATCTGGTCTCATCACAGCTTCCTGATAGGAGGTAGGCTCATTCTCAATGAGTATAACGTCATCATGGTCAGACAAGAGAAATGAGTATCTCTCAGGCTGATGACATACCCTATCAGACCTGTGAAGAGGTATGTCTACTTGAACTAGTTGTTGTTCCTCAACTCCTTGTGGAACAATCTCATCATCCACAACACTTTGTGATTCCAGTTCAACTTCCAACAAGGCTTCAGTGCTATGGTCTATATCTTGAACTTCTCCAAGATTGAACGTACTCACACTAGTTTTTCTAGAAACAAAGTCTCTTTCTAGAAATACCCCAGTCTTAGCCACAACTACTTTGTGTTGACTGGAAATGTAGAAGTAATATCCCTTCGTTTCCTTGGGATATCCAATAAAATAGCACTTATCAGATTTGGGTCCTAGTTTGTCCGAGACTTGACGTTGAACATAAGCCTCACAACCTCAAATCCTCATAAAAGACATCTGGGCATCTCTCCCAGTCCATATCCTATATGGTGTCTTTATCACAGCCTTGGATGGAACACGGTTGAGTATGAAGGCTGCTGTGTCCAGAGCATAGCCCCAAAGAGATATAGGAAGATCTGTGTGACTCATCATAGACCATACCATATCTAATAGGGTACGATTCCTCTTTTCGGATACACCATTCCATTGTGGTGTTCCAGGAGGAGTGAGTTGAGATAGAATCCTACACTCAGCTAGATAATCACGAAACTCATGGCTAAGGTATTCACCACCTCGATCTGATCGAAGTATCTTAATACTCTTGCCAAGCTGGTTTTGTACTTCATTCTTGAATTCTTTGAACTTTTCAAAGGATTCTGACTTATGTGTCATCAGATACACATAACCATGCCTACTGAAATCATTAGTAAATGTAATGAAGTACCTATAACCACCTCTGGCAGCGATATTGAAAGGGCCACATACATCACTATGTATAAGTCCTAACAAGTCAGTCGCTCTCTCGCTGTGTCCACTAAAGAGAGTCTTGGTCATCTTGCCTAGTAGGCATGACTCGCATGTCTCATATGATTCAAAATCAAATGAGTCCAGCAAACCATCTTTATGGAGCTGGGATAAGCGTTTGTCATTTATATGACCTAAGCGATAATGCCAGAGATATGTTTGGTTCATTTCATTTGATTTGAACCTTTTGGTATTTATGTTATAGATGAGGTTCTCTAAGTCTAGAATATAGAGTCCGTTCATCAGAGGTGCACTACAATAGAACATATCATTTAAATAAACTGAACAACATTTGTTCTTTATTATAAACGAAAAACCTTTCTTGTCCAAACAAGAAACTGATATAATGTTCTTAGTAAGAGCAGACACATAACAACATTCATCTAATTCTAGTACAAGCCTAGAGGGCAGAGATAGATAGTAAGTCCCTACAGCAACAACAGCGACCCGTGCTCCATTGCCTACTCATAGGTCCACCTCGCCCTTCATCAATGCTCTGCTATTTCTCAGCGCCTGCACATTAGTACAAATGTGAGAAGCACATCCGGTATCTAATACCCATGATGAAGAAATAGAGAGATTAACTTTTATAACATATATACTTGAAGCAGAAGTCTCACTTCTCTTCTTCTTAAGATCTTCCAGATATACTTTGCAGTTCCTTTTCCAGTGCCCGGTCTGACCGCAGTGGAAGCAGGTAGCATCCTTGGCAACCCCCTCCTTTGGGTTTCAGTGTCTTGCCTTTGCCCTTGGTTTGAGACTTTCCCTTACCTTTAGGCTTGCCCTTGCCTTTGCCCTTTTGCACCATACAAATGGAGTTAGGCTTTACCTTCTTAAGGTTGAGCTCAGCAGTCCTTAACATGCTAAGCAGCTCGGGCAGTGGCTTGTCAATTTCATTCATGTTATAATTCATGACAAATTAACTGTAGCTCTCTGGCAAGGATTGCAAGATCAAGTCAGTGGCTAGCTCTTGGCCAAGTGGGAATCCCAACCTCTGTAGGTTCTCTATGTACCCAATCATCTTGAGTACATATGGGCCTACGGGAGTCCCGTCTTGCATCTTGCATTGAAATAGGTGCCTTAGAGATCTTGAATCTCTCATGTCTTGCTTGTCCTTGATATAGTTGACGAAGATGTTCAACCATATCATAAGCACCCATCAACTCGTGTTGCTTTTGAAACTCAGAGTTCATGGTTGCGAGTATGAGACATGACACATCTAATTCATCATCTTGATGCTTCTTATAAGCATCTCTGTCAGCTCGCGTGGCAGTGGCAGGAGGTGCCTCGGGAATGGGCTGCTCCAGGACGTACAATTTTCTTTCTTGAGTGAGAACTATTCTCAGATTCCTGTACCAGTCCAAGAAATTAGCTCCATTGAGCTTGTCCTTATCAAGGACAGAACACAGAGAGAAGGTGTTCGTGTTTGTCGACATGGCAATCTACAACAGAAAAATGCAGAAAATAAATATCATATTCCACTAATCATTTAATTAGGCATTTAATTAAACGATGCTCCCACTGAATTATATGTTTTTTTTAGAATCGAGTCATGGATGTGATCAAACCACACTCACTATATTCTAACCAACTAGCTATAATTCTTGCGGGACAAGATCCACATCATACTACGCCTTGAGTTAGCTTTGGCTAAATCGCCCAAGACTTAGTATGATCAGTAGGTAGCTAATTATCAATTACATCTCTATGCAACTCTTGTTTATAGGATCAAGATCCGCATGTATATTAAAACTTGAGTTAGCTTTGGCTAAATCGCCCAAGAGTTAATATAAATGTGATTTTGACCTATCTTCCAACTATTGGAAAAATGCCTATAGTTAAACCCGATCTAATTGAGTTAACTAGTTTTACTCAATCTAATTGAGTTTGTACTCACCCAAGTTTTGATAGGTGGGACCAAGATTGTCCCTCCGCACCCTACCAAGATAATATGCGTTGCTCTGCTTTGGCAGATTCAACAACAACATGTGATCGAGGTAGTGATGGGTATCAAAACGTGGTAGGCATTTCGAGTTGACATGATTAAGATCTAATCTAATCGTTAATGTATATCATATACGCGATTAAGATCTAATCCAATCGTTAAGATGTATCATATACGCGATTAAGATCTAATCTAATCGTTAAAACACTAATTAATTACTCTACTCTAGCATGCATCACATACACACAAGTAATTAATTAAATTTTGATTAGGTCATGGCCCTACTACGATTTTCTCAAGCCAATGAGAAAATCGGACGGTCAACCTAGGGTCAACAGCTTCTTCAAGCTCCTCCCTTTGACCGCCATGTGTTGCTCGCACCCTCCTCGTAACTCCGTCTCAAGTGGACCTTCCACCGCTTCATTTTTGTACATTACAAATTTGAAACTCGAGTTACATTCGAGTCTAAAATCTATTTACAACAAGAATTAAATTAGAAAAGCACGATGCGTAGGTCGCGTATCAAATACAACACGCACAATCACACAAAAATGGCACGCAGGCCATATTATGAATTACAACACATATTTCCAATCAAATTGGGTTCTTTGGGCCATGACCATCAAAAAATTATACATAATTCTAAATTATGTAATTTTCATAAATTTCTATAATTTTATTACTATTTTTTTTTTTACAATTTTATGAGTTATAACTTCCCGGCGGTCCCGTTTAGCGGTCTTCAGGCGCGATCGCGGGACAATGCCCCTTGCGGGGTTAGGGGCAACACCCCTTCTCGTGAAATGAGTCTCACGAGTGTCCCACGATGATCTAACAACACCTTAAGCCACTATCCCAAAACATGTTGGACGAGACCTTGCCGTTTCGAAAGGTGTTACTCGGTAGTCGAAGCCTACAAGTGTCCAAACACTTGTTGCTTCGCCTCTACGAGAAAAATACTCATAAAATATATAAAAATAGCAAATTTACAGAAACTTACAGATCTGATATTTTTCATAAAAATATAAAACGAAACAAGTACATGCTTCGCACGTGGCTCTGATACCACTATTGGGACTTTCGGGCCGCAAAAACCGCTTTTTGCATTGCGGAAACCTCGAAGTCTTGCCACTGGAACCGTGCGAAGATTAAAATAAATTCATGTACTTGTTTCTATCCTAGATCTACTCTAGATCTACATGGTAGAGATTTTATACCTTTGATGCGAAGCCCTTCGCTTATCCCGCTCGTCCAAGGTTGTCAGATCTCGAGAGTGTCAAGTGAACACTCCTCTATATGTATCCACACGAACAATGAGATGGAGAAAAGACACTAGAGTGTGCTAGCACCCTTTGTGGCTCTTGGCAATGGAGGAAGAGGGAGAGTAGAGAGGAAGAGATGAGGAAGAAGAAAGAGTGAATGAACACACAATTGCATTCACTTGCGATCAAGTGGCCGACTACTTCATGGAGAGGTTATAAACCTCTATGGGATACCAAGAGTCATGACTCTTGGTCTCCCTCATGAGGTGGCACACACATAAGACAACCTTGATGATGTGGAACATCATTATTGGCCCACCTTATGCCAATACACAAATGATGTGGCATTGGTCAAGTCAAACTTGACCTTTCATCTTCCCTCTCAAGTCAAGTCAAACTTGACCTCTTATCTCCCATGGTTGAACAAATCTAACCAATGGTTCAAGTCAATTTGATTTAATGAATCTCTATTAATTGAATTAAATTGACTCAATGAGTCCAAGTCTAAATTAGACTCATTTAACACATGAATCAAATTGAGTCTAACTCAATTAGTTTAATTTGGATTACTCTTAATCCAACTTGGTTCATCACATGAACCTAATCCTCTTGGTTCATCAAATGAACCTAATCTCCATCTAATTGCCCTTTGTGTGTAGCTCTATAGGTTCTTGTAATGTTGGCAATGCTCCTAAACCCATTTAGAAGCATAAGTAATGAGCGGTATCTAGCAACACATCATTACTACCCAAGTTACAAGAATGTTGAGATCCATCCAACATCACCTTGTGACTACTAATTGTGACTCTCACAATATGTGACAATGTCCTTCTATCCTTGACATCTAGATTGATCAATGTGAGGCATAGACCGTGTCATCCTCTAATCAATCTAAATCTTGAACTCCAAGTAGACTCACTCTAATTAAATGAGCTCAATATCTCATATTGACTCATTTGGGTATAGTCATGCACTTAGTGGTCTCACTCTATCAAGAATAATGATGTCACTCCCGTCATATGGAAGGGATAGATCCCATCTACATCACTCACATCTCTCCGCATAATTTGTTACATACCCAGTAATCGCCTTTATAGTCCACCTAGTTACGGGTGACGTTTGACGAAGCCAAAGTATGCAACTCCTTATGTAGGGAACCATGGTGACTTCAGGTCCAAGGACTCATAGTCATACTAATAGTCACATGAGAAAGTATATGACACTCATATAACGATCCATGATACTTTCTCATGGCGGGTCATTCAGTATACATTATCCAATGCATACCCATGTGTCAACTTGATATCTTCATATCCATGACTTGTTAGATCAAGTCATCGAGTTGACCTACAAGCTAGTCTCGTTGCATTAACATTGTCCCTAAATGTTAATACTTGACTAGGAATGATTAAGAATAGTGTTCTCTATATCATCTCACTATCGATTCAACCAATCGATTGATATAGATAAGAACCTTCTACTCAAAGACGCTATTATACTTAGTTATTTGGCACCAATACAAGTAAGTATAATAACCATAAAGAAATACCTTTATTTATATGCAAAAATATGATACAACGAGTCCATACAACAATGATTATATGATTGGCTCTAGGGCTCTAACTAACAACAATGTCCAAGAGGAGGAGAGGAATACAACAGAAAATCAAGAGGTCTTTAGCTACAAAGAAAGGTCTAACTAATTAATGGTTTCCGCTTCGAATTAATTAGTTAGTTTTCTTTGCATGGATTCTGAAACACCAACACAAGAGGCTAGCGATTTTATGTTTCGATTTCGTGCTATCGATTCTATATTTCGATTTTGCATTTCAATCTTGTGTTTCTATTGTGGTCTCTGTAGTTAAACCTAGGGTTACTGTAAGAAGTTAAATATCCAATTTCTTTGAAAGACTTTGTATAGGATGTGGTGGATGATCCCATAACCAAGAATACCTAGTGCCTCGCCATGTTTAACCTGGAAGTCAATCTTTGAAATAGATATTTAATCAACTTCTGTAATATGGTTTAACTTAGGAAGATCACATCAGTTAAACTTGGAGTAAAAATGTTAAGTATCGTTTCCAATCCAAGTTTAACTTTTGAAGAGCAACTTGGATTAATAATGTTAAGCATCGTTTGCAATCCAACTTTAACTTCAGTAGAGCACATGGGTAGCTAGGTTAAGTTCTATGCTTGTACAAATTTTTGTACAGGGGAAACAGAACGGATTCCAGGTGTAGCAACCAATAATTGATATCATAGCTAGGTTTTTGCCTCTGTGTTTGGTTTTCAGTTAATTATGCACTTTTTATACATAAGTTTAGGGGGGATAATAGTAGGATGTGCAAATAGATTAATTCTGTGGTTGCAGGCATCCTAGTTCCAACTATTATGGTCATATTGTGTTTGTGTGTGATTGGACCCTTGGACATGTCGAGGGCATTTTATGTGTGCACATGATTATAATTATTAAATACAGCAAGAGCTGTATTAGTTATTAGGATTTTACATTCTGTTCGATTTAGATTACATGTACATCTCTTCGTGGAATATAGGATCGATAAATGTAAAATTTTATTTTTGTCGTCGATCATATCCTTGCGAGGCGTGGTACTAATTGAGCACTAGAGGCGCAGCGGAGAAGGAAACATGATGGACGCGACGACATAAACCCTTTGGCGGAGGCTAGGGTTGATGGCATACGGAGCACAACATTGGATGAGGTCATAATAGTTGGAAAATTATTTTTCTTATTTATTGTCTTTTATGCTGTGTGCGCTTGTGTTTGTGTGCTTGTGTGCATGTTAAAATTCCTCGTCTCTAAATAACTAAGTGGGAGAGGAATTTTATTTAAATTCTACGGTCTCCATTACTGGTTTGTAAGTTGATCCGGAGGTAAAGGAGACCCGCACGAGTAGGGGTCAACAACACGTGGAGGTCAAAGTCAAGATGGTCAACCTAAGAGTCCGGCTGAGCGGAGAGACTCACCTGGTCGATCGGCTGGAATAGCGCCCAGGCCGGCGCGACGACAACCCGACCTCAGGTCGAGTTTCCGATGCTCATGAGTGCTAGTATAAAAGAGCTGGTCCACCGAGCAACCTGTTTGCTCGGCTGAGCGGACGATCAACTAAGGTTACAAGCCCGTTCGAGTATGTGACCGAGTGACCTTCTCACTCGGTCCGGTATGCTTGCACTCCCGAACACCAGGATGGCCGAGCGGTCTTCTCGTTCGGCCTAGTAACCAACAAAAGACTCATAAGAGGACAAAGGGGGCAGTTGGTGATATCCTTCTCGAGACATGTGCCGCCGACAAATAGCATGGTCGGCGGCCAGACCGGACAGAGAATCGTACGGTGAAAGTTTCCACTGTCACGTCATAAATATGCTCGGACGGTTGGGTATGGCGTCAGACATACTTTTCTGACACACTCATCACAGGTATGTTTGGAGAAGCGTGCACATCTCGATAAGCGTGCACGCGCCTTCAGGGAGTCCTATATAAGGACCCCCAGACTTCAGCGGAGGTATGCACTATTCACCGCTGTAGCTATAGTTCTCATTATTCTACTTCAATTTTTCGCCGCTGGGACTGACTTGAGTGTCAGAGGGCCGTCGCCGGGAACCCCTTCCCGGCTCGGTTTGTGCTTGCAAGTTCTCAACGGAGGTCTAGGTCATCTCGAAGTTTACGTGAAGCCAATAGAGAGTGCCACATCCCCAGCGACCATCGTCTTAGCACGCGGACAAGATCAAATTGGCGATGTTTGTGGGAAAGTACCTGAATCCGGGCCGAGAAGATGGAGGAAGCTAGACGCCAACACACCGTGACTCTCTCCCCGGAAGAACTCGACGTGCTAATCCAAGCGCGAGCGGCGAAGATAGTGGAGCAGCAGTAGAAGGCTCAAGCCGAGCGGTTGGCACAGCAGGCCGCCTCAGCATCAGGTGGCCGAGCGGCGCAGGAAGACCGACCGGAGCAACACTCCACTTGGGCGCAGAACAAAGGGCAGGCCGACACACCAGAAGACGTGCTGCCCGCCCCTATTCCGTTCCATCGGGCCCTCTTCCAAACTCCCTCTGAGCTAGCCAGGCTAAACAGGGGTCATCTGATGAAGCCCCTGCTCGAGACGTCAAAAAGGGAAAGGCGCCTCAGACCGAGTCGTCTCTCGAGCAGATTAATCGCCAGTTCTCTGAGACAATCTTGCAGGACCCACTCCCTAGGCACTAGGCCCCTCTGGCCATCGGGGAGTACAGTGGCGTGACCGACCCGGACAACCATCTCGGTAAGCTCGATAATGCCGCTACTCTCCACCAATATACTGACAGAGTTAAGTACCGAGTCTTCCTTACCACACTATCCGGCTCGGCACAACGATGGTTCCGGAGACTGCCATACAGATCAATTCAGAGCTTTAAGGACTTCCGAAGGAATTCCTCCACCACTTTGTCAGCAGTCGATGCTATCAGAAGACCAGCTTCAGCTTATTTTCCATGAAGCAAGGGCCGAGGGAGACCCTCCGAGCCTACATCCAACGCTTCAACCAGGCGGCCATGGACATCCCCACGATCTCTTCAGAGACAATGATGCATGCCTTCACTCAGGGCTTAGCCGACGGGGACTTCTTCCGCTCTCTCATCAGAAAGCCGCCTCGCGACTATGACCACATGCTGAAAAAGGCAAATGAGTATATCAATGTGGAGGAAGCTCAGGCAGCCAAAAGGAAAGAAGCGTCGTCCGAGCCTTTAGCTCAAACCGAGCGGAAGGCGCTGGTCAGCCATCAGCCATCGAGAGGACCCCATGCTGAGGGAGCACGCCCTCATCAAGAAGCAAGGTCGCACGCCGTCCAACATGTAGCGACCGATCGACCCAGGCAAAAAGGAAAGGTATGGACCCCCATGTTTTGTTCACTCCACTATTCTGCAACCCACAACACCCATGATTGTCGGGGGTTTGCTCTGATCGCTCACCCGACACCAAGAAGCTACCGCCGCTAGTCGCCTTCACTTGATCGACGAAACCGACCCCAAAGTACCGGGCGGCGGGTGGCCAGGGAGTCACCTGAGCGACAGCGTCATTGCCAGCCAAGGGCCAATTCCCGAGCCTCGCATGAGCAAGCGAGGCCGACCGCTCAGGAGGAGGAAAATAGAAGTAACACTGCTCGGGGCGAGATCAATATCATTGCTGGTGGACTAATAGGCGGTGATTCCAAAAGGGCAAGGAAGTCGCATGCCAAGCAGCTCATGATTCACGTGGTCGGCTGCAGTCAAGAACGGGCACAGGGGCCGGAGATCAGCTTCGGGCCCAGAGACTTAGAAGGTGTTGAAGTGCCACACGACGACGCCCTTATCATATATGCAGTAATAGCAAATTATACTATCCACCGCATATTCATTGATACAGGCAGTTCGGTCAACATCATCTTCAAAAAGGCATTTGACCAACTTCAAATTGACCAAGCCGAGCTACTGTCGATGACAACCCCCCTGTACGGGTTCACTGGAAACGAGGTTACGCTGGTCGGGCAAGCCAGGTTGGCTATCTCGCTAGGAGAAGAGCCACTTCGGAGGACGCGGACCACCAACTTCATCGTGGTCGATGGTCCCTCCGCATACAATGTGATATTGGGGCGACCGACTCTCAATGAGTTCCAGGCGGTCGTCTCCACTTTTTATCAGAAGGTCATGTTCCCCGTAGAGGATCAAGTAGGAGAGGTTCGGGGAGATCAGCTGGCCGCCCGACGATGTTATGTGGAGATGGTCCGAGCTGAATCCAGGTCTGCTCGGAAAACACCGCGCCTTGAGGTAAACACTATAACCGAGAAGCCTCAGACCTTAGTTTATGAGGAAAAAGAAGAGGTGCAGATTCAACCTTGCCGACCGGAAGCTACCACTTTCATCACGTCCGACTTGGAAGTGGGCCAGAAGGAAGAGCTGATTGCGTGCCTACAGCAGAACCATGACGTCTTCGCGTGGTTGACACATGAGCTACCGGACATCTCACCAAGTATCGTGCAACATGAGCTCTATGTCTGACCAGGTGCTTTGCCGATGAAGCAAAGGAAGAGGGACTTCAGTGCCGAGCAGAACGTCATCATTCGAGCGGAAGTCGAAAAGCTTCTGGAGGCCGGCCATATACGGGAGGTGCAGTTCCCAAGTTGGCTCATGAATGTTGTGCTGGTCTCCAAGCCGGGTAATAAGTGGAGGGTCTACATCGACTTTTGGGATTTGAATAAAGCATGTCCAAAAGACTTCTACCCTCTGCCCTAAATTAACCAAATGGTGGATTTGACCGCTGGATGTGAGCTAATATGCATGCTAGATGTCTATCAGGGTTATCACCAAGTGCCGCTCGCCCGAGACGATCAGGAGAAAGTGAGCTTCATTACGGCGGATGACACCTACTGCTACAACATGATGCCGTTAGGATTAAAAAACGTCGGGGCTACATACCAGCGGATGATGAACAAAGTGTTCCGAAAGCAGATCGGGCGCAACCTGGAGGTATATGTTGATGACATACTCATTAAAACACTCCGAGCGGTCGATCTTTGTGCAGATATAGAGGAGACCTTCCGGACGCTGAGGATGTATGGAGTCAAGCTGAACCCTCAGAAGTGTCTGTTTGGGGAAAAAAAGTGGATGCTTCCTGGGCTACATCGTCATCGAGCGGGGCATAGAGGCAAATCCCAACAAAGTAAAGGCACTGCAGGACATGCCACGTCCCAGAAACCTGAAGGAAGTGCAACGCCTCACTAGTTGGATAACGGCTCTGTCGCAATTCATCTCTAGGACGGCCGATCAGAGCCTGCCTTTTTTCAAGATTCTGTGCCGAGCTACCAACTTCCAGTGGGACAGAGAATGCGATCAGACATTTGAAGAACTAAAGGTTTATCTAAACTCTTTACCTGTATTAGCTAAACCAACTGCTGGCAAGCCGCTCCGCATCTATTTATCCTCGACCGAGCATGTCGTTGGCTTGGCGTTGGTGCAGTAGGACGACAAAGAGCGACCGGTGTATTTTCTGAGTCACATTCTAAAGGATGCCGAGTCCCGCTACACTGGTCTAGAAAAGCTTGCCTTCGCGCTAGTCCTCACCGCCCGGAGGCTCCGACCTTATTTCCTCGCGCACACAATAATCGTCATGATGAACAGCCCTCTGGGGAGAGTCCTCCTCAACCCGGAGGCATCCGGGAGGCTGATTAAGTGGACCAACGAACTCAGTGAATTTGATATCCAGTATCAACCCCACACGGCAATTAAGTCGCAGTCCTTGGCAGATTTCATCACCGAAGTGTAAAATCCTGAACCCAAAGCTTTATGGAAAATATATGTGGACGGGTCATCCACCCGGCTTGGGAGTGGCAAAGATATCCTATTGGTTTCTCCTCAAGAAGAACGGATGTATCTGTCTGTCCGGCTGGAATACCAGGTAACCAATAATGAAGCAGAGTATGAAGCCCTCATAGCTGGCTTGCAGGCCGCCCGACATGTGGGAGCGAACCGAGTGCTGATCTATTCAGACTCTCAGCTTGCCGCCCAGCAACTCTCAGGAGCTTTCGAGATAAACAATGCAAGACTCAAGCTTTACGCGGAGGCATTTGAAAAGCTCAAAGCCAACTTCTATGAGGTTGTTATACAGAAAATCCCCCGGGCGGAGAACCAGACAGCGGATGAGTTGGCTAAACTTGCAAGTGCAATATCACCGATTGTCATCCAACAACCGATTGAGCAGGTGTCCTTAGTGGCTCACATCGACAGGATGGAAAGCCTCGCGTTCCCTGGCGACTGGAGGACGACGATCATGGAATTTTTGCGATCGGGAGCTATGCCTTCCGATCAGGAAGAGGCCCGGTTGCTAAGAAGGAGAGCTGGTCGGTTCACCCTCATCAGGGATCAGCTCTACAAAAAATCTTTTTCCCATCCATTACTAAAGTGCGTCAGCTCAGAGGATGCGAAATATATACTAAAAGAAATGCATCACGGGTCTTGTGGAGGACACCCGGGCGGCTGCTCGTTGGCGAGGAAGATTCTACTAGCCGGGTACTTTTGGCTGACCCTCCAGGAAGATGCAGCTCGGACCGTCGCTACGTGCCTTTCCTGTCAGAAATACCACATCTTCACCCACCGGCCAACGGAGGAGATGAAGGAGTCCACGGTATCCTACCCGTTCAATCAATGGGGCATGGATATTGTAGGACCTTTCCTTATGGCGACAGAGCAGCGGAAGTTTCTACTTGTAGCGATGGACTATTTCTCCAAATGGGTCGAGGCCGAGCCACTGGCAAAAATAACCGAGCAGATGGTCAAGAAGTTTATTTGGCAGCATATAATATATCGGTTCGGCATCCCATGGTGGCTCGTGTCCGACAATGGTCGGCAGTTCGTCGGCCAACAGCTCAGAGAATGATGTGAGGGGTACGACATCCAGCAGCACTTCACCTCCGTGGCCTACCCACAAAGCAACAGACAAGTAGAAGTCGTCAATCGGTAAATCCTACGTATTCTTAGGGTTCGGCTCGACCGTGTCGGAGGTAGCTGGGTGGACGAGCTTCCAGGTGTACTATGGGTGATCCGCACAAGCCTAAAGGAGGGAACGGGAGTTACGCCTTTCCACTTGGTATATGGAGGTGAGGCTGTCGTTCCCGTAGAGGTCAGAATAAAGTCTGATCGGGTGAGACGATACGACAAGGATAACGCCGAACGGAGGCAGCTAGAGCTGGACTTGATAGAAGAGACACGAGCCAAAGCAGTCGTTCGGCTAATGGCGTACCAACAGAGAATGAAGCAGAATTACAACAGACGAGTGATCCCCAGGGCATTCCAAGTTGGTGACCTAGTATGGAAAAAGGTGAAGCCGATCGTCAATGTGACCAAGTTGGAGGCTCCATGGGTTGGGCCCTTCAAGGTCATCGAGAAGCTTCGATCGGGTGCCTACTACCTGGAAGATGAAGATGGACGGCAGCTAGAACGGCCCTGGAGCGCTAACCATCAACAACTGTATCAAGCTGGGTGAAAGGTGCGCCAATATAATTCATTTTGTATATTTCCATTCTGCGGTACCTTTTGACTGCAGGAATGAAATCATGAAACACTAAGGTATATCAAATTCATGTCAAACGACTGATTTCCATCAGACCGTCGAGCGGCGATGTTAAACGCCAGAGTCGAATCGACGACTTTAAACCCCCCGGCCTAAAAACCGTCGAGTGGCGACGTTAAATGCTAGAGTCGAACCGGCGACTATAAAGCCCCCGGCCTGAAGATCGTCGAGCGGCGACGTTAAACGCCAGAGTCGAATCGACGACTATAAACCCCCCGACCTTAAGACCGTCGAGCGGCGACGTTAAACACCAGAGCCGAATCAATGGTTATAAGTACCTGGCTTGAAGACCGTCGAGCGGCGACGTTAAACGCCAGCGCCGAACTGGCGGCTATAAGTACCCAGCTTAAAGACCGTCAAGCGGCGACGTTAAACGCCAGAGTCAAACCGACGACTATAAACCCCCCAGCCTGAAGACCATCGAGCGGCGATGTTAAACGCCAGAGTCAAACCGGCGACTATAAACCTCCCGACCTGAAGACCGTCGAGCGGCGACGTTTAACGCCAGAGTCGAACCGACGACTATAAACCCCCCGGCCTGAAAACCGTCAAGCAACGACGTTAAACGCCAGAGCCGAACCGGCGGCTATAAGTACTCGACTTAAAGACCGTCGAGCGGCGACGTTAAACGCCAGAGCCAAACCGGCGGCTATAAGTACCCGGCTTGAAGATCCTCAAGCGGCGATGTTAAACGCCATAGCCGAACGGCGGCTATAAAGCTCCGCCCTTGCATTGTTTCAATCTAACATGGGTCCTCTGGAAAAGAGGGAGACGATCCTGAACTCGATTGTCGAGCAGCAACTCAAAAATCAAAAGACGTGAGGCTCTCACAAATTCAGTAATGGTCAAGGGAACGGGTAACTCGCTCGGATATACACAACGGTAGAACAAGCAAACAATGGAAGGCCTAAAAAGCGTTCATCAATCAAAATAGGTCGAACGGCGAGTACATGCATTAAAATAGGCCGAGCGGCTAGTACATATTAACGACTACTCTAGATAATCAAGGATATCATCTGGAATCGTGATAAGGAGCCCGGCATGGTCATGGACGGGAATGGAGAAATCTTCAGGAAAATGACCCTTGGTCTTTAGATAATCAGCCGTAGCAGTGATGGCCAACTCGAACGCACGGACAAGCCGATCGCAGGCTTTCTCTATGAATTTCTCCAAACGGATATAGTTTTGCTGCATGACGGCAAGCCGACTAGGCTCGACCTCCTTATAATCTTTGAGGGCAGCTTGGGAGGCCTCCAGCGCATCCTGAAGGTTCTTTAACTGCTCTCGCATGGTAGTCGCCTCTGCCGAGCGGGCAGTCTGTTCAGCGGTCAACACGTCCGCCAACTCCTGAACCCTCCGCGCAAGGGCTCGGGCTTCAGTGTTCTTTATCTCCAGATCAGAGATAGCCGTGTTCTTTCTGGTGTTGGCCTGCTCGATCTTTTTGTTATACATCTTAACCTCGGTCTTGAGCCGATCCACCATGGTCTGCAGGCCAGAAGATTTGTGCTACTCGGCCTCCAGCAGTATCTTGGTCTTGTCAAGGTCCGCCTTCAACTCGGCATAAGAGGGGCCCTGAGGGGGAGCCCCACCAGAAACCTTGAGCTTCTTGAACTCCTCTTCTAGGAGCGTCAGGCGGTTGCTCATTGCAATACTTTCCACCCAATACTGTAACAAGGTCGGAGGGGAAAATCAGCACCAAACAAAAGTGGAAAAGTGAAGATTATGATGAGAATTACCCCGGTGGCCTGTTGTATGTGGCTGTTGTCGAGCAGCCCCGAGGGCATCAGAGCAATACGCGTCCGAGCGCCCTCCCAAACCTTCGCCAGAGGTCCCCGGATGGTTATTAAATGCTCGGGGTTCATCGGCCGGTCGGCCGCCTGCAGATATTCCTCCGTCAGTAGGTGGAGTACAACCTTGATAGTCCTGCGCCCGCCCGGTGCAGATTGAGCAGACGTTGATGGGGTAGAGGACTGGCCGACTGGATCAGAACGGATGAGAGATCGTCTGATTTTCCATTGAGCAGGAGGAAGTGAGCTGAGGGGTTGGACAGCGATGGGGTTAGAAAGCCAGTCGCCTTGAGATGGTGTCCGGTCGGAAGATAGCGCCTCCACCGTCGCAGGAGCCGACGACGGGGGAGCATCCGTCTGCTCGGATACACGCACAGCTGAGGTGGCCGAGCGGGTTGGTGTTCCTGTTCGGCGTCGTTTGAGTCTAGTCAACGGAAGCTCATCACCAGAAGACCCAGCTTCCTCGGCCTGAATGGCCGGTTGAGTACCTGACGGAGCGGTCTCTCCTGCCGCATCGGTAGTAGTGGTCCGAGCGGCAGACGCATCGCCCGCCGTCTACGCCTCTTCGCTCTCGCCTTCATGAGAGTCGACCGGAGCGATGCCGAGTCTCTCCGCTTCCTTCGCTGCAACTGCTTCTATCTCGGCAGCCTTGAGTTTTAGCTTGCCGAGCGCCACCGACTTCATCATGATGGCAGCTGTAAGAAAGAAAGAAGAAATCAGTTAGACACAAAGAAAGAATAGGAAAAAGTTATTTCTCACCAGGGCCGCTTGGAAGCCTCGTTCGGAGCGGACTTAAGCCAAACAGATACATCATCCTTTCAGGCAACAGCTTATGGATATCCAGTTTCAGACCGGCCAACAGGTTAGCTGCATGGAGATAAGCCGGCTCGGTCCTATATTTCTTCAAGTCGAGCGCAGGGGGCAGGGAGGTCTGCCACTTAGTCCGAAAGGGAGGTCGTTCGGGGAGGCGCAGAAAGAAGAAGTAATCTTTCCAATGCTTATTGGAAGATGATATTTTATCAAAGAAGACAAGACCGATCCGAGACTGAAACAAAAAGGTGCCTAGCTCGGACTGTTTTGGATAATAAAAATAATGGAAAACTTGAGGCCTTAGGGGAATGTTGTGAACGTGGAAAAGGACAACTACGCCGCACAGCAACCGAAAGGAGTTTGGAACGAGTTGGGTGAGTGGAATGCGGAAGTAGTTGCAGACTTCTGTTATGAATGGGTGAATGGGAAATCTAAGGCCGACTACAAATTGATCTTGAAAAAAGGTGACAATGTCGACCGGCGGGTCATGAGGCCGATTGGACGGCTCGGCTAAAATTAGCTTATGGTCAGGGGGGAGATTGTAGGCACCTATCAGGGTGGCAGAGTCACCCGAGTCAAATCGACTCTCCATGTTATGGTACCAAAGGCCGGGGGAAGGGTCAGAGGAACTGGCCATGACCGGAAAATGAAAAGTTCGGTGTTTTCGCCGATGGATCAACAGAGAAAGGCCGACAGGAATAGGAACCAAACGCAAGAAGGAAAACCAAAACACGAGGGAATACTACGACAAGATAGAGCAATGAAGAAGCTTACTAGAAAGCGAAACGCAAAGGAGAAGTGTGCTGAGAGTTCGTCGGAGCGCCGAAGGAGCAAGTCGCCGGAGCACTGGGCACGAAAGGGGTCGCCAAAGCACAAAGGCAGCAACAATGGAACAGAAGTCGGCCTCTGGGTTTTATAGACATTGAGCTCAGCCAGCCGGAGCCGTCCGATCCAGGTCACAGGGATCGAGGCTTGCATCCGGCCATGAAATTTAAACCGTCGCATGCCCCATCGGAGCCGACGCCCTTGCCGTACGATGACGGCGGTGGCGCCACGTGGCGCCAGGTTACAGGTAGCATTTAATGGAGGCCATCAGTCGGCGTGGCCGCATGCTCGGTTTTAATGACGAGGATTTGCACGAATTCCGGGGGGATTTCGATGACGACAGCTTTGACTACAAGCAGACTCGAACGTGGAGCGATAAGATTAACGAGTACTGACGTACTCACCGTTGAGCAGCCAATGAAGGTTTGGTCGAGCGGATTGCCCACGCCCACCTGAATCACTTCATCATCACTGTCGGGCGGCCGACAAAGCACTAAACTAATTTGTCTAGTCAGTCGGACTTACAGCCTCCTTCGACTATACTTGAAGGGGAAGCATGTGATCCAGAGGTAAAGGGGACCCGCATGAGTAGGGGTCAACGACACATGGAGGTCAAAGTCAAGATGGTCAACTTAAGAGTCCGGCCGAGCGGAGAGACTCGCCTGGCCGATCGGCTGGAATAGCGCCCAGGCCGGCGTGATGACAACCCGACCTCAGGTCGGGTTTCCGACGCTCATGAGTGCTAGTATAAAAGAGCTGGTCCGCCGGGCGGCCTGTCTGCTCGGCTGAGCGAACGATCGACTAAGGTTACAAGCCCGTCTGAGTATGTGACCGAGTGGCCTTCTCACTCAGTCCGGTACGCTTGCACTCCCGAACGCTAGGATGGTCGAGCGGTCCTCCCGTTTGGCCTAGTAACCAACAAAAGACTCAGAAGAAGACAAAGGGGGTAGTTGGTGATATCCTTCTCGAGACATGTGCCGCCGACAGACAGCATGGTCGGCGGCCGGATATGCTCAGACGGTTGCGGTATGGCGTCAGACATACTTTTCTGAGACACTCATTACAGGTATGTTTAGAGAAGCGTGCATGTCTCGATAAGCGTGCACGCGCCTTCAGGGAGTCATATATAAGGACCCTCAGATTTCAGCGGAGGTATGCACTATTCACCACTGTAGCTATAGTTCTCGTTATTCTGCTTCAATTTCTCGCCGCCGGGAGCGATAAGATTAACGAGTACTGACGTACTCCCCGCCGAGCGGCCAATGAAGGTTCGCCCGAGCGGATTGCCCACGCCCACCTGAATCACTTCATCATCACTACCGGGCGACCGGCAAAGCACTAAACTAATTTGTCTAGTCAGTCGGACTTACAGTCTCCTTCGACTAGACTTGAAGGGGAGGCATGTGATTCGGAGGTAAAGGGGACCCGCACGAGTAGGGGTCAACGACACGTGGAGGTCAAAGTCAAGATGGTCAACCTAAGAGTCCAGCCGAGCGGAGAGACTCGCCTGGCCGATTGGCTGGAATAGCGCCCAGGCTGGCGCGACCACAACCCGACCTCAGGTCGGGTTTCCGATGCTCATGAGTGCTAGTATAAAAGAGTTGGTCCACCGGGCGGCCTGTCTGCTCGGCTGAGCGGACGATCGACTAAGATTACAAGCTCATCCGAGTATGTGACCGAGTGGCCTTCTCACTCAGTCCAGTACGCTTACACTCCCGAACGCCATGATGGCCGAGCGGTCCTCTCGTTCGGCCTAGTAACCAACAAAAGACTCAGAAGAGGACAAAGGGGGCAGTTGGTGATATCCTTCTTGAGACATGTGCCGTCGACAGACAGCATGGTCGGCGGCCGGACCGGACAGAGAATCGTACGGTGGAAGTTTCCACTGTCACGTCATAGATATGCTCGGACGGTTGCGGTATGTCGTCAGACATACTTTTCTGACACACTCATTACATGTATGTTTAGAGAAGCGTGCACGTCTCGGTAAGCGTGCACGCGCCTTCAGGGAGCCCTATATAAGGACCCCCAGACTTCAGTGGAGGTATGCACTATTCACCACTGTAGCTATAGTTCTTGTTATTCTGCTTCAATTTCTCGCCGCCGGAACTGACTTGAGCGTCGGAGGCCCGTCGCCGAGAACCCCTTCCCGACTCGGTTTGTGCTTGCTGTTGGTGCAACATCCCTCAGGTCAAGGTTGACCTGGTTAACCAAGCTGAGTCTTGGTTTGGGTTTAGATGTTTGACAATAAGATATTGATCGAAGAAGAGTCAAGTATGTCAAGGTTGACCGGATACTTGACTGGGAAGTCCTAACTGGCATGTTAGGCAGATGGAAAACCCTAGTGAGTGAAGCTAGGTGAAAATCCTGGTGAGTGAAGCCAGGTGAAAGTTCTAGTGAGTGAAGCTAGGTGAAAATCCTGGTGAGTGAAGCCAGGTGAAAGTCCTAGTGAGTGAAGCTAGGCAGATGGAAAATCCTGGTGAGTGAAGCCAGGTGAAAGTCCTAGTGAGTGAAGCTAGGCAGATAGAAAATCCTGGTGAGTGAAGCCAGGTGAAAGTCCTAGTGAGTGAAGCTAGGCAGATGGAAAACCCTAGTGAGTGAAGCTAGGTGAAAGTCCTGGTGAGTGAAGCCAGGTGAAAGTCCTAGTGAGTGAAGCTAGGCAGATGGAAAACCCTAGTGAGCGAAGCTAGGAGGAAATCCAGATGGATCAAGAATGATCGGACATCTGGTGTTGGGAAGTCCAAGTAGGTCAAAGGATTGACTGGATACTTGGCAAGGAAGGAAGTCCAGATGGGTCAAGGTTGACCAGACATCTGGTGGAAGTCCAAGTAGGTCAAAGGATTGACTGGTAGGTCAAAGGATTGACTGGATACTTGGCAAGGAAGGAAGTCCAGATGGGTCAAGGTTGACCAGACATCTGGTGGAAGTCCAAGTAGGTCAATGGAGTGACCGGATACTTGGCACAACGAGTAAAAGTCCAAGTGGGTCAAAGGGATTGACCGGACACTTGGTGGGGAGTCCTAGCAGGTCAAGGGAGTGACCAGATGCGAGGCATGATGTACCAACAGGTCAAGGTTGACCGGATGTTGGTTAGGGAGGTTTGGGACTTGGTTTTGGGCAAAATCGCGTCGGATCGATCCGTGGATCGATTCAGCCGTGGATCGATCGGTGGATCGATCCGCATCTTCCCCATGAAAAGCTCGGATCGATCCGTGGATCGATCCAGGATGTCGATCGATCGGCGGATCGATCGGCTGCTTCGCGCGATAAGCGCCGGATCGATCCGTGGATCGATCCAGCGCTTCTCGCGAAATGGTCGGATCGATCCGTGGATCGATCCAGCCCGTTCCGGAACATTCGAATCGATCGGGATCCGACCGCTGGCGTCTGGTTAAAGCCGTAGGCGAGCGTGGTCTTCGGCATCTCTTCACGAGCTCTTCTCAGATTCATTCCAGCTCCTCCACAACTCTCTACAAGCACGTGATCGCCAGTTCTTGAAGGTTCTTGGAGGCTTTCCAAGTCAAGAGGCGGATCTATTGCAAGAGGAAGAAGTTAGGGTTAGGGTTTTTACTGCACATCTTGTAAGCTTTTGCTTAACTTGTATTTCCCTTTCTTCTTCTTGTATTGAGAGTGTTGTAGGGCTTCTCCGCCTTTGGTAGTTACCATAAAGGAGTGTTATTCATAGTGGAGGGTGTGTGCGTTGGTGTGGATCCTTGGATTAGTCACCTCTTGTGAGGTGGATACCAAGTAAAATCCTAGTGTTAGCGTGCTTGTGTTTGTTTCTGTATTTTCCGCTGCACATCCAAGAAGAAACAAGCAACGCCCAGCAACGAAGCGCACCGAGCGAACGCGACGAGCTATTCACCCCCCCCCCCCTCTAGCTACTTTTGGTCCTAACACTTGCAGGTTCTCAACGAAGGTCTACGCCGTCTCGAAGCTTACGTGAAGCCAGCAGGGAGCGCCATGTCCCGAGTGACCATTGTCTCAGCACGCGGACATGATCAATAAGTGATGCATTCAAACTTGCGTGTTGGCTCTGAGTGCCTTCCTCCACAACGGATGAGTTTGTTTGCAGATAACTAGATCAAACTTCCTTACTGGATGATTATAGGAAATTATTTAGGAGTGTGTGATCTTCTCCAACTAAAGGGGCACAATCCTATTTAATGGATTAAGTATCAAGTAATGGTATACACTTATGCACATTTAATAGTATCCTCCCCATCGGAGTCACTGCTATTATTTGTGTGACGGAAGAAAAACTAATTATTAATTTGTCATAAAGTTAGGTTAACAAGATAATAAAATTAATGGGTAAAACTCCCTCTTATAAATGTTTGAATTTGTATGCGTCCACACTAACGTGGCATACAAAATTCACGATGTTTGAGGTAATTTTATTTGTTATAAAGTTAGGTTAACAAGATAATAAAATTAATGGATAAAATTCCCTCTTAAAAATGTTTGAATTTGTATACGTCCATACTAACGTGACATACAAAATTCATGGTGTTTGAGGTAATTTTATTTGTCATAAAGTTAGGTTGACAAGATAATTAATAGGTAAACCCTCCTCTTATAAATATTTGATTTTGTATACGTCCACACTAACGTGGCATACAAAATTCACGGTGTTTGAGGTGTTGGTGAATTTAAATGATATTGTTTGAGGAATCAATATTATTTTAAATTCTAAAGTCTTGACCAAATATTTTGTAATTCTTAGGATGGTCTTCAATCCCCTTGCTGTTATATTGAAAGAGAACAAACTTACTGATCCCAATTACATTAATTGGAAACGAAACCTGGACATTGTCTTAACTGCTGAAGGCTATAAGTTTGTACTTTTTGAGATCTGTCCAAGCTTGCCTAATAGTGATTCTAGTGAAGAGGAGATTGAGTATCATAAGAAATGGGTCAGGGCAGATGAGGTGGTGCGGTGTTACATTTTGGCTTCTATGTCAAATGTGTTGCAACATCAGCATCAGGTCATGCTTACTGCTTATGACATGATGCGCAATCTAAAGGAACTCTTCAGACATCAAAATTGGGTTGCTAGGCAGGAGGCTATGAGAAACTTGATGACAACCACCATGACTGAGGGGACACCCACGAGGGATCATATCCTCAAGATGATGGCTCATTTAAATGAGATATAAATTCTTGGAGCTGAAATCGATGGGGAAACCCATGTCGATATCATTCTCTAAACACTGCCTAAAAGTTTTGAGCAGTTCCGCCTGAACTACAATATGAACAAAAGGACATATTTGTTGGCGGAACTTCTGACAGAACTTCAAGCAGCAGAAGGGCTATTTCATCAAAGTTCTCAAATTCACATTGCTGAGAACGTTTCTGTTGGATTTTTCGGGCCGCGAAAACCGCTTTTTCGCGTCGCGGAAACCCCGAATCACCCTAGCCAACGGATCTCGTGCGAAGAAAAATTCGAAAAACATACGAGTATGAGTTACAAAACTTCTAGATCTACATGATGAAGATCTTTACCCTTGTTGCGTGCCCTTTTGCGTATCCCGCTCGTCCTCGGTACGCCGGATCTCGAAGTTGTCAATGTAGACAACTCTCTACACGTATCCACACGAACACACTAGGTGGAGGTGACCAAAAACCAAGGTGTGCTAGCACCTATGTGGTTCGGCCAAGGAAGGAGGAGAGGGAGAGCTTGAGAGGAAGAAGATGCAAAATTCCACACTTGAATGAATAATGAAAATCAATTCACACCCCATTCAAAATGTGGCCGGCCACCTTTCTCATGTGTAACTCCCCTCATTAATGCATTAAGTTATCATCAAGGAGAGAATGTAACCTCCATGAGGTGGCACTCACTAGTAACTCCCATGAGGTGGCAACCATGATGATGTGGAGTAACATCATTAGTCCACATCAATGCCAACTCACCAATGAGGTGGCATAAAGTCAAGTCAAACTAGACTTTTAATCTTCCTCTCAAGTCAAGTCAAACTTGACCAAATCTCTTCCATGGTTGATCTAATCTAACCATTTGATTCAAGCCAATTTAATATATAATGAATCTAATTCATTAAATTAAATTGATTCAATGAGTCATAATCTAAATTAGACTCATTGAACACATGAATCAACTTGAGTCCAACTCAAGTTAGCCCAATTAGGATTACTCTTAATCCAATTTGATTCATCAAATGAATCTAATCCTCTTGGTTCATCATATGAACCTAATCTCCATCTAATTGTCCTTAGTGTGTGACCCTATAGGTTCTTGTAACGTTGGCAATGCCCTAAACCCATTTAGGAGCATAAGTAATGAGCGGTATCTAGCAACACATCATTACTACCCAAGTTACAAGAATGTCGAGATCCGACATCACCTTGTGACTACTAATTGTGACTCCTCACAAAATATAACAAGTGTCCTTCTATCCTAGACGTCTAGATTGATCAATGTGAGGCATAGACCGTGTCATCCTCTGACCAATCTAAATCTTGAACTCCAAGTAGACTCACTAAATCAAATGAGCTCAATATCCTATATTGACTCATTTGAGTATGGCCATGCACTTCGTGGTCTCACTCTGTCAAGAATACCGATGTCTCTCGCGTCATATAGGAGGGATAGATCCCATCTACATCACTCACATCCCTCTGCATAATTTGATATATACCCAGTAATCGTCTTTATAGTCCACCCAGTTACGGGTGACGTTTGACAAAACCAAAGTACATAACTCCTTATGTAGGGATCTATGGTGACTTCAGGTCTAAGGACTAGTAGTCATACTAATAGCCACATGAGAAAGTATATGACACTCATATAACGATCCATGATACTTTCTCATGGCGGGTCATTCAGTATACATTCTCTAATGTATACCCATGTGTCAACTTGATATCTCTATATCCATGACTTGTGAGATCAAGTCATCGAGTTGACCTACATGCTAGTCTTATTGCATTAACATTGTCCCTGAATGTTAATACTCGACTAGGAATGATTAAGAGTAGTGTTCCCTATATCATCTCACTATCGGTTCAACTAACTGATTGATATAGGTGAGAATCATCTACTCAAGGACATTATTATACTTAGTTTATTTGGCACCAATACAAGTAAGTATAATAACCAAAATCCAAATGCCTTTATTTATATAGAATATGATACAATAAGTCCAAAAATACAATCATCAAATGATTGGCTCTAGGGCTCTAGCTAACACGTTTCTCCTTCTAAATCGAAAGGCATGAAGAAGAAGAAACAAGCAAAGAAAGTGAATCGATCTCTAGGGATTGGACCGAAAGTAGGTGTGAAGAAGCCGAAGGGCAAGTGCTTCGCATGCAAGCAGTCTGGACATTGGAAGGTGGACTGTCCTCTTAAAAAGGAGAACAATAAAGGTATATCTTATTCTCTAATAGTTAAAACATGTTTAGTGGTGTTGTCTACCGGTACCTGGTGTGTAAATACGGGAGCCACTGATCATGTCTACAATTCATTGCAGGGGTTCTAGGAAACTCAACGACTACATGAAGAGGAGATTACCGTCTACATGGGCAATGCTACGAAACTGGCGGCTATTTGTAGTGGGAGATGTTTATCTATCTTTAGATAGGAATAAAATATTAATTTTGAGAAATTATCTTTATGTACCAAATTTTAGAAAGAATTTGATTTCAGTTTCTAAAATTATGGATGGATATTCTATTTCTTTTGGTAAAGAAAATAGAGTAGTTATCTGTTCTGGTACGTTGGCTGACAATTTGTATACTCTAAATCCAATAACCCCCACGATACAACAAAATTCGTTTTAGGGATATGCTCTGGAAATGGTAGTGTACATTCTGAACTTGGTACCTTCTAAGTCAGTACCCTTTACTCCCCCTAATGCAGTGTCACTCTTGTATTGCACTATTGCATGGGTCTGACACACCCTTACAAAATTTATGGGCATTCTTTTGGCTAAGATTAAGTGTAATATTTGTTCTTATCAGTTTAATATTTGATATAAAAAAATAAATTAATTTTTTATAAAGGAGAGTTCCTTACATGGTGCACCCTTTCCCAATTTATAGACGACTTTTTGGTTAAGATTAAGTATATTATTTGTTCTTATAAATTTAATATCTTTTGGCTAAGATTAAGTATAGTATTTGTTCTTAACAATTTAATATCTGATATAAAAAATTAAATTAATTATTTATTAAGGAGAGTCCCTTAAGGGTGACACTTGAGAATAAATCATATTATCATTGAATAATATTGTTTAATTACTTAACAAAAAATATTCATTTTATAAAATTTACATGTATTCATATATTATATTACACACATAATGTCGTGCGCATAATTGCTAGTATATCTTATTATTATTTTATTAAGAATCTGCCCCCTTTACTAACTAATTTTGATGAAACCCAAAATAAAATTACGTTAATATCCTTTTTTCATTTTACACTGAAAATAATTTTAAGATTTATTAGTAATTTCCACAAACACATCAATCATGGATCTAGAGTTCAAGACTCAGCTACGGTGTATTATTATAAAATTTTCTCATTAATCAATAAGGGATCTATAGTTTGAGACTCAGCTGCATCTTATTATTGAGAATTTTTCTCATTAATCAATTATAAATCTAAAGTTCTCTTTAGTCTCACATTTTAGAATTGGTAATACTGCGAGCAAAGAAACTTCTATAAATATCTTGGGTCAGTGATATTAGAAAACATACTTTTCTTGCTTGTTGGCTAAGATTAAGTATCATATTAAATAAATTTTTTATAAGAGGGAGTTCGTTACAATAGCTTATTGCTGGGATTCTATAGCAGCACCCTAACATTGCACTATTGCATGAATTTGACATTCCCTTACCTAATATATGAGCGGCTTTTTGGTTAAGATTAAGTGTAATATTTGTTCTTATCAGTTTAATATCTGATATAAAGAATTAAATTAATTTTTTATGAAGGAGAATCCATTATCCGTACGTATTCATGTATTATATTACACAAGCAACTAGGAACGAAGCCATATATAGTTTTGGTGGGGCAGTTGCCCCACCTCAAATTTTTGTAAGTACCCCTAGAGGTGTATAAAATTATAAAATATTAGAGTCTTGCCCCACTAAAAAAATAAAAGTAGGGGTAATACTAAAAAATTAAAACTATTTTCTATAGGCTCATTCTTTTTCCCTTAGATCTTTCCCTGCTTTGCCCCACTTGGTATAAGGGGCCTAGCTCATGCAACATGTGTGCACGATTACTAGTTATTATTAAGAATTTGGATTCTTTACTAGCTAATTTTAGTGAAGTCTAAAATGAAATTACGTTAATATCTTTTTTTTTATTTTCACAGTAAAAATAATTTTATGCTTTATTAGTAATTTTATATGGTTATTTTTTATATAAAAAATATGCATTGTTATGATTCTCTTTAGTCTCATATCTTAGGATTGGTAACATCGCAAGCGGAGAAGTTTCTATAAAGACCTTGGGTCCACCACATTAGAAAGCATACCTTCCTCGATCTTTTCGCTAATATCAGGTATAATATATGTTCTTATCGGTTTAATATCTCATATAAAAAATTAAATTAATTTTAATAAGGAAGAGTTTGTTACAGTAGCTTGCTACTAGGATTCTCGAGCGTAGCTCTTACGTTGTACTACTGCATGAGTTTATGGGTCTGAGATATTAATTTACGTATATTTATGTATTATATTACATATTTAACGCGTGTGCGCAATGACCAGTATATAAGAGCATCCATATCAGTTTCTCTATTATTATATCTAAAATTTAGGGTAAATGGTCCACTTTATTAAATTTAGATAATCACTTTTCACTACATACTACATCAAATACCTTAAAATTTCCATCATCCTTAATTTTTTTATTATTTTCTTCTCTTTCTTCTTTTTTTTTATTATTATATTTATAGAATGAGTGGAAGGAGAGAGATTGAGTAGAAGGAGAGAGATTGAAAAGAAATATTATTTTATTTTTAGGGTAGAGGTTTCATTTCCTAAATTTAGAGAATTACTATTCATTAAATCTAAATTTAGAGAATGGATAGGATAACTAATGTAGAGGGTTTTTAGTTACCTTATTCAAAATTTAGGATAAAACATTTGAATAGGATAACTGATGTGGAGATTTTAAATGATCTATTTTTTATATCCGGTATTCAAATTTTATAAGTAGTATTTTACCTATCAAATAAATCTTAGATATAAATTAGTAAAGATTATACCATCTATCATATGATAATCTCTCTATCCAAATATTATTTTAATAAAAAAATCAAATAAGCTAAGTGGGAACGTGATTCCTTTATTTCTATCCATTCTCTTAAATTGTCGGGTTTTTTTTATCATCAAGCGCTTTTCAAAATTATCTAAATTTTCAAACACAATTTTAATGCAAAATATCATTTGACCTAAAAGTTTGTTGATTTCGCAATTTTCAACGATTCATAGTTATGTCTGACTATATTAGCATCAGCTAACATAATCTTAAAAGAAGTTATTATTTATCAGACTATTTTGATACAATTGATGAAAGAAAACCTTAAATTTGACATTTTTTTTAGTAGTGCGAACTCAAAAATCTTTACCACCAAAATAAGAAAATTTTGTGAGAACAAGGTACCGATTTGCTACATCTCGATCTCGATCATGATCTTGAAATCTGTCCTCCAGTGAGAAATTGCTGGTTATCATCTATTTTCTAGTGAATCTTCATAAATTACTCAAAACAACCAAATAACTCAAAAGATTTGGATGCAAAGGGCAGAGATCATAACAACAGCGCATATGCTGCAATCCATGAAAATGGTACCTGCTACTTCCTGAAAGATCAACCATGCCTCCAAAATATCGCTCAAGTTCCCCGTCCAATGATACTCCAGTTTTTCGTTCTTAGCTGCCTGATTTGCCATCAGAGGCCAAAAAACAATGGTCAAGTCCGCCAAGATAACAAGGAACAAAGGTCTGAAGTTAATGCTTCCGCCAAATACACCACCAAGGCAGCTCGATATGACGGTGAAAATTGCGATGGCAAATGCACAAAGCAAACGTGCATTTTCAGAAGCCGAGACAACATGGCTGACTTGCTTTGATGAGATTGTCACGTGTTTCATCAACCTTGCTGATAAAGCTGTATCTAAAACTTGATCAGATGAGTTCTGCGCCACCACCGAAGCGTTACAAAGTTCTGAAACCTTATTCCTTTGCAGCTCATTCACTTGAGGCTTTAATTCAAACACAGTAGTATTGTGTTCCATCTTGTTGGCACTAACCATTCCAATGCTTGCCTGAGTTGTAGGAATTGGTTTGTGTTTATTGATTTCTTCTCTTTCACTAGCAGTGACTTGGCCATCTTTGTTGCTCTTATATTGGTCAGTAAGATGAGCACTAGTTCCCTCAACACTGCTAAATGGAGAACCTACAATAAAATGAGAGCCGATGAGCTACTAAGGTTTATGTAGAGAAAGATAACTCCTTCCAAAAGATAATTACTAGGACACTAATATCAATAAGTATTAAACAATATTTTCTAACAGCAACAAACATCGAGAGAAATAGTATGGTGAGCTAGTTGGTGTATGACCCATCGTCCGTCAGCAAGAAGGAAAATAAAGCATCAGAAATCCACAAACTCAAACTCTATCAAGAGAAACAAATACATCAAGTTTCCAGTGCAGTGTCTAGACGTGGACCTTGTGCTTTCAAATACATAACAAGAAAACTTAGAACTACCAAATAAGCAGTTATCCCACAACAAGACATAACAAAGAGACAATGCAAGAGTCTATTCCAGGTCTCCTAGGAAAAAAGAACTAATGTGTAACACAAACTCCTCAATCAATCTTATGTAAACTATCAGAATTTTGACAAGCCAATGTGATTGAATTGATGTGGTGAAAATCGGAGAATGGATCCACCTTCTTGTTTCCACATCTGCGGTTGTACAAATACGAGTAAGCTGGCCGATACCGAATGACAACCTTCGGCCGTACACCACATTAATTCAATATTAACACATACAAAGAAACACAGACAATTAGCTTGAACGAACAAGGAATGCACAGCACAATTTTACCGGAGAACGGTGTCAAACGACGGCTATGTAGGAAAACATAGAGGAGAAGCATTGAAATGGATTTTACCGAGAAGACTACTTATGATCATGCCAAATTACTGCACAAGGAGTCGTCTTATTCGGTTGACATAATCTTCAAAAGTAACTCCGAGGAGGAAAAATGCTGCTTTTCGATTGGCAACACAAGTATCCAATCCCCAAAAATTTCTGCCTAAACCTCAGGCAACTAATGCCATGAGAGGAAGGACACCAGAGTCGAACTAAATCTAGATGAGAACTATAAGCATCCGATTGCATTGAGAGAGTAGAGAGAGAGAGAACGCACTGGAAGAGGGAGGATGTGACTGTAAAAAAAGGGGAAAATGATGCCTTCCGAAGTTCCGATTGGAAATGAAAATCGAATCGAGTACCAAATTGAAACACAACTGATACCGTCAGAGGAAAGTATATTGAAATCGAACTAAATCTCGACGAGGACAACCTAACTAAGGAACATGCGATTGCATTGATCGAGTAGAGAGACAGGGATCGCACCGGAAGGGGGAGGATGTCCTTCATTGAGCCCACGAGGGGATGAATCGGGGACGGATTGGACTTGCCCGGAGATTAGGGCAAGGCGGTCGGATCCGCGCTCCAAGATCCTTCGCCGGCGAGCATCCCGCGCGTTCTCCATCTCCTCATCTTCCTCGATCTCCCATCCTCCTTTTGATCAGAAGGTGAAGAAGGCGAAGGAGCGCCTTGGCCGCCGCCGACGCCGGGGAATAAGCTTCGCCGCTAATTTTACAGTAATCGTTGACCATCACATGAACCACAGAACCAGAATTTTCCATTTTTTATTTTGTATTTTTACCATTAATACCTTTCATGATAATTTTTTTCCTTTAATTTCCAAAAAATCGAAACAATTTGTAATATAAAATAAAATTTTATAAAAAATGGCAATGAGTATTATTGTTTCCGTCTTATAGAATTATTATTTTTTAATGGGATCATCCGGTAGGAGGTTAGAAATTTTGATGGAGCTCAAGTGCTCAACAGATCACATTTATGAGCCTGTTTGAATAGTTAAATATTTAGATTATAAAAAACAATTTAAACCACATTAACGAAGATTTTAATTTTACTTAGGATATTTTATATTTGAAGAACTTGAATTATTTGTGATATTGGATCATCTTTTAGGATCCATATGCATTTCATGATTTATACTGATAACTAATAGAAAATATAACCTACCTACATGATTAATTGAATTATAAGAATTGAATATTTAGAATATCAAAAATAAAATAAAATAAAAATATTACCATATCCCCTTGGCATGGTGTAGCTTTAAAGACACCCAACAATCTTTTCGATAGCCAGTGTTCTATTCTTATGTAAGACAATTAACATTTGTAATGCCCGAAACATGGATAAATTTAGTCGTTAGATGAAGAATCGTATGCTTCTAAATTTATCGGATAAATAAATCAGTGACAAAGATCACCGACTAGTTGGTGTATATCCGGATTATTATAAAAAAAAAAATAAAACCAAGAAAAAATTTGTCAAAGTAGAAAACAAAATGTTCACTTGTAATTATATTCTCTTTTTACCTCGCTTTATCCAAATAATTAAATTTTTTTCTTTTATTCTTAGAATATTTTAAAAAGAATAAAATAATTAAAATATTTAAATTTATGATGAATTAAAACATTATATTTTAGAAAATAAAATAAAATAATTAATAATCAGAAAGTATTTATCATGTTATCTACTTTTTCATAAAATTTACTAAATCTGTTTAACGTCACGCCTAGGATGAATTCGGTAAGATATATTAAATTTTATATATGATATCAAAAATTTTGATATAAAGAAAATTATAATAATATCGTACTAAAAATTCAATATACTGACTCTTCATTATATCAGATTTTTTTTGTATTGTATAAATTTAACACCGTTCAAAAGAAAATTTTCAAACTAATCAAATAAAAAAATTTCAAACTATTCAAACCAAACAATTTTTTAAACAAAAATCGAACAAATTGATCAGAATATTGGTTCATTCAATTTTTACTAGAATTAATTTGGAGAATCCAACATCATAAAGCACCCAAAGCAATCATCACTAATGTAAATGGAATGTGGTGGAATTTTACTAAAGTTACGTGTTGATTTCGAATTCAGCACCACATTTATTTTCAAAAGAGAATTTATTCAGTATTTTAGTATATATCGAAATACTAAAAAATAATAAATTTCATGTTGATATCGATATCAAAAAGTTTGGTACGATATTATATTGATGCTCCTCATAGTCTACATCCTGACAATCCTTGTGAACTTTCCTGTGCAAGTCTATGCCAGACTGTAATCAGACGTGACGTAAAGATGCAGACGCGGTCCAAGAAGCTCATCGAAAGGTAAAGGATTAGAAACAACCTCTCTAGGTACATCCTCAAAAAGACTAAGTCCTCGTGGACTTCGAAAGGTGAAGAATTGAGAATAACTCGTTCAAGTACATCTCCGAAAAGACTAAATCCTCATAGACTTTGAAAGGCAAAGGATTGGGAACAACCCCTTTGGATGTATCCCTTGTAAAACTAAGTCTTCATGGACTCTGAAATATGTAGGACTAAGATCAACCCCTCTAATTATATCCTAGAAAGGCTAAATCTTCATAAACTTCGAAAGGTAAAGGATTAGAAACAATCCCTGTGGGTACATCTCTTGAAAAAATAAGTCCTCATGGATTCTGAAAGGTGAAGGATTGGGAATAATCCCTCTGAGTACATCTTCAGAAAAACTAAGTTCTCATGAACTCCGAAAGGTAGAGGATTGTGAACAACCCCTCTGGTAACATCCTCGGCAAGGCTAAGTCCTCATGAACTCCGAAAGGTAAAGGATTGAGAACAATCTCTTTGGAAACATCCCTGGAAAGATCCCATGGACTCCAAAGTACATGGACTCAGAAGTACACGAACTTGAAATTACATGGACTCAAAAATACATGAACTCAGAAGTACTAGGACTCAATAGTGTAAGGATTGGGAACATCTTCTAAGTAATTTAGCGGTCAGGGTACCTACTCGAGTAAACCCCTTCTAGTTCTTCCTTTCCACAGCTAACTAATGGCACAGGAGTATCTCCACTAGGAATCTTCCACAGCCCATCACTAGGTCAACGAGAACATCCCTGTGGGAATATCTCCCCTAGCTTCGCCCCTTAGACTACCTTATTTTGCTATTTTACTAACACCTCTTTGATTAGCAATCCACTAGGGGATGCCATCCTTTAGGCCGCGAGAGAAGTCCTCCACAGATTCTCTTCCTTGTACTATGATCCTCTGACCCCTCTGTCGATTCATCTTCATCAACTTTTTTGGAGGTCAAAGTCCAGTCCACTAAGGGACGTCAGCAGCTAGTCCGCAAAAGCAGTTCCCCCTACATACATCTCCCCTATACTCCATTCCCTCTAGCCATTTGTTGAGTTATTCTCTTAAAGCCTCTTTGAGTTTGAAGTCCAATCTACCACGGAATGTCAGCAGCCAAGTTGTGAGAGCAATCCTTGGAGGGGACCTCTCCCTTGCAATCCAACTCCTTTAGTTGCTTTGTCTCTTCGTCTCTGTTAGCTCTTTTGGAGGTAACATCTTCATAGTCAACTATGTAGTAAATTCTGAGATAGCGGATCAACCATGGAGGTTGCGATGATAAATTAAATTAGAGATTAGCAGCAATTGGATCGCTCGAAGGTCGACAGCAAGAGGAATACCCATTATCTTATCAAATGCTCCATATATGAAGTGACAATCGTCACTTCATACTTGAGGGTTCACTCATACATATCCATAGCATGGTGAAAATAGAAGAAGTTAGAGCATGTCTATGACATAAAAGTACAATCATCGTATGCAAGAAATGGTCTCTTGCCCATACAACAGAAAGTTGAACTGACATAGGTTGATGGCCATGCAAACCAAACTTCATTTCTATAAAAGGGAAAAAGAAGTTTAGTGGGATCTCTTTTTTTTTTTCTTCCCTTGAAACCACTCCAATAAGAAGGGAAGGCGCTGTGAGTAAAAATGAAGCAAAGATAGTGGATTGACTTGGTCAACCACTGTACCTCTATCATCGATGTTAACTTCACAGACCAGGTAAGTAGCTAACCTTCTGTATAGAGTTCAAGAGGAGTGATGCCCACATCTCTCCCTCGGTAGAGGCTAGTTAACCCGGTTAAATAGATTAATTGAGTTCAACCAACTAGCTCTGTCCTATTACCAAGGGAGAGCTACAACCCAACAGATACCCTTTTCAACTACCATCTTGGAGGAAGCATTACCAGCCAACTTCTGACCTCCATAGATGCATAAATACACTAGCATTATGAATCTCGAAGAACGTCTCTATCACTTTGAGAACATGACTCTCCTTCACCAACTACCTGAGAGTGAGAGTGTGAAGTGTCGAGTTTCTCTCACAACCTTCATGGGGTGAGCACAATAGTAGTTTCACACTCTATGCCAAGGCTATCTAATCGTTTGACGACTTCACAACCTTGTTCTTGCGACACTTTTCAAGCTTCAAGAGATATCCTTCGACCTCTTTGAGTCTTTTCAACTTTAAACAAAAGCAACAAGAGTCTCTTAGGGAGTTCATACAAAGGTTTAACAAGTCACATTGGAGGTACATTCAGCAACAACAGATATCTTGATCGAGACCTTTTCTTATAGACTTTAGGATGACAACTTATTTTGATCCTTAACCAAGAAGTCACCCCAAGACTATGATGTTGGATCGATCGCATGTGAGAGGGAGAGAAGTGAATCACATGATTTTCAAAAATTTTCTTATCAATTTTAAAACAGAGTGGAGTACGCAACGGAAAATTAAAATGAAAAGCCAACACCGGAAAACATAAACAGTTTACTTGGTTTGGAGCCTTCGGCGACTCCTACTCCAACACTCAGGTCCCGCGAACCTATCAATGGATAATTCACTAAAGACCTCTTCAGGTACCCCCAGAAGTGGGAATCGAATACAGAGAATAATTCGGATAAGTGTAATAGGCTACACTTTCTGTTTGCAGAATGTAAGTATAACAGTAAAGTTTGTTACCAACACTTAGAGTTTGAATGTGGAAGCATTTGTGTGTTGATGTCGATCTACCGGTGGTGATCAGAAGTCCTCAAAACAGTCGTCGGGTGTAGTAGCTCTACAGTAGAGTCGTAGTAGAAGTCTGGAGCAGTCGGAAGTTTAAATGAATGCGTAGTAGCTCGTATATCGGTTGTGTTCCAATGCCTTCTCGAGATAGCCTTATAAAAGGCATGAAAGGTGCCTTCCATAACCATGGAAGGCGCCTCCAATGAGGCAAATTCGATCTCGAATAGTCCGGCACTTATCCACGACTTCGGCCAAAATTTATCCTGCGAAAGGCGCCTTTCATCAAGCTTGAAGACGCCTTCGGGCACTGTTCATCTAAAGGCAAATGTGCTCCTTTGTCCTACAAAATAACGTTAGTCCAATAAACAAAATAATAACCTGCAAGACAAATGTTAGTACAATAATAATGAGCAGTATTAATAAATTCCTATCCTCTCAGGACCAGGAACTAGTCAAGGTTTCAGCTTAGGGATCCCAAATAGACCTAAACTGGATCGACGTCTACTGCCCCTTAAATCGGGATGCGTCCTCACTTAGTCACTCTCCTCTAAAGACTTACCTTTACTTACCAGTTTGCAGTTGTTTGGTCTGCAGACCTAACTGGACTTCCTGCCAGATATCCGGTTGGCCTGTTGACCTATCAGTCTTCTTGCCAGATATCTGGTCGGCCCGTCGATCTATCTAGACTTCTTGCCAGTTTGCCAGACATTCGATCAGTCTGTCAACTTGTCTAGACTTCATGTCAGCTATTTGATCGACCCGTTGACCTAACTGAACTTCGCACTAGCTATCCAATCGGCCTGTTAACCTAGCTGGACTTCGCATCAGCTATCCGGTCGGCTTGTTGATCTAGCTAGATTTTCTACCAGATATCTGGTTGACTCGTTGACCTATCTGGACGTCGTACTGCACACTTAATCATGTGGTTAGATCATAACAGAACCTAACTTAACTTACTTATCATTCATCAAAACCTGAGATATACCGTTAGTACAAACTACACCAACGTATAAGGAGTTGTTAACTAGGGTAAAGAGGAAATTAGCATGGAGGAGGCCTACTGGCACAGAAAGCTAGGCAGGATTAGAGCTTTTGGTTTTACTTGGTTCAGAGCTTATGGTGACTCCTACACCTACAATCGTTAATCACTTTCGTTGGGTAATCCACTAATAAGTTTAAATAAGTACAAGTACAAAGTGATAATAGTTTAAGTGGTATAAATGAAATTATACCGACAACTAAAGATTTGGAGATTCGTGCTTTCGGTGGTCGGAGCAGTGCTATAGCATTGTCTAGTTATCTTTGGAGCAGCACGTAAGAGAATAAATCGTTAGAGTTGTTGTTCTTAAGGTGCTAGTCAAACCATCCTTTTATAGTCTTGTTTGGTTGTCTGGACCGGTCTCGAGAGCCCCCATCAAGCTGACGTGGCATGACCTCAACGAAACTCTATCCGCCAAAGTTTATCCCTCTTCGAGCGCTTAGACCCATCCGGATGCTTGGACTCTAACATGTGCTGACCAATCAGCATCTGCCACCTCAGCTGTGTGCCTCCCTGGGTTCGGGTCAATCCAGGCATCTAGACCCGGTCCAAGAGCTTGGACCCTTCCTAGGTGCCTGGAGGACCCTTTTCTGGCTAACTTCTAGCTTCGATTTCTTGTACTACAGAGTTAGAAAAAACAAGCAAAATATAATAATTTGGACAGTCTCGGAACTGTCTTGTTCTGACTTTGGATTTTTATGAAATCCTAGGTTGAACTGATGTCTACTGTTTCCTCAACGAATAATGCGCTCTCACTGACTCCTCTCAGGAGAGTTTACCTAATGTCAAATCGGTACTCCAAACTGTTTGGACTTTTGCTCAGCATCCAAAACTTTAAGACTTTCTACTAGACGTTTGATCCCTAACTCGTTCAGTCTTCTGCCTAGTGTCAGCGACATCCAGGACTTTCACCTGCTATCCTTAACCAATAGGATTTGCCGCTCGATGTCCTCAACCTACTAAGACTTCTGCCCAATTCCTCGGATCAGGACTTCCTTGCCTAGCTGCAATTAGGACTTTCCACTTGCTTAGTATTCACTAAGACTTTTATCTTACCTAAACTCACTTAGGATATTCCTACACACTCAGTTAGAGACTTATTAGAACCATAATAACCCTCAGTTAGAGACTTATTAGAACCATAATGGTGAGGGATAGAATACTGGAAAAAGGAACGACAATGCACAATTCGACTTCAAAAATTAGGAACAAAGCAGAAGTAGAGAATTCTTATTCTCAGACTCAGATAACAATCATCAAGAATCCAAAGTTCCCCCACCAACTCAAAACACCAAGTACTTATAAATTACATAATGCAGAAAACTAAAAGAGTGGTTGGTCTTCCAAGGTGACTTTTCACTTTCCAATCCAACTTTGGAGCTTCGTAACTCTCAAAATGCTTCACATCTGGGAATGAGTAATATATGGTTGGGAAGACAATTGAATTAGCTTTCCAATGCCTCCAGCCTTGCATGATTTGGACTTTCCAAGAGATAGTTATGACCCAAGATCTGAAGACTGCCAGACTAAGTGAACTTGGCCTGCATCATCTTCTCCATGCGGGAAAGAACTCGTCTCTGAGTTCAGATCATTTTCTCCATGATAGGGAGTTAAGTCACGAACATTGAATGTAGGATGGGTGTGTATGTGTGCTGGTAGCTCAATTTTGTATGCATTATCATTTATTTTTTTTAACACTTGGCAAGGACCTATCTTCTTTTCTCTGAGTTTGTTGTATGTACCAGCAGGGAACCTTTCCTTCTTCAAATAAACCCAAACAAGATCTCCTTCTTTGAAAACCTGAATTCTTCGATGAACATCAGCAGCTCTTTTATAGGACTGATAACTTTCTAGCAGCTTCTTCTTCACTTCTTCTTGAATTCGTTCTATAGTTGACGCGAAGTCTTCAACCTTCTTGCTAGAGGTTGGAACCTCAGTAAGGTCAAGATAGTGAGTTGGACTCCTTCCATAAACAATCTCAAATGGACTCTTTCCAGTAGAACGATTGGCCACAGAATTATAAGCAAACTCAGCTCTAGATAGGATAGAATCCCATTGCTTTGGTCTCTTGGAAGCAAGACTCCGAAGTAAATTTCCCAATGTACGATTCACAACCTCAGTCTGTCCATCAGTCTCTGGATGATAGGCACTGCTGTAGTACAAACTAGTGCCCATTTTTTTCCACAAGTTCCTCCAGAAATGGCTTAGGAATTTTGTATCACGATCTGATGTAATAGTCTTTGGCAATCCATGAAGTTTAACCACCTCCTTAAAATAAAGATCAGCAATATATGAAGCATCCATGGTCTTTTTGCAAGGGATGAAATGAGCCATTTTTGAGAAGCGATCAACTACAACAAAAATTGAATCGAAACCTCTTTGTGTTTTGGGCAACCCAACAACAAAATCCATGCTAATAGCTTCCCAAGGAGCATCAGGAATAGGCAATGGAGTGTAAGCACCAGAATTTTGACTTTGGCCCTTGGAACTTTGGCAAACTCGGCACCTCTTGACAAATTTTGCAACATCTCGATAAAGAGTAGGCCAAAAATACCTTTCTTTGATCAACAACAAAGTTTTATCTCTTCCAAAATGTCCACCAAGTCCACCACAATGAAGTTCTTTGACGATGTATTCTCTAAAAGAGCATCTAGGAATACACAAACAAGTTCCCTTAAAAAGGAAATCCTCAAGTAAACAATAGTCTTCATACTTACCTCCCTTACACTCTTGATAAATCCCCTTAAAATCTGGATCCTCCGAATACATGTCCTTAATGGCATCAATTCCTTCAAGCTGGATCGTCATGGAATTCAACAACGCAACTCGTCGGCTAAGCGCATCCGCCACCTTATTGAGTCTCCCACTTTTATGCTTCAACATAAAAGTATACTCTTGTAGAAATGATACCCAACCAGCATGTCTCCTATTCAAGTTTGCTTGAGAGTTTATGTGTTTGAGGGCTTCATGATCTGAATTAAGGATGAATTCCTTCTGGATAAGATAAGGTCGCCAATGGCGAAGGGCCTGGACAATTGCATAGAGCTCCAAATCATAAGTAGAGTACTTCTTCCTTGTCTCATTCAATTTTTCACTAAAGAAGGCGATGGGATGACCTTCTTGACTAAGCACTCCCCCGATACCCACATGAGATGCATCACAATCTACCTCAAATATTTTTTCAAAGTCTGGTAATGCAAGAACAGGTGCACTAAAAAGCCTCTCCTTGATGGATTGAAAACTTTTCTCCGCTTCCGAAGTCCAAATAAATTCTCCTTTCTTCAAACAATCTGTCAAAGGAGCTGCAATGGTGCTAAAGTTTCGTATGAATCGACGGTAAAATGAAGCCAATCCATGGAAACACCGCACATCATGTAAACTTTTAGGAGTAGGCCAATTCTTGACAGCTTTGACCTTTTCTTCATCCACCATAATTCCTGAAGATGTCAGAACAAAACCAAGAAAAACTAGGCGACTGGTCATGAAAGAGCACTTTTTGAGATTTACATAAAGTTTCTCCCTTCTCAAAATCAATAAAACAGCTCTCAAATGCTCAATGTGATCAGAGGTATTTTGGCTATACACAAGAATATCATCAAAATAAACGGCGACAAACTTGCCAATGAGTTGGTGAAGAGCTTGATTCATTACCCGCATAAAAGTGCTCGGAGCATTAGATAGGCCAAATGGCATAACAAGCCATTCATACAAGCCTTCTCTAATTTTAAAAGCCGTCTTCCATTCATCTCCTGGCTTGATTCTAATCTGATGGTAGCCGCTTCGAAGATCAATTTTAGAGAATACTTGAGCACCTGCTAACATATCAAACATATCATCAATCCTTGGTATAGGAAACCTGTACTTGATGGTAATTCGATTGAGTGCTCGGCTATCAACGCACAGGCGCCACGAACCATCCTTCTTTGGAGTCAAAAGTGCAGGAACAGCACATGGACTTAAGCTTTCCCTGATGTAGCCTTTGTTTAATAAATCCAGCACTTGCCGTTTAAGCTCTTCATGTTCATTTGGACTCATCCGATAATGAGATTTGTTTGGTAGGACAGCTCCTGGAATTAAATCAATATGGTGTTGGATTTCCCGTAAAGGGGGAAGACCATGAGGTAATTCTTCCGGCGTGACATCTTGGAATTTTTTCAATAGAGCTTTGACACAATTTGGTGCTTCCATAGGCTGCTCCACAATTTTTGCCACCAAAACATAGATCATACACCCCTGTTGAACCTTTTTCTCAAGCTGCGGCAAAGTGAGTAATGCATTTTCCTCCTCCTTCGTAAAGGATTTAGAGTTGCAAATATCTTTACACGGTAAAAGGACAATTTCAGTTTTACCCACCACAAATGTGTAAGTATTTTTTCTACCATCATGAATAGCACTTCTATCATATTGCCAAGGTCGACCCAAAAGTATGTGCCCAACATCCATAGGTGTTACGTCACACCATACTTCGTCACGATAATTCTTTCCCATAGAAAAAGAAATAAGACATTTCTTGTCAATGCGTACCTCATTGTCCTTCTTGATCCATGAGACAGAATATGGATGTGGATGTGGTATTGTTGTCAGCTTGAGCTTGTCCACCATTTCTTGTGAAACAAAGTTCTCGAAGCTGCCACCATCAATGACTAGTGAGCATACCTTCCCATGAGACTTGCATCTTGTTCGAAAGATATTGTGCCTTAGCCAAGGCCGATTTTCATCTTGTTTAGGGGCTGCAAGAACCTTTTGGATCACCAAACATTCTCCCTCTTCAGGTTCAATTTCTTCCCGATCATGCTCATCGTCATCATATCTCGGGCTGTCTTCTTCAAATGGTGGTTCCTCCTCTTCTTTTTCCACAACTCCAGCACGAGTATCACTCCTTCTCTTCGGACATTCATTCATATAATGGCCCGGTTGGCCACACTTGAAACAAGAGATTGGTTTATTTTTTGAAGCCGAATAAGCCCCATCTTTGTTTCCACTTTTCTTTAAAAGACCTTTACTGGTTGATTCCTTTGAAGGATAGAAGCTTCGAACATCAGCAAATTTCTTTGCTCCATGCCGTAACAATTTCGATTCAACCTTTAATGCCAACTGATAAGCATCATTAAGTTTCCAGAGCTGCTGCATTTCTACTTCATCTTTAATGGTTGCCTTCAATCCATTGACGTATCGAGCAACAAGCTGGTCCTCCGACTCCTGATTGTCAATTCTTGCCATCAACCTGTAAAATTCTTCCGTATAATCAGTTACGCTTTTGTTGCCTTGCTGTAAAGTATTGAATTGCATAAAAATAGTTTGAGCAAAATTCGCCGGAAGGAAATTCTGCCGCAATCTTGCCTTCATCTTCTCCCAAGAAATGATTTTCGACTTTCCTTTCCGTAATCTCATATCTTGTGTTTTATCCCACCAAGCAGATGCGTATCCTCGAAGTCGGGTTGCAACGAGCTTAACTTTTTGCCCATCTGGAATGTCTTTGTACTCAAAGAATTTGTCTACAGCACTGAGCCAATCAAGAAATCCCTCCGGTTGCAAGCGACCATGAAACTCTGGTATGTCAACCTTAACATCGGCTGTTCGATTAATCTTCTCAACGAAATTTCTAACGTTTCTATCAGCAAAAGGATTCACATGCTCCGAGTCATCACTGGCATAACCATGGCTTGAACCACGTTCACTCCTGGCTTCCTGATGCTCAAGACGCAAGGTCAGCTCCTCAACTTGTCTCCGAAGTGCCTGAATTTCAGCATCTCGATTATTTTCCAAATTTTCCATGTTGCCTCTACCATGTCCACCTCTTCCCCTTCTTGCTGCCATAGGAGAAAAGAGAGAAACCTAGAGCGTAACTTAGCTCTGATACCAAATGGTGAGGGATAGAATACTGGAAAAAGGAACGACAATGCACAATTCGACTTCAAAAATTAGGAACAAAGCAGAAGTAGAGAATTCTTATTCTCAGACTCAGATAACAATCATCAAGAATCCAAAGTTCCCCCACCAACTCAAAACACCAAGTACTTATAAATTACATAATGCAGAAAACTAAAAGAGTGGTTGGTCTTCCAAGGTGACTTTTCACTTTCCAATCCAACTTTGGAGCTTCGTAACTCTCAAAATGCTTCACATCTGGGAATGAGTAATATATGGTTGGGAAGACAATTGAATTAGCTTTCCAATGCCTCCAGCCTTGCATGATTTGGACTTTCCAAGAGATAGTTATGACCCAAGATCTGAAGACTGCCAGACTAAGTGAACTTGGCCTGCATCACATAATAACCCTTAACTTTGAATTCTTTTTCATTATTAAAATTTAGATTCGATCATTTGATGTTTCCTAACACCAACAGTGATAAGATGTCACATTTGGTGTATTAATCTGTTTTTTTATTCCTTGTGAACTGAGATAATTGTAAACATGAAACTATACAACACCGGTGGAACTAACTATCTGGATTTGCCACATGACTTCCAAACATCTTGTCTATCAGATCAATTGTTCCCTGTGACCTACCTTTTTGTTGGTTTTTATGCTATTATTAAGGAGTGGAATCTTTAGTCACATATGAAAGGCTAAATGACACTGTTGGAAGTTCATAGTATGTTGCTCCTGAAGTCCTATATAGATCATACAATATTGAAGCATATATGTGGAGCATCGGCGTCATAACTTACATTCTACTAAGTGGAAGTTGACCTTTTTGGGCACAGACTGAATCCGGAATCTTTCGATCAGTATTGAGGGTTGATCCTAATTTTGATGATGTGCCGTGGCTTGACATATCTACAGAAGCTAAAGATTTTGTAAAGAGGCTTCTGAACAAGGATTACAAGAAAAGGATGCCAGTTGTTCAGGCTTTGAGTAAGTTGTTAAACTGTTGTTCACTCAAATTTCATGTTATCAATTATAAAAATGCATGAGATTCATTAAATTACTAAATGATATTTAAATCTTCTATTCTCTAAATTATTTAAATGACTCTTTTACTAGTTATTTTTGTGATGCTTCTCATCTGATAGCAAATATATGTTTCTTTTGTGTTAGCTCACCCTTGGTTGCGAAATGAACAAAGGCAAATTCCCCTAGATATGCTTGTATATAGGTTAATCAAATTGTACCTCCACACTTCTCCTCTAAAACAGGCTGTAGCACTGAAAGTACTGTACATATCATGGGGATTGGCTTAATAGTGTATAAGTGATATTCAATCAATTTGACGTAGCTTAACTTTGTTAAGTGACCATAATATTTCTTCATAGTTATAGGTATTACGAGGAAGGGAGTCTTGGCGCAATGATAAAATTGTTATCATGTGACCAAAAGATCACAGGTTCGAATCATGAAAATAACATCTTGCAAAAAGTAGGGTAAGATTGCGTACAATGGATCCTTCCCCGGGATCCGCATAATGAAAACTTCATGTATCGAACTATTTTTTTTTTTCTTTTAGTTATAGGCATTCTGAACAAAACTTAAGATTATATCAGGAATTACTCTAATTTGTTATAATCTTTTTGTTTCAACAAGCACTATCCAAAGTTATAACTGAGGATGAACTCTTCTATTTGCAATTGCAATTTAATTCTACAACCAAATAAAGATGGAATTTCCCTCGCTAACTTTTAGATGACACATTGCCTATTTTGGTCATGTTTTTCAATTAAAATGGTCATGTTTTTCAATTAAAAAAAAAGTGATGATTTTGATTATATTTTTAAGGTAATTATTATAAAATTATGTATTTCTAAATCATAAATTTGTTACAAAATAGATATGATTGAATTAATAATTTTATATTATTTATTAACAGTCAAATTTGAAGAATGCGAGTGGTGGAGATATCTGTGCTAATACTAAATGTAGGTTGCTTTCTCGATCTATTGATGAGTTAGTTGTTGTAGAAGGTTGAATTGCATCCACAGATCTAAAAACAAAAGTGCATCACGTTATTCTTAATGGATCATATTGAAAAGTTTGGGTTGATAAGGTTTTTACGGAAAAAGTGGGCCTAATTCGACCAAATGATGAAATGTAGTTTCTCGATGACTGATAGGAAGCACGGTCGCATGGTTATTTAAATATATAATATTATGTGATTGATACATATTCTACTGATTTGCGTGAATTGGAAGTTTAATCATTGTTATGTAATAGCTAATTTGTTAGAGATTTTGTATCTTGTTTTGGATCTTCAGACCTTGTTTTGGTATAATGAAAAACAATGACTTTTATTAATTTTGTGTGGATTAGATTTGCACTAAATTTGTTGTAAAATTTTGGTTTATTGTTTTAGTTAATGAAATTGATTTTTTTTAATATAGATAAGACCATCAACAAAATTATTAAAAAAAATACCTCCAATCGATCTGCTCCTTCTTCGTCTAGTTGCACTCTTCTTTATCTTTTGGCGCTGCATATCCATACTTCATTATTAAAAGTATATCAAATTCAATTTTAAAAAATACCTCCATTTTTCGCTTCCAAGTAGCGAAGTCTCCGTCGAACTTCGGGGGATGAATGTTCGCGCCGGCCATCGTCCTGATCTTTGTGCTTCAGTCAGCGGTTAGTCCTTCTGAAGCTGTCGGGCTCTGATGTCACTTGTTAGTTCAACGGAGGCCGACAAGAGGGGGGTGAATTGCCTGAAAAAAAAAAACTATACCCTCCTCGTGCTTTCAACTCAAAAATGCAATAGAAATAATAAAATAACTGAAATAAAGAAACAGAAATAAAATAGAGACTCAACAGTTAACCTGGTTACAACCAAGAAGGTTGTTAATCCAAGACGAAGAAAAGCGCACTAGAAAAAGTCTCCTTTACTGAAGGCGGAGAAGCCTTTTACACTCTAACAGCTCAGAACTATTGCTAGGAATGAATACAGAGTTGATTGAACAATTGATGATTAATTCCTAGCTCTAGGGGCCTTTATATAGCCTTTGGAAATTCTATCTCGGATGTTCACGGCGCCTCCATCGAGTGGGCGGATAAAACTTTATCCAAAAAGCTCAACAACCACTTTGGCCAGGTTTGAGGCGCCTCCAACAAGCATTGAAGGCGCCTTCAAGCTTTGATGAAGGCACCTTGAGCTTGAATTCCAGCTCACTTTTTCCTTCGCTTTGACTTCCGAAGCTCCGTTCTTTTGGGTGATTACGGCCAGCCGAAATAGGGCTCACCCGAACCCAATTTCCGGCCTTCTCCTCGAGCAGCCTTCCTCCCCCACTTAACGTCCCTCGAACGCCGCGTATGTTCTTCTCGCCCACCGGTGTACTCTTCCGCAGCTCTCTCGTCCTTCAGACGCACCGAGCCCGTCAGCTCCCTTCCCGTGTAGTCCTTCTCGCTAGCTGTGTCTTCCGCTCGACTTCCTGCGCTCCTAAGCTCCTGCACACTCAGACACAGGGATCAAAAATAAAGCAAGACCCAACCAACTTGGTTGATCACATCAAAACAACCACGGGGTCCAACAGAATCATGACTATTCCAATGATATCAACCATTCAAGTTCAAGTAAAGTGAGAATAAGATCCTTAACACTAAGCCAAAACTCAACTTGTCCCCATACAATACTTAGCTCATTTCATGCTACTTGAGATAGAGAAAAGAAGTACACTAAACATACTAACATTATATCCACAACATCATGAATCAAGACATAAACGTGCAAACAATTTTGCTATTGGACAAGTTAGCAGTAGTGAGAGATGATGTTCTCGACATGCCATAAAATATTTAAAAAGACAGTCAAGCGACGATAAAAAATAAGCAAACAAAGTAAAGAAAAATGCAGGACATAAGCCAAAATTGAAAGCAAACAAAGCAAAAGAAAATACAGTGCAAATGAAAATGCTGAAAATGTAGAAGAAAATGTAGAAAATTCAGGTTGCAAGACACCCCCCAGATTTAAAATTTTCATCATCCCAATGAAATCAATATGGTGGTGGTAGAGGAGGACAAGGAAAAGGAGGTCTATGTGGTCAGCAAGAAGAGAAACTAGGAAAGCCCAGAGACTAACTCAGGATCCTATGGAATCTGCTCGGACCTACAACACAAATTACGTCAGTGTTGAGCCAGGGAAGGGGTCCCGGCGTTGGCCCTCCAATGCTCAAGTCAGTCACCGGCGATGAAGTAGAAGGCGGAGCAAAAATGAACAGTAGGGAGCATAATGTCTTGTGATTACGTATCTCCGCTGATGCTTAGACCCCCCTATATATAAAGTTCCTGTAGTGCGCATGCACGCTTCCTAAGGTGAGCACACTTCTCAAAGTTTTTACTGAAAAGACTTGTCTGTAAAGTGTCCCTAACACAGTACCTTAACGGGCTGAGCATATCTCTGAAGTGACCGTGGAAGATTCCGCTGTACAATCTTCTGGTTGTCCATGCCTGGTGTCGGCAACACCAACTCCCAAAAGAATGCCGATGGATATCAGAGGGATTGTACTGCTGGGCTGAGTGGGTTGGTCGCTTGGCCGGGATTTCATCGCTCTAGTGTCTCGTCCGGTCGGCCAGAACCTCACTACTCCTGTGCGTGTGTCCGCTCAACCAAAGTTTCAGTCTGCCACTACTAAGACCTGCTGCCAGGCTGAGCAGGGTATCCGCTCGGCCGAAGTTAAGCTCTGCTAATGTTGAGCTCTACTGTCTGGTCGAGCGGGCTAGCCGCTCGGCTCGGCTTCTGCACCTTGTCTCCTCCTCTGTTCGGCGTCCAATAATCCATTAAGCGTTAGTCGTTTGACTCCTCCCCGTGTCGAAGGCGATGGCAGATCAGGGCCTTCTCCCCGGTTGGGGCATGCTTTGCCCGACTGGTCGGTACTGTCTGCGCGTTGACAACCTTGACTTTGACCTCTACCATGGTCGCAAAGTGGGGCCCCTCATCATCACCTCATCAAATATGATATATGAGTAATAATAGACAGTAAAATATATCTTTATCTCAATTTAGAAACTTCCCGATTTCTTCAATTGGATCAGTGACCTTGGGTTTGTCCCTTCTAGAGACACGACCTCCCCATCACTCCTCTCTAATTACTTACCTCAACCTACCTGTCAAAAATCGGGTCCTCCAGGCCTATTTGGACTTCGGCTTAGCATCGACTTACTAGGGCTTCCTCTCGATATTAGGTCCTCCAGACCTATCGACTTCAACTGCCAGGTGTCAGGTCCTCGACCCACCTGGACTTCTTGTCTAACTTCTATGATCTGCTAAAACTTTCCTTCTAGGCCACGACTAGGACTTTTCTGGTTGAGTAAATAGCCTGGACACTTAGTTAATTTATCATATCACAATAACACTTAACTTGAACATTTTGACAATATCAAAACTCAAGTTTGATTCTAGTGCACCATGCACCAACAGAATTAGCTAACAACACTGAACTACCAATAAAATGCTCAAGAAAAGATGACATACTTGGATTTATCTTTTTCGAATCAATGCACTCCCAAATGAAATAACCCTTCTTGCCATAGTCAAAGCAAGTCAACTTGCTTTTAGGTTTCACTACAGTCTTCTTTTCTTTCTTTATGATTGGTCCTTGTCTCACAGCAACAGCTTCTTTCATCTTTCCATTCCCCTTCTTAAACCATTTCTTTTTCTTGGATCCAGATAATCCAACAGAGTCAATAGCCACATAGGTCAATCCAAAAATCCTTACAAATTCTTCTCTCTCTGCCTCCAATTCTACATAACGTGAGATGTTAGTGAAAGTCTTGATACTCTCACTGTGAGTTAGGGTCTACTTCATGGTATCCCAAGAATATAGAAGGAAACGAATAACTTCTTGAATCTATTATTCATCGATCAACTCATGACCAATAGTTTTAAGCTCTTGAACCATGTTCAACATTTCCCTGAGATGTTGAACATCAATTCATTTGAACACTTCTTGTAGCTATCAAACCTGATCGTCAACTATCAAATCTTGGTCAGACTTACTCTACTGTATTTATCCTTAAGGGCTAACCAAACTACATAAGCCGAAAGATATGACTCATACTCAAAAGCTAGGTCATCAACCATTAAACTAATCAATATGCTCTTTGTAGTGGAGTCCTTTTTCTTCCATATCCTATAGGTATCAAGATATCATCAGTTAATTGCAGTGGAACCATCTACATGTTCTTCCATAACTTAATATACAACTTCCAGAACTTCTCATTCCTCAAGTACATATTATATCTTGAGGTGTCAGATTTTATAATTATCCCCATTAATTTCCTCTCCCTTATTAAGTTCAGCTATAATATTTTTAGTTGTCATGATCTAACATAAATAAACACATTATTTAGTATTCGTGTAATTCATATGCATGCAATTTATGATTGATTCAATATTAATTTAAGTTGGTTTACAAAATCAAATGATAACTACGTTTCCACTCATTATTTGTATGATTAATCAAATTAATATTGATCAATACTATTACACATATCCCAACAAATGAACTAATCATAGAATAAACAAATCATTAATTAAGCATGAACTAATCATGAAATAAACTAATCATTTTCAAGTTTGTTAACACATAACATAACTTTTCATAAAAATAACTCTATTATGTAACAACAGAAATTATTACATGACTTATAAAATAAATAGACTAACAATAATAGAACTCTAATAAACTAGATAGGCCAACATCACTTCTACTAGGACAAACACCAGTACAATGGTCACCTCAATCCCTTTCAACCTACACTCATTTGAGGCAGTCTTAGGTAGACCAATTTTAGGATTTTTAATTTGGTCTAACATCGAACCTTCTTTTAATCCTCTTCAGATTCTTTAGGATTCCCCTCAAATTTTTTAGAATCTTCCTCTGGATCTTCCTTAGATTCTTTAGGATCCTCCTCAGATTTTTCGGAATATTCCTCTGGATCCTCCTCTGGGAACTCATGGTGAAGTAGCTCTACACACAATTGTACATATGAGATTCTTCCTTTTAAGATTCCCCATATCTGGTATGCTACCACCTTTGGATTCCCTACATTGAATGAATTAAAGCCCAGATTCTGTAATTGTCAAGAATGGGAAACTCTTCCTGTTCAAATTTCCAAAACAACCAATCAAGTCATCCAATATACCATCTGACTCCATGAAATGAGTCATACTCAATTTCCTGAATCTCCTCTCATAGCTCATTTCATCACACATCGTGACAAGTTATCGTGCATATCATCTGAGGCATCTAGAATTGAAAAATAATAATGTCAGTATAAAACTGACAAACTAGTAACAAAACTGATTTATTTTAATTCACACATATGCATAGAAAAATATATAGAATCTATAAGCAAATAAGAAAACTTAATTTTCTTTATTTGAGGAGCTCCAATGGACTAATACACCGAATCGATTGATTACGAATCCAAATCCTTAGTTAGTTCCATTGTCCTCATTAGAACTTATCTAATTAGACTGAGATGTCTTACCTATGTTTTTCTTATCTAAGCTCATTTAATCAATTCTGACCTATTAGCTAATTTAATCTAATTTTGATCAAATCTGATCCATTAGAATAAATCTAGCTCATTTGATTAAATCTGGAAAGATTTATCCTAATAAATCAAACTGGCCAAATTTTATAATTAACCTAAATCCTTTTAATCAAATCGGTCCAAATTGATTCTGATTTGAATCAAATTAATATAGTTAAACTAACTAATAGTTTAAATCAGATCGAGGTCTAATTAGACCAAACTAGTCTCATTAAATCAATCGTGTCAATTTGATTCAGTGAATCAGATTCATTTTAAATCAAATCTAACCAATTAATTAAAACTAAGCTCAATTAATTAATTGATATTGATGCAATGCAATTAAAAATAAATTATGTTTTTTAATATGCATTTAACATGCAATAATAAAATATTTTATTTTGCTTTTCACGAGATCTAAAGTTTTGTTTCTGCTTTTGTTTTTTCCCGAGCCGCATTTTTTTTTCTTCACCAATGTTGTTTTCTTCGCCACGATCCCCACGATGCCTCTACCGCATCAACAGCTAGAGATGTGGTTGTTGGCCACTAGCGCAGTGTCAACCAGTCGGTATGCCTTCGGCGGCTTTGGAATCCTATCCTCGGCAATACCCCGCTATGCGAGCCTGGCTCCAGTGGAAATCATGACGTGATTTCCCTTCCTGACATAGCACGCTGCTGTGCAGCTGCGTTATCACCAGTGAGAGACTCAGTCATAGCCATACGACTCTATGGCCGGTCTGCCTGTGACTCTTCCATCAGCATCCTTCTGCCGTAACGCGATCTCTAGTACTCCTCTGACATGACACGTACCTGCCAGCACATGATTCGATCACTAGTTCACATAGTGATCATTTGCGAGTCGTTTGGGAGGAAAATTGCTGACACAAAGTCACAATTTCTAGGCAACGCGATACAGCTTATTCTCATGCATTTAGAATGACGCTCTAATACCAATATAGATACTAAAGCATGAAAATAAGAATAATGAAATTCTTAATCTATAAAATTTTACAATGATCTCCCGAAATGAAGTGATCTCTTGAAGACGAAAAACAAATTTCTTATTTTCACAGAATCGAAAAATTCTTCACAAATCCACAAATCAAATCTTGCAGTCTTTTGGATGTTTTTTCTTCTTTGATGAAAATGAATCTCATGTTCTAAACGCCTCGAACCACCCTTAGATGCTCCCTTTATAATAGAAATTTTCATAGGGGTAAAAGGGACATTTTGTCCTAAAGAAAGTGGATAACATGGGCATACCCATATTCCCATTTCCTACATTGTGCTCTTAGGTTAGATGCAATAGATTAGGTTAACTTAGGATGTTTCCATTATGTTTTCTTTAATTCTCTTACAATTATAGTTTAGCTAGTTTAGGTTTAATTTCATGCAATGATTTTCATTCGTTAGCATTCAGTACACCATAGCAATGATTGGATATGGCCCTGAAGACAAGAATCTTGTGGAACTAACCTCTACTATGGGATTAAGGAATATGAACAAGGGAATGCCTATACACAGGTACCTTAGCAATAGTAGTTTTTTTTGGTGATGTATGTTGCTTTATTTTCTCTTTTGTATATTTGTTATTCTTTAACTAAATTGCATTTACAATGGATATGAGATTTTTTTTATTTTAAAGATTGCAATTAGCATGATATGATGTCTATAAAACAGTGATGCTATAAAACTACATGGAGGAAGGATCATCCGCAAGTCAGGTCCTTTGCCCGGTATCAATACTAAAATTACTGCCTGTTTAGATCTAGATGGATGGAAAAGTGCATGTATCTATGCTGACCGTCTCTCAACATTTTGATTTATTTCATGTTAACATTCTTACGGTTCTCAAATATGATGTTATTAGTGCTAGTTTGTCCATAAGTTTATATGCTAACTCCTCAATATATTAACTGATTTGACAAGTTACTTGTTTCTTCAACTGTTTCCTTTTTCTAATGTAGCTACATTCACTTAGAATCAATCATTCGATGAAAGAGAGGCTTTGTTATCGTGATTAATAGCAACAACCCAAACACTACTGAAACATATAAAGAATGTTTCAACTTCCTACTGTTTCTTATTTAGAGTAACAAATTTCCATCCACTTTGCTATTTTTCTGAAAAAAATTATTTGTAGGTCTTCATCGACAATATAGAATTCACCAATGTGGTTAAATCTGTTCATTGGAGTTAATGAATTGATTATGTGAGCTGTTTCATCTTAAGTATAATGTAATAATTTTCTTCCTCATAGATGAATGTGAAAAGAAACTGAAGATAAGTTTTTTTGCCAAGAAGGATATCCATATTTTTTGAGAAGATGCAATATTACTAGAAAGATTCAATCAAAGAAAGATTTTTTACTTTTGTATAGACTTAATATGAATCCAAAATTTGTGAATTATGTGTAAATATTTTAAGTTTGATTTATATGACATATTTTTTAGTTTGGTCAGTTGTACTATACTTTTATGGTATTTTAATTGATCAATTATACTTTCATGGTATTTTAATTTATGTTATTTATTAAGGTTTAATTGAGCAATTCATGGTGTAAACATAATTGATCCTGTCCGAAAGCTGAATCAACGGACGCTGGGCATGTGGCGCTTTCCGAGTCGCTGATGTGGATCTCCGACTGGTCGTATGATCCTCCGGCGAACCTGCATAGAAGTCGGGCCGGGAAGGGGTTCCCGGCAGCGACCCTTCGACGCTCAAGTCAGGCAAAGCTCGACAACAAGAAAGTGGCTCCAAGTCTCCAAGAACGCGTACCTCCGGCGAAGGGTGAGGGCCTTTATATAGGGCTATGGAGGAGCGAGTGCACACATACCGAGGTGTACACGTGTCCTTTCCCATACTGTAGTGTGGGCTTGTCAGAGGAACTTACCTGACACCATACTGCTACAGTTTGAGCACGTCTCTGATGGGACAGCAGATCCTTCTGTCGTAAGATTTGGAGTATGGCCAGATTATAGAGCATGCCCGCTGTCAGATGTCCTTTTCTACTTACTCCCTGCCGGGCGTCCGGCCGGCCAGCACGCGCCTTGCGTCCGGTCGGTCACATAGCGTGGTCTACTTGGGAGATTTCCGGTAAGGTGCTCTGTGGAGACCGTTAGCAGTATGCCACCTTATGTCTTCGGCCGAACGTGTCATCCGCTCGGCCTTACAATCCTATTCAATGAGCGCCGGAACCCCGACTCCTGCCGGGGCTCCTTTTGTCATCTGTTAGTCACCGGTCGGCCGGCCGGACGGTAGGCCTATCCTTCTTCTATCGACCACCTGATCCTTTGACTTCCTCGTGGCGTTGACTCCCCAGAACGGAGGTCCCTTGTTCTTACCGCTGGATCACTTGCCTCCCCTTCAAGTCTAGTCGAAGGAGGCACTTAGTCGGACTGACTGGACTGCAAATCTAGTCGGGCGGTGCTTTCATGCAATTATCCTCCGTTCGGTTTTCCGCGGGGATGGCCGTAAGGTCAGTCAACAGCAACATTCCTCGGATCTTCTCGTAACCTGCGTCAATCCTCGACATTAAGGCTGAGCATGCGCTCATTAAATGCCTCGAATGGCTGAATGCCACGTGGCGCACTGTCGTCATCGTACGACGGCGGCGTGGTGCTTTGATGGGATCGAGGCGGTTCGAAATGGACGGTGCGATGCGCGCTTTGATTCCCGTGACCTGGATCCAACGGTGGAGGCCGCCCGACCCCCGCCTTATAAAAACTTCGCTTCCTCCTCCGTCGTTTCACTTCCTCCTCCGTCGTTTCACTTCTTCTCTCGCGTGCCTCCGGTTACTCCTCGCGCTCCAAAGTTCAAGCGGCCGTATTCTTCTGCTTCCGGCGATCCCCGGTGTTCCTCCTTCGGTCCCCCTTTTTCTTGTAAGGTTCTCCTCTTTTCTTTCTGCTCCTTGTGCTTTCTCCGCATTTCTTTCCCCAGTTTTCGCTCCCAGGGTACTCTTTTAGCTTGTTGTCGTCTTTCTTCTGCCTTTTTGCCTTTTCGATTTCTTCCGATCGGACCATGGCTAGTTCTTCTCATCCTGAAGACCAGTCCCTCGGCCCTTGGTACACTACCATGCAGTCACGATTCGATCAGCGTGACTTTGATATTCTGACCGATAATTTTGAAATCCCCGGTGATTTTGAACTTCTTTTAGCCGGTCCTTCCGCTCGGCCACACAGGCCGCCACGCGGAGCTTTCTGTGTCTTCCGCGACCAGTTTACTGCCGGTCTGCGTTTCCCTGTACATCCCTTCATTATAGATATTTGTAATTTTTTCGGTGTTCCGCTCGGCAGTCTAGTACCCAACACCTTTCGTCTTCTCTGTGGTGTTGTTGTTTTGTTCAAGATCCACAACATCCCCCTCCGACCGGAGGTCTTTTATTATTTCTATTACCCCAAGCAGTCCGAGCCGGGCACCTTCATGTTCCAAGCTCGGCCCGGCTTAGTCTTCTTTAACAAACTACCTTCTTCCAATAAACATTGGAAGGAGTATTTTTTCTATATTCGTATGCCCGATTAGGCCAACTTCCAGACCAAGTGGCAGGTCAACTTACCCCCCACTCCCGAGCTGAAGAAATTCAAGACCCGACCGGATTACCTCCAGGCTGTAAATATGCTAGCCGGTCTGCGGCTTGACATCAATAAGCTTCTTCACGAAGGAGTGATGTATATCTTCGGCCTGAGTCCAACGCGGACTCCTCTTCCGAGCAGCTTCGGTAAGAATTTTACTTGGGCATATGCTTTAATTGCTAACTGATTTCTCTTCTTTCCTTCGCAACGGACATCGTCATGGAGTCGGTAATGACTGGCATTTTGAAGAGAAAAGCGGCGGTGCTCGAAACCGCGGCAGCCAAAGAAATGGAGACGCTCGGCATCCAGCTGGTCGGCTCGCACGAAGGGGAAAGCGGGACTCAGGAAGAGTCGGCCGCTCAGGCTTCTCAACAGAACGTGACAAGCGGAGCCACCCCCAACGGAGGACCAACTATCCCAGAGGAAGGTTCCGCTCGGGAGGAGGAGCAACCTCGACAAAAGAGGCGCCGAGTGGAGACTCCCCTACGATCGGCTACCTCCGCAGTCCAACCATCCGAGCGGATCACTGCAACTGCTCGAGGCAAGGCTCCTGAGGTCGAGGCCATTTCGTCCGACCGGACGCCTTCTAAATGGGACGAGCCGGCAGCCCCTATTGAGGCTATTCCGGTTAGCACCCTTCCGCCCGCTCGTCAACCAGTCCAGCGTTCGACCATTCATTCTCAATTTTCGGCGCCGGCTTCTGATCCTCTTTGGACCGCCGGTCGGACGACCCCCGGTCATGGCCGCACAGTACGAGTCACTCTTCATCTCCCGACTGAAGAGCTGCTGCCAGAAGCCGACCGACCAACCGCGCCCGAGCACACCATTACCTTGAAAGGGCCCCTAGCCGAGATGTGGGCCGACGCTCGGGCGCGCATCGCGATGACCCCCCTCCGCAACTTGGCCAATAGCCACATGCAGGAGGCCACGGGGGTAAGTTCATTTTTTCCGAAGTTCTGCATGCATTTTTTTTGATCGGCCATTAACAACTTCTCCTTTCTTTTGCATCAGAGATGGGTAGAGGAGATAGCAGTCTCCAACCGCTTGGCGATGGTGGACGAGGAGTTAAGGCAACTGAAAGCAGCAGGCGGTCCGTCCGGTTCTCACGGCCCAAAGTACTCTGAGCTGCAGAAGGAGCTCAAAAAGACTCAAAATTTGCTGGCGGCCGAACAGAAGAAGACGGCCGATCAGGCCCACGCCTTGGCCGAGTCCGAGCGACAAGTCAATGGAGAAAAAGAATGTTGAGGCTCGGGGATTGGAGCAGAAAGTCAAAGAGCTGATGGAGCAGCTCGATCAAGAGAAGGCGGGCCGCGCGGCCGACGCAATCAAGCATAAGGACGAGTTGAAAACTCTACAGGAATCCCTCGATGCGTCTCAATTGGCCTTCAAAGAATACAAAGAGGCCGAGCCAAGCCGGGTTGCTGCTCTGAGACAGACTTACATCCGCTCGCCCGAATTGTTAGAAAAAGTTTGCGAGCGGATGTACACTGCTTTCGACCTTGCCATGGCCGCCACCACTACCTACTTGAAGTCCAAGGGGCAACTTTCCGAGTCCCACGTCATCCTGGCCGCCGATCAGGTGGCGCTTCTTGACAATATACCGAAGGATCTCTACGACTATCTAGAGTAGGAAGTTAATATGTAATTCGGCCGCTCGGCCTAGAAACTTCCCCTTTTGTACTTCGGCCATTCGGCTTTAATTTCCTTAATGATAATCTTTTTGCTTGCTTAGTCCCTTTGATATAGTGTCTTGAATAGAAGTTTATATGTGTGTTTTCCGCTCGCCTTTTGTCACATTTCTTGCTCTCGAAAGGGATTTGTACAAAGTATCTCGCGTACCATTTTCGCTCGGACATGTTATATTCTGCTTCAACAAAAGAGGTTATTCAATGGATATTGATAAAGTGCCTTTGGGTACTGGGCCGAGCGGAACGTAGAGGCGATCGAACAATATTGACGCTTTGCTAGCAGGGTTCCTTGGACACTTGACAGTCCTTATCGTTCTCATCCGCTCGGAGGGTTTATAGACGCCGTCTCGTCTCTCGATTTTTAACGTCGGAGCTCGACGGTCTTCCGCTCGGAGGGTTTATAGACGCCGGCTCGTCTCTCGATTTTTAACGTCGGAGCTCGACGGTCTTCCGCTCGGAGGGTTTATAGACGCCGGCTCGTCTCTCGATTTTTAACGTCGGAGCTCGACGGTCTTCCGCTTGGAGGGTTTATAGACGCTGGCTCGTCTCTCGATTTTTAACGTCGGAGCTCGACGGTCTTCCGCTCGGAGGGTTTATAGACGCCGGCTCGTTTCTCGATTTTTAACGTCGGAGCTCGATGGTCTTCCGCTCGGAGGGTTAATAGACGCCGGCTCGTCTCTCGATTTTTAACGTCGGAGCTCGACGGTCTTATGCTCTGCGGGTTTATAGACGCCGGCTCGTCTCTCGATTTTTAACGTCGGAGCTCGACGGTCTTCCGCTCGGAGGGTTTATAGACGCCGGCTCGTCTCTCGATTTTTAACGTCGGAGCTCGACGGCCATTAAGGCTAATTTTGACATTGCCGTTCGGCGAAGCTATTTGCCATCCTTTAATTATTTCTGCTTCCTGCATTACAAGGACATAGGCGGCCAAAACATATATAAAATTACATCGGCGCACCTCTCACCCAGCTCGGTACGGCTGGAGATGATTCGTGCTCCATGGTCGATCTAGCTGCCGCCCGTCTTCATCCTCCAAATAATAAGCACCTGAACGAAGCTTCTTGATGATTTTGAAGGGGCCTGCCCAAGGAGCTTAGCTTCTAGCTTGCCGACGTCTCCGACCGGCTTTACTTTCTTCCAGACAAGGTCGCCGACCTAGAATGATCTGGGGATTACGCGCCGGTTGTAGTTTTGCTTCATCCATTGCCGGTACGCCATTAGCCGGACGGACGCCTTGGCTCACTCCTCATCAACCAAATCCAGCTCCATGTTCCTTCGCTCGGCGTTGCTATCATCATAATTTTGGATCCGGACGGACTCGATGCCGACTTCGACAGGAATCACCGCTTCGCCGTCGTACACCAGATGGAACGGCGTGACGCCCGTTCCTTCCTTCGGTGTCGTTCGGATGGCCCATAAGACGCCCGACACTTCATCCACCCAACTTCCTCCCAGATGGTCGAGCCGAGTGCGCAGAATACGAAGAATTTCCCGATTGGCTACTTCGGCTTGACCATTGCTTTGGGGGTATGCCACGGACGTGAAGTGTTGCTCAATGCCATAACTTGTGCACCAATCTTCGAGCAACTTTCCAGTGAATTGCTGTCCGTTGTCGGAAACAAGTCGGCGAGGGATGCCGAACCGGTAGATAATATGTTGCCAGATGAACTTCTTGACCATCTGCTCGGTGTTCTTGGCTAGCGGCTCGGCCTCCACCCACTTGGAAAAATAATCGACCGCTACCAGTAGAAATTTCCGCTGCCCGATCGCCATGGGAAACGGACCCACAATATCCATTCCCCATTGGTCGAACGGACAGGACACAGTAGCTGCTTTCATTTCCTTAGCCGGTCGGTGTGAGAAATTATGATACTTTTGGCAAGAAAGGCACGTCGACACGGTCCGAGCGGCGTTTGCCTGTAAGGTTGGCCAGAAGTATCCGGCCAGCAGGATCTTCTTAGCCAGCGATCGTCCGCCCGGATGTCCTCCGCACGATCCTTGATGCACTTCTTGGAGGATGTACGCCGCGTCTTCCGAGCTCACGCATTTCAGCAGCAGGTGGGAGAAAGCCTTCTTGTAGAGCTGGTCTCCAATAAGCGTGAACCGACCGGCTCTCCTTCTTAATTGCTGGGCTGTTTCCCGATCGGATGGTGTTGCCCCCGATCGAAGAAACTCCATGATGGCTGTTCTCCAGTCGCTCGGAAACTCGAGGCCCTCCATTCGGTCGACGTGCGCCACCAAAGATACTTGCTCAATAGGCTGCTGGATGACGACCGGCGTTATTGAACTTGCGAGTTTAGCTAGCTCATCTGCGGCATGATTCTCCGCTCGGGGTATCTTATGGATATTAACCTCTCTAAAGTTGGCCTTGAGTCTTTCAAAGGCTTCGGCGTAGAGTTTGAGCCGAGTGTTGTTAATCTCAAAGGTACCAGAGAGCTACTGAGCGGCCAACTGAGAGTCTGAATGCAGCATCACCCGTCCGACCCCTACATGCCGGGCGACCTGTAAGCCGGCTATAAGGGCTTCATACTCTGCTTCATTATTCGTAGCTCTATAATCAAGCCGGATGGATGGATGCATCTTTTCTTCTTGGGGAGAAAGCAATAATACACCAATACCGCTCCCGAGCCGAGTGACCGATCCGTCCACAAATATCTTCCACATGGCTTTGGGTTCTGGACTTTGTACCTCGGTGACAAAATCCGCCAAGGACTACGCCTTTATCGCCGACCGGGGCTGGTATTGGATGTCGAATTCGCTTAACTCCGTCGTCTATTTGATGAGCCGCCCGGACGCTTCGGGATTCAACAACACTCTTCCTAGTGGACTGTTCGTCCGGGCAATGATAGTGTGAGCCAAGAAATAGGGACGGAGGCTCGAGCGGCGAGGACCAAAGCGAAAGCCAGCTTCTCGAGCCCGGTGTAGCGAGATTCAACATCTTTTAAAATATGACTCAAAAAATATACAGGCTCTTCTCCGCTCACCCTCACTAGTGCCGAGCCGACTGCTTGCTCAGTTGAAGATAAATAGATACAAAGTGGCTTACCCATAGTTGGCTTGGCTAGCACCGGGAGAGAGTTCAAATATGTCTTCAGATCTTCGAACGCCCGATCGCACTCTTTATCCCAGTGAAACTTAGTGGCTTTGCGCAAGATTTTGAAAAAAGGTAAGCTCCGGTCGGCCGTCTTGGAGATGAATCTGGAAAAAGCGGTTATCCGACCGGTCAAGCGCTGCACTTCCCTCAGATTTCTCGGGGGCGGCATATCTTGTAATGCTTTCACTTTGCTGGGATTTGCTTCAATGCCTCGCTCAGTCACTATGTATCCCAAGAAACGCCCGCCTTTTGCTCCGAACAGGCACTTCTGAGGGTTTAGCTTGACTCCATATTTCCGTAGCGTTCGGAAAGTTTCCTCCATGTCTTCGAAGAGATCGGCCGCTCGGACGGACTTGATGAGAATGTCGTCCACGTATACTTCCAGATTTTGCCCGATCTGCTCCTTGAACACTTTGTTCATCAGACGCTGATATGTGGCTCCCGCGTTCTTCAATCCGAACGGCATCACATTATAGCAATAGGTGTTGTCGGCTGTAACGAAGCTGACTTTTTCTTGATCTTCTCGGGCGAGCGGCACTTGATGATAACCTTGGTAAGCGTCGAGCATACATATCAACTCGTAGCCAGCTATGGAGTTCACCAGTTGATCAATCCGAGGCAAGAGATAAAAGTCTTTCAGGCAAGCTTTGTTGAGATCCCGAAAATCTATGCACACTCTCCACTTGTTGCCTGGCTTGGAGACTAATACCACGTTCGCCAGCCAACTCGGGAACTGAACTTCGCGTATATGGCCGACCTCCAGAAGCTTCTCAACCTCCACCCAGATGATGGCATTCTGTTCAGTGCTGAAATCCCTTTTTCTTTGCTTCACCGGCCGAGCGTCCGGTCGGACATGTAGCTCGTGCTGCGCTATGCTCGACGAAATTCCGGGCAGCTCGTGCGTTGACCAGACGAAGACATCACAGTTTCTCTGGAGGCATTTGATCACTTCCTGTCTTTGGCTTGCCTCCATATCGGCCATAACGAACGTTGTGGCCTCCGATCGGGTCGGGTGAATCTGCACTTCCTCTTTTTCTTCATAAACTAAAGAGGGAGGTTTTTCAGTTATAGCGTTCACCTCGATCCGTGGCGTCTTCCGAGCGGAATTGGCCTCTTCTCGGACCATCTCGACGTAGAATCGCCGAGCTGCTAGTTGATCTCCTCGTACTTCTCCCACTTTGTCCTCGACCGGGAACTTGATTTTCTGGTGGAAGGTGGAGACGGCCGCTCGGAATTCACAGAGAGCCAGTCGTCCCAATATGACGTTGTACGCTGACGGAGAGTCCACCACAACGAAGTTTGCAGTCCGCGTCCTTCTGAGCGGCTCTTCCCCCAACGAAATGGCCAGCCGGATTTGTTCGACCGGCAGGACTTCATTGCCCATAAACCCATAAAGGGGGGTTGTCATGGGCAACAGCTCGGCTCGATCAATTTGTAGTTGATCGAAGGCCTTTCTGAATATGATATTGACCGAGCTTCCTGTGTCAATAAAAACGCGGTGTATTGTGTAATTGGCTATTACCGCGTTGATGAGAAGAGCGTCGTCGTGGGGGACCTCAACTCCTTCCAAGTCCCTGGGCCCAAAACTAATTTCGGGTCAACTTGCCCATTCCTGGCTGCAGCCGACCGCATGGATCTGGAGCTGCCGGACGCTCGCCTTCCTTGCTCGGTTAGAGTCGCCTCCAGTCGGCCCGCCAGCAATAATATTGATCTCGCCTCGGGAAGTATTACTTCTATTTTCTTCTTCCCGAGCGGACGGTCGGGGCCGTTCCCTAGACATCCGGAGATTCTCCCGCCTCGGAGAGCGATGTCGCTCGGGCGTCTGCTGTTGTCGCCTGTCAGCTATCTCCCGATTGACTTCACGAGGCCTCTGTCGCCTGTCGGCTGATGGCGATCGACGACCGCCACTCCTGGGGACGGGGTGGGTGATTAGAAGAAGACTCCGGCAATCCCTGGTGTTATGTGTGTCCGTCTGGTGGAAGGAGCAGAACATTGGGGTCCATTTCTTCTTTGGCTTGGACCGAGCGGCAGCTACCTCTTGCACGTGGGACCTAGCATGGGGGAGCGGATTGCTTCGACCCTCGGTCCTCGGGGTGGCTGATGAGCAACGTGCGGCTTCTGTTCGGTAGGAGGAGCCCGCTCAGTTGGAGTTTCTTTTTTCCGGGCCGCTTGGGCTTCCTCCACGTTGATGTATTCGTTGGCCCGGTATAGCATGTGGTCGTAGTCCCGGGGCGACTTCCGAATGAGTGATCGGAAGAAATCCCCATCCACGAGGCCTTGTGTAAAGGCATTCATCATGGTCTCCGAGGTGGCCGTTGGAATATCCATGGCCACTCTGTTGAACCGCTGGATGTAGGCTCGGAGCGATTCGCGGGCTTCTTGTTTGATGGCAAACAGACTAACACTGGTTTTTTGATAGCGCCGACTGCTTACGAAGTGGTGGAGGAAGGCCGTTCGGAAGTCTTTGAAACTTGAGATAGATCCGTCCGGCAATCTCCGAAACCACCGTTGGGCCGATCCCGAGAGGGTGGTAAGAAAAACTCGACACTTCACTCCATCTGTGTACTGATGAAGAGTGGCCGTGTTGTCGAACTTACCCAAATGATCATCCGGGTCGGTGGTTCCTGTAGGACCGTTAGATTCGATAGAGGGGGGGGTGAATATCGATTCGAAAATATCGAGTATAAGCGCAGCAGAAAAGTAAAGTAGACACAAGGTTTTTTTACTTCGTTCGGAGCCTGTGACGACTCCTACTCGAAGGCCCGTACTCCTTGAGTACTTTCGTTGGGCAATTCACTAGCAATTCGGATAATTACAATTTAAGTACAAAAAGATGCTAATGAAAAGAAAAACAAAGCTGTACCGACAGACAAGGTATTTAAAAGAGCGGGATCGTGTCGTCGGAGCTTTGTGAGCGTCGTTGGAGCGCAGAGCGAGTAATCTCAGAGTTCTCAGATGTGAAAGGTTCATTCTGAAGCTCCTGCCTGGGGCTTCTTTTATATGTTGCTCCGGGCGCCTGGATTCCTTTCGGGCGCCTGGAATGTGACGCAGCTGCTCAAACCGAGATGCTCCACGTGGCGACGCACGAGTTTGGATGAAATTTGCCTCCCGGGCGCTCGGATCCCTTCCGGGCGCCCGGACCCCTTCCGGGCGCCCGGACCTCCGGGCACCTGGATTCCTTCCGAGCGCCCGGACCCTGTTTTCCCGCAGAATCCGTCCTGCAAGACAAACGTTAGTCCGGAGGCAAATTTACCCTGCAACACAGATTGTTAGCAAAAGCAAAGTGAGTATGAATTAGCAAAAAGGAGTATGACTTAGATTCCGTCTTTCTGAGACCGGAATCTAGTCACGATCTCGACTTAGACATCCGAAATGGATCTAAGCCGGATCGACGCCTAATGTTCCCTTCCCGGGAACGCGTCCTCGCAGTCACTCCCCTCCAGTGACTTACCTTACTTACCTGCCAGACGTCCGGTCAGCCCTTCGACCCATCTGGACTTCTCGCCAGCTATCCGGTCAGCCCGTCGACCTAGCTGGACTTCTTGCCAAGCGTCTGGTCAGCCCGTCGACCCGCTTGGACTTCTCGCCAGCTATCCGGTCAGCCCGTCGACCTAGCTGGACTTCGTGCCAGACATCCGGTCAGCCCGTCGACCTGTCTGGACTTTGTAACACCCATAGGATCCTTAGCAAAATTCTAGAATATTCTATCATGAATAAAGAATAAAGAAAAATATATATGCTTTAGTTGAATTTTTTTGCTCCTAGCCAAACACTTAAATAAATAAAATAGGAATAAAAATACATAAGGTCTAGGACTTGAACTCTAGATCTCTCATTAGATACCTGAATAAGATAACCACTAGACCAAGAGAAATTATTGTAAGGAAAGAGAGGGAAACCATAATTAAATGTAAGAAGAAAAGGCTCTTCTCTTAAGAAGGAGAAGTGAGAGTTGTCTTCTCCCTCTCTAATGAAGAGATGCTCTAGAATATTCCTTTCTTACTCACCAAGAAGGGATGTATCTAGACTTTTCTTAATGATGAAGAGAGTAAAAGAAAGGAGGAAGAAAAATATATTTTTCCTTCCTCCTCTCATGATGAATAAAAGGAAGAAATTAAAATGAGTTGGCATTTTTCTCATTCACTCTCTTACTCCTTCCTCCTTCACCGTGCCCCCTTCTTCACCCATTCTTCTTCTTGCCGAGATCAAGGAGCAAGGAAGCTTCCCCTCTCTAGAAAGGATCCACAACAAAAGGTTAAATCTCTAAGGAAAACAAGCGCAAGGATGTGAGTATCCCCTCACTGCAGTACAAGTAGCTTCGGTTTTTAGAATGTTTTTCTCTTTCGAAACTCTAAAACTTTTCTTGAAAGAAGATGATCAAGATAAAGAATAGGTAGTTACTTAGGGTTAACAAGTGATAAGAGATGCTTCATGTTATAAAAAAAAAAAAGAAATTTAGAACTTGTTGCATGATTCGGCCAAGGATGGAAGAAAGGATCTAGAATAAGTTTTTCTTTGATCACATACTTAAATTTCTACTCTATGATATATGAATTTCATATGTTGTTAGTTTAGTCTTCATTCTTCATGTCGTGAAGAAAAAAAAAAAAAAAAAAGAGAAACCTAGCTATATGGTTCGACCAAATTGATTATAAGGCCTTAGGTCAAGAATTTTAGTTAGAAACCATACTAGTTGTACCTCTTTGTGATGTATGAATTTTTACATGTTTATAACTAAGGTCCTTATGCTTCATATGGAATGAAATGGTGGTAAACCCTACTGATATGGTTGGCAAAATTGAATAAATGGGTTAGGGTTTAAGTTTTTGAACTCAAATATGCTTAGAACATGAAGTACAATACCTTGTAGGCACTTAGATTAAATGGGCTTGTTATAAGTTTAAGTTTTATACTTCTTATGGAATAAAATGATATGGAACTCTACTGATATGATTCGGCCAAATGAAAATAAAAGGGTTAGGGTTAGAGTTTTGAACTCAAATAATTCATGAAGTATGGTTCCTTGTAAGTACTTGTACAATATTCTATAGGTACTTAGATTAAATGTGCATGCTACATGTTTAAGTTTTATGCTTCCTAAGGGATAAAAAGACATGAAACCCTACTGATATGTTTCGGCCAAATGAAAATAAAAGGGTTAGGGTTAGAGTTTTGAACTCAAATAGGCTTATTCATGAAGTATGGTTCCTTGTAGGTACTTGTACTATGCTCTATAGGAACTTAGATTAAATGTGCATGTTACATGTTAAGACTTATGCTTCTTATGGAGTAGAATGATATGAAATCCTACTGATATGTTTCGGCCAAATTGAAATAAATGGGTTAGAGTTAGAGTTTTGAACTCAAACATGCTTATTCATGAAGTATGGTTCCTTGTAAGTACTTGTACAATATTCTATAGGTACTTAGATTAAATGTGCATGCTACATGTTTAAGTTTTATGCTTCCTAAGGGATAAAAAGACATGAAACCCTACTGATATGTTTCGGCCAAATGAAAATAAAAGGGTTAGGGTTAGAGTTTTGAACTCAAATAGGCTTATTCATGAAGTATGGTTCCTTGTAGGTACTTGTACTATGCTCTATAGGAACTTAGATTAAATGTGCATGTTACATGTGTAGGACCGTTAGATTCGATAGAGGGGGGGTGAATATCGATTCGAAAAAACAAGAGTTTAAATGCAGCGGAAAAGTAAAATAGACACAATGGTTTTACTTCGTTCGGAGCCTATGACGACTCCTACTCGAAGGACCGTGGTCCTTGACCACTTTCGTTGGGCAATCACTAGCAATTCGGAATAATAATTACAAAAGAACCGTACAGGGAATGCTAATGAAACTGAAAAACAAATACCGACAAAAGGGAAAAGAACGGAGCGTAGTGTCGGAGCTTTGTTGGCGTCGCACTGAGCGTCGAGCAGCAAGACCGGCGAGAAGAGTTCTCGGCTTGACCGGTCTCTGAAGCTCCTGCCAGGGCTTCTTTTATATCTTTTTCCGGCGCGGATTCCTTCGGCGCACAGGGTGTGACGAACTGCTCAAACCAAGATGCTCACGTGGCGGCGACTTGGCTGGATAAAATTAGCCTTCGGCGCCGGATCCTTCCGGGCCGGACCTCAGCGCCCGGACCTCCGGCGCCGGATCCTCGGCGCCGGACTACCTTGTTCCAGAAAACTCCCTTTTCCTGCAAAACAAAGTTAGTCCGAGGCAAATGTATATCCTATAAAACAGATTGTCAGCACAGTTAAAGTTCAACAGATAAATAAAAAGAGTATGACTTAGATTCCGTCTCTCCGAGACCGGAATCTAGTCACGATCTCGACTTAGACATCCGAAATGGATCTAAGCCGGATCGACGCCTAATGTCCCCTTCCCGGGAACGCGTCCTCACAGTCACTCCCTTCCAGTGACTTACCTTGCTTACCTACCAGACGTCCGGTCAGCCCGTCGACCCGTCTGGACTTCTCGCCAAGCGTCCGGTCAGCCCGTCGACCCGTCTGGACTTCTCGCCAAGCGTCCGGTCAGCCCGTCGACCCGCTTGGACTTCTCGCCAGCTATCCGGTCAGCCCGTCGACCTAGCTGGACTTCTCGCCAAGCGTCCGGTCAGCCCGTCGACCCGCTTGGACTTCTCGCCAGCTATCCAGTCAGCCCGTCGACCTAGCTGGACTTTTCCTGCACACTTGATCAAAGTGTCAGACAACAACACAACTAACTTAACCTATTTGTCATTCATCAAAACCTGGGTTAGACCGTTAGTGCTACCCGCACCAACAACATGTTAAGACTTATGCTTCTTATGGAGTAGAATGATATAAGAACCCTACTGATATGTTTTGTCCAAATTGAGATAAATGGGTTAAGGTTAGAGTTTTGAACTCAAACATGCTTATTCATGAAGTATATTACCTTGTATGTGCTTAGATCAAGTTTACATGCTATGTGGATAAGTTTTATGCTTCATATGGAACCAAATGATATAAGAACCCTACTGATATGTTTTGTCCAAATTGAGATAAATGGGTTAAGGTTAGAGTTTTGAACTCAAACATGCTTATTCATGAAGTATATTACCTTGTATGTGCTTAGATCAAGTTTACATGCTATGTGGATAAGTTTTATGCTTCATATGGAACCAAATGATATAAGAACCCTACTGATATGTTTTGTCCAAATTGAGATAAATGAGTTAAGGTTAGAGTTTTGAACTCAAACATGCTTATTCATAAAGTATATTACCTTGTATGTGCGTAGATTAAGTTTTACATGTTATGTGGGTAAGTTCTATGCTTAATATGGAATGAAATGAGGATGAAACCTACTGATATGGTTCGGCCAAGATGGATAAATTGGTTTAGGAAAGAGTTAAACCTAACCAAACATGCTTAGGCATTTTCATGATATGTAGTCTTTGATATATAAGTGAAGTAAGCTTTCATGCTTTATGATATGTTGCATTTCTATGTCTTATGATAAGATGTGCCATGCTTATGATATGACATGATAGACTTATGACATGATATGCCATGTTAATGATATGATATGCTAGACTCATGATATGATATGCCATGTTCATGATATGTATGTTAAGTTCATGAGATGATATGCCATGTTTGATGATATAGAAATGACATGTTATGCTTTATGTTATGATAAGAACATGTTATGTTTCATAATGCATGTATGAATGGCTTATGTAAGAAGAAAAGCCTAAAGAGTTGCTTCCCTTAAGCTGGGACCAAGAGTACTCTTCATGTTATGAAAAAGAGTTGCTTCCCTTAAGTTGGGATCAAGAGCACTCTTCATGCTATGGTAAAGAGATGCTTCCCTTAAGTTGGGATCAAGAGCTCTCTTAATGATATGACAAGAATTATGACATGTATGATATGATGAGATATGATATGCATGATATTTTACTTTGTATGGCTTGTACCAAGGGTGGGCTCCATAAGCGCCCCGGGGTCGACGGACTATGAACGTACCTCGTTAAGGGATGGGCTCCTCAGTACGCCCCTAGGTCGACGGACTATGAACGGACCTAGATCCCTAGTAGGTTCGGGGCTAGCTACCCTGTCCTAGGGATTGCGCGCATTTATGTTTACATGTGGTACAAGCCAGGGCCCTTCTCATGATAATGATGATATGATATTCAAGTATGTATACTATATGTTTTGAAAGAAGCATGATGCATATGTGCATTCCATGATACATGTTTTAAAAATATACATATTGCATCTACATGCACATATTTATGAAATTATGTTTATGCACCCTTATGAACAGGTATGAGTTATGATACATGTTTACATGATATGATAGGCTTCATGATATGTGCTTAAAGAATGTGATATGAATCATGATATACCTTCACATGATAGACTTTGATATGTTATGCTCCTTATGTGATATGATATATTATGTTCTGCTTTCCCTCATGTGACGCTATGAGTTGTTATGGTTTTTACATGATAAGATATGTTCTATGTTATGACTCTCCATGCTATGTTATGCTATGTTATGTTTTCTACATGTTATGTTATGTTATGTGTTTCTTCGGATTTATGGGTAGGCAAGGATCTCACTAAGCCTTTGGCTTATAGCTACACGTTTTCCTTGTACTGCAGATAAAGGCAAGGAATGGATTGTTTAAGGGGAGCAGAGCAGGAAAGGCAAGGAAGATGTGTGTGGAAGTGCTGGTGGATAGATCTATTTAAGTTCCTTTGAATTATCTAAGTTATGCATGTGAACAATATTGGACCTATGCTTATGCTGATGATTTCAGCTAGTATTTCATACACTTATGATATTTTACTCATGTTAGAATAATGATGATATGATGATAATGTTCAGTATGCTTTGATTCACATGCCATGATAAGTAAACTAAATGCATATGAAAAAAAAAAATTTAATAAGTCTTCCGCTGCCATGAATCCATATGCATTAGTATAATTGATGTCTATGTTTCAGTGACGTCCGTCCCTCCGGGGTGGCCTTAGTTCTACCTGGAAGGGCGGGCGTTACAGACTTCTCCTGCACACTCAATCAAAGTGTCAGACAACAATAAAACTAACTTAACCTATTTGTCATTCATCAAAACCTGGGTTAAATCGTTAGTGCTAACCGCACCAACTTCCTTTTTGATGGAATGACAACCTGGTTAAGTTAGTGAAAACATATGCAAGAAACAACATGCATTTATGTGGTTTTAAAGTTAGTTTGTATTTTCAAATTGGTTTAGCTAACTTAACCAGCTAACCCTCCCCCTTTGGCATTCATCAAAAAAAATAAGCAAGGGTAAACAATCATAGTGTAGAGTTACTGTAAAAAGTAATCAAATTTTGAAACATATCTAAGTTTGGTTCAAAATTGAAAGATAAAAGTACAATTTTTAACACCAAGTTAAAAAATAGTCAAGTTGACTTGGGGGAGACAAGTTTAAGTAACATTTACTTTTCAAAAAAGGTAAATTTTCAACTTCGATTTTTCAAAACAAAGCAAAAATTAAACAAGTAAGAATAATTTTTCAAGAAGTAAAATTTTTGCCAAAATAAATTTTTAAGGCTAATTTGATAAAAGCTAAGTTTGGAAAGTTTGAATTTTCAAGCATATGTTACAAAACTGAATAAGTTTAAATTTGCAATATTCAACTTTTAAAATCAGGTTTAAAAATTAGGTGGGATTAAACTTAGTTAAATTTAACTTTTTGAAAACTGGTGTTTTAAAAATAAGTTAGTTTTAAAATAGATGTACAAAAGTATTTTTCAAACACACAAAATTTTAATTAATTTCTCCCCCTGAACTTGATACTTAAAATTAAACAGCTGTCTAACCAATTAGGTACTAACTAACTATCAGAAGATAGTAGCTTTCACTTGGTTAGTCAGATTAAGGTGATTATAAGCAGTCAGTGTTTAACTTGACTGATGATCTTAATCTGATTACTGTCTGATTTGTATTTAACGTCCAGACTTATGCTGATGCACTGAAATAAGCATCTTAAGTCCAGACAGTTGGCCTATGCATCTCGCCCCTTTCTATGTTTGTCAAACACAAGCAAGGTAAGCCTAAGATGTTGGTGAGATGCTCAAAAACTAGTCCTATGGGTACATGCTTTCTAAGGATTCAAAACTAGTCTAAGGCCAAAACTGTTTTTAAAATCTAAAAATGGAAGGTTTTGAAAGCTGACACATGTTTGAACCTATGAGTTAAAAACAATCATCTTTGAGAATATTTCTGAAATTCAAAATTCCTAGGCTACCAAGATAGAACATAATCAATGCAAGTCTGAAATATCACTAGATAGATCCAAAATCTTTTACAGGTAGTGTAGCTACAGAAGTGAGTCATAACTAAATCTACTGAGATGATGAAGGGGGTGGTCCAGATCTCAAGGATCAGAGAAGCGCCATCAGCTCAGTGTGTCGGGTCTCCCCGGCAGCTCGTAACTCGGCAACCTCTCGCCGTATGTCCCGATGAAAATCAGAGTTCTCCTGCTAGAGACTCGCCATGACTCTCTCTAGTCCGGTCATACGGTCGGCTAGAGTGCGGGGAGCATGACGTGGTGCCCGTGCTGGGGGCGGTGGTGGAGCCGGTGCGGCTTCCTCTGGAAACAGTGCAAGCATGAACTCGTCCACCTGTGCGTCTGGATCGGGCTGGTGCTGTGCCCCCCTCCGCCAAGACATAGTCCCGTCATCCCTATCTACGTGGATACCAGCTAGGGAGAAGTTCCGAGCTGCTATAACATCGAACTCGGTCATATAGGCAATGTCTCCTCTAGTGACATCAATGTGCAACGAGGACATATAGGCTGTCAGAATGTGACAGAATGGCATGTGGACTCGTCTATCAGTCACGTATCTAGCCGAGTAGATAATGGTGGAGAAGATATGTAGGCTGATGTCAATGTCTAACCTATGACTCAGGGCATAGAGTAAAAATGAATGGAATGGGCGCATCACAGCGATGTCCCGAGTAGTCAGTGGTAAAATGCAAAGGACTAATACCCTATAAAGAGCGTAGTCCTGGACTCAAAGTTCTACCCACCTAAACTGCGTCACAGTGGGATCTCGCTCTCCCCCAAAAAAATACGAATAAATCGTATCGAGAGTAATATGTGAGTAGGGATCTCCGAATGGTAGATCCCTGGGAGGATAGCACACAAAAGAACAAGTAGATGGACGTAACTCTAAAAACTCTCGGATAGTCGTAGGGAAAAATGTGATATCAGTACCCGCTGCCCTAGTGGTATAGGTGAGATCGTCTACTTTCACTAGGTTATTGCAAAATTCAGCACACAGACTTATGTTTACTGGACTGGTACATTCGACAAGGTTTTTTAAGTTATAGTGGTTTATAACCTCTATAACGGAGGGACATGAACCTAGAAAGAACGATCTATCTATGCAGGTAGTCCTAATGGCCTTATAAACAGTTGACTCAAACTTAATCCTTAGTTCATCGGTGGGAAACCTAGGGTCAGTGCTAACATTAGAGGGTCCAGCACCAGTATTTGTTCATTTCCTACTGTATATTAAAAAAATATTCTAAGAAAACATGAGAAGACAAATTTTAATAAATTTTTAGATAGGGGAAAAAGATTTACCGAGGAGCCATCGACAAAATATAGATCTGACGACCTCGGTTGAATCGCAACAGCGTCTTCACCGCAAGAAAATTTGATTTAAAATACTTTCGCACTGAGGTTCGAAGTGAACCTTGGCAAAAGTGAAGGAGTTTGTGGCAAGTGTTGGGGGCGCCTGCTGCCCCCTATTTATAGGGAGCTCCGGGTGCCCGGGGTTGATTTTGGGCGGGATGCCCGGATCCCCTTCCGGGCGCCCCGGAGGGAAATATCAGGGGCGCCCGCCCCTGGTGTTTGACCCTTTTTTTTTTAATTTAAAATTAAAATTTTGAAATTAATTTTTAAGTTTAAAATTAAGATTTTGAAATTAATTTTTAAGTTTACAATTAAGATTTTGAAATTAATTTTTAAGTTTAAAATTAAAATTTTGAAATTAATTTTAAATTAAAATTTTGAAATTAATTTTTAAGTTTAAAATTAAAATTTTGAAATTAATTTTTAAGTTTAAAATTAAGATTTTGAAATTAATTTTTAAGTTTAAAATTAAAATTTAAGCCTTATTCATCTCACTCGATCTATATTATCAATCAGGGAATCCTATGATTTTGCGAGACGAAATTAGATTTTTAATTATGGAGTTTTGGTTTAACTTGTGTTAGATTTAGATTTAGCTTTGGTCTCCACAAATAGCCATTCTTCGGATAAACTTCTAAGCTTGGTGAGTCACATGGACGTCATTAGTAGTAACCAACCTTTCGAGGTTTTTCGAATAGTCCTATCCACGGAGCTTAGTACTAAATCTTGGTCTTGTTGGTTGCTACTCGGAAAACCTAGAGGTTCCACTGTACAAAAATTTTGTACAAAGGTCTGAACCTTTTCCTAGCTACCATATGTTCTTTTAAATTAAATTTTGGATCGCCTGCGGAACTTAAAACTTTTGATCCAAAACTTAATCTATATGTTCTTTTAGGTTTAGACTTGGATCTCCTGCGGAACTTAACACGTTCGACCCAAATCACCTTAAGTTATTAATTCCATTAAACATTAATTTCCATAATTGGTTCCCAGTACTGACGTGGCGAGGCACATGGCCTTCTTGGATATGGGAGCAACCACCACCGACTAGACAAAACCTTTTATGGAAAGCTAATATTTAATTTCCTAAAATAACTTTAGGTTAACCGAAAAGAACAATCAAATCACAAGGAAAAGAAAAACAAAAGAACACTATATCGAAAACAAATTCGAAACACTAGAATCGTAAGCCTCTTGTATTTGGTATTATTTCCAAAAATAACTAGTATGATGCGGAAAGGAAAAATACTAGTTATACCTTTTAGAAAGACCTCTTGATCTTCTACCGTATTCCTCTTCTAACCTCGGACGTTGTGTGGGCAACGATCTTCCGAGATGAGAACCACCAAGCACCTTCTTCTTCCTTCTAGGTTTCGGCCACCAAAATTCTCCAAAAGAAGTAGAGGTCCGGCCACCACCACCAAGCTCCAAGGGATGCAAGAAATAAAACCTCCTTTCTCTCTTTCTTCTCCTAGCTAGAACCGGCCACCATCAAGAGCTCCAAGAGGGATTGCCGCCGGCCATAAGAAGAAGAGAAAAGAAAGAAGCTAGGGCCGGCCACCAAGGAGGAAAAGAGAGGAAGAATAGAATAGAGTTGTTCACTATGAAGCCTTCTCTACCCCCTCTTTTATAATCCTTGGTCTTGGCAAATAAGGAAATTTAATTAAAAACTTCCTTAATTATTTTGCCATGAAAAAGAAAATTTTATTTAATTAAAAATAATTTCCTTTTTACAAATACAATGGCCGGCCACACCATTCCACAAATCAAGGAAATTTTAATTCACACAAGAATTAAAACTTCCTAATTTGCTTTCGGAAATTTATAAAAATTTCTCAAATAATTTTTCCCTTCATGGTGGTTAATAAAAAGGAAATTTTATAAATTAAAATATTTCTTTTAAACATGTGGATAAAAAGAAAGTTATCTCTAAAAATTAAAATCTCTTTTAATCTACAAATAAGGAAAGATATCAAATCTTTTCGTAATCTTTTATAGAAACTTATAAAAGATAATATTTAATCTTTAAAACTCTCTTTTAAATCATGAACATGATTAAAATTGAAAGTTTTCTTAAAATTTAAAATCCTCCTTTAATCAACAAATAAGGAAAGATTTCAAATTTTAAACACTCTTTTAAACATGTAGATGATTTACAAATAAGGAAAGTTAAAACCATCCTTTTAAACTACAAATAAGGATGGAGATTAATCTCTTCTCTTAATCTTTTGTAGAAAGTTATAAAAGGAAATTTTAATTTTTAAACTTTCTTTAAAATCATGATATCCACATAAGAAATAATTTTAATAAAAATCCTTTTAATATTCTAGTGGCCGGCCACCTAAGCTTGGGACCCAAGCTTTGGCCGGCCACCTACATGGCTCATCCATTTGGTCTTGGCCGGCCCTAGCTTGGGTTCCAAGCTAGCTTGGCCGGCCCCATTGGATGGGTAAGAAGGTGGGTATACGGTGGGTATAAATCTCTATATACTAGAGGCTACGATAGGGACCGAGAGGAGGAATTGGTTTTGGTCTCCCGATGAAATAGCATCCCGTGTTCGCCCCGAACACACAACTTAATTTCATCAATAATAATTCATTCCACTAAAGAACTATTATTGAACTACCGCACCAATCCCAAATTACATTTTGGGCTCCTTCTTATTATGAGTGTGTTAGTCTCCCTGTGTTTAAGATAACAAATGTCCACTAATTAAGTAAGTTACTGACAACTCACTTAATTAATATCTAGCTCCAAGAGTAGTACCACTCAACTTCATCATCATGTCGGACTAAGTCCACCTGCAGGGTTTAACATGACAATCCTTATGAGCTCCTCTTGGGGACATTCTCAACCTAGATCACTAGGACACAGTTTCCTTCTATAATCAACAATACACACTATAAGTGATATTGTTTCCCAACTTATCGGGCTTATTGATTCATCGAACTAAATCTCACCCATTGATAAATTAAAGAAATAAATATCAAATATATGTGCTTGTTATTATATTAGGATTAAGAGCACACACTTCCATAATAACTGAGGTCTTTGTTTCTTTATAAAATCAGTATAAAAGAAACGACCTCTAATGGTCCTACTCAATACACTCTAAGTGTACTAGTGTAATTATATAGTTAAGATAAACTAATACCTAATTACACTACGACCTTCCAATGGTTTGTTCCTTTCCATTATGGTCGTGAGCTACTGTTTATAATTTATAAGGAAACCGATAACATGATCTTCTGTGTGTGACACCACACACCATGTTATCTACAATATAAATTAATTGAACAACTACATTTATCATAAATGTAGACATTTGACCAATGTGATTCTTATTTCTAGATAAATGTTTATACCAAAAGCTAGGCTTTTAGTATACACTCTAACAATCTCCCACTTATACTAAAAGACTAAGCTGCCATATCTGCTGCCATACATCTAATTTCCAACCCTTCAACATGTCCATCAAAAGCTCTCGCCTTAAGGACCTTAGTGAAAAGATCTATAGGTCATCATCTGATGCATTCTAGGCAGCAACAACTTCTCCTCGTTTATACGATTTCTCGTATTGGGTGGTACTTGCGCTCTATTGTGTTTACTTGCCTTATAGACTTATGGTTTCTTCGAGTTTGCTACTGCACCAACATTATTACAATAAATTGTAATAATCTTTGGACAAACCAGAAATCATATCTAAGTCTATCTTGAGGTTATTGAGTCATTCAGCTTTTATGGCTACCTCAGAGGCTTGCCATATACTAAGCTTCTATGGTGGAGTCCAGAAAAACACCTATGCTTATCACTTTTCCATAGTTATGACTTTACCTCCTAAAGTAAACACAAAACCCCGAGGTTGACTTATTATTGTCCCTATCCGATTGGAAGTCAAAATCCATGCAACCCACAAGGACCAAATTAACTGCCTTGTAAGCTAGCATATATTCTCTAGTGCCTCTAAGGTACTTTAATATATGCTTTACTGCAGTCCAATGTCCTTGTCTAGGGTTACTTTGATATCTGCTAACTATGCCCTTGGCAAAACAGATTTCTGATCTCGTGCATAGCATACATTAGGTTGTCTAACTGCCGAAGCATAAAGAACTGCCTATATGTCCTCAATCTCCTTTGATGTCATCGGAGACATCTCTTTAGTTAAAGACACTCCATCCTTAAAAGGTAAGAAACCTTTCTAGGAGTTTTGCATGCTTAAAACGAGCAAGAATTTTTCCGATGTATCAAGCTTGGGATAAATAAAATATTCTCTTCTTGCGATCCCTTATTACTTTGATCTCAAGAATATATACATTCTCCCAAGTCCTTTATATCAAATTATTTGGACAACCATACCCTTACTTCTGACAACATTTTGATATTGTTTCCAACTACCAAAAATGTTATCTACGTATAGTACAAGAAATACCACCACGCTTCCATCACACCTTTTGTATACACAAGACTTATCTGGTTACTAAATCCATAGACTTTGATAAACCGGATGTTCTAAGACCTTGAAGCTTTGCCTCAGTCCATAGACTGATTGAGCTTGCACACAAGATGCTCTTAGCCCTTTGCAATGAACCCTTCTGGTTGCTTTATATGGATGCTTTCTTCAAGACTTCCATTAAGGAATGTTGTTTTGACATCCACTTGCCAAATAGATAAAAGAATCCGGATAGACTTAAGCATGACTACCAGTGAAAAAGTTTCCTTTTTCATCAAGCCTTGCCTTGAAAGTTTCTACCTTCCTGTCTATCCTTCTTTTCCTATTATAGACCTTTTACACCCAAAGGCTTTTACACCACTTGGTGGTTTTACAAGCTTCCAGATTTTATTAGAATACATATATTCTAATTCTATTATTCATTACTCTTTGCCAAGATGCTGCATATTTATCTTGGAGTGCTTCGTCACATGTCCGGAGATCAAGTTCATGTCCTTCAGGGATCGAGTCCAAACACTCTCCCAAAACATGAATCTTTTAAGGTTGCTTAACAACCCTCCCACTACGACAAGGTATTTTTTTAATTGTGTATCATTTGTGATACGTGTTGCAGTTTTCCTTGTGGTATCTCATCTTATACAGTTGGTACTAGATTAGACATGTCTTTTATTATTTCCTTAAGAACAAATTTACTTATGAGCACGTGGTTCATTATATAGTCCTTTTCTAAAAACAGTCATTGATGCTAACAATGACCTTCTGATTTTTAAGACTATAAACCTACTTTTGTTTATCTAGGATAACTTACAAACAAGTGAACTCATATCCTTATCATTATCTCTCATATGTGCTGGATTACCTGAATCCGAATATGCTTCAAAATAGGCTTACGCCTATTCAGCAACTCTATATGAGTAGAGAGTTATGACTTTGGAAGGTACTACGTTCACTTCCGTTTCCAGAGCATATCCTTAAAACAAATTTGGTAATTTTCTGAATAACTCATCACTTATCTAATTATTCCATAAGAGTCCTATACCTTCTTTCTACTACACCATTCTGTTGGGGTGTACCAGATGCAGTTAGTTGGGATTGAAATCCAACTTCTGATAAGTGACTCCTAAATTCTCCCAAGAGGTACTTGCCACTACGATCTTACTATAGTGACTTTTACTTTAACATTTCTCCGCATCAGCCTTGTACTCTTTGAACTAATCAAAGTACTTAGTCTTGCGGCACATTAAGTAAATTTATTTGTATCTTGTATAGTTGTCTATAAAATAGACAAAATATTCAATACTACCTCTTGTCTGGATAGTCATAGGATCACACAAATCAGAATGAACCAATTTCAACATATATTTGACTCCATACCCCTTAAAAGCTTCTTGGTTATTTTCTTTCTAAGTAAGACTTGCAGGTTGGAAAGATTTCCACTACCAATGAACCCAAAAGTTCATCAGCTACCAATGAATCCTACTCAAGTATAACCTAGCTTTTAGATGCCAAAGATATAATTGGTTCTTTTCTGAAGGTTGCTTTCTCTTAAAATTAGAAGATGTGTTACTAATTTCCATTTGTTGCATCGTGGGAGTTATTGGATTATAAATTGTCAACCATCATACCAGAATAGATAATTTCCATATTTTTCTTGATAACATCTTTGTTATCAAAATAGACACAATATCTATAATAGTTTAGAAACTGAAATCAGGTTCTTTCTAAACTTGGTACGTAAAGACAATTACTTAAAATCCATATTTTATTCTTATCAAAGGATAAACATCTCCCATTGCAACAACTACCACTTTTACAGTAGTGCTCATGTGGACGGTGATTTACCTTTCATTTAGTTGTCGGGTTTCCTGGAACCCTGCAATGAATTGCAGACATGATTAATGGCATCTTGTATCTACACTCCAGGTTCTGGTAGATAACACCACTAGACATGTTTCAACTAATGAATTAAATACACCTAAATTGTTCTTAGTTCTAAGAAGACAGTCTACCTTAATGTCCAAGTCCTTTTCCAATCATTACAATTGGGACTACTAAGTCTTTTTCTATAGTATGACTACTAGGGATTGACAAACATCCTAAGAATCATAAAAATATTTGGTCAAGATCAACTCCTTAAAATCTCCATGAATTTTGTATATACAAAATCGAAGAGGAGATTTTATTCATTAATTTTATTATCTCGTCAACTTTACTTTATGACGAATAAAATTAATAGTTGATCTGTCTTTGATCAAATATTTGGTCAAAACTCTTTGAATTTAAAATAACATTGATTCCTCAAACAATATTATTTAAATTCACCAACACCTCAAACACCGTGAATTTTGCATGCCACGTTAGTGTGGACGTATACAAAATTTAAACATTTGTAAGAGGAGGGTTTTACCCATTAATTATCTTGTCAATAAATCTTTATGACAAATAAAATTACCTCAAACACCGTGAATTTTGTATGTCACGTTAGTGTGGACGTATACAAAATCAAACATTTATAAGAGGGGTTTTTAATTTTATTATCTTGTCAACCTTTTTATTTGACAAATTAATAGTTGGTTTTCTTCGGTCACACAAATAATAGCAGTGACTCCGATGGGGAGGATACTATTAGACATGCCTAAGTGTATACCATTACTTGACACTAAGTCCATTAATAAGATTATGCCCCTTCCGTTGGGGAAGATCACACGCTCTTAATTAACTTCCTATAGTCATCCAAAATTGGAAGTCTGTTCTAGTGATCCACAAACAAGCTCATCCGTTATGGAGGAAGGCACTCAGAGCCAACGCGCAAGCTTGTTTGCATCACTTACAAACCAGTAATGGAGACCATGGGATTTATTTAAAAATCCCTCTCCCACTTAGTTATTTATAAACGAGGAATTTTAACTATACTAGTCTATGTATACTAACATGCACACACAACACAGCATAAAAAGCAATAAATAGAAAAACTAATTTTCAACTATTATGGCTTTTATCTATTGCTGTCCTCCGTGTGTCACCAACCCTAGCTGTTGTCATCTTTGGCCACCGCCACCGGGTCTAGTTGTCGCATCCATCTTGCTTCTTGTTCCGCTGCGCCTCTGGTCCTCAAAAGGTTCCACGCCTTGCAAGATTCGATCCGCGACATAAATAGAATTTTATATTTTTCGATCCTATATTCCTCGAAGGAATGTACATGTATCTAGATCAAAAAATAAAATCCTAATAAAACTAAATACAGCTCCTGCTGTATTTTATAATACAATCATGCACACACAATAAAATGCCCTTGACATGTCCAAGGGTCCAATCACACACATAATAACTATAAGCCATAATAGTTGGATCCTGCATCCACAAAGTTAGCACATCCTACTATTATCCTGCCTAAATTATGTATGACATGTGCATAATTAAACTAATACCAAATACACAGAGGCAAATCCCTAGCTCTGATACCAATTGTTGGTTGCTACTCGGAAAACCTAGAGGTTCCACTGTACAAAAATTTTGTACAAAGGTCTGAACCTTTTCCTAGCTACCATATGTTCTTTTAAATTAAATTTTGGATCGCCTGCGGAACTTAACACTTTTGATCCAAAACTTAATCTATATGTTCTTTTAGGTTTAGACTTGGATCTCCTGCGGAACTTAACACGTTCGACCCAAATCACCTTAAGTTATTAATTCCATTAAACATTAATTTCCATAATTGGTTCCCAGTACTGACGTGGCGAGGCACATGGCCTTCTTGGATATGGGAGCAACCACCACCGACTAGACAAAACCTTTTATGGAAAGCTAATATTTAATTTCCTAAAATAACTTTAGGTTAACCGAAAAGAACAATCAAATCACAAGGAAAAGAAAAACAAAAGAACACTATATCGAAAACAAATTCGAAACACTAGAATCGTAAGCCTCTTGTATTTGGTATTATTTCCAAAAATAACTAGTATGATGCGGAAAGAAAAAATACTAGTTATACCTTCTAGAAAGACCTCTTGATCTTCTACCGTATTCCTCTTCTAACCTCGGACGTTGTGTGGGCAACGATCTTCCGAGATGAGAACCACCAAGCACCTTCTTCTTCCTTCTAGGTTTCGGCCACCAAAATTCTCCAAAAGAAGTAGAGGTCCGGCCACCACCACCAAGCTCCAAGGGATGCAAGAAATAAAACCTCCTTTCTCTCTTTCTTCTCCTAGCTAGAACCGGCCACCATCAAGAGCTCCAAGAGGGATTGCCGCCGGCCATAAGAAGAAGAGAAAAGAAAGAAGCTAGGGCTGGCCACCAAGGAGGAAAAGAGAGGAAGAATAGAATAGAGTTGTTCACTATGAAGCCTTCTCTACCCCCTCTTTTATAATCCTTGGTCTTGGCAAATAAGGAAATTTAATTAAAAACTTCCTTAATTATTTTGCCATGAAAAAGAAAATTTTATTTAATTAAAAATAATTTCCTTTTTACAAATACAATGGCCGGCCACACCATTCCACAAATCAAGGAAATTTTAATTCACACAAGAATTAAAACTTCCTAATTTGCTTTCGAAATTTATAAAAATTTCTCAAATAATTTTTCCCTTCATGGTGGTTAATAAAAGGAAATTTTATAAATTAAAATATTTCTTTTAAACATGTGGATAAAAAGAAAGTTATCTCTAAAAATTAAAATCTCTTTTAATCTACAAATAAGGAAAGATATCAAATCTTTTCTTAATCTTTTGTAGAAACTTATAAAAGAAAATATTTAATTTTAAACTCTCTTTTAAATCATGAACATGATTAAAATTGAAAGTTTTCTTAAAATTTAAAATCCTCCTTTAATCAACAAATAAGGAAAGATTTCAAATTTTAAACTCTCTTTTAAACATGTAGATGATTTACAAATAAGGAAAGTTTTTACCAAAAATTAAAACCATCCTTTTAAACTACAAATAAGGAAAGAGATTAATCTCTTCTCTTAATCTTTTGTAGAAAGTTATAAAAGGAAATTTTTAATTTTTAAACTTTCTTTTAAAATCATGATATCCACATAAGAAATAATTTTAATAAAAATCCTTTTTAATATTCTAGTGGCCGGCCACCTAAGCTTGGGACCCAAGCTTTGGCCGCCACTTGATCTTGGCCGGCCCTAGCTTGGGTTCCAAGCTAGCTTGGCCGGCCCCATTGGATGGGTAAGAAGGTGGGTATACGGTGGGTATAAATCTCTATATACTAGAGGCTACGATAGGGACCGAGAGGAGGAATTGGTTTGGTCTCCCGATGAAATTAAGCATCCCGTGTTCGCCGAACACACAACTTAATTCATCAATAATAATTCATTCCACTAAAGAACTATTATTGAACTACGCACCAATCCCAAATTACATTTGGGCTCCTTCTTATTATGAGTGTGTTAGTCTCCTGTGTTTAAGATAACAATGTCCACTAATTAAGTAAGTTCTTGACAACTCACTTAATTAATATCTAGCTCAAGAGTAGTACCACTCAACTTCATCATCATGTCGGACTAAGTCCACAGGGTTTAACATTACAATCCTTATGAGCTCCTCTTGGGGACATTCTCAACCTAGATCACTAGGACACAGTTTCCTTCTATAATCAACAATACACACTATAAGTGATATTGTTTCCCAACTTATCGGGCTTATTGATTCATCGAACTAAATCTCACCCATTGATAAATTAAAGAAATAAATATCAAATATATGTGCTTGTTATTATATTAGGATTAAGAGCACACACTTCCATAATAACTGAGGTCTTTGTTTCTTTATAAAATCAGTATAAAAGAAACGACCTCTAATGGTCCTACTCAATACACTCTAAGTGTACTAGTGTAATTATATAGTTAAGATAAACTAATACCTAATTACACTACGACCTTCCAATGGTTTGTTCCTTTCCATTATGGTCGTGAGCTACTGTTTATAATTTATAAGGTACTGATAACATGATCCTCTGTGTGTGACACCACACACCATGTTATCTACAATATAAATTAATTGAACAACTACATTTATCATAAATGTAGACATTTGACCAATGTGATTCTTATTTCTAGATAAATGTTTATACCAAAAGCTAGGCTTTTAGTATACACTCTAACATGTCTAACTGGTTAGGATTCATTTAAGGGTAGCTTCGGTCAGTTCCACTTGGCCAAATGCACCAGATCGAAACCATATCTTTCTAGACATGCGATGCCCAAGTTTCCCTAACGTACTATCATCCAAAAACTTTACCAGTACCATGATTCAAGTTAAACTTGGTCTCTTTTTAACTAATCCTAATTACCCTGCCGGGTTAGTTAATTTTGGGTTACCCTGTCGGGTAAGTTAGTTTTGGAGGTGCCAGCTATTCTGGAGCCTCCCCCTGAATTATTGGCCATTAATTTAAATTTTGGTTTTAGGTTTGTGTCGATTCCTTTTATAGTTATGGTTAACTTGGTGATTATTTTGTTGATTTTTAAAGTGTTTAAATTTTGATTTAGGTTTGAATTTTGGATTTTGGTTTGGTTTATTTGATTTTATATAATGTATTTTTTCTTTAGGTATATAATATTGATTAAGTCCTATTTGCGTGGTTAAGCACGCTTTCGGAACCCAAGCTAGATTGGTTGATTTGTATTGGGTTATTAATGATTTGAAGGTTTTATTTGAATTCGACTTATATCCTAGTCCGGTTTTATTATAGCATGCTTTTTGATTATTTAGGATTAAATCTAGATTTTTTGATCTTGTTGTGAATTTTTCTAACATTTCTTTTAAGTTGTTAATCTCATTTTTTAATGATAAATTCTCCTCCTCAAGTGTTAGATCTTGAGTTGGAATTGAATTTTTTATTTGTTCTTTGAGGTTTTGATTTTCCTCAAGAAGTGATTTGTTTTCATTTTCTAGTTTAATTAATTTACTATTTAAACAGGAAATAATTCTAAAAATTTTTTTGTTTAAATTAAAATATACCTCATTTGGGCCTTCGGAAACGAGTACGGACTCGTGGCTTGTTTCGGGTTCAGACCCGTCTTCATCTTCCGACTCGTCTTCTGTTTCAGCTTCGCGAGCCATCAGTGCGAGGTGTCTCTGATGTTTCTGCTCTTCTTCCTCTGATTCGTCCGAGGAGTCGTCCCACGTTGCTTTGAGGGCCTTCTTTTTGTTTGGCTTCGGTTTGTCGAACTTCAGTTTTGGGCATTCGTTCTTGTAGTGTCCCTTTTTGTTGCAGCCGTAGCAGGTCACGTTCTTTTGTTCTGAGGGAGAACTAATCTTTTAAAGGTCCTTTTTGCTGAAGCTCCTTTTTCTCCTGGTGAACATTTTTCTTACCAAGTTCACCAGGTGTTCTTCGTCTTTGGAGTCTTGGTCGGAATCTTCTTCATATTCAGGCTTACTCTTCTTTTCTTTGGAGGAACCTGCAAATAAAGCTATACCTTTCTCGGCTCCAGCATTAGTTTGTTCATGTAATTCTAATTCACAGAAGAGCTCGTCTAATTTTAACTTAGAAAGATTTTTAGAGATTTTGTAGGCATCTACGATTGATGCCCACAAACTATTACGTGGAAAAGCATTTAATGCGTATCTTATTAAGTCTCTATTTTCCATCTGGTGGCCTATCGCATGAAGCCCGTTGAGGATGTCCTTGATCCTCGCGTGGAGCTGATTCGCCGTTTCACCTTCCTGCATTTTTATATTAAAAATTTTATTTAAAAGCAGGTCTCGTTTTGTTACCTTGGCGTCGCTCGTTCCCTCGTGCAGCTCGATCAATTTATCCCACAGCTCTTTAGCGTTTTTGTGTGGACCGACTCTGTTTAGTTCTTCTCTTGTTAATCCGCACTGTAGAGTGTTGATTGCTTTATTTTCTGTTGACGCCTTTTTCTTCAAATCTGCTGTCCAGTCTTCAGGATCTAGTATATTCCCGGAAGTGTCCGCTGGAATTTTATAGGGTCTCGTAACGCTCATCCACTGGTCGAAGTCTGTTTTGAGGTAAACCTCCATGCGCTTTTTCCAGTACGGAAAATCGTCCCCGTTGAAGAGTGGAGGTCGTACTGTACTGAAGCCTTCTTGTTGGGACATCCTGTACACAAGTAAATAACCAAAAAAAATATCCCAAGACTTGGTCTTGGATTAGTAGTGCGGGAAAAAATAGAAAAAAAAATCTAGATTGGTGTTGCACCAATTTAGATTTAATTAAAAAATATTAAAAAAAATAAACCAGTTTGGAATAAAGTGTAAAAGTGAAGACAAAAAAAAATAAAAGGTTTCACCCCCAGTCTGATTGGTGGTTGCACCAAATCAGAGCGGTACCTGCTCTGATACCACTTGTAGGACCGTTAGATTCGATAGAGGGGGGGGGGGGGTGAATATCGATTCGAAAATATCGAGTATAAGCGCAGCGGAAAAGTAAAGTAGACACAAGGTTTTTTTACTTCGTTCGGAGCCTGTGACGACTCCTACTCGAAGGCCCGTACTCCTTGAGTACTTTAGTTGAGCAATTCACTAGCAATTCGGATAATTACAATTTAAGTACAAAAAGATGCTAATGAAAAGAAAAACAAAGGCATCTGAAAGCGGACAAGGTATTTAAAAGGCGGGATCGTGTCGTGGAGCTTTGTGGCGTCGTTGGGGCTGGAGCGAGTAATCTCGAGTTCTCGGATGTGAAAGGTTCATTCGAAGCTCCTGCACAGGGCTTCTTTATATGTTGCTCGGCACTGGATTCCTTCCGGCGCACGGAATGTGACGCTCAAGCGAGATGCTCCACGTGGCGGCGAGTTTGGAAGTTTGCCTCCGGGCGCCGGACCTCGGCGCTGGATTCCTCCGGCGCCGGACCTGTTTTCCATGAATCCGTCACCTGAGACAAACGTTAGTCCGGAGGCAAATTTACCCTACAACACAGATTGTTAGCAAAAGCAAAGTGAGTATGAATTAGCAAAGAGTATGACTTAGATTCCGTCTTTCCGAGACCGGAATCTAGTCACGATCTCGACAGACATCCGAAATGGATCTAAGCGGATCGACGCTAATGTTCCTTCCGAAACGCGTCCTCGCGATCCTCCCCTCGGTGACTTACCTTACTTAGACGTCCGGTCGACCCTTGACCGTCGGACTTCTCGCCAGCTATCCGGTCAGCCCGTCGACCTAGCTGGACTTCTTGCCAAGCGTCTGGTCAGCCCGTCGACCCGCTTGGACTTCTCGCCAGCTATCCGGTCAGCCCGTCGACCTAGCTGGACTTCGTGCCAGACAACCGGTCAGCCCGTCGACCTGTCTGGACTTCTCCTGCACACTCGATCAAAGTGTCAGACAACAACAAAACTAACTTAACCTATTTGTCATTCATCAAAACCTGAGTTAAATCGTTAGTGCTAACCGCACCAACAGTTCCGTTGTACTCACCGATCGCTGGAGGCACATAATGCTTGGGCAGGGGGTCTCGTAGAATAGCCTCTGAAAATTGACGGTTGATCCTCTCGGGAGAGGCGTCCGTTCGGGGGGCTTTCCCTTTTTTATCTCGTCTTGGCATTTCATCCGAAGAAAATCCCTGATTACGATTAGTTGCTGCGGCTTCAGGAGTGCGGAATAGAGCCAGATGAACTGCAACTGTGGCCTGCGGTGCTTCCGCTCGGCCTCCTGATGCTGATGTTGCTTGCTGCTCTGCCCGCTCGGCTTGCGACTTTTGCCTCTGTTCTACAATCTTGGCGGCTCTTGTCTCGATCAAAGCGTCGAGCTCCTCTGTGGAGAGCATCACCGAATGCTGTTGTCCAGCCTCGTCCATTGTTTCCGATCGGATGCAGGAGCGTTCCCACAGACGGCGCCAAATTGATCTTGTCCGAAAGCTGAATCAACGGACGCTGGGCACGTGGCGCTTTCCGAGTCGCTGATGTGGATCTCCGACTGGTCGTATGATCCTCCGGCGAACCTGCACAGAAGTCGGGCCGGGAAGGGGTTCCCGGCGGCGACCCTCCGACGCTCAAGTCAGGCAAAGCTCGACAACAAGAAAGTGACTCCAAGTCTCCAAGAACGCGTACCTCCGGTGAAGGGTGAGGGTCTTTATATAGGGCTATGGAGGAGCGAGTGCACACATACCAAGGTGTACACGTGTCCTTTCCCATATTGTAGTGTGGGCTTGTCAGAGGAGCTTACCTGACATCATACTGCTACAGTTTGAGCACGTCTCTGATGGGACAGCGGATCCTTCTGTCGTAAGATTTGGAGTATGGCCAGATTATAGAGCATGCCCGCTGTCAGATGTCCTTTTCTACTTACTCTCTGCCGGGCGTCCGGCCAGCCAACACGCGCCTTGCGTCCGGCCGGTCACATAGCGTGGTCTACTTGGGAGATTTCCGGTAAGGTGCTCTGTGGAGACCGTTAGCAGTATGCCACCTTATGTCTTCGGCCGAACGTGTCATCCGCTCGGCCTTACAATCCTATTCAATGAGCGCCGGAACCCCGACTCCTGCCGGGGCTCCTTTTGTCATCTGTTAGTCACCGGTCGGCCGGTCGGACGGTCGGCCCATCCTTCTTCTATCGAGCACCTGATCCTTTGACTTCCTCGTGGCATTGACTCCCCAGAACGAAGGTCCCTTGTTCTTACGGCCGGATCAATAATAGACAATAGTTTTATAAATAGATTTATCTTTTTCTAAAAAGTTATATTTTAAAAAAGACAACGCTTTTTATCTATTAAGAAAATATTATCTTTGCTAAAAATTCCAACACTTTTTAAGCGTTACAAAAATATTATCTTTGCAAAAAATGACAATGTTTTTAAGCGTTGCAAAAGTGTTGTCTTTGTAAAAAATGACAACGCTTTTTAAGCATTGTCTTTGAGTGGACTTTTGACAACAGTGATTTTAACAATGTTTTTTCAACCACATATATAACGTGTAAAAAGTATTATCTTTTAACTTTTTTCTTATAATGATTGCTTCAAATGTATGGAGATCTATTGGCGATACATCTTTCTTCAAGTCATCCTTGTAAAATACCGAAAAAGGGCAGGTAATGATAAGGGAATTTTTTAAAATTTTAAGAAATTTTTCGAGAATTTTTTAGAGCTCGTATGAACGAGTTTACGGGGATGAAAACAGGACCCGGGAAAGCCTGTTTAGGCTACCCCGTTTTAGCGAGGAAATGTTGATTTTCTTTATTTCTTTTTTCTTTTCTTTTTATTTTCTTTTTCTTCCCGTCGCCGTTTCTCTCCCTCTTCTCCGAGCCTCTTCTCTCGTGCCCGACGCCTGCCCTAACCGCCCACGGCGGTTTTCCTTCTCTTCCCACACATACAAAGCTGAAAACCCTGGCTGAACCCTTCTCCTTCTTCCTTCCGAGCCGCACACCCGACGCCTTCTTCTTCCCTGTCTCTGCCACTGAGATCGAGACGCGCCGCCGCCCCTCTCGGCCGGAAGCCACCTCCAAGTCATGCCCTGGGTCACCAATCGGCCCCTCCTCTGTGCTCGTGCCCTAGTTAGCCACCGGCGCCCGTCGCCCCTCGCTATGGAGATTCCAGTGGCGCCGCCCACCTCCTCTGCTGCCCTAGTTTGTGTTCACAGCCGCTCCTCCTCAGCCCTAGTGCCGGAAGCCGACCACCATGCCCTAGACTTCCTTCTCGCCGCGAACCATAGTGCTGAGTGCCTCCCCTCTGCTCACTTTCGTGCCCTAACTCCACTGTGGGTCTTCCTTCTTCGCCACCAGTCGCCGGCAGAGAGAAAATAAGAGGGTATCGAGTAGGTAAGGCATGTTAGGTATTTGAATTTATGATTCAGGGTTTTGTGCTGAACGAATTTGGCTGATCACTGTGGTAGTGAATGTTTTCCCGCAGCACTACTTGATCTCCGACAGCTGGTAGATTCCGAACAGCTGTGGAACTTGAGGTAAGGTTTAGGGTTTTGATCTTCGTGGTAGATGATTGCTAGTTGTGTTAGTAATAATTGTTAACTTAGGTTTAGAATTTATATAATGGTGTAATTAGGGTTAATGAAACTAACCCTAGATGGTCGGTGGATTAGAAATTTGTTTAGCTATTTGTTTATAATTAACTTAGCTAAATTGTACGATTTACTACAGGACTTTGACGCGAGACGAGCCTCTCGACGTCAGATTTGGACTGGATATGATCCCTTTATTGGAGGCGGGTACTTTGACTTTATGTCATTTGATATGCATAATAATGTCTTTAACAAATAGCAACAATTGTGTTTTCTTATTTGCTTCGTTTGAGCACTACTTGATCTGTTACATGCTTGTTTGTTTATTTGCTATACACCTCCTCATATTAGTATTTACCTGATTATGCATATTTATAGAGGTAGTGACACAACCATGTTATTATCATATTCAGGACCTAGGGTTTTTGATACCTTATCTGGTCTGTGTACCTTGATTTGATTCATTTTCATATGGTACACATTTTATATTTATGTATGCATATTGCTATGCTGTTCAGGATATTGCCATGTTTAGTGTCATGCATCATCTCTCATGATTGCATGCTGTGCGATAGTTTGCTCCATTATTATCGAGCACATCGCCAGTTACATATATCTGTACACACCACCACTCATGGGTTAGTGGTATATCAGATAGGTGTGTGGCAGTTCTGCTGTTTGGCTCCGTTGATCTGGTGACTCAACATGGTAGCCGGCAGACGGTTCTGCTCTGTTTGGCTCCGTTGGTTTATTGTAGCAGTGTGGTACCCGGCAGGCAGTTTGGCTCCGTTTGGCTCCGTTGGTCCGCTCATGGATAGTGTGACGCAGCGTGGTAGCCGGCAGAGATTCCTCCCCGTTATCGTGTACCGGGAGATGAGAGCATTGAGCTCCCCCATTTATGATTTGGGGTAGGAAGATAGGTGTACTCCGACAGCATCCCGTCCACTCGGTCACTTATCAGGGGCAGTGATGGCAGAGTGCACGGTTGTCACAGCCCTACCCACTCGGTCTCACCATTGTGTGTGACATGGCTGACTGACGTCAGGGGTGACCATGACATTTGCATCATATGCATGATGCATTTATTGCTTGTGTTTGCTGCATTTATATGGATGCATATGATTAACATGTATACAGGATTTATGACACTCTCGGTCTGACGATCTGTTGTACTTATACCTTGGTCCTGGTTAGTACAGTTTTCTTCTGCTTTATTCAGTTGCATTTATTCTTCTTGTATCAGGAGACTGTACGCATGATTAGTGTTGGTTGTTATTTTCTTTATTATGCATATCAGTTGATACCCGCTGAGTGTTGGACTCACACCCTCCTCCGTTGTTATTTTCAGGTTGGTGCTGTCCGGAGAGAGTTCCAGTCGCTAGTCCCCTGAAGTCCACGGAGACGAGTGTTGCTCTTTTAGTTTTTCTTGTTTAGACTGTGTTTAGACTTATTCTACTTTTGACATCTGGACTTGTATTAATTTAGTTTTGGATATTGCTTATGAGTTTTATTGGATTTATTTTACTACATGCCTGCCTAGACGGCAGAAGAGGTAAGTTGATTTTATCGTCGGATTTGAGCTTTATGAGTGTGGTGGAGTAGGACATCGGTTTTGTGCTTTATAGATGTAGTTGAGTAGGGTTGTTTTTTAGTCTTATTATTACTGTGCTAGTTTGTTAACTATTTAACTGCGTGGATGTCTGTGTATTGTGCTTATATTATTGTTATTGTTCAGGCCGTGTTGGCCGATGTATATGTGGCCCAGAGGGCATTGTAGAAAAGTTTCAGATTGTCACCCGTACAGGGGAGATGCTGTCGAAATTTCTTCGGACAGGGACTCCCCCGGGGCGTGACAATTTATTTGGTATTAGAGCACAGTTATACGATCCTTTATTTTCGTATTTTTGAATATTTGGGATAACCTGATACCAATTTATTTGGTATCAGAGCGCCAAGTTTGGCGATACTTGTTGTTTTTCGTGTTATGGATTTTTGAGATTTAACTGATACCAATTTATTGGTATCAGAGCGGGTTATGTTACCTGCTTTTGGTGTTCTGGATATTTGGGTTAGCCCTAGTATGCAAATTAAACTTGGGTATTTATTTCGGATTAGCACGGATTTCCATTATGTTATGTTTCAGATTTATATGGATTTTCGGCGATTTTCTCGTTCAAAATTTTGAGGTAAAATGGGGACTGGACAGCGGCGGAACATCTCCAGACGGTAAATAGGTATGATGTTTATTTTATGATTGTGATACTTGTAGTAATATATGTTATATAACTTAACAGATATGAGGAGATCTACACGTATTGCTGCGAGACGTGGTGCTGGATGGCCATATACGAGGGCCTTGGAATCTTTGGACTTGCCAGAGATGCCTACTGGGGTTGAGCCTGTCAGTCAGGAACAGACTCAGGATACTGCAGGGCGCGTCGGGCTCTCAGATCCCGATGGCTCCTTTAGAGTTACCTACCTCGGCTGCATCGACTTTATCCACCCCTACCGTATTTACGGTACCACCAGGGGTACCATTGGCATACCCGACATCTGCTCCAGTGCAGCCTACGGCGTACCCGACAACACCGCCACCTGGACCTACTGTGTACCCGACACAATGGCACCTGTACCCCCAGTACCTAAAGTTTACCTAGCAGCACCTGCACCAGCAGTACCGATTGCTCCATATCCGGTACCACTACCTACCGTACATCCAGTCGTGGCCACCTATGCTGGCCCTGCAGTGCCACCGGCGGCATATGCCCCAGTTTATGCAGCAGCACCGGGAGTACCTCCTCCGGTCTATTCAGCGGTACCACCTGTAGCACCAGCTCCAGTGGTTCCGTCAGTTCCTGCAGCCGTTCCGACACACCTCACTGACATTGTCGCGGCACGAGCTAGGATCCCAGCATTAGTAGAGTCGATGAAGAGTCGATTTACACTCTTCCGAGGAGACCTTGATCAGAGTGTGGCTCTGTCATGGATAGAGACTATGGAGCGCACTTTCTTCTATATGTCTTGCTCCGAGTGGGAGAAAGGAGAGCTAGCTTCTTTTCACTTACGGGACGAGGCCGGCACTTGGTGGATTACTCAGCGTTCCATCATCGGCGAGCAGAACATCACTTGGGCCAGATTCAGAGAGGTTTTTGAGAGCCGCTTCTTCCCACGAGCTTATCAGATGGCTCGCCGGCAGGATTTCCTGAGTCTGCGATAGAACAACCAGACGGTGACAGAGTATAATGCAAAGTTTGACAGATTGGCCAGATTTTGTCCAGAGCTTGTTGCTGAGGACAGTTCACGTATGCAGCAGTTTATTCAGGGGCTGGATGGACATTTGCAAGTAAAGCTTGCCAGTCATGGTTGCACAACTTATCTGGAGATTTTGGACAGAGCCCTTATGATTGAGTCAGCTCAGCAGAGAGCGTTTCCGGACAGAAAAAGGAAACAGCCGAGTCAGACGTCTGGACAGATCCAGCAGCCATAGGCTACCCAGCAGTAGAGCGGTTGCAGTCGGCCAGGTCAGGGTACTTCTGGGGTATTACGTGGGCCTCATAAGTCAGGGGAGTCTTCCTCAGGACGTTTCCGGTCTCCACAGCAGAACCGGAAACAACCCGCCAGCGACATTCGCTGCAGCCTGCTCTCTGGGACAGTCAGTTTGCTTTCATTGCAAACTACCTGGGCACCAGAGCCGAGATTGTCCGCAGAAGACTCAGCATATGACTTCCGGAGGGTCTGGTCATGGAGGAAAGTTTAGTCAGTCCGGAACTTATCGAGGAGGGCGAAGAGCCCAACCTTCGCATGGCCAGCAACGGAGTGCTCTCCCTGCAGCAGCTGCATTTGACATGCTCGGACAGGAGTACCCTAGTACTCCCATAGTACCCCAGAGCTCCGTTCCAGGACCTCAATATCTGACGCAGGGGTAGTATCAACTGCAGCCCCAGCCACAGGCTCAGTATCAGACGCAGTCCCAGCCATCGGTACAGTATCAGTTTTCGCCCTCTCAGACTTCTCTGGCGCAGTATCCAGTACCGCCTCAGTGGCAGGCTCCTGCCCAGACGCAGCAGTCGCAGGCAGCGTTACCACCTCTTCCTCCGCCAGAGACTGGGCGTATTCATGCGGTCACCAGAGAGGATGCGCAGCGAGCCGACGGATCAGTTTTCCGCGGTATGATTTCTATTTATGCCTTATCTGCAGATATACTGATAGATACTGGTAGCTTGCATTCTTTTATATCTCGTACTTTTATGCGGGAAATTGGTAGATTACCCACTTTTAGATCGCAGCGACTGACCGTCTCTCTACCCTCTGGTGACACCATGGACGTCACCCAAGAGGTCAGAGGTTGCCCGTTAGATTTTGGCAACCTAATACTTACGGTGGATCTTTTAGTATTGGAAATGGTCGATTTTGATATTATACTTGGCATGGACTATTTGTCAGCATATCATGCCACAGTTGATTGCCAGATGAGGGTGGTCACATTCCGGCCTCCGAACCAACCCTCGTGGGATTTCACTAGCATCAGAGACGACGGCATATCGATTATTTCGGCGATTCAGGCTCAGAAGCTGCTGTCACATGGCTGTCAGGATTTTTTGTTATCTTTGATTAGTACTGAGGACAACAGTAGTTCGCAGCTCTCCGACGTTCCGGTGGTCCGAGAGTACCCAGATGTATTCCCAGAGGAGCTACCAGGTCTGCCTCCTAGAAGGCAAGTGGAGTTCGCTATTGAGCTTATTCCGGGGATCGCACCGGCATCGAAAGCTCCTTATCGTAGTTCAACTCCAGGAGCTTTTAGACAGGGGATTTATTTACCCTAGTGTTTCTCCATGGGATTCTCCGGTGTTATTTGTCAAGAAGAAGGATGGTACTCTGAGGTTATGTATTGACTACAGACAACTAAATGCAGTGACCGTCAGAAATAAAAATCCTTTACCACGGATCGAGGATTTGTTTGATTAGCTCAGAGGTACATCAGTGTATTCTAAGATTGATCTGCGGTCCGGTTATCATTAGCTGAGAGTCAGAGAATTTGATATTCAGAAGACAGCTTTCCGTACTAGATACGGTCATTATGAGTTTTTGGTAATGCCATTTGGGCTTACCAATGCTCCAGCAGTGTTTATGGACTTGATGAACCGCGTCTTTCTGGAGTATCTGGATCAGTTTGTTATCGTTTTCATCGATGATATATTCGTCTACTCGCGTTCCGAGGAGGAGCATGCACAGCATCTTCGCATAGTCTTGGAGACTCTTTGACGACATCAGCTGTACGCGAAGTTCAGCAAGTGTGCATTCTGGCTATCTTCAATCGGTTTTCTGGGACACGTGGTCTCTAGCAGAGGTATTTCAGTAGATCCTTAGAAGATCGAGGCTGTCACCAGCTGGGAACAGCCGAAATCAGTACAGGAGATCCGTAGTTTTTTGGGACTAGCAGGATATTACTGACGTTTTGTCGAGGGTTTCTCGCGTATTGCTATGCTGCTAACACGCCTAACCAGGAAAGGCGTGAAGTTCACGTGGTCCGAGGATTGTGAGACCAGCTTTCAGGAGCTAAAGCAGAGATTAGTGTCGGCTCCAGTTTTGGTTTTACCTTCTGGAGAGGACGGATTTGTGCTCTATACCGACACGTCTCTTCAGGGTTTGGGCGCTGTTCTGATGCAGCACGGCAGGGTAGTCTCCTATGCTTCTCGACAGTTGAAGGAGCATGAGAAGAACTACCCAGTTCATGATTTGGAGTTAGCTGCCATCATCTTTGCTCTGAATCTTTGGTGACATCATTTATACGGCATTACATTTGAGATTCTCACTGATCATAAGAGTCTCAAATATATTTTCACCCAGAAGGAACTTAATATCCGACAGAGGAGATGGATGGAGTTCCTGAAGGATTATGATTGTACCATTAGCTATCACCCGGGGAAAGCTAATGTGGTTATCGATGCACTCAGCAGGAAGTCCAGAGGGACTTTGGCTTGCCACCGGACTTCAGTTATAGACTTGGTTCAGGGTTTCTCCGAGTTACCTTGAGGAGCAGGGACATACAGAGCAGGGTATTCTTGTTACCATGGTTGCTCAGTCGTCGATCAGGAGGAGGATCCGAGAGGCCCAGGCTAGTGATCAGCATTTGTAGTTCATTAGCAGCCAGATAGCTTTCGAGCAGCAAACCGAGTTCACACGAGACGAGGAGGGTATTATATACTTCCGAGGCAGATTATGCGTACCTCAGTCTCATTCGGTCTTACAGGAGCTACTTCAGGAGGCTCATCGCTCTCGATTTGCGATCCACCCAAGCGGGACCCGTATGTATCGAGATTTGAGGCGTTCCTACTGGTGGAACGGTATGAAGAAAGACATCGTGGAATTTGTAGCTAGATGTCTTGTCTGTCAGCAGGTGAAGGCCGAGCACCAGAGACCTGCCAGTTTACTTCAGCAGATTCCTATTCCTGAGTGGAAATGGGAACACATTACTATGGATTTTGTGGTGGGTTTGCTGAGGACACGACGAGGCCATGACGCGATTTGGGTAATCGTTGATCAATTAACCAAATCCGCGCACTTCTTAGCAATCTGGAGGACTGATCCCCTGGATCGATTAGCAAATTTGTATTGCCGGGAGATCATCAGATTACATGGTGTCCCTTTGACTATTATTTCGGATAGAGACCCCCGGTTCACGTCTCGTTTCTGGCAGAGTCTGCAGCAGGCCTTGGGCACTCAGCTCCAATTTAGTACAGCTTTCCATCCGCAGACAGATGGACAGTCAGAGCGGATTATTCAGACTCTAGAGGACTTGCTGAGATTTTGTGTACTAGATTTTGGAGGCAGTTGGGAGGACCATTTGTCATTGGTTGAGTTCGCCTACAACAACAGCTTTCATTCCGCTATCCAGATGGCACCGTTTGAAGCGTTGTATGGTAGGCCTTATCGGACACCCACCCTCTGGGATGAGGTTGGGGAGGCCCAACTGTTGGGACCTCATAGAGCTCAGCATGACGCAGAGTTGGTCCGTACTATCAGACGGAGGATGTCAGAGGCGCAGGATCACCAGAAGAGTTATGCAGATCGGAGACGCAGACCCTTAGAGTTCTCTACAGGCGACCATGTATTTCTACGAGTTTCACCCACGGAAGGGGTGAAGAGATTTGGCCTCAGAGGTAAGCTAGCTCTGCGATACATTGACCCTTTCCAGATCCTGGAGAGGATTGGAGTAGTAGCTTACCGGTTGGCACTACCACCGTCTCTGGCAGGTGTGCACGATGTATTCCACGTATCTATGCTGAGGAGATACGTACCCGACCCGACGCATGTGCTGACAGATATCTCAGTTCCAGTTCAGCCTGACGTCACTTATGAGGAGATTCCGGTACAGATTTTGGACCGGAAAGAGCGTCAGTTGAGGAACAAGACTATCCGGCTGGTTAATGTCGGATGGCAGCATCATTCGGACGAGAAGACTACCTGGGAGCTCGAAGATACGATCAGAGCTCGATATCCCCACCTTTTCACTTGAGGTATGTGATTTAATTTACTGTTCAGCATTTATACTTTCTATCTGTTGTTAGTACTTGCTGATGGTAGATAATGAAATTTGGGGACCAAATTTTTATTAGTGGGGGAGAATGTAAAATACCGAAAAAGGGCAGGTAATGATAAGGGAATTTTTCGAAATATTTAGAAATTTTTCGAGAATTTTTCGGAGCTCGTATGGACGAGTTTACGGGGATGAAAACATGGCCTGGGAAAGCCTGTTTAGGCTACTCAGTTTTAGCAAGGAAATGTTGATTTTCTTTATTTCTTTTTTCTTTTCTTTTTATTTTCTATTTCTTCCCGTCGTCGTTTCCCTCTTCCCCGAGCCTCTTCTCTCGTGCCCGACGCCTGCCCTAACCGCCTACGGCGGTTTTCCTTCTCTTCCCACACATACAAAGCTGAAAACCATGGCTGAACCCTTCTCCTTCTTCCTTCCGAGCCGCACACCCGACGCCTTCTTCTTCCCTGTCTCCGCCATTGAGATCGAGACGTGCCGCCGCCCCTCTTGGCCGGAAGCCACCTCCAAGCTGTGCCCTGGGTCACCAATTGACCCCTCCTCTATGCTCATGCCCTAGTTAGCCACTGGCGCCCGTCGCCCCTCGCTGTAGAGATTCCAGTGGTGCCGCCGACCTCCTCTGCTGCCCTAGTTTGTGTTCACCACCGCTCCTCCTCAGCCCTAGCGCCGGCAGCCGACCACCATGCCCTAGACTTCCTTCTCGTCGCGAACCATAGTGCTGAGTGCCTCCCCTCTGCTCACTTTCGTGCCCTAACTCCACTGTGGGTCTTCCTTCTTCGCCACCAGTCGCCGGCAGAGAGAAAATAAGAGGGTATCGAGTAGGTAAGGCATGTTAGGTATTTGGATTTATGATTCAGGGTTTTGTGCTGAACGAATTTGGATGATCACTGTGGTAGTGAATGTTTTCCTGCAACACTACTTGATCTCCGACAGCAGGTAGATTCCAGCAGCAAACTACCCTACTTTCAGTAGCAAGAACGGCTGTGGAACTTGAGGTAAGGTTTAGGGTTTTGATCTTCGTGGTAGATGATTGCTAGTTGTATTAATAATAATTGTTAACTTAGGTTTAGAATTTATATAATGGTGTAATTAGGGTTAATGAAACTAACCCTAGATGGTCGGTGGATTATAAATTTGTTTAGCTATTTATTTATAATTAACTTAGCTAAACTGTATGATTTACTACAGGACTTTGACGCGAGACGAGCCTCTCGACGTTAGATTTGGACCGGATACGATCCCTTTATTGGAGTGGGTACTTTGACTTTATGTCATTTGATATGCATAATAATGTCTTTAACAAATACCAACAATTGTGTTTTCTTATTTGCTTCGGTTGATCACTACCTGATCTGTTACATGCTTGTTTGTTTATTTGCTATGCACCTCATGTTAGTATTTACCTGATTATGCATATTTATAGAGGTAGTGACACAACCATATTATTTATCATGTTCAGGACCTGGGGTTTTTGATACCTTATCTGGTCTATGTACCTTGATTTGATTCATTTTCATATGGTACACATTTTATATTTATGTATGCATATTGCTATGCTGTTCAGGATATTGCCATGTTTAGTGTCATGCATCATCTCGCATGATTGCATACTATGTGATGGTTTGCTCCATTATTGTCGAGCACATCGCCAGTTACATATATCTGTACACACCACCACTCATGGGTTAGTGGTATATCAGACAGGTGTATGGCAGTTCTGCTGTTTGGCTCCGTTGGTCTGGTGACTCAGCGTGGTAGCCGGCAGACGGTTCTGCTCTGTTTAGCTCCGTTGGTTTAGTGTAGCAGCGTGGTAGCCGGCAGGCAATTGGACTCTGTTTGCCTCCGTTGGTCCGCTCATGGGTAGTGTGACGCAGCGTGGTAGCCGGCAGAGATTCCTCCCCGTCATCGTGTACCGGGAGATGAGAGCATTGAGCTCCCCCATTTATGATTTGGGGTAGGAGGATAGGTGTACTCCAACAGCATCCCGTCCACTCGGTCACTCATTAGGGGCAGTGATGGCAGAGTGCACGGTTGTCACAGCCCTACCCACTCGGTCTCACCATTGTGTGTGACATGGCTGACTGGCTTCAGGGGTGACCATGACATTTGCATCATATGCATGATGCATTTATTGCTTGTGTTTGCTGCATTTACTTGCTGCATTTATATGGATGCATATGATTGACATGCATACAAGATTTATGACACTCTCGGTCTGACGACCTGTTGTACTTATACCTTGGTCCTGGTTAGTATAATTTTCTCCTGCTTTATTCAGTTGCATTTATCCTTCTTGTATCAGGAGACTGTACGCATGATTAGTGCTGGTTGTTATTTTCTTTATTATGCATATCAGTTGATACCCGCTGAGTGTTGGACTCACACCCTCCTCCGTTGTTATTTTCAGGTTGATGCTGTCAGGAGAGAGTTCCAGTCGCTAGTCCCCTGCAGTCCACAAAGACGAGTGTTGCTCTTTTAGTTTTTCTTGTTTAGACTGTGTTTAGACTTATTCTGCTTTTGACATCTGGACTTATATTAGTTTACTTTTGGATATTGCCTATGAGTTTTATTGGATTTGTTTTACTACACATCTGCCTAGACGGCAGAAGAGGTAAGTTGATTTTATCGTCGGATTTGAGCTCTATGAGTGTAGTGGAGTATGACATCGGTTTTGTGCTTTATGGGTGTAGTTGAGTAGGGTTATTTTTGAGTCTTATTATTACTGTGCTAGTTTGTTAACTATTAAACTGCGTGGATGTCTGTGTGTTGTGCTTATATTATTGTTATTGTTCTGGCCATGTTGGCCGATGTATATGTGGCCCAGAGGGCATTGTAGAAAAGTTTCAGATTGTCACCCGTACAGGGGAGATGTTGCCGAAATTTCTTCGGACAGGGACTCCCCGGGGGAGTGACAATCCTCCTCTAAGGTTACTTGTATCACTAATCCAATCTTTCAATATCTTCATTTGGTTATGAGGAATACGATATTTGGACGAGGTGATAGAGAATATATGGCGTGGTGAATTGAATTATATTATTTATGGGCGATGATGGATGAAATTCCAATTAACACAGGATTTTTTTTTTGAAACACCTTGTAAAGTTGGGTAGATCCTCTTTCACTAGCCTTATTATTTTAGGAGGATTTCTTACTCGCATTGTAGTAGTATTGGGTTTTGACTTAGAAAGATTAGAAATAGTAGATAGTACCCCTGGAGTTGATCTAATCTCATGCTTGGGAATACGCATGATATGACGAGATGGATATGGATTTTGTCTTATTTTGAAAAATAATTTTCCTTTGCAATTTGCAAATCCTAAATTAACCACCATTCGTATTAAGGAAAATTGGCTACTATCTAATGCCAATAAACAACCCATTCCTTCTCCTATAGTACCCTCCACAGATATTCCTTCAAGTAGTTATGATCTCGCTAGATTTAATTTCCATGAGTTTCGCCCTATCTTAGACACTCTTCATCATGACCATGCTTTACATAGATATCTGTTGGAGAAATAGAAATTTTTGTCAGATGAACAATTCCAATATTTACGAGACTATTTTAAGAGTGAAGAGTTGTTTAAGATGATGACTAATTTTACGGATGCTCAAAGGAGGGAATGGAAGATATGAGAAAATTTTAGGGGAATCATAAGACATATTTCAATTGAAATTGATACTATGTATAAGTATTACAGGCACATGGAAAAGAGAAAGAGGTGGTTTCCTATTTTACCTGACTTTGCAGGCTTCCCCGATTATCCCCCTCCTCCACCTTATTAATTTCATCTGGATGATAAATAGTTCAAGTCTAGGGGAAATTGTACATATGCACATATTCATTATTTTCCTTGCATTTCTCAGTTTGCATTTGCATTTTGCTTACTTTATCTCAGTTTTTCTTAATTTGAATTCAGTTCAGTTTTTTTAGTTGGTTTGCTTGCTTAGTTAATTGTTTCTGTGGCATTTGAGTATATCAATTTTTACTTTACTACTGACTTGTCTAATAGTAAAATTTCTAGCACGTTTATTTATAACCTTATGTCTTTGTAATAAATAGTGCTAGTATATTTAGTAAACTATTTTTCTCTATCATTAGTAATATGAAGTGAGCATTGCTTCGTACTAAGAAAATTTAAGGAATGTCCTAATTTAAGGATCTAATTTCACTTTGCTTAAGTTTGGATGGTAGAAAACTCTGAAATAAGTCATGATTCATATAACTTGTTTAGTACTAGAGTTTCCATGGTGATTTCTCAAATTATATTTTGGTTATTAAATGAGACTCGAGTCATGTAAGCTTACTTAGAAAAATTAAAATATCCCTACATTTGTATTTAAAACACAATATATATATATATATATAATAATGTTGTTAGTGGAAACTAGCAAGTTATCCTTTTAAGACTGAGTTAGATTACTGGGGAAATAAATGTTGTATTTCTCTTGACTTCAAGTATGCCTTTGAGACCCTCGGTAGTTTGAGAAAAATGAACCAAGCATGTGGCAGGTAAGTGACTATCACTGGGAACACAAGGAACACAGTTAGATGATTAACTTAACTAGGCCTAGAGATTAAAACTTAAAAAATTTAGGTCACTCATCGCACTGTGCATGAGAACTTATATTTAGACCACACTCAAGTTACTCTATGATCATGCTCACCGATGAAATTAGTTGATGGAATTAGATTGATTAACTAGAGATTATGATATACTATATCGACACATAAGTCTAGATTGTAGAATTTTGCTTGAGAATAAACAAAGATTTAAGTCTGGGGATATGACATGTGCAGATTATATATACGTTTATGCATGTATTGATGCACATTCACTTATATTTCTTGATTGTGATATATGCCATTGCACCCTACTTCATCATTATTTCAACATTATTACTCTCTTTGTTTAGAGATCAACTCTTTCTTTATTTTTATTGATGGGACACATTTTGGAGTGAAAACGGAGCTAAAGCATGTTTCAAAGTGATTCTAGATAAGGAGTAGAATCCAGGTCATGCCCCTTGGCATGGCCATGTACCCTCCAGCATGCAACCAAAGGCAGGCCATGCCCTAAAGGTACGGTCGTACCTCATCACCCAAGAGCAAGCAAGACACGGTTGTGTCCCAAGGCATGGTTGTGCCCCCTCACTAGTAATCATCCACAGGGTGGCCGTGTGAAACTACATGACCATGCCTCCCCAGAGGAGTTGAAGAACACGGTTATGTCATGCCTTGAGGCACAGCCATGCTGTCTCTCCCAAGGAGAACCAGAGGCTGGTTGTGCCTTGAGGCATGGTCACTCGTGCCTCTCCGTCAGATGGCGGCTCATGGTTAGGCCATGCCCCAAGGGCACGGTCGTGACACAGCCCAAGCAGGGGTCATGCCCCTGCCTATATAAGGGGAGTTCTTCCCCCTTTGAAGGGGAGAATGGGATTTCCCCTTGGGGAGACCCACTTGGTTAAGATCCGCTCTTCATCCATGCTCCCATCGACGATCAAAAGTCATTCCCGACATTACATTTACCTTCGGAAGCTAAGGATTGGATCCAAAATCCCTCATCGCATTGGATAAGTGTTCTTCCTCTTTTCTCTTATATTTGAGTAGAAGCTAGTAATCTTAATGTCTTCGGATTTATTTCCTCTTGTTATGGAATAGATCTACCTTATTCTAGGATTAAGGGAGTAATTGTGATGTGTGATTGATATAAACTCTATGAATTTGCCAATTTTCCATTCAAATGATATGTTTATATCTTATTCATGTTTGATTAAATGTGTGTGTGATGTTATTGTGCTTGTATATCATGTTTGATTGAATGGATGTATTAATTGCTCATCCTATAGAGAGGATGCCCTAGATTGTATGACCGAGGGCCCCATGAAATGAGGTATCCCTTTAACCAGACTTTCAAAGGCATCACCTTGAAAGGGAGGGCAATTCTTTACAAGGAAGCATCTAATTAGACTTAATAAATTATCCCTAATCTTATGTTAATAAATGTCCTATGTAATCTAGCGATTGTATAATCGGGGGGCCCTCAGTGACAAAAGGGACTCCTTTAACTAGATTTGCTAGGTTACCTCTTCTACTTAGTGACATCGAATAATAATAGAGGTAACACTCTGATACGACAATCACAGGGAAGTATCAGTATTTGGTTAGACTTCCTATATGAATAAGGATATAGGATGGGAGATGGGAAATTCACAATACATTAATTAGCATTACAACGAAACTGAAATCCTAGAACATCCTTTCTTGACCATCTTCCTCAAATAAATTCTCTTTCTCAATTTATCTTTCCCTTTCTCCCTTTTAGTGCATAAACCTATAAACAATTTGATCATTTAGATAACTCATTATAGTATGTCACTAGTGCTTAATCCAATTCTTGTGAGATCAATATATTTTATTACTTGAGACAAAAATTGTGCACTTGCAGTTGGACAATAGTGTTACATAAATATGACTTTAAATTCTTCAAAGGTCCAAATTGAAGAAGCAGGGAGTCCACTAAACCACCTCTTGGCCGAACCTGAGAGAATGGTTAAGAAAACTCGATACTTGACACCATCAGTATATTTGTGTAATAAGGAAGCGTTCTCAAACTTGCATATGTGATCTTCGGGATCTGTAGTATCATTATACTCCTCAATCTATAATACTTGAAAGTGTTTTGGTAATTCGTCTTGAAGGATGTCTTTTGAGAACGGAGAACCTCGAGGAGCTTTTGAACTGCCAAATTTGAAATTGGCCTCCCTTGGAAAGCCTTGATGAGGGGTTTTACTAGAAGATTCTACAGAGGGTTCTCTAACCACGGACCAATTGTTACCAGAGAAGCAGTTCACTATGTTCGCATTGGCCAAGGTACCTTTTGATGTGCTAGCATAGCTTCAACTGATTGGGATGGTAGTTCGGTTGAAGGATTGCTTGTTGGGGGATGCGAGGGTTGCCCCTTTAACACGGCTTGCACGTCACGACCATCAATTTGTCAAAATCCTCTATCGTCATTCCTGTGACATTAGGCCTTGCAACATCATCCATTTTCATGCTTCAGTTAAGGTCTTAACTCAATGTTCCCACAGACGACGTTAATTTGATCCTGCCCACAACCATCGACGGATAAATCACTAGTGAATTGGCTCAGTTGCCAATTTAATCACCAATTGCCGAATGACATTGAGGATGATGATGTGATTGGGAGCCTGAAAGAAGAGAAATAACAAAAAGACGGTCATAATGATAGCTAGGGGTTTTTTGGTATAGCCACTCTAATGCTCAAGTTAAAACATGAAAAAGATAAATATCAGGGGTTCAATGTATGTAGTGATGCGTATATGTATGCGTATCTTGGAGATTGAAAATGACATCTTTTATAGAGAGAAAGCAGACATTTTCAATCTGTTCCGATCTTCATACGGTCATTATTTAATTCCTTAAATAATGTGAGATTTATTTGTGTTGCTATTTTTTTTCCTAAAATAATCAAGATTGACAGACTCTTTGCTTCTGTTTCGATTCTCATACTGTTATTATTTAATTCCTTAAATAATATAATATTTATTCATACCACTATCTTTCACCTAAAATAATCAATATTTGTGTGATGGTTATTCTTTTCCTGAAATGACACCTTATCCTGCATGGTTGAGGGGTCGGGAGGCCTGAATAGGTATGAAGTCGGGAGGCCCGAGAGGCTATGAAGCTAGGAGATCCAAGTAGCTATGGAGTCAGGGGATCAGAGTAGCTATGGAACCCGGAGACTCGAGTAACTATGGAGCCAGGAGGTCCAAGTAGCTATGGATCCGAGAGGCCCGAGTAGCTACGAAGCCGGGAGACCTGAGTAGCTATGGAGCCAAGAGGCCCGAATATCTAGACACCAATCTGACCTTGGAATCATCTCAATAAATTCACTAGCCTCCTATCCGCGTGACGCCCAGGATCATTACTCGGATCAATAATACTAGTTCTAGTCCCAAGAATACCCCATGAGGCTCTTCTAACAATGCTCTTATAACAAATTGTTCATTGTTTATAGTAACTATCTTGTAATACCTTAACTATATTTTGTTACAAGAAGAATAAGGATTATATAATTAAATCAATCATACAATGCTGTATTAAATGATAAGTATTTAGTACTTAATCATTATGTTTTTTATTTTTATTAATTACATGTATTTACAAATGATTTAAATATACCTTATATTGATCAAGTTATATATTGACAATATTAAAAGAATTAGATTGTTCAATAGTAAAGGAATTTTTTTACAACACTGCCTTATTTTTTTATATAAACAATTTTGTTGTGCAAATTATTCAAAATTTCCCCTATCATCTATTCTATTTATGTGATGCAATTGTTGGCTCTTATTTGATGGTGAGAAAATTTGATGTTGAGTTGGTTGCTAGAGACTAGAGTGGAAGGTGAGATGGGTGCCAAGTCGACCGAATGTACAGAGTTTGATTGCTAAGTCGAATACTTAGGTAGAGGAATGATCTAAACTGCTCGCATAAAGGAAACATCATATGGTGTTTGAGGTTGTCTTTGATAAGGCTCTTCCAATGGTTAACTCATTACATGTGGTGAAAAATGAGAAAGTAGAAGAATGGATAGAATTCAAAAAATCCAGAGTGTAAAAGGTTCACGTTCCATAGTATTTATAAGAGAAATACTTGTGCCCCTAGGGTGTAGTGCAGACGATGAGCGCATGGTATCTCTGGCGTAATGGTCATGGGTCGATTCTCAAGAACTGACGACCTGGGGTTTACCCCGCCATGCGTTTATGGCCTGTGTACCTGCATGAACCTCCCTCCATATCCGTGAGGCCGGCACTAGTGGGACCGCTAAGGTAGCGGATCTACCTTTGTATATATTCGGCAGATTAGAATATTAATAGCATGCATTTGCATGGTATAGAAAATACATTCCATAGTGCATAGCACACATTGTGGAAAATATTATCCTCAACATGCTTTGTGCCCCACAGAAAATATTATCTGCAACGCGCATCGCACGCTACGAATATTATTTTCCACGGCATACGTTGCGAGCTGTGGATAATATTTTTCGTGGCGAGTAAAGCACACTATTAATAACCTAGGACTTTCAACAACTTTTAATTGTGCAACATGCAATACACATTACGAAAAGCAAATTTGTGCATTGTAAAAAGTCATTTTTGGTATAGTGACCCTTAAAATAAATCATAATATTCCTATAAGATAATTATTGTCTTATTTGTCATTCCTAATAACTAGAACTCCCTTTAAAATTTATGGTCAACAAATTGTACATTTCATCATTGCATTAATAACATTGTTTGGTATAATTAACTTACCATTTGAAATGAAAACACAATAAGACGATTGGAAATTAACTTCATTGCATATATATATAACCTAATATACAATGTAACAAGAAAGATGGTCATCATGTTGTAAAAGTAAATAATTGCCATGAAATACAACATGATGAATACAACTCATCAAAAGCTACTAACAAGATCAAAAAGAGGATTCGTTTTGTCATATGTAATATTATTACATTTCTCCCATTTTATCTAAAATTAGCTCCCCTCTGAGAGCAACAGTAGCCCTTTGAGTAGCTCTAGTAACTCTCCAAATCTCACGTTAAATGATGAAATGAGCTTCCTTTCCTATATTATGAGTAGCTTGAGAAATGACATTAGCTATCTCTAGAAAGAAGAGAACTTGCTCTTTGAATCCTCAGGCGGTGAGTACAACTGCAGAAGTAATCAGCACTTCAATAAGAAGTATGAACAATGTGTGTTATTTGATGAACTAGAAAGTTAACGAATTCAACCTTCAAACTATGGAAAATTATACTAATTCAGCAAATATGGGATTAAGTCAACAACTTAAGGTCACCAACAAGTTTCGCCTAGCCCTACAATAGAAATCATACGGTGAGATCCTGCATACTGAAATAAAACTTGAGAGAAATATTAGAGTGAGAATTTTCATTTTTTTAATGCCCAATTCTAAAAAATGTTGGACTAGAATGGCCTTAGCTTGTTCCACTTCCATCCTGGATCTAAAATTTTTTTATCTGTTAGAATATGATAAACATATGTAATAAGTTTTAAATTTATTAATAGGACTCTAGGACCACAAAGATAACTCCTATTTTGTATCCATCCATTATGTATAAAATAAAATCTGAAAAAAAAATGTAATATGTAATGACGGTATCATGATAGAAAGTCTTTTAACCTAAACAAGATAAGAAGAAAAAAAAACTACTTGAGATTTCGTTGAAGATGAATCTTGATGCAAGATACGAAGGAGATGACCTACAAATGAAAACAAAAATTAAAAACTAAAGAAAAATATAGTGGCATAGACTTGCAGTATATACGGCTAGGATCAAAAGAATTTAGATATCTTTAGAATGACATAATATTGTCCACTTTGGGCTTAAGCCCTCATGATTTTACTTTTAGGCTCTACCCAAAATGTTTTATATCAATGGAGATCTTTTCCTTATAAATCTATGATATTTTTCATATATTTTAAATGTGAGACTTTATTTGTAATCTTGTAATCCCCCCTCAAACAAAGGACTACAGTCTTCCCATGTCCGATCCTCGACCTATTAGGTCCCTCTTGATTTAGACATGGGAGCCCCCACTTCTTTTGTTTAAGGTCAATATTCTACTCACATCATTCAATTAAAGTATAGCTCTTGTGCCACATGATTCACAGTCAGCCGATTACTTTCTAGCAGTCTGGGCTCCGTCTGGGCTCCGATTAAACTTTTTGGCAGTCTGGGCTTTGATATCAATTGTTAGAACCAAAAGAATTTAGATATCTTCATAATAACATGATATTATCCACTTTAGGCCTAACCTCTCATGGTTTTGCTCTTGGGCTCTGATACGGATATGAGTATGGGGCAGGGAAGGGATTAAAGGAAAAAGGAGGGGCAATTTGGTCTTTTCATTTGGTGGAGAGTTTTGAGGGTTTAAGGTGACACTGTAGCATGCACGCGGGGGGGGGCTTCGTTTTCTCTCCTCCGCCGCCAACAGAAAAGGCTTCTTCTTCCCACTCCGACGCTGTCGCCGAAGCTGATGCCGACCACCCCCTCCTCTCCTTCTCTTCACCACTGGCCGCTACCATTCCTCCCTTTCCCTCTCTTTCTCTCCGCCGCCAACAGGGCTGCTTCGTGGAGGAAGCCGCCGCCAACAGGGCTGCTTCGTGGAGGAAGCCGCCGCCAACTCCTTCCTCCCTCGGACGTTACTCGCCGGCCGCCTCCTCTGCTTCTCCCTCCGATCATCTCTTCTCCTCACCCACGCGACCCTCTCATCTAATGTCATCGTCGTTTTCTCCAGCGATGCCGCAGCTCCCTCTCCGCCGCCTCCTCCCCGCAGCATCACCGCCGGCAAACCATTGCCCCTCTCCTCCTCCCCGTGTGTCTCTGCTACCGGATCGATAGCCTCTCTCCCTCCGCCTCGCGACGTCGCCGCTAGACGCACGCCGCCGGCTTTCTCCTCACCAGCAGCAACCTCCAGCCGCCACCAGGGAGGAAGAAGGGAGTTTTTCTCCCACTTGTGCTGCCGCTACCGGACTGGCCTTGCCGCTTCCAAGCACATCTCGCCGTTGGCCACCCTTCCTCTCCCTCATCTCCTCGCGGGGCCACCTCCACAGCATATGTTCCGACGCCAGCATCAGCCAGCTCCGACCAGCTCCTTTCCTTTCCCAGGCCAGCATCGCTGACGGGCCACAACCCCTCTCCCCTTTCCTCTCTCCTTCCCCATTGTCGTGTATAGCGTTTCACAGTACAAGCATCCTCTCCTGCCGAGGTGTGCGGCGCCTCGCGCTGCCTCCGACGTCTACTACTCATTATCGCATGCGATTCATCTTCATCGAGGTGGTCGGCTTCCAATCCATCCCACGGAAAGCATATGAAGCCGAGCCGATATTCGATATACGCTATCATACATGCCCAATCTCGATCTGATGTCCGATCTGCTCCTGTCATACGATTCCGATGTTGACCGGGCCTTCGAGCTCTCGTTGTCATTATATTTTGTCCTGATTGGTGTGATGCTTCATGTCCAGGCCTAGGCGCCTATATAGTGTCCCGACCTGCATGCCGATCTAGTGTCCCGGCCTGCGTGCCAGCTCCGACCAGCTCCTTTCCTTTCCCAGGCCAGCATCGCTGACGGGCCACAACCCCTCTCCCCTTTCCTCTCTCCTTCCCCATTGTCGTGTATAGCGTTTCACAGTACAAGCATCCTCTCCTGCCGAGGTGTGCGGCGCCTCGCGCTGCCTCCGACGTCTACTGCTCATTATCGCGTGCGATTCATCTTCATCGAGGCGGTTGGCTTCCAATCCATCCCACGGAAAGCATACGAAGCCGAGCCGATATTCGATATACGCTATCATACATGCCCAATCTCGATCTGATGTCCGATCTGCTCCTGTCATACGATTCCGATGTTGACCGGGCCTTCGAGCTCTCGTTGTCATTATATTTTGTCCTGATTGGTGTGATGCTTCATGTCCAGGCCTAGGCGCCTATATAGTGTCCCGGCCTGCGTGCCGATCTAGTGTCCCGGCCTGCGTGCCGGTCTCGTTTCCCGGCCTGCGTGCCGGTCTCGTTTTCCGACCTGCGTGTCGATCTCGTGTTCAGGCCTACGTGCCGCTAATACCCCCGGCCTGCGTGCCGGTGTTTTATCCCGACCTCCTCGTCGTCAGATCCAGCTATACAGCCTGATCGGCGTCATCCACTCTTCCGGGTCGCGACAACTAGAGCCGCGTCCCATCCGAGGGCGCCCCCCTGGGCCAGGGTATGTTCCTCGTTCATATTTCAGATGCATTTTCATTATTTTATGGTTTAGTCTAGTACTCATATATTCGTTGGATCTGCCTCGAGTATCGGGGTACCGGGGGCCGGGTCAACCCGGTCGCTGGATGCAGGTAGCGTTGACCAGAGGACTTTTGAAGATTTGGTCAACACGGGAGCCATCTCAGCACACCCCCCTCCGGGACGTCGCGATTCAGTCAACATTTCATCCACCTCACCCGACAGTCCGTCTGACGTAGCTTCCGGACCAGATCAATTTGGCGCCGTCTGTGGGAACACAACAACCTATTCCGGAACGTCAAGATGGACAACGTCGGGAGGTTCTCTGCCATTATCACAATTTCGGAAGATTTCGATGCATATATTATATTCTATCCTCACTCCACCGATATTCGGGAGTCGAGGGATCGAGTGGAGCTTCAGCTGGCTGACAGGTTAGTTTTTCCGTTATGTTTTTTCCCTGATTCCATGGGTATTCGGGAGTTAAGGGACCGAGACAAACCCTTAGTCGGTTGGCACGACTCCCCGATCAGGTACGATTACAAGCTCTGCTCTCTCTTTACGATTATAGGAACTGCTATATTTCTCTGATAAAAGAGTAAGAGCCTAGTTCCTTGATCAAAGACTAGAGCCTTCAATTTCTGATCGGACACTTAGGGGCCCAACTCCCCGCTCATACACTTGGGACACAGCTCCCCGATCATAGACTTGCAGTACCACTTTCCGATCAGGGTCTAGGGGCCTCGCTCTTTGATTACAGGCTAGAGATCTTACTCTCCGATCAGGGACCAAGGGCTCAGCTCCCCGATCAGGTGTATTATAGGCTCCGTACCCTTCGCCGTGAGGCTCTGCATCCTTTTACTGCTACAGGCTCTGCACCCTTCGCCATGAGGCTCTGCATCCTTTTACTGCTACGGGCCCTGCACCCTTCACCGCTCTGCTTCCTTCAACCACGGTGCTCTGCTTACCTCTACTTTTATGAAATCTGCTCCCCTATATTACCATGGGTTTCATTCTCTTTGACGGTCGAGGCTCATATTATCATCTTCTCCCCTCGCTCCACGGGTATTCGGGAGTTGAGGGATCGAGACAGATCCGCAGTCGGTTGGCACCACACCGCTGTCAGGTATGACATAAGATTTATTTCCTTATGCTGCTACATGCTTCGCTTTTACTAGCTTCAAAGCTTATCCTTCCCCGTTCGGGGTTGAGTGGTTTTCACTGGTCTCAGACCAGCTTATTGGATTTCATATTTCCCCCGTTTGGGGTTGAGCGATTGTCACTGGTCTCAGACCAGCTTATTGGATTTCATATCTCCCTCGTTCGAGGTTGAGCGATAGTCACTGGTCTCAGACTAGCTTATTGAATTTCTTATCTCCCCCGTTCAAGGTCGAGTCATCGCCACCGGTAGCGGACCGAAGTATTATTACTGGTCTCGGACCAGCGCCATCGCCACCGGTCTTGGACCGAGTATCGTCCTCGGACCCATCGCCACCGGCCCCTGACCGGAGTATCCGAACTCGCCTCGGTCACGAATTATAAGTGAGCTCGCTCTCGCGCCAACGACCTTCGGTCGGCTCCCCACGAGAATCAAAGTGAGCCCTCTCACGTGACCTTCGGTCGGTAGCCCACTCTCGCCTCGGTCACGAGTTATAAGTGAGCTCGCTCTCACGCCCAACGACCTTCGGTCGGCTCCCATCGAGAATCAAAGTGAGCTGCTCACGCCCAATGAGTCGATAGCCTGCGACTCTCGCCTCGGCGAGTTATAAGTGAGCTCGCTCTCACGCCCAACGACCTTCCGGCTCCCATGAGAATCAAAAGTGAGCTCGTGCTCACACCCAACGGTCGGTGGCCCAGAACTCTCGCCTCGGTCACGAGTTATAAGTGAGCTCGCTCTCACGACCTTTCAGGTCGGCTCCCATGCGAGAATCAAAAGTGAGCCCTGTGCTCACGCCCAACGACCTTTTAGGTCGGTTGTCCCAGACTCTCACCTCAGTGCGAGTTATAAGTGAGCTCTGCTCTCACGCCCAACAACCTTTCAGGTCAGCTCCCATGCGAGAATTAAAAGTGAGCTCTGTTCTCACGCCCAACGACCTTTCAGGTCGGTAGTCCCAGACTTCTGACGGTCATGGCTCAGATTATTCTCTTCTCCCCTTGCTCCCCGGGTATTTGGGAGTTGAGGGACCGAGACGGATCCTCAGTCGGTTGACATCACTTTGTGATCAGGTATGATAAAGGTTCTGTCCCTTTATATTGCTACAGGTTTCGTTTCTATGGGCTTCAAGGCTTATCCTCACCCGTTCGGGGTTGAGCTATTACCACCAGTCTCGGACCAGAGTATTACTACCGGTCTCGGATCAGAGTATCATTAACGATCTCTCGGTCAGGCGGTCAGACCAATTCCCAGTCAGTCTTCCAGACAAATTTCCGGTCAGGCTTTCAGACAAATTCCCGATCGGGCTATCAGACAAATTCCCGGTCGGGCTTCTAGACCAAGCCCTGGTCAGACCTTCAGATCAATTCGTAGTCAGGCCTCCAAACTGCTTCTTTGTCAGGCCCTCAGATTGTTTCTGGGTCAAGTCTCCAGATCGAGTACTGGTCAGGCCTCCAGAGCACCTCCTGGTCGGGGTCCCTGACTCTCGCCCCGATGCGAGTTATAAGTGAACTATGCTCTCACGCCTCCAGACTCTCGCCCTAGTGCGAGTTATAAGTGAGTTCTGCTCTCACGCCCAACGACCTTTCGGTCGGAACTCATCGCTCTGCTCGCAGCTCTGCCTGACACTCACCGCACTCGCTCTACTCACTTGTCGCTATGCCCGGCACCCATTATACTCACTCTGCTCGCTGCTCTGCACGACACTCGGCTCCCACGTTCCGCTCTCATCATGCACACTTCGCCGCCCTGCTCGGTACTCATCATGCACGCTTCGCCGCTCTGCTCGGGACTCATCCTTAACGCTTCGCTTACCGCTGTCGCTCGGTCGGCACCCGCTCAGTCGACACTCGCTCAGTCGACACTCGCTCGGTCAGCACTCACTCGGTCGACACCCGCTCAGTCGACACTCGCTCAGTCGACACTCACTCGGTCAGCACTCGCTCGGTCGGCACCCGCTTAGTCGATACTCGCTCAGTCGGCACTCGCTCGGTTGCCTGCTCAGCTTTCCCCATCCCCTGATCAGCTCAGCATCGCCACAGCTACTCATTCGACGTCATATGACATACCCGCGATATGACTCTGCATTCAGTGGCGATTCTTTGTTTTAGTTGGATGGGCTTAGTCAGTCGGACTTGCGCCTCCTTCGACTAGACTTGAGGGGGAGGCTTGTGATATGGATATGAGTATGGGGCAGGGAAGGGATTAAAGGAAAAAGGAGGGGCAATTTGGTCTTTTCATTTGGTGGAGAGTTTTGAGGGTTTAAGGTGACATTGTAGCATGCACGGAGGGAGAAGGGGGGCTTCGTTTTCTCTCCGCCGCCGCCAACAGAAAAGGCTTCTTCTTCCCTCTCCGACGTTGTCGCCGGAGCTGATGCCGGCCACCCCCTCCTCTCCACTCCTCTCCTTCTCTTCACCACTGGCCGCTACCATTCCTCCCTTTCCCTCTCTTTCTCTCCGCCGCCAACAGGGCTGCTTCGTGGAGGAAGCCGCCGCCAACTCCTTCCTCCCTCGGACGTTGCTCGCCGGCGCCGGCCGCCTCCTCTGCTTCTCCCTCCGATCATCTCTTCTCCTCACCCACGCGACCCTCGCCTCGAATGTCACCGTCATTTTCTCCAGCGATGCCGCAGCTCCCTCTCCGCCTCCTCGCTGCGCCGCCGCCGCCTCCTCCCCGCTGCATCACCGCCGGCAGACCATTGCCCCTCTCCTCCTCCCCGTGTGTCTTTGCTACCGGATCGATAGCCTCTCTCCCTCCGCCACGCGACGTCGCCGCTAGACGCACGCCGCCAGCTTTCTCCTCACCGGCAGCAACCTCCAGCCGCCACCAGGGAGGAAGAAGGGAGTTTTTCTCCCACTTGTGCCGCCGCTACCGGACTGGCCTTGCCGCTTCCAAGCACATCTCGCCATTGGCCACCCTTCCTCTCCACTCCTCTCCTTCTCTTCACCACTGGCCGCTACCATTCCTCCCTTTCCCTCTCTTTCTCTCCGCCGCCAACAGGGCTGCTTCGTGGAGGAAGCCGCCGCCAACTCCTTCCTCCCTCGGACGTTGCTCGCCGGCGCCGGCCGCCTCCTCTGCTTCTCCCTCCGATCATCTCTTCTCCTCACCCACGCGACCCTCGCCTCGAATGTCACCGTCGTTTTCTCCAGCGATACCGCAGCTCCCTCTCCGCCTTCTCGCTGCGCCGCCGCCGCCTCCTCCCCGCTGCATCACCGCCGGCAGACCATTGCCCCTCTCCTCCTCCCCGTGTGTCTCTGCTACCGGATCGATAGCCTCTCTCCCTCCGCCTCGCGACGTCGCCACTAGACGCACACCGCCAGCTTTCTCCACTGGCGAGCCTCCGAGCCACCGGAGTATTTCTCCTTCGGGGGGTGGTTGCATTTCGGCTCGTGTGCTTATGTTGTACCCTTCTCTCTCTCTCATCTCGTCCCGGCCACCTCATAGATTGTTCCGACATCGTGCCAGCTCCGACCAGCTCCTTTCCTTTCCCAGGCCAGCATCGCTGACGGGCCACAGCCCCTCTCCCCTTTCCTCTCTCCTTCCCCATTGTAGTGTATAGCATTTCACAGTACAAGCATCCTCTCCTGCCGAGGTGTGCGGCGCCTCGCGCTGCCTCCGACGTCTACTGCTCATTATCGCGTGCGATTCATCTTCATCGAGGCGGTTGGCTTCCAATCCATCCCACGGAAAGCATACGAAGCCGAGCCGATATTCGATATACGCTATCATACATGCCCAATCTCGATCTGATGTCAGATCTGCTCCTGTCATACGATTCCGATGTTGACCGGGCCTTCGAGCTCTCGTTGTCATTATATTTTGTCCTGATTGGTGTGATGCTTCATGTCCAGGCCTAGGCGCCTATATAGTGTCCCGGCCTGCGTGCCGATCTAGTGTCCCGGCCTGCGTGCCGGTCTCGTTTCCCGGCCTGCGTGCCGGTCTCGTTTCCCGACCCGCGTGTCGATCTCATGTTCAGGCCTGTGTGCCGCTAATACCCCCGGCCTGCGTGCCAGTGTTTTATCCCGACCTGCAGCTCGTCTTCCGAGCCCGTGCCACGTTCAGCTCCTCGTCGTCAGATCTAGCTATACAGCCTGATCGGAGTCATCTACTCTTCCGGGTCGCGACAACTCGAGCCGCGTCCCATCCGAGGGCGCCCCCCTGGGCCAGGGTATGTTCCTCGTTCATATTTCAGATGCATTTTCATTATTTTATGGTTTAGTCTGGTACTCATATATTCGTTGGATCTGCCTCGAGTATCGGGGTACCGGGGGTCGGGTCAATCCGGTCGCTGGATGCAGGTAGCGTTGACCAGAGGACTTTTGAAGATTTGGTCAACACGGGAGCCATCTCAGCACACCCCCCTCCGGGACGTCGCGATTCAGTCAACATTTCATTCACCTCACCCGACGGTCCGTCTGACGCAGCTTCCGGACCGGATCAGGCTCAATTCAAAAGGTCTCATACAAATGGAGATATTTTTCCCTTATAAATCTATGATTTTTTTCATATATTTTTAATATGGGACTTTGTTTGCAACCTTACAACCCAACATATACCTATTGATAATTATTCTGGATAAAAAAAAACTAACTAGTGAATAGAATTGGTACAACCCTCAAAAACTTAATGTAAACTTTTTGTTTTGATCAAATTTGTTTCAAATCTTGGGACATGTTTAGCAACTAATCCTAGGATGTCTTGCTTACTTTTGTTTCTTGTTCATTGTTTTTTATATACATGTTTCTAAACTATCTTAACTACTAGTTTCAGACCTCAACTTTTAGTAAATCAACACTACAAATAGCTAGCGATTTCTTTTGTTTTACTTATACCATAGATTTCTCCTGCATTACAAAACTGTATTAGTAGGGTTGGTCTTTCAAAGCTGATAGTGCCTATTATTTGGCAACATATGTAAAACAAAAGAATATTATACTTGAGTATCCAGAAGCACAGTGCCATCATTGGCAACATATGTAGATCTTGAAACCTTAAAAAAAAAAAAAAATCTTGAAATCATACCCATCCTTAAATACCATGAAACCTCACTTAATCCAATCCCAATCCCACAAAAATGATAAAAAAAATAGTTGATCCTTGCCATTGTTGACACAATAGCAGCTACTTTGCTGCTTGGTGGGGCAGCCACCGCTCGGGAGGCTGCCTCACCAGTTCACTAGCAGTGCGACTGTCGACCGGCCGTGTCGACTTTTTTTTTTTTTTTTTTTTTTTTTTTTTTTTTTGTTGAATAGGAAATAAAGGTTTAGGATTAAGGGTTACCTTGAACTTCCTAACTTGGTGTGGAGTGCGGTGGCAAGGGAAGAAGCCGAAGTTGGACACACTCTAAGAGCCTATGATGATTTGCGCTAGAGAGACAACGCCATTGTCACACTGGAAGAAGTCAGGCTTAGGCAAAAAAAAAAAAAAACTTTTATTGGAAAAAAAGGAAGTCAATATTTTTAGCTGTCCGAAATATTTTAATTGGGAATGAATTCTAAATCCACTTGTTTAATTAAGTTTTATCATTCTAAATTATTTAGGAATAATTTTAAATTTTTTATTCTCAAATCTATTAACCAAATATCTTATATTTCTATTATTTCATTTCTCGTTATCAAATCTCTAAATTAAATGCCCCCTCAATTGATTGCTATGGAGTATCACTGTAGCAATCTATCCCTAAACTCGGAAAAGGGGGTTTAATGATATTTGTTACATATAATTTTGAATAATCAATGGATGCTACTGTTATTGCAATCAATCCATTGATGTTCTTATTGTTGCTACGAATAAAACACATCCGCTGATTGAATGTAACCGAACCTGTATTGGGGGTGGTGTATCTAGTTGAGTGTGTGTTTTGATAAACTAGAATGCTTCTAATAAGTATTGTTTATCCGTCAAAGACCAATTATTACTATTAATTCCATAAGTTTATACACAAAATTCTCAAGATATAACGAATTATGAATTGTAGCGATGACTGCCCTTCCTGCAATCAGTAGGCTTCCAAGCCGAAGAGAATTCCGGCGTGCTTCTTGCCGTCGTCCTCCATGAAGAAGAGTTCCTTCATCCGCCTGAACGCCTGCCAAGTTAGCAAACTGTCGGACCCCGCCTGGTGGCATCGGCCAACCGCCCGGTCCACCTGGAGCGTGGTCGCCACCCGTTCCAGCCCTCCGTACAAGCTGCCGCAGAATCTCATCATGTGCTTCATGTCGAACACCCTGTCCCCGAAGAAGACCCCGACCAGCCCCATGAACTCCTGCAGGCTCCTCGGCAGCTTGCCCCGCGTGAGGATCTTGATCAGGTAGCCGAAGTCGTAGGCGCTGTGGAAGGTCACCCAGGCCACGGCCGAGTCGTTGCACACCAAGCCGGAGGACATGAGAAGCTCGGCGAAGCGGCGGGAGTCGATACCCCTCGCCCGGTTCTTCTCGAAGTCGATCCCGTTCGCCTCGAGGAGCTCGATGGACTCCGGGGCGTGGAGGTCGCGGCGGGGGTCGAAGTCGCGGAAGTTGAACTCCCAGAGGTAGCGGATCGCTCCGCCGCCGCTTCCGAGGTCCGGGAGGTTGCCGGCGGAGTCGGAGAGCGTCAGGCCGACCTGGATCAGGTGGAGGGCGTCGACGTTGGCCTTGAGGACGGCGTAACGCTCGCTGGCTGTTAGCGCCGCTGGGTGCTTGCGGGGACGGTGAATCACGCCGGGGAATTCAGTGTCCATGGAGGCGAAGGGGAAGCGCTCCACGGCTTCGCGGATGAGATCAAATTCGGCTTCGAGGTTGTCCGACCAGACGGAGCGGATCTGGAGCTGGACTGGTTCGCCGCCGGAGACCGACTTGTGCGATTCTACCGAAGGCATCTTCGATCTTCGAGATTGGTTTCGGTGATCAGCGGGAGGAAGGATGTCGTATTTATAGGGAGACGAAAGCAAGGCGAAGGGTGGTTCAGAGAAGGACGGACGGCGGCTGCCGAATCTAAGATCACATCCTGGCCATTGATTAGTGGACTCCTCTCGGCGAAACCGTCGCTCAGTCAAGTATGCACTGCGACCAGGCGGCGAATAAGAGCCTTTGGTGAGGATTGGATGTACGTTTTAGAACAGGAACTAGAAGAGAATATGGCATATGTGATGAGATTCTTGACCCGCCTCATATATATGTTGTGACACATCAGGATTTTCTTCCTCTGTGTTTGGATGAAACAGCCGAGCGCAGCAGCAAGGAGTGCATGAGCGTGGAAAGCGTGTTCAGATAAGTGAGTGGGCGACTAATTTTCGATTTGATCCCTCAAATTTTCATAAAGGACGATATTCACATTTGACTAAAAAAGAATAATATCAGCGTTGAAACTTAGCATAATAATGTGACAACACTTCGCTGAAATATTGAAATGGGGAAAAAGATAATTAAAAGGATTATAATGAAATTTTGCATTTCACTAAATGCGTTAAGATGATGAGGCGTGGAAACGACAAGCAATAGCAATAGTGACCGGGCTTGTCCGTTCGTCATCTCCATAGTTTATTTTAGATTAACAAGATTAAAATGAATCACGCCACGTTAACTAAGCTATAGATTGATCGTGAGTTGACCGGATTTATAATGACGACCAAGTCTTGGTGATCCAGTCCACAATGGCTTGCCACTTAATTAATAATAGTTGACCGTAACATTTACTCTCACGCTTCCTCTCACCATCCTTCTGGAAAGTCAAGTCCTCCTCCGTGAGTCGGACAATTAAGTCAACGTCACATACACAGGTCAATCGGTAACGGAAGCTCAATGTTCGGCGTCTTACTCGTAAATCTGTGTCTCTGTGACCGTGCACAGAGCGGGACAAGACGTCGTTGGGATCGGAAAATATAGAGAAATTTTATATATGGTATATATATGGATTATATTAAAACTTATATATTAAAAATTCCAGTGCGATACGCGATTTAGAATCACCCTTTCCACAACTCCGGATCTATTTTGTCGCAGCATTGTACTAGTAAAACCTCCGATCTTTAGTGACTATGTAAAATATCGAAAATGGTGAATAATGATAACGGAATTTTTAAAAAATTTTAGAAATTTTCTGGAAATTTTTCTAAAATCGTATGGACGAGTTTACGGGGATTAAACTGAGTGCGGGGAAAATCTGTTTAGGTTATCCATTTAATGAGAAAAATTTTATTTATTTATTTATTTTCTTTTCTTGTTACTGTGCCCTCACCCCTTCCTCTTCGACGCTGCGTGCCCGAGTCTTCTTCCCCGCCGACGCTGTGCCCTAATCGCAAGCAGCGGTTTCTTCTCCCCTCTTCTCGTCTTCTTCCTCACTGAGCCCTTCTTCCGATCTCACTGTCTCCTCCGCCCGAAGCTAGGCCGCCGGTGACGAGAGCCACCCTTTCCTCTCTTCTGATCCGCGCACCGATCACCGGCCACTGGAATCCAGCGCTGTCGCCTGTGCCCTAGCACATCGCCCACCGCTGTTCCCTAGATCTGAGCCGTACCGTTGACACCCTCTTCCTCTCTTCTCCTTTCTTGTCCAAGCGTCGGCGACGCGCAAACCGCTCACCACCGGCCGCCTCCTTTGTGCTAGCCGCTATGAGTCACTCGACCTCTCCCTCTCCTGGTCACGGTCAACAAGAGCTCGCCAGAAGGAAGGATCAGCACCACCATTGCGTCTCTGCCCTAGCGAAGGTAGCCGATCCTTTCCTTTGCCCTAGATTTCCTCTTATTGCCGGATCCGAACCCTAGCTCCGCTAGGTTTGGTTGTGGTCAGCCTACCAGACAGGTAATTCTTCCTACTATAACCTGATATGGAATACTTCTGTTGATTCTTTCTTAGCGAATTCAACAGTAGCTTGTGGTGTCTGCAACCAACGATCTCCAGCAGCGGCTACTCCCTTCGGCGGCACTATCCCTAGGTGTGGATCAATAACCGCTGTGAATTGAGGTAAGGTATAGGGTTTTGATCATGTTGTCGATGATTGATAGATAGGTTAATAACTAACGTTAACCTAGGTACATGTGTTGAATTAGGGCTAAATTGGGTAAGATGTTATGATTGATTATGCTTATTGCAAGTCCTAATTCGACTGGATTAGTTAGAATCGATTAAGGAGTTAGATGATCAAATTAGGGTTTATAATTGGATCTGGATTTATGTTAGCTTCTCGAGGATTTGATTTAGCTAATTTATTTATATGTAATTAGCTAAATCTGAATACCATGTATTACAGGACTCTGATTCGAGACGAGCGTTTTGACGTTGGATTTGACTGGATTGGACCTGCTATTGGAGGTGGGTACCTTGACTTATCTTTGATAATGTCATGTTGATATGTTTAGTAGGTTATAATATTTAGTAATGATTATGTTCGTCTTTGCTTTGGTTGGTCACTACCCGATACCTGTTACATGCTTGTTTCGTTTACTTATTATGCACTTCATGATAGTACCTACCTGATTATACATGCTTATTGGAGTAGTGACACAACCATGTGTTTATTATATTCAGGATCTAGGTTTTTATACCTTATATGGTCTGTGTACCTTTGATTTGGTTCATTGTCCTATAGTACACATTTGATATATATATGGATATTGCTATGTTGTTCAGGATATTGTCATGCTTAGTGTCATGCATCATTCGCATGATTGCATGCTGCGCGATAGTCTACTCCATTATTGTTGAGCACATCGCCAGTTTCATCTCTGTCGGTGCTCCGTTGGTTCGCTCATGGGTAACATGATGTAGTGTGGTAGCACGTCAGTTTGCTCGATGGTGCTCTGCTCGGATGCTCATGGGTAGTGTACTGCAGCGTGGTAGCACGCCGGGATCCCTCCCCGTCATCGTGTACCGGAAGATGAGAGCATTGATCTCCCCCACTTATAATTTGGGGTAGGAGGATATGTGTACTCCGACAGCATCTCGTCCACTCGGTCACTCATCAGGAGTAGTGATATCAGAGTGCACGGTTGTCACAGCCCTACCCACTCGGTCTCACCATCGTGTGTGAGATGGATGACTAGCGTCAAGGGTGATCAGGACCCATCATTGGCATCATATGCATTGATGCATTTACTGATTGTGTTTGTTGCACTTATATGCTGCATTTGGATGGATGCATTTGTTTGACATGCATACAGGATTTATGATACTCTCGGTCTGACGACCTGATTATTCTGATAGGAGGCCCTGGTGAGTACAGTTCCCTTGAGCCCTTTTCTATTGTGCATTTTCCAGCTTTTGTACAGGAAACTGTACCCCATAATTATTACTATTTGTTATAGTTTACTATACATGTCAACTAGGTATCTGCTGAGTTGTTGAACTCACCTCCGTGGACACTATTTTTTTCAGGTACCAGGTTGTTTATGGAGTCGCTTGGAGTATCCTGCCTGCCGGTTCCCACATCACATCAGAAGACCTGTCTCCGCTTTGTGAAATACCTCTATCTGAGATAATGTTCATTCCAATTGTATTGAAGACAACATGAAAATATCATAGTCAACTACCCCTTCTGATTGTGCAACTTCAACTGTATGTGGAATGGTGATTATTTCACTATCAGTTGCATCAGTAGTTACCATATTATGATCATCAATATTCTCCTCAAATGATATTTCCCTAACTTTATAACTCCCACCATCCTTGATAAATTTAGCATTAACCATCTCTAAAAAGGATATACTCAAAGGGTTGTAACCTCTTGAATTTTTAGAGTACCCTATAAAATGACAGCTAACCATTCTGGAGTCCAATTTCCTTTTGTTAGGTCTAGCCTTAGCTGGACAACTCTAGACATGTATATGTCTAAGACTATGTGCTCTACCTATCAACAACTCGTATGTGGTTTTTATTATCACCTTATTAGGAACTCTATTGAATAAGTAAATCACAGTCTTCAGTGCTTCACCCCACAAAGACTCTAGTAGAGAAGAAAATACAATCATACTTCTCACCATATCTTTTAGGGTCTGATTTCATTGCTCGACTGCACCATTCTACTGAGGAGTCCTAGGCATGTTATATTGCACCACAATTTTACACTTTGTAAGGTAATCCACAAATGGCCTAGGATGTTGTTCACCTTATCTGTTAAATCTATCATAGTATTCACCACCACGATATGATCTTACGACCTTAATCTTCTTACCAAGTTGATTTTTCAACTTCAGCTTTGAAAATTTTCAACATATCCAAAGATTGCAACTTTTCATGAATAAGGTACAAGTATTTATATCAAGAATAGTCGTCTATAAAGTTTATAAAATATGGTTGACCATTCCAAGAAGACTTAGGGAATAGTCCACATATATCTGTATGTATAAACTCTAAGATGTTATTACTCCACCCTGAACCTTTAGTACTCTTGTTAGTCATTTTCCCTTTGATACACTCAATGTAGATTCTAAAATTTGACATATCAAGGGAATCTAGAATTTCTAGTGACATTAACCTCTTTAGGCGTTATTTAGATATGTATTCTAAATGTCTATGCCACAACATGGATGAATTCTCATTTGTCACACTATGCTTCACACCTACACTATCCATCATAATATTATCTATATGAGTTTTAGTGTACAATTTGTATAGTTTGTTAATCAAGGGGCCAATCCCACACAAGATAGAATTTCAAAAAATATTGAACTTTTCGTTTCTAAATGAATAAGTGTATCTAGATTTGTCCAAACATGAAATAGAAATTAAGTTTCATCTAAATGACATCACTACAAATGTATTTTTTAAATTCAAAGTGCTCTCTAAACAAACTCTAAAGATACTCATTGTCTCTACTTTTGACTTCTTGTTAGTTCCCATATAGATGAATCATTCAGTATTAACTAGCATTTGACTCCTGAGGCAATCATACATAGTTACACTTATGTGAGTAGTTGCATCAATATCTATCTACCAAGTATTATTAGATACAGTAGCTAAGTTAACTTCTGAACTAACAAAGTTCAAAAGTTTACCTTATTTGACACACCAGTTGACATATGTGGGGCATGTTGGATCAAATCGCTAGAGGGAAGTGAATAGCGCTTGTGGCTTTTTCACGTTTTTAAAAATACGAGTAAAGAGAAAATGCAGCGAAAAGAAAGAAAGAGACAAAGAAGAGAAACAATGCTAACAAATTATTTTTACTTGGTTCGAAACATATAACAACTCTTACTCCAAGGCCCACGATAATCAATCGCTTTTGTTGGGCAATCCACTAATATATCCAAATAATTATAAGTGAGGAATGACAATGAATGAAAAACTATAACTGAAATTATACCGATAACAATAGATTTGAATATTTGAGCTTTCGGTCGTCGAAGTAGCATTACAGCATTATAAAGTCATTTTCGGAGCAACGTGTAAGAGAGAAAATAATTAGAATTGATGTCCTTGAGGTGCTAGTCGAGCCCTCCTTTTATAGCCCTGTCCAAGTGCTTGGAACGATCGCAAGCACCCCCACGAGGTTGATGCGGTGTGCTCTCATCAAAACTTTATCCGATGAACTTTATCCATCTCTAGGCACCTAGACCTGTCCGGGCGCCTGAATTGTGACATATGATGGCTAATCAGTGTGTATGTTGGTCAATCAGCATGTGCCACCTCAGTGCCTACTAGTTGCCAGCTTGATTCCTTCCCAGGCGCCTAGACCCAGTCCAGGTGCCTGGACCGCCTTTTTCCAGCCACCTTCCAACTTCATTATAATGCATCACAGAGTTAGAAAAAGAAAAACATAATATAATTTGGACAATCTCAGGACTGTCTAGTTCTGACTTTAGATTTTTCGTAAAACCCTAGGTAAAACCAACACCTACTGTTCTCACTACAGGGAATGTGTCCTCACCTACTCCTCTCGGGAGAGTGTACCTGATGCCAAATTGATCCTCCAAACTATTTGGGCTTTTACTCAACATCCGAAACTTCAGAACTTTTTGCTGGACATTCGATCCCTGACCCGCCTAGTCTTCCACTTGGAGTTGGCTACCTCTAGGACTTTCACCTACTATCCTAGACTCGTAGGATTTTTCACCTGAAGTCCTCGACCTACTAAGACTTTCCACCCAATCCCTCAGACCAAGACTTCCTTGCCTAACCACAACTAGGATTTTCCACCTGTCTAATATTCACTAGGACTTTACCTTGCCTAAGCTCCCTTAAGACTTTCTTACACACTCAGTCAAGCATATTAGAACCACAATAATACTTGACTTTGAACCTTATGCCAATATCAAAATTCAAGTTTAATCATCAAGTGTTGTTGGTGAGGGAAGCATCCGACGATCGAACCTAAGTTTTGATAATGACAAAGAGTTCAAAGTTAAGTTGTTTTGTGATCTAACAGTTTGAATGAGCTTGCAGGAAAGTCCTAAGTGTATTTAGGCAAAAGTCCTAGCTGCGGTTAGACAGGTGGAAAATCCTAAGGGATGGTAACCCTAGGTCATATGGGGTGGTAACCTTATGCGGAAAGTCTTGGTGGGTTGAGAGCTTCAGGCAAAAGTCCTAGGGGATGGTAACCCTAGGTGGAAAGTCCTGGTGTCATGAACCAGGTGAAAGACTGGATGGGTCGGGGAGCGGGCGTCCAGCAGAAAGTCCGGAAGCATCTAGCGCCGAGCAAAAGTTCATTTGATTTGGAGGATCGTGCTGGCAACAGGTAAATCTCCTGAGTGGAGTAGGTGAGGACGCGTTCCCCACAGAGGAAACAGTAGGCGTCGGGTCGACCTAGGGTTTCCGGTCGGAAATCCAAAGTCAGACCCGGACAGTCCGGAGACTGTTAATATTTTATTTATGACTATTATGTGCTAACTTTGTTTTGCAGAGTATGTGTTTTGGACTAACACATTTTGCAGGAACAAAGAAGTAACCTTAAGCCTCGGATGAACAGTGCCCGAGGCGCCTCCATGGAGCTTGGAGGCACCTCAGGTGCAAGGCTGAAGGGAGCTGCGCAGCAGGCCTGGAGGCGCCTCAGACTGAGCTGGAGGCGCCTTGGACCAGAGCTTGGAGGTGCCTTGGAGTGGCTTGGAAGCGCCTTCGAGTGGATGAGGTGCGACATGTTCTATGCTGATCCACGCGGGCAACTCGGGAGGCTTGGAGGCGCCTTGGATGGTGTTGGAGGCGCCTCTAACAGTGCATAAAAGGAGGTCTCGAGGCAACACTCAAGACAACAAGTTCTAAGTGCTTCTACTACGATGTGCTGCTCCAAAAGACGCTTTGAAGTGCTGTTATAAGTCCCAGACGACCCGGAGCTCCGAGATTTCGATTCTGTCGTCGGTATAATTGTTTTTCATTATTGCACTTATTGTAATACATATTTGTACTCTCTTTTACGCGATATAGTTGTTGCCCATAGAAAGCGATCATCGATCGCGGGCCTTGGAGTAGGAGTCACCCTAGGCTCTAAACCAAGTAAAACCTTGGTGTCGTTTGTGTGATTGCTTATTTCTTTCATTATTTCCTCTTCATTACTCAATACGTTTTTAATTTCAAAATGCGTGAAAAAGCCGCGAGCGCTATTCACCCCCCTCAAACGCTTTCGATCCAACAATTGGTGTCAGAGCGGGGTAGCTTTGATTTGGTGCAACCACCAATCAAGCAATTTTTTTCATGATGTTTTCAATTTTTCGGAGTTAATTGGAATTAGTATAGTTGCTACATTCCAATTATTTATCTATTCGAATCACTTTTGCTCGAAGTCGGTGCAACACCACTCGAGTTCATTATTATTATCTTCATACCGCACTGTTAATCCAGGATCAAGTCTTGGGACGTTGTTTCTCTCGTCTTTTTCCATGCTAGATCTAAATGGCTTTCCAAGAAGGTTTTAGCACTATTCGCCCCCCGCTCTTCTCCGGAGATGATTTCAGATATTGGAAGGGTCGGATGGAGGCGTATCTCCAGACTCATTTTGAAGTTTGGATGATCGTCAAAATCGGATTCCAACTATCGACTGATGACACCGGCAAGATACTACCGTACAAGGACTGGGAACCGACACTCATCAAAAAGGTAGAAGCCAACACAAAGACAACCTGCACCCTACAATGCAGGCTGACGAAGGAGGAGCTGAATCGCGTCGGCCTTTTTTCGAGCGCCAAGGAATTGTGGGAGAAACTCATCGAGCTGCACGAAGGAACCACCGATACCAAGGTCAGTAAACGGGATTTATTATTCAATAAATCGTATAATATTAAGTTGCAAGAAGGCGAGACGGCTACCAAACTCCACGCTCGGATACAAGACCTAATCAACGGTTTACACGCAATCGGACGGAAGGTAGAGAACCGGGATATTTTGAGGTATGCCTTAAACGCCTTTCCAAGGAACACCTTGTGGGCATCCATGGTTGATGCTTACAAGGTTTCTAAGGACCTCTCTTCCATAAAATTAGATGAGCTATTTGCCGAGTTTGAATTACATGAACAGGTTAACTCACATCCGACTGAGAAAGGTTTGGCTTTGGTTGCAGCTACAGGTAGAGCGCGCGAGACTAAATCAAAGCGTAGAGCCGAACCAGAATCAGAAGAAGAAGAACCAGTTTCGGACGATGATGACGACGAAATCACAACCGAGCTCGTCAACTTGGTAAAGAAACTGTACAAGAAAAAGAAAGGTTTCAACAAGAAGGATATCAGAAAAGTTCTCCAGTCCAAAGAAGCCCAACCAAGCTCAAAGGTGAAATTCGAGGTAACATGCTATGGATGCAATCAGAAGGGGCACATCAAGGTGAACTGTCCGAACCAAAAGGATCCGAAGAAACCGAGAAGGAAGAAGGCTCTAAAGGCGACCTGGGACGAGTCATCCTCGGAGGAGTCCGATGGCGAAGAGCTCGAACAAACGAGTTTTCTCGCGTTGATGACCCGGGACTACACCAACGAATCCGGAAGTGAGGACGAATCGGAAGCCAAGTCCGAGAGAAGCCACGGATCCGTACCCGTTTCTGAAGGTCTTGACTCCACTGTAAGTATCCCGTGTTTACATAATCTAGTAAATTATTTAATTCGAAAATTAGCAAAATCCAATATTAGGGTCAAGTCACTTCTAAAGGAGGTAGCAGCCCTTAAAGAAGTGACTAACTCCAAACCCTTGCCTGACCCAATTCAGATTGGAAATTCAACTCAAGTCCAAAAGCTTGAGGAAGAAAACTCTAGTCTGAAAACTCAAGTCAAGGATTTGAAGAAGACCTTGGAACGGTTTTCTTTGGGTTCCAAGAACCTTGATCTAATTCTTGAGACACAAAGAGCCGTTTACAACTGATCTGGATTAGGTTTTAAAACCAAAAAGAAATATCGATCCTATCTAACCTTAGTCAACATACCAAATAGTAAGATACTCCAAGCATGAGTACCCAAGTCCAACTTAGTTAATCAAGTTGGACTTGGTCAATATTGGGTTCCCAAGGATCAAGTACATTACCTTGATAGACCATATCGAGGCTATGATCCAGGGGGAGCCAAAAGAAAAAGTGTATTAATAAATAAATTTAAAAGAATATAATTAAAAACTTAAATCTAATCTAGAAATTAAATAAAAATATAGAAAATTATCAATAATTTAGGTGGAGGCTCCGGAATAGCTGGCACCTCCAAAACTAACCTACCCGGCAGGGTAACCCAAACCAAGCTACCTGGCAGGATAATTAGAACTAATTAGAAAGGGAACAAGTTTAACTTGACCTATGGTACTGGTGAAATTTTGGATGATAGTACGTTAGGGAAGCTTAGTCTATGCATGTCTAGCAAGATATGGCTTTGACCTAGTGCATTTGGCTAAGTGGAACTAACTGAAGCTACCCTTTATGGATCCTAACCAGTTAGACCAAGGTTTTGTACTAAGTTCAGTGGATAGGACTATTTGGAAAACCTCGAAGGAATGGTTACTTTAATGATGTCCAAGTGACTCACCATATCCCAGAAGTTTATCCGAAAAATACCTATTTGTTGAGCCCAAATCTGAACCTGAATCTAACACAAAGTTAAACCAAACTCTATAATTGAATATAATTCATCTCACAAAATTATAGAATTCCCTGATTTGAAATTTAGATCGGCTGAGATTACTAAGAATTGAATCAAATTAAAATTAAAATTAAAATTAAATTAAAGCACTTTTAAAAACTTATTTAAAAATATTTTAAAAAACTTATTTAAAAATCTTCTTATTTAAAAATATTTTAAAAACTTATTTAAAAATCTTTTAAAAACTTATTTAAAAAATGTTTTTAAAAAAACCTATTTAATAAAAACTTATTTTAAAAATCTTTTAAAAACTTACTTAAAAAATGTTTTAAAAAACTTATTTAAAAATCATATTTTAAAAAAATCTTTTAAAAAACTTATATAAAAACTTATATAAAAATCTTTTTAAAACTTATTTAAAAATTGATTTAAAAACTTATTTCAAAATATTTTAAAACTTATTTAAAAATATTATTTTAAAAAATGTTTTAAAAACTTATTTAAAAATGTTTTTAAAAACTTATTTAAAAAAAATGTTTTAAAAACCTTATTCAAAAATCTTTTAAAAACTTATTTAATTTTTTTTAAAAAACTTATTTAAAAATTAGTTTAAAAACTTATTTAAAAATATTTTAAAAACTTATTTAAAAATCTTATTTTAAAAAATGTTTTAAAATCTTATTTTAAAAAATGTTTTAAAAACTTATTTAAAAAAAATGTTTTAAAAAACTTATTTAAAAATCTTTTAAAAACTTATTTAAAAATCTTTTAAAAACTTATTTAAAAAATGTTTAAAAAAAACCTATTTAAAAATCTTTTAAAATCTTATTTTAAAAATCTTTTTAAAACTTATTTTAAAAATCTTTTAAAAACTTATTTAAAAAATGTTTTAAAAAACTTATTTAAAAATCTTATTTTAAAAAAATCTTTTAAAAACTTATTTAAAAATATTTTAAAAACTTATTTAAAAATCTTTTAAAAACTTATTTAAAAAATATTTTAAAAACTTATTTAAAAATCTTATTTTAAAAAATCTTTTAAAAAACTTATTTAAAAATATTTTAAAAACTTATTTAAAAATCTTTTAAAAACTTATTTAAAAAATCTTTTAAAAACTTATCTAAAAATTGGTTTAAAAACTCATTTAAAAATCTTTTAAAAACTTATTTAAAAAATATTTTTAAAAAAAAAACCTAACAGCGCCCTCGAGCGTCGGCGGGAAAATTCTCGCCGAAAACAACTAAGGTGCCTCGGATTGGGTCCGAGGTGCCCTAAACGCCGCTTGGAGGCGCCTTCAATGAGATTGAAGGCGCCTTTAATATAAATATATGCAACGAACAGAACGTTCACTGCACATTCTCCTCTCGTCGAAATAACTTATATTCTTGTTCTTTCTTAGCCAAAAAAAAAAAAAAAATCCTACAAGAACATTTTTTCTAAAAAGCTAAGTACTTTTCATTTTTTCCAATTTTTTTTTTTCAAATCCAAGTACTCTGATTTGTTTTACTCTCCTTGTATTTTGATGTATGGCAAAGGGCGAGAGTAGTAAATTCATAAAGAAAAAGTAAATAAAGAAAAGATTGTTGGTGTGGGAAGCATAACAAAAGTAAATTAAGGGGGAGCATAAAACCAAAAATTAAGGGGGAGCATAACTTCAAAAATTAAGGGGGAGCCTTATTCTCTCATGCTTGTGCTGTCAATTTGTTTATACTTGTGCTATCTCTACCTTTTCTTTACTGTCTTTTACTTAACTTTAAATTTCGGTTGCCATAATCAAAAAGGGAGAGATTGTTGGTGCGGGAAGCATCCGACGATCGAACCCAAGTTTTGATAATGGCAAAGGGTTCAAAGTTAAGTTGTTTTGTGATCTAACAGTTTGAATGAGCTTGCAGGAAAGTCCTAAGTGTACTTAGGCAAAAGTCCTAGCTGCGGTTAGGCAGGTGGAAAACCCTAGGGGATGGTAACCCTATGCGGAAAGTCTTGGTGGGTCGAGAGCTTCAGGCAAAAGTCCTAGAGGGTGGTAACCCTAGGTGGAAAGTCCTGGTGTCGCGAACCAGGTGGAAGACTGGACGGGTCGAGGAGCAGGCGCCCAGCAAAAAGTCTGGAAGCATCGAGCGCCGAGCAAAAGTCCAGTCGATTTGGAGGATCGTGCTGGCAACAGGTAAATCTCCTGAGTGGAGTATGTGAGGACGCGTTCCCCGCAGAGGGAACAGTAAGCATCGGGTCGACCTAAGGTTTCCGATCGGAAATTTGAAGTCAGACCCGGACAGTCCGGAGACTGTCAATATTTTATTTATGACTATTATGTGCTAACTTTATTTTGTAGGGTATGTGTTTTGGACTAACACATTTTGTAGGAACAAAGAAGCAACCTTAAGCCTCGGATGAACAGTGCCTAAGGCGCCTCCATGGAGCTTGGAGGCGCCTTAGGTGCAAGGCTGAAGGGAGCTGCGCAGCAGGCTTAGAGGCACCTCAGACTGAGCTGGAGGCGCCTTGGACCAGATCTTGGAGGCGCCTTGGAGCGGCTTGGAGGCGCCTTCGAGTGGATGAGGTGCGACCTGTTCTGTGCTGATCCACGCGGGCGACTCAGGAGGCTTGGAGGCGCCTTGGATGGTGTTGGAGGCGCCTCTAACAGTGCATAAAAGGAGGTCTTGAGGCAGCACTCAAGACAACAAGTTCGAAGTGCTTCTACTACAACATGCTACTCCAAAAGACGCTCTGAAGTGTTGTTACAAGTCCCCGACGACCCGGAGCTCCGAGATTTCGATTCTATCGTCAGTATAATTGTTTTTTATTATTGCACTTATTGTAATACATATTTGTACTATCTTTTACGCGATATAGTTGTTGCCCACAGAAAGCGATCATCGATCGTGGGCCTTGGAGTAGGAGTCGCCTGATCCTGTCCGAATGCTGAATCAACGGATGCTGGGCACGTGGCGCTCTCCGGGTCACTGACGTGGGTCGACGACTGGTCGTATGAACCTCCGGCGAACCTACATAGAAGTCGGACCGGGAAGGGGTTCCCGACGGCGACCCTCCGACGCTCAAGTCAGGCAAGTGAACAGTAAAGAAGTGGCTCCAAAAATATCAACACGCGTACCTCCGGCGAAGTATAAGGCTCCTTATATAGAGCGGTGAAAGAGCTCACGCACACCTACCGAGGCAAATACGCGTCCTTAGCCCATACCTCGGTATGTGTTTGTCAGAAAGCTTATCTGACACCATACTGCTACAGTCCAGGCACGTCTTCGATGGGACAGCAGAACACCTTGTAGCCAGACTTGGAGTATGGCCTAGTCATAGGACTTGACAGCTGTCATAAGATGTTCCTTGTCTTTCTCTCCCTACCCCATGCTGGGGCGTCCGGCCGGCCGGCTGGACGGGGCATCCGTCCGGCCGGCCCTCATCTTACGCCCGGCCGGACGACACCCACATTACGTCCGGCCTTCCGTCTGCATCGGTATTTTGGGGAAATCTTCGGTAAAGTGTTATGTAGGGACTGCTAGCAATATGTTACCTTATGTCTTCGGCCGAGCATGACTTCCGCTCGGCCCTTCGTTACTGTTCAATTGAGCGCCGGAACCCCGACCCCTGTCAGGGCGCCTTTCGCTATCGGCTATTCATCGATCGACCGGCCGGCAGGTAAGCCCATCCTTCTCCGGTCGACCGACCGGTCCGCCCATCTCCGGTCGACCACCTAGCCTTTTGACTCCCACGTGGCGTTGACCCCTCAAAATGGGGGTCCCCTATTCTAACCGCCGGATCACTTGCCTCCCCCTCAAGTCTAGTCGAAGGAGGCGAAGTCCGATCTGACTAAGTAACGGCCGTTACCCTAGTCCGCTCGGCCAGGCATAGGAATGCTCATCCGGTCGGCGGTGTCTTGCCCGTGCCTTGTATTCCCTTGGAATCCATGAATGGCTGGATGATGACCTCGTTCTTCACGACCTGAATCGGACGGCTAAGGCCGTACGAGGCCAACGTTATAAATCTCGCGGCCTCTCCTCTCCGCCGCCTTATTGTTTCATCGACCTTCGTCCTCCCGCTGTTCTCTCTGCTCCGGCGTTCTCGCGTTTCATCTCCCCGACGGCCCCGAGGCCCCATTTCGATCATCCCTTTTGCTCGTAAGCCTTCCTTCTCCTCGCTCCCTCCTTTTTTCTGTTAGCTGTCCCCCTCAAGTCTACCACCTTTTCTTTCTTGTTCGAACCCTTCCTTTTGCCTTGAATTTCTTACTGCGCTTCACCCATGACTAGCACTTCCCAGTCGACCGCCGGCGCTCCTGGTCTTTGGTACACGACCATGGAGAGCCGGTTTGACGAGGAGGATGCGCTGCGCCTCACTCGGACTTATGACATCCCTTCCGACCATCACATAGTATTAGCCACCCCCGTCGACCGACCACATGAACCGCCGCCCGGCACCGTCCTTTTCTTCCGAGACCAATTTTTGGCCGGGCTACGCTTTCCACCCCATAAGTTTTTCTTGCAAGTTTGCAACTACTTTCGCATCCAGCTCGGCCAGCTAGTTCCGAATTCCACCAGGCTGCTGAGCGGGGTGGTAGTTTTGTTCAAACTGAACAACATCCCGTTGGACCCCAAAGTGTTCCACTATTTCTACTACCCTAAGCAAGCCGAGTGGGGAACTTTTGTTTTCCAATCTAGGATATGTTTCGTCTTTTTTGATAACATGCCGAGCTCCAACAAACATTGGAAGGAGCACTTTTTCTACGTGCGTTTCCCCGAGCCACCGGCCTTTCACATCAAATGGCAAACGGCGATGCCAGCGCAACCGGAACTCGGCAAGTTCAGGGGCGATCCGGCCTACCTTCATGCAGCCGACCAGCTGGTCGGCTAGCGATATCACATCGACAAGCTGCTCCTTCCAGGAGTATTGTATCTATTCGGCTTGTCTTTATCCCAGCCGATCTGTCTTGCAGTATGAGTAAGTTCTCTTATCTTCCCGTTTCTTTTGTTCTAACTGATTTATTCTTTGCTTCTACAGCTGAAGTCATGTGGCGCGCCAAGGCTACCGAGCGGCTGAAACTGAGAGCCGCCGAGATCGAGGCGGCCAAGAATAAGGAGGTCGCCAAACGGAACTTGGCCTCAGCTGATCCGGTCGGCGAAGAAGATGAGGGGACTCAGGGTGTCCCCGAAGCCTTAGACGCTCCTGCCTCTCACGACGAAGTCGCGGGCGACATAGAACCCTCTACTCAAGTCGAGGTAGAGGGTCGTTCGGCCGACAACATTCCCCTGGCAACTCAGAAGCGCAGACGTCCAGAGTCAGCATCTCAACCAACTCCATCTGATGAACCGTAGTCCAAGCGGGGTGATGAAGCTCCGGTGTTATCCGGGACAGTTTCTATAGAGAGTACCCCGACGCCGCGCGGCTCTCCAAGGGCTACCTCTGAGGTGCCACTCTCCAGTCCTCCCCGAACTCTGCGGCGTCTTAGGCGGTTGGGCGACCGCCCTTCTTCCTCCACCGGTGAGCCGTCTGGTAAGGCCGCTGCTTCTCAAGGTGATCCGAGCGGCCCCAGGTTGATAAAAACCGTCTTGCGCCTCCCGTCGGAAGAATACATGGCAGCTGCTGATCGGCCGGTGGTCCCCGAGCAGTAAATCACACTCACGGGTCCCCTCGCCAAAGCTTGGGAAGATGCTCGACTCAGAGTTTCCATGATGACTCCTGGTCAGCTCGGCGACAGCAATTTACAACAGGCGACCGGGGTATGTTTTTTGCCTTATCAGTTATTTGTATTTAGTTTCTAACTTGTTCATCTTCGTTTGCAGAACTGGGTGGAACAGATTGCCATCAGCGATCGATTAGCCGAGCTGGAGGACGATTTGAAAAAACTCAAAGCTGCGAGGGACAACAGACAATCGACGACCGCTCTGGAGAAGGCCAAAAGGTTGCTAGAAGCCGAACGGGGTAAGTCTTCCGGCTTGACGAGCGAAGTGGCCCGCCTCGAAGCCTTGGTCAAGCAGCGGGACAAGGAAATAAAGATTGCGACCACCCGGAAGCTTAAAGCCATCGAGGACATGGATATGATGAAGGTAGAGAACCGGGGGTTAGAGCAACGCGTGAAAGACCTGTACGCCCTACTGAAGACCGAACGGGCGGGCCGCTCGGCCAACCAGGCTAAAGCGGAAGGGGCTCTGAAAGATCTTCAAGCTGCCCTTGATGCTTCTAAAGCTACTTTTAAAGAATATCAGGACGGAGAGTCCGGTCGGTTGACGGAAGCGCGCAAAGCATTCGTCCGCTCGGATGAATTTGGTGAAAAGTTCAGCGACAAGCTGTCATTAACTTTTGAAGAGGCGATCAAAGTGGCGGTGGACTACATGAAGACCAAGGGTCACATATCCGCCGAGCTGTCCGTCCCCCCCCCCCAGAAGATCTAGCGACTATGATGGGGTCCATCCCCGACTCTCTTTTTAATTTCGATGACTGTGAATGAGGGTCTGTGAAGTTTCTTTCCAGTATCTACGATCTTCAGTATGCTTGCCGCTCGGGGCAAATGTTATAAATTTTGTCTGTCCGCCGCTTGGCGTGAATGATTTTTTTCTTTTGTTATTTGTTTGCTTGACCAGCGTCCAATCTCTATCTTTCGTCTCGGTCATAATTTTTTCGCGTCAAAGTACATTTGGTAAAGGAGCCGCCCGGCCATACGATGGCTTCATTCTCGCTATTACAGTCGGCCCGATCACAGTTCGGCCCTTTCAACCAAGGACAACGCATAGAGCCATTCGTCCGACGGCCTTAGAGGCTCCGGTTGCCCGTCTTTTAACATCAAATTTTATCATCGGAACTCGACTACCTTCCAGTCGGAAGGTTTATAGACGTCGATCCGTCTCTCAATTTTTAACGTCGGAGCTCGATGGTCTTCCGCTCGGGAGTTTATAGACGCCGACTCGTCTCTCGATTTTTAACGTCGGAGCTTGACGGTCTTCTGCTCGGGAGTTTATAGACGTCGGCTCGTCTCTCGATTTTTAACGTCGGAGCTCGACGGTCTTCTGCTCGGGAGTTTATAGGCGCCGGCTCGTCTCTCGATTTTTAACGTCGGAGCTCGACGGTCTTCCGCTCGGGAGTTTATAGACGCCGGCTCGTCTCTCGATTTTTAACGTCGGAGCTCGACGGTCTCGGTTTATAGCCACGGCTCGTCTCTCGATTTTAACATCGGGCTCGACGGTCTTCCGCCGGGAGTTTATAGGCGGCTCGTCTCGATTTTAACGCCGGGCTCGACGGTCTTCCGCGGAGTTTATAGGCGTCGGCTCGTCTCGATTTTTAACGTCGGACCTCGACGTCCGTCCGGCGAGTTTATAGGCGCCGGCTCGTCTCTCGATTTTTAACGTCGGAGCTCGACGGTCTTCCTCTCGGGAGTTTATAGACGCTGGCTCGTCTCTAGATTTTTAACGTCGGAGCTCGACGGTCTTCCGCTCGGGAGTTTATAGACGCCGGCTCGTCTCTCGATTTTTAACGTCGAACCTCGACGGTCTTCCGCTCGGGAGTTTATAGACGCCGGCTCGTCTCTCAATTTTTAACGTCGGAGCTCGACGGTCTTCCGCTCGGGAGTTTATAGACGCCGGCTCGTCTCTCGATTTTTAATGTCGGAGCTCGACGGCCTTAAAGGCTAGCTTTAACATAGCCGCTCGGCAAACCCATTAGCCATCCTTTGAATTAATTTTGCTTCCTGCATTACAAGGGCATGGGCGACCAGAATATATACAAAGACGAGTTACATCAGTGCACCTTTCACCCAGCCCGATAAGGCTGGAGATGATTCGCGCTCCATGGTCGGTCCAGCTGGCGCCTGTCTTCATCCTCCAAATAATAAGTGCCCGAGCGGAGCTTTTCGATAACCTTGAAGGGGCCCGCCCAAGGAGCTTCCAGTTTGCCGACGTCGTTGACCGGCTTTACTTTCTTCCAGACAAGGTCGCCGACCTGGAATGATCTGGGGATTACGCGGCGGTTGTAGTTTTGCTTCATCCGCTGCCGGTACGCCATCAGCTGAACGGACGCCTTGGCTCGCTCCTCATCGACCAAATCCAGCTCCATGTTCCTCCGTTCGGCATTGCCATCATCATAGTTTTGGATCCGGACGGACTCGATGCCGACTTCAACAGGAATGACCGCTTCGCCGCCATACACCAGATGGAAAGGTGTGACACCCGTTCCTTCCTTTGGGGTTGTTCGGATGGCCCACAGGACGCCCAGCACTTCATCTACCCAGCTTCCTCCCAAATGGTCGAGCCAAGCGCGCAGAATACGAAGAATTTCCCGATTGGCTACTTCGGCTTGACCGTTGCTTTGGGGATAGGCCACAGACGTGAAGTGTTGCTCGATGCCATAGCTTTTGCACCAATCTTCAAGCAACTTCCCTGTGAATTGTCGCCCGTTGTCAGAAACAAGTCGGCGAGGGATGCCGAACCGACATATGCTGTGTTGCCAGATGAACTTTTTGACCATCTGCTCGGTGATCTTGGCTAGCGGCTCGGCCTCCACCCACTTGGAAAAATAATCGACTGCCACAAGTAAAAATTTCCGCTGCCTGGTCGCCATAGGAAACGGACCTACGATATCCATTCCCCACTGGTCGAACGGACAGGATACAGTAGCTGCTTTCATTTCCTCCGCCGGTCGGTGGTAGAAGTTATGGTACTTCTGGCAAGAGAGGCACGTCGACACGGTCCGAGCGACGTCTGCTTGTAAGGTTGGCCAGAAGTATCTGGCCAGCAGAATCTTCTTAGCCAGTGATCGTCCGCCCGGATGCCCTCCGCATGATCCTTGATGTACTTCTTGGAGGATGTAAGTCGAGTCTTCCGAGCTCACGCATTTCAACAGCGGGCGGGAGAAAGCCTTCTTGTATAATTGATCTCCAATGAGTGTGAACCGACTGGCTCTCCTCCTTAACAGCTGGGCTTCATTCCAATCGGACGGTGTGGCGCCCGAGCGCAAAAACTCCGTGATGGGTGTCCTCCAGTCGCTCGGAAACGTGAGGCCTTCCATCCGGTCGACGTGCACCACCAAAGATACTTGTTCAATTGGCTGCTGGATGGCGACCGACGTTATTGAGCTAGCAATTTTGGCTAGCTCATCGGCCGCTTGATTCTCTGCTCGGGGTATCTTTTGGATAATAACCTCTCTGAAATTGGCTTTAAGCTTCTCAAAGGCTTCAGCGTAGAGCTTGAGCCGAGCATTGTTAATTTCAAAGGTGCCAGAGAGCTGCTGAGCGGCCAGCTGCGAATCCGAATGAAGTGTTACCCGACCGGCTCCAACATGCCGAGCTGCCTGCAAGCCGGCTATGAGGGATTCATACTCAGCTTCATTATTTGTAGCTTTATAATCCAGCCGGACGGATAAGTGCATCTTTTCTTCTTGAGGAGAGAGCAGCAGTACTCCAATCCCGCTTCCGAGCCGAGTGGACGATCCGCCCACATATATCCTCCACATAGCTTCCGGCTCTGGATTCTGCACCTCAGTCACAAAATCCGCTAAGGCTTGCGCTTTAATTGCCGAGCGGGGTTGATATTGAATGTCGAATTCACTCAATTCTGTTGTCCACTTAATAAGCCGTCCGGAGGCTTCTGGATTCAGCAATACTCGTCCGAGCGGGCTATTAGTTTTGACAATAATGGTGTGCGCCAGGAAGTATGGACGAAGACGCCGAGCGGCGAGAACCAGAGCAAAAGCCAACTTCTCGAGTCCGGTGTAGCGAGATTCAGCATCTTTTAAAATGTGGCTCAGAAAATATACAGGCTCTTCTCCACTCGCTCTCACTAGCGCCGAGCCGACTACTTGCTCGGTTGAAGACAAGTAGATACAAAGCGGCTCACCCGCAGCTGGCTTGGCTAGTACCGGGAGAGAGTTCAAATATGCCTTCAAATATTCGAAGGCCCGATCACATTCTTCGTCCCAATGAAACTTGGTGGCTTTGCGCAAGATTTTGAAGAAAGGTAGGCTCCAGTCGGCGGTTTTTGAGATGAACCTGGACAGAGCAGTTATCTGACCGGTCAAGCGCTGCACTTCCCTCAGATTTCTTGGAGGCAGCATATCTTGTAGAGCTTTCACCTTGCTGGGATTTGCTTCGATACCCCGCTCGGTCACTATGTAACCCAAGAAACGCCCTTCTTTTGCTCTGAACAGACACTTCTGAGGGTTTAGCTTGACTCCATATTTTCGTACCATTCGGAAAGTTTCCTCCATATCTTCGAAGAGATCAGCCATTCGGATGGACTTGATGAGAATGTCGTCCACGTATACTTCTAGGTTTCGCCCGATCTGCTCTTTGAACACTTTGTTCATCAGGCGCTGATATGTGGCTCCCGCGTTCTTCAATCCGAACGGCATCACATTATAGCAATACGTGCCGTCAGCAGTGACGAAACTAACCTTTTCCTGGTCTTCACGGGCGAGCGGCACTTGATGATAGCCTTGGTAAGCGTCGAGCATACATATCAGCTCGCAGCCAGCTGTGCATTCCACCAATTGATCGATCCGAGGCAAAGGATAAAAGTCTTTCGGGCAGGCTTTGTTGAGATCTCGAAAATCTATGCATACTCTCCACTTGTTGCCCGGCTTGGAGACTAACACTACGTTCGCCAGCCAGCTCGGGAACTGAAGCTCGCGTATATGGCCGGCCTCCAGAAGCTTCTCAACCTCCGCCCGGATGATGACATTCTGCTCGGCGCTGAAATCCCTTTTTCTCTGCTTCACCGGCCGAGCGTCCGGTCGGACATGTAGCTCGTGCTGCGCTATGCTCGGCAAAATTTCGGGCAACTCGTGCGTCGACCAGACGAAGACATCACAATTTCTCTAGAGGCATTTGATTACTTTTTGTTTCCTACTTTCCTCCAGATCGGCCGCAACAAACGTTGTGGCCTCCGATCGGGTCGGGTGAATCTGCACTTCCTTTTTTTCTTCATAAACTAAAGAGGGAGGCTTTTCAGTTATAGCGTTCACCTCGATCCGTGGCGACTTCCGAGCGGAATTGGCTTCTGCTCGGACCATCTCGACGTAGCATCGCCGAGCTGCTAGTTGATCTCCCTGTACTTCTCCCACTTTGTCCTCAACGGGGAATTTGATTTTCTGGTGGAAGGTGGAGACGGCCGCTCGGAACTCGCTGAGCGCCGGTCGTCCCAAAATGATGTTGTATGACGAGGGAGAGTCGACCACCACGAAGTTTACTGTCCGCGTCCTCCTGAGCGGCTCTTCTCCCAGCGAGATAGCCAGTCAGATTTGTCCGACCGGCAGGACTTCATTACCCGTAAACCCGTAGAGGGGGGTTGTCATGGGCAGCAGCTCGGCTCGATCGATTTGTAGTTGGTCGAACGCCTTTTTGAAGATGATGTTGACCGAGCTTCCTGTGTCAATAAATACGCGATGAATAGTGTAGTTGGCTATTACCGCTTTGATGAGCAGAGCGTCGTCGTGTGGCACTTCGACTCCTTCCAAGTCTCTGGGCCCGAAACTTATCTCGGGTCCGCTTGCCCTTTCCTGACTGCAGCCAACCGCGTGGATTTGGAGCTGCCTGACTCTAGCCTTCCTTGCTCGGTTAGAGTCGCCTCCGGTCGGACCACCAGCTATGATGCTGATCTCACCCCTGGACGTGTTGTTTCTGTTTTCTTCCTCCCGGACGGACGGTCTAGGCCACTCCCTAGACATCCGGGGATTGTCTTCCCGTCTCGGTGTATGCTGCCGCTCGGGATTCTGCCTTTGCCGCCTATCGGGTGTTGTCCGTTCGGCCTCATGAGGCCTCTGTCGTCTGTCGGACGATGGTGATCTACGGCCGCCACTCCGAGGAAAGGGGTGAGCAATCAGGGGAAGACTCCGACAATCTCTGGTGTTATGCGTGTCCGTGCGGTGGAACGAGCAGAACATGGGAGTCCATTTCTTCTTTGGCTTGGGCCGCTCGGCTGCTACTTCTTGCACATGGGACCTCACATGGGGGGAGCGGATTGCTTCGGCCCTTGGTCCTCTTGGCGGTTGATGAGCGGTGTGAGGCTTCCGCTCGGAAGGGGGAGCCCGCTCGGTTGTATTTTCCTTTCTTCGAGCCGCTTGGGTTTCCTCCACGTTGATGTACTCGTTGGCTCGGTGTAGCATATGGTCGTAGTCTCGGGGCGGCTTCCGAATGAGCGATCGGAAGAAATCCCCATCCACAAGGCCTTGTGTGAAGGCATTCATCATGGTTTCTGAGGTGGCCGTAGGGATATCCATGGCCACCCTGTTGAACCGCTGGATATAGGCTCGGAGCGACTCGCGGGCTTCTTGCTTGATGGCGAATAGGCTCACGCTAGTCTTCTGGTAGCGCCGACTGCTTGCGAAGTAGTGGAGGAAGGCCGTTCGGAAGTCTTTGAAGCTTGTGATGGATCCGTCCGGCAGCCTCCGAAACCACCGTTGAGCCGATCCCGAGAGGGTGGTAAGGAAAACTCGGCACTTTACTCCATCTGTGTATTGATAAAGAGTAGCTGTGTTATCGAACTTACCCAGATGATCATCCGGATCGGTGGTCCCATTGTATTCACCGATTGCTGGGGGCACATAGTGCTTCGGTAGAGGGTCCTTCAAGACGGCATCTGAGAATTGACGATTGACCCGCTCGGGCGAAGCGTCCGATCGGGGGGCTTTGCCTTTTCTGTTGTCCCTCATTGGCACTTCATCTGACGAAGAGCCTCTATCCCGATTGGCTGCTGCGGCTTCAGGAGGAGTGCGGAAGAGAGCTCGATGGAATGGAACTGAGGTTGGTGGTGCTTCCGCTCGGCCACCAGATGCCGACGTTGCTTGCTGCTCAGGCCGTTCGGATGGTGCCTTCTGTTTTTGTTCCACCAACTTAGCGGCTCTCAACTCGATCAGAGCGTCGAGTTCCTCCGTGGAAAGTGTCACCGTGTGCTGTCGTCCAGCCTCGTCCATTGCTTCTGTCCGGATACAGGAGCGTTCCCACAGACGGCGCCAAATTGATCCTGTCTGAATGCTGAATCAACGGACGCTGAGCACGTGGCGCTCTCTGAGTCACTGACGTGGGTCGACGACTAGTCGTATGAACCTCCGGCGAACCTGCACAGAAGTCAGGCCGGGAAGGAGTTCTCGGCGACAACCCTCCGACGCTCAAGTCAGGCAAGCTAACAGTAAAGAAGTGGCTCCAAAAATATCAACACGCGTACCTCCGGCGAAGTATAAGGCTCCTTATATAGAGCGGTGAAAGAGCTCATGCACACCTACCAAGGCAAACACGCGTCCTTAGCTCATACCTCGGTATGTGTTTGTCAGAAAGCTTACCTGACACCATACTGTTACAGTCCAGACACGTCTTCGATGGGACAGCAGAACACCTCGTAGACAGACTTGGAGTATGGCCTAGTCATAGGACTTGACAGCTGTCAGAAGATGTTCCTTGTCTTTCTCTCCCTACCCCATGCCGGCCCTCATCTTACGCCCGACCGGACGGCACCCACATTACGTCCGGCCTTCCGTCTGCATCGGTATTTTGGGGAAATCTTCGGTAAAGTGTTATGTAGGGACTGCTAGCAATATGTTACCTTATGTCTTCGGCCGAGCATGACTTCCGCTCGGCCCTTCGTTACTGTTCAATTGAGCGCCGGAACCCCGACCCCTGTCAGGGCGCCTTTCGCTATCGGCTATTCATCGATCGGCCGGCCGGCAGGTAAGCCCATCCTTCTCCGGTCGATCGACCGGTCCGCCCTTCTCCGGTCGACCACCTAGCCTTTTGACTCCCACGTGGCGTTGACCCTTCAAAATGGGAGTCCCCTATTCTAACCGCCGGATCATCGCCCTAGGCTCCGAACCAAGTAAAACCTTCATTTCGTTTGTGTGATTGCTTATTTCTGTCATTATTTCCACTGCATAACTCGATACGTTTTTAATTTCGAAACGCGCGGAAAAGTCGCGAGCGCTATTCACCCCCCCCCCCCTCTCTCCTCTAGCTCTTTCAATCCAACAAGTGCTCCTTGCACCAACAAGGCAATCCATCTTCAGATGGCCTTTTTTCACAAAAGAAACAAATTGGGTCTAAATCTTGTTGCTTTTGCACCTTATGCCCTGAAATTCAGTCACTACAAATTGTTTACCCTTACTCTTATCATTATTTTTTCTTCTTCTTATTCTAATACTAAGATGACGGCGCAAAGTAAGCACTATGAGATGTATCATGCCTCAATCTCTCTTATTCTTGTACACATTGTGCTATGAGCTCATTTAGTATCCACTTCTCCTTTTGAGTGTTGTAACTTATCTTAACAGCAGTGAACTATGTAGGAAGAAAGATTAGGATGAGGTTCACCAGGACACTTTCAGACATATATAACTTTAGTGTCTTAAACCTTATAACCAAATTTTACATTTCCATGATATACTCTCTAATGCTACCCTTCCCATGGTACCGCATAGACACTAACTTCATGAGAAGTATAATAGTCTTGACCTTTTCCGTTTAAGGTGAATAAGTCTGCTAACTCCCTAATAAAGGTGTTATCATCTGTGTTCTCAGTAATTGAACATCTAAGTGATTCCGAAATGAACATCTTCATGATCATAAGACTCATGATTTAATCACTCCCACTTATTATATATCACCTTTTGATCCACAGTGGAATCACTAGTTAAAGGTGTAGGCAATCATGCCTAAATACAAAGTCTATATCCATGCAATCTAATAAAATCATAATATACTCCTTTTATTGTCCAAAGATTATGATAGTAAGCACAAGGATATTGTTCAGATAGCAGACATTAAGAGCACTCCGTAATAAAAGAAAAGAACATAGCTTAATTTAATAAATAAGACATGTATCTTTATAGTTATGTAGTAACAAAATGCAATGAGCATAGCTCAATGTAACTTTATAGGCATTAATTGAGATACTTAGTGTAATATTACATTAAGTCTTTAGACTAAATTATAACTTGTTATTGGTACTTTCCAAACAACTGATAATTACCTTTATCTTTCACAAAACTCGCCTTTATTTGGGTCGACGTATTATGTGCATGATACTTTATTTATGAGCTTCCTTAGTTAGCTTCTAGTTTCAACACCACTCACAACACTTCTAATCGGTCACATAGTGCCCCTTCCTGTGGGTTGACACACTATGTGCATGACTTAGAAGCCAAACTAGACTTGTGGGCTTCCTTAAACATTTATCTGGCATAAGAATGATTTTCCTTTGGATCAATCACTATTAGCATGGATATACATCCCTCTATGCTAATACTCGTAGCCTCCCTAATAGTTCTCATTCTAACAATAATATATGTTCTATAAGCAGCAAGACTAAGGAAGAATACAAGAAAAAAGAACATCTAAAAAATTAACTAAATTGAGTTATCAATCGATTGGTGTCAACTACCAATCGATTGACACACTACTCAATTGATTACCAACAGGTATCAATCTATTGATACTTCATATGCATCAATTCCTAAACACATCAATGGCAATCAATTGGTACACAATAGTCGAGTTCCCTAATCAACTCGAAAGGCTATTGTTCGCAAGTTCATCCATGCTAATCGATTGGTAAACACCAATTAATCCACTAATTGATTCAAAAATATTTTGTGGGCAACCAAATGAACCACAATCGATTGGTACTTATGGCAATTGATTAGTTCTTATGGCAATTGATTGGTGTTATCCAATCGATTCAACAACCTTCTATATTCGACCCAAGGTTCTCCAATCGATTGACCCTTTATGGCAATCAATTGTGTTATATTTGAGAGGTATTCTATGTTGGAGCAATCCCAATGGTCCGCGGGACCATGTGTTTTGGTGTTTGGGCAAAGGGTTTAAGTTAGGTTCACCCTTGTATTTGATATGTGTATTTGAGTTGTGCAGGTTTGCAGGATACACATGTGACCCAGGTTGATGGCTTCGGGTCCGGTGAAGGATGGAGCATCCGAGGGACCGTGGACAAGGCAGCGAGGACAAGGGCCGATGGAAGCGACTTCGAGGCATACGCGAAGGATGGCATTGGGGACGAGCCGCGGGCTTGAATGCATCCGATGGATGAGAGCCAAAGGAAGTAGGCTTGAAGGCAAGAGGTCAAAGATGCAAATGAAGCGTCAAATGAGTCATAAGGGTGAGGGTACGAGTGCATGAGAGATTGTACTCGGAGTAAAATCCTAGTTTTAGGGTTTTACTGTAGCAGTACTGTAGCGCTACTGTAGCAGTACTGTAGCAGTCGACTGCATGTTTTAGCAGTCGACTGGTGCAGTCGACTGGGGCAGTCGACTGGCAGCGAACAGAATGTGTGGAATCGAGCCGTTGGGATGTAACGGTCGAATTTCCACAGAGGGCAGTCGACTGCATGTTTTAGCAGTCGACTCGTAGGCGGAGTTTTCCAACCCATGGCCTATAAAACCAAAGCTTGGGAGCTTGGTTTGAGTTGACGAAATAGAGGTGGTTAATCTCTATTAGTAATCTACCTGTGCTCTAGCGTCAAAGGAGCTCTTGTGAGGGTTGTGGTGAGGTATCTCTACCCACAAGGAGGTTTGAGCTAGCCGGAGATCTTCCGGGGAGTAATCCACCGACGGATAGGGATCGTCCACCTTACGGACACGCCGTGGAGTAGGAGCTTTATCTCCGAACCACGTAAATGATCGTGTAGCTTGGTTTGCATTCTTTCCTTTAGTATTTAGCTTTCTACTTGCTTTGTTTGCATTTCCGCTTGCGTACTAACGTTGTAGAAAGAAGCGAGTATTTGGGGGTGCCGTCTATCCAACCCCCCTTCAAGTCGGCCACCGATCCCCTACAAGTGGTATCAGAGCGAGGACGCTCTCCGTTGGACTAACCGCCAAGGAAGCACAAGATGACCAGCTTGATAGAACCGCCAAAGTTTGAAGGAGGAAGCCTTGGGGACATCACATTTTGGATGATGAAGATGGAAGTCTTCTTCGACACGGATTGGGATACAATGATGGTGATCAAGTACCCGTTCGAAGTCCCAAGAGACAAGAAGGGAAAAAGGCTCTGACCACGACATTGGATGGAAGAGCAAACCACACGATCGGAGGCAAATTCAAAGGTAATATCTATATTGATTGATATTTTGCCTAATCATGTGATAAATGGTGTAGGTGAGTATAAGAACACCCACGAGTTGTGGAGCAAGGTGAAGATGGTTCTACAAGAAGAACCTAAACCTATACAAGAGGACGAAGAACCCATTGAGATGGGTCTAGTTGCTCAAGTTGAAGAGGAGCAAACGGAAGTTGAGTCATGCTCAACTTCCAAGGAGGAGAAGGAGGATGAAGAAGCATCGTCAACATCCGCAAGGGTTGAAGAAGAATCCAAGACGGAGGAAGAAGAGATCTTGGAGGTCAACCTAGTGATCACCTCCACCGAAGCAAAGTCAAAGGACCATATCATTTGCTTCGATTGCAATGAGAAGGGACACTACAAGAGTAGGTGTCCATTGGGTAAGAAGAAGGTAACTCCTAAACCCAATCAAGTTATTTTGAATACTAACATGGGTTGTAGGAATGAAGAAGCCCAAAGGAGGAGAATGTGCATTACATGCTTCACGTGTGGGGAGAAGGGCCACTACCACACAAAATGTCCCAAGAAGAGGGAAATCAAGAAGCTTGCGCATCTAAAGAAATGGGAGAAGAAGAAGAAGAGCTCAAATCAAGGGGGAGCTTCAAGGGTAAGGGAGGTATACCCTAATTTGAAATGCAATTCAAATTTTCATGTTCCCATGCATGCTAGGAGAAATGATTGTGATTATCATTGTATGCCCATGCAAAATTTTGGATTTAAATATCATGATAAGAATAGGGTAAATGTTGATCATAACCCTAGGAGACCTATGCATGATAGACCTAGGAAAGTTAAATTCTCATTACCTAAGGAGAAGAAGGTAATAGAGAACCAAGGCATTAATCCCAAGAAGAGGAGACACATGCCTAGGAAGGGTAGGTCTAGGAATGTCCAATTTGGACAAATTAACTCTAGGGTTAGAAACCTTGAGAAGGATAATCAAGCTTTAAGGGAAAAGCTTGATAAGTTGGAACAATTCCTTAAGAGATTCAATGTTGGATCTAAGGAATTAAGGATGATGTTGGGTAGCCAAAGACCCAACAATGATAGATCGGGCTTGGGATACCGATCTAGTCCCTCCAAGGCCAATGAGAGTTCATATGCTAGGGTGGCAAATGATCATGGCAAGGGAGAGGTCTCCAAGGCTAAGGGAAAGTCTTATGCTAGGGTTGCATATGACTATAGCAAGGAGAAGTCAATTAATGGCAAGGGAAAGTCATTTAATGGTAAGAAGAAATTAACCAAGGATAAGGTGTCCAAGGTTAAGAAAGTTACGTTTGTAGGCCAAGTGTCACCGGGGGTGGACCGATGTGGCCTAGCCATTGTGGATGAGTCACCTAGGGAGGTGGCTAAGGCTAAGAGCTCTAGGGGGAGCTCTAAGAGACAATTTGGGACCCATGGCCAATGGATATCAGGTGGGTCTTACTTGGGAGTCTAGGTTAGGTCATGGAATGTGCCAAGTGGTTTGGAGACGGACTTGAGTCTCAAACCTAGGGAATTGGCACACATGGGTTGTGTTTCATGCTTGAAAATATGACATTGGGGTCACATAGCATGATAATTGGTTTTGGATGTATAGATGCCATATAAACCAATGCTAGGGATGCATTGTGGGTTAGTATGGGCAAATACATCAAGAGGAAGCCAAAAACTAGGACTTTAGGTCAAGGTTCAATTCAACTTTTTAGCTAGTTTTGTGTTTTGTGTCAATCTTGGGATTGGTGATAGATATATTTTTATATATATTTTTCCCAAGTAGATATTGATATAATAGACCTCTCCACAAAATTTGGGGATTTTTGGAGGTCTGTGGAATTTCTGGCGCATTTCTGAAGTTGGCCAGAAAAAGTTGATTTTTTCATGAATAGTGTACCAGTCGACTGGTACAGTTACCAGTCGACTGGTAACACTGTTCACGAGCACAGAATGTCTCTGTAAGCTCATTTTCATGGGGGCAGTCGACTGGTACTTCTTGCAGTCGACTGATACCAGTCTGAAAGTGTTTTCAGCACTGGATTTTGACCGGGTCAGCTCATATAGATGTATGGGATCCATGGGTGATACATACATGAGTTTAGGGTCATTTGGATGACAAGTTTTCAATAATTGAATTATTGTTGGAGAACTTTTTGGATGTTAGGCAAAGGGGGAGAAGTAAGGTTTAGTTAGGAAAACCTGAAAGTACCTTTGTGTAGGGGGAGCCTTGGGATAGGTCCTTAAAAAGCCTTATGTGGAAAATCCTAGCTCAATGGGAGTTTAGGTGTAGGGGGAGCCTTGGGATAGGTTCTTAAAAAGCCCTGTGCATTGTTTCGGCGGTTGCCAAGTGTGTAACCTTGGCAACGTAAGCCCAATTCGGCGGTGTAAGTCCAAGTGTGTAGACTTGGCAACGTAAGTCCATTTATTTTAGCATGTTTATTTGCTATATGTTTTTCCTAACTTAAACGTATTGCCAAACACCAAAAAGGGGGAGATTGTTGGAGCAATCCCAATGGTTCGCGGGACCATGTGTTTTGGTGTTTGGGCAAAGAGTTTAAGTTAGGTTCACCCTTGTATTTGATATGTGTATTTGAGTTGTGCAGGTTTGCAGGATACACATGTGACCCAAGTTGATGGCTTCGGGTCCGGTGAAGGATGGAGCATCCGAGGGACCGTGGACAAGGCAGCGAGGACAAGGGCCGATGGAAGCGACTTCGAGACATACGCGAAGGATGGCATTGGGGACGAGCCGCGGGCTTGAATGCATCCGATGGACGAGAGCCAAAGGAAGTAGGCTTGAAGGCAAGAGGTCAAAGCTACAAATGAAGCGTCAAATGAGTCATAAGGGTGAGGGTACGAGTGCATGAGAGATTGTACTCAGAGTAAAATCCTAGTTTTAGGGTTTACTGTAGCAGTACTGTAGCAGTATTGTAGCAGTCGACTGCATGTTTTAGCAGTCGACTGGCAGCGAACAGAATGTGTGGAATCGAGCCGTTGGGATGTAACGGTCGAATTTCCACAGAGAGCAGTCGACTACATGTTTTAGCAGTCGACTGGTAGGCGGGGTTTTCCAACCCGTGGCCTATAAAACCAAAGCTTCGGAGCTTGGTTTGAGTTGACGAAATAGAGGTGGTTAATCTCTATTAGTAGTCTACCTGTGCCCTAGCATCAAAGGAGCTCTTGTGAGGGTTGTGGTGAGGTATCTCTACCCACAAGGAGGTTTGAGCTAGCCGGAGATCTTCCGGGGAGTAATCCACCGACGGATAGGGATCGTCCACCTTACGGACACGCCGTGGAGTAGGAGCTTTATCTCCGAACCACGTAAATGATCGTGTAGCTTGGTTTGCATTCTTTCCTTTAGTAATTATCTTTCTACTTGCTTTGTTTGCATTTCCGCTTGCGCACTAACGTTGTAGAAAGAAGCGAGTATTTGGGGGCGCTGTCTATCCAACCCCCCTTCAAGTCGGCCACCGATTCCCTACATTCTATAGGCAATCACCTTAAACATTTCTTAGTTATTTGATAAATTCTATATGTATTTGATTTGATCTTAAACTCAATTAATAAAGTATACAATACAAATCATAGCATGTGAGAAATTGTGATTGGATTATAATTAGTGGGTATCTCATCATGTGTAATTATGTACATATTAAAATCTTTCCTAGTCGATAAATTGATGAGACTGAACATCGACAATTCTATAAGACTAGCACATGTTATACTCTTTGGTTTATCTAACCAGTCTATCCTCACTGGCTGTAAATATTGGGATATTAAGAGTTAACAAGTGGATACTAGTTATGTATAACTAGTTCATTAGATGTGATCTACTATGAGATTTCATGTGGTTCTTTATATATAGATCAAAATCTCATTGCAACTCGAGTGAAAGTTTCCTTAGACTTGAGGTATTCAAGTTATCTTGATCATGGAGACTTATACTTTGACATCTTAGTAGGATATCTCCTATGAAGTATAGATATAAGATGATAAGGTATAAGCCAATATATTTGAAAATATTTGAATAACCCACAGAGGATTCACCACTCCTTTTATAAGGAAACGTAGATCATATGACCTCTTGTCAAGATTATTACTCATAAGTCTTTGGTCAAAGTAAACACGTAAAGAGGATGGTCTTCTAGGATAAGTGTTTTTGATTAATTCGAATCCATAGGACAAGAAAATACGGCTTGAGCTAAGTGTGACATAATCAGCCTAGTAGAGACTGATACATAGACTATGTCAAGAACCAAGTGGGTTTAAAATGAGTGAAAGGAATAGAAGCACTTATAATTATTGTTACAAAATGGTTCAGAATATAGTTTGAAGTCATCTGTGATTTTTTGGTAAATTGAGAGTTATGATATACTACTAGATGTCACTCATGATCTATTCATAATTAATGATTAATTATGAATAACCAACATAATTGGGAACCTATTGGGTCACGCACACTACGAGTATATCTTAAAGACATAAAAACAAGTAATCGATTTGCAAATGATACATATGGAAGTATTTATCGTGTTGGAAGCTCTTATGAGCCACTCCTCATGTCAGTGAGTTGGGCCTACTCATGTGACATGGATTTGAGTTTTTGTTCACACCTCTTGTAAGTGAGTCGGGCCTACATATATGAAATGGGCTTGGACTTGTTCCTCAAGCTTTAATGAAGAGGTATAAAGACCTCTCTATGGAACAAAGGCATTAAGTGTTATTATTTTTGCCACCCACCTCCAAGAGCTGTCGCCCAAGTTGTTGTCGCCAATTCCCTTTGTGTCGATCAAAAGGTTTGGCCAACCTTCCCCTTGTGCGACCTAATTGGTTGGTCGGCTTCCCTTGTGTGTTGTCAACTTCTTCTCTTGTGTCGTAGACTTCTCTCCCTTTGTGTCGTCTCTTCTATTTGGTTAGTACCAAATAGAGACACAACTTGCAACTTGCAAAGTCGTCTTGAAGATATCTTAGCATGGACACTGATAGAGGCAAGTTTTGTGAAGCTTGTTAGGTGATTTCTTTTCATCTAAACTTAGTCGGAAAGGTATAATTTCTAAACAACCTTTTCTATCTACATCTATGTCTTGCACATGTATGATCTTATTTTATAAGACGCGTAAAATTTTTTAAGAAAATCGTTTCACTTCCTCTGCATGTTTTATCAAAAACATATATTTTATTTCCCATAATTCCCAACAGATTGGTATTAACCAATAGATTGCCCAATCGACTTGGAGATCTTCTGTGCACAATCCCAAGTTTACCAATTGATTGGTCCTTATAGTAATCGATTGGTGAACACCAATCAATCATCCAATTGATTTTAAGCCTTTTTATGCGCAATTCTGGGTATCTCAATCGATTGGTCCTTATGACAATCAATTTGTGAACACCAATTGATCGTTCAATCAATTTAGGAACATTATGTGCCCAAATTTGTGCTTACCAATCGATTGGTGATCTCACCAATCAATTGAAATCAGAAAACCTGATTTTCCAATCACGATTTTTTAAGCTCTAAAACCCTAAAATCGCATCGTCAATTGCGTTCATAGATAATATGCAAAAAACTAAATTCATAGATTAAATCTTAACCTATTCATGCTACTTTCAATGGATATGCATCCATTTTGCTCATGTTATATTTGAGAGTGTCCTAAGGCAATCGCCTTAGATATTGTATTATTTATTAGATAAATAAAAATTCTTTATTTGAGTGTCCATTCTATATATATATGATATTGATCTTAAACTCAATTAATGAAGTTCACGATACAATGCATAGCATGAGAAAAATTATGATTGAATCACAATTAGTAGATATCTCTCCATGTGTAATTATGTGCATATTAAAATATCTCCTAGTTAATGAATTGATGAGATTGGATATCATCAATTATGTAAGACTAGCATATGTTATGCTCCTTAGTTTATCCAAGGAGTCAGACTTCACTAGCTGGAAATATTGGAATGTTGAAAGTTAACATATAGATGTTAGTTAAGGGTAACTAGTTCATTGGATGTGACTTGCTATGACACTTTATGTGGTTCTCTACATGTCAATGAAGATTGCATTACAACTCGAGTGCTAGTTTCCTTAGACTTAAGGTATTCAAGTCATCTTGATAATAGAGGCTTATACTTTGATATCTTGACAATCATCTCCTAGGAGGTACAAGTCTGAGATAATTGGATATAATTCAATATGTCCGAAGGTGTTTAAATAACACACAAAGGATTATCACTCCTTTTTATAAGGAGACATATACCCTACGACCACTTATCAAGATTACTACTGATAAATCTTTGGCTAAAGCAAAATATGCCAAGAGGATGGTCTTCTTAGACTCGTGTTTTGAGTAATTTGAATCCACAGGATAATAAACTATTACTTGGGATAGGTGTGACTTAGTTAGCCTAGTGGAAATTGACACATAGATCATATCCTGAACCAAGTGAATATAAGATGAATGAAAGGAACAAACACATTATTGACTATAACTGTTGAATGGTTTAGAATTGTTCTGGGATCAACTATAATCTTTTAGTCAATTGGGGGTCATAATGTACTATTAGGTACCACTCATTACTGAATCATAATTAATGGTTAATTATGAATAGTCAACATAACTAAGAATCTATTGGGTCACATACACTATGAGTATCTCCGAAAGACTTAAACAAGTTTGAGAATTAGATTCTCAAATTGAGAGAGACTAAGTCTGGTAAGACCAGACGAAGGACAAATATTGAAGATATTTATTGTATTGGAAGCAATGGTGATCCACACCTCTTGTAGACAAGTTGGGTCTATTATGGTTTAGTAATAAACTAAATTGGTTTGATTTAGTTATGAACCAAAATTGGTTTGGTTGTAAACTAAGATGGTTTGGTTTTTTAACCAAGCTTATTGCTAATGGATTGAACCAACACATATGATGTGGACTTGAATTTGGGTTTGGGTTTGGGTTATGACTTGCTTCCCAAGTCATAATGAATGTTGGTGCAACATCCCTCAGGTCAAGGTTGACCTGGTTGACCAAGCTGAGTCTTGGTTTGAGTTTAGATGTTTGACAATAAGAAATTGATTGAAGAAGAGTCAAGTAGGTCAAGGTTGACCGGATACTTGACTGGGAAGTCCTAACTGGGATGTTAGGTAGAATGGAAGTCCTGGTGAGTGAAGCCAGGCAGAAGGAAAACCCTAGTGAGTAAAGCTAGGTGAAAGTCCTGGTGAGTGAAGCCAGGTGAAAGCCCTAGTGAGTGAAGCTAGGCAGATGGAAAACCCTAGTGAGTGAAACTAGGTGAAAGTCCTGGTGAGTGAAGCCAAGCAAGGGAAAATCCAGATGGATCAAGGATGATCGGACATCTGGTGTTGGGAAGTCCAAGTAGGTCAAAGGGTTGACTGGATACTTGGCACGAGGAAATACAGATAGGTCAAAGGGATTGACCAGACATCTGATGGAAGTCCAAGTAGGTTAAAGGGAGTGACCAGATACTTGGCATGAATAGAAAAGTCCTAGTGGGTCAAAGGGATTGACCAGACACTTGGTGGGAAGTCCTAGCAGGTCAAAGGAGTGACCAGATGCTAGGCATGGTGTACCAACAGGTCAAGGTTGACCGGGTGTTGGTTTGGTAGGCTTGGGACTTGGTTTTGGGCAAAACCAACTTTGGATCGATCGATGGATCGATCCAGAGGTCGATCGATCGATCGATCCAAGCCTTCCTAGCGAGAGAGCCTCCGGATCGATCCGTGGATCGATCAGATGTCCCAATCGATCGGATCGATTGGGGCCGCGATCCCGGAGCGCCGGATCGATCCATGGATCGATCGTGGGAAATGGTCGGATCGATCCGTGGATCGATCCAAAGCCTCCCCGATCGATTGGGAACATTCGAATCGATCGGGATCCGACCGTTGGCGTCGATAAAGGCCGCAGGCGCACGATTCCTTCGGTATCGCTTCTCCGATTCACTCCAGATCTCTCGCCAGCTCCTCCACAGCGCTCTCAAAGATCAGATCGCCAGTTCTTGAAGGATCTTGGAAGCTTTCCAAGTCAAGAGGCGGATCAAAGGCAAGAAGAGAAGCTAGGGTTAGAGTTTTCTGTACTCATTGTAAGCTTTGCGCTTGTATTTTGTTTCCCTTTCCTTTCTTCTTGTACTGAGAGTCTTGTAGGGCTTCTCCGCCCTCGGTAGTTACCGAAAAGGAGTGTTTTCATAGTGGAGGGTGTGTGCGTGGTGTGGATCCTTGGATTAGTCACCTCCTTTGGAGGTGGATACCAAGTAAAATCCTAGTGTTAGCGTTGAGTGTTTTGTTTCTGTATTTTCCGCTGCATATTCTTGAAGAAACAAACAACGCCAAGCAACGTCGAGCAACGAGCGAACGCGACGAGCTATTCACCCCCCCCTCTAGCTACTTTTGGTCCTAACAAGTGGTAACAGAGCAAGGCCGCTCTTCACCGGAATCATCGCCGGAAGGGTCAAGCATAACAAGAAAAGCTAGAGGGCGAAGAAGTAAGAGCAAATTCATCAAAGTCAAAGAAATCAAAAGGCTCAACTTCAAGATGCAATTCCAAGATGGACTTGGATTTGACACAAGGGTGGCTCCACCATACACTTCCACGAGCTTCGATTCTTGGAAATCAAGAATCGAAAACTTTCTTATGATGGAGATAGAGCAATGGTTTGCTCTAATGGAAGGATTTGAAGCTCCAACAAACTCGAAGGGCAAGCTTCTCAAGAAAAGCAAATGGAGCTCGGAGCAAGTCCAAAGGTGCGATGCAAATGACAAAGTGACCAAGCTTTTGGTCAATTTATTGCCAAGCACCATCCTTTGCAAAATTGGAGAATTTGAAGATGCAAAGGAATTATGGAGCAAATTGGCCAAGCTTCATGAAGAGATCCCCTCCACTGTACAAGAGCAAGAAGTATCCAGAGAGGGTGACTCTTTGGAGCAAGACCAAGAGGAGGACTCCGAGGTTGAGAGATGCTCAACCTCCGAAGAAGAGGAAATCCAAGAAGCTTCATCCTCAAGGGAATGCAACGAAGGGAACAAGGAGGGAGCATACTCCTTGTTTCATATTCAAGATGATGAAGCCTCCACCTCTAGGATTGAGGGGGAGCAATCCTTGGTGACGCCGGATCAAGAAGAAGGAGAAGCTTCTATATCCGGGTCAAGAGACAAAGAGGAGGAAGAAGATTCTACCTCCACAAGTCAAGAAAAATCAAATGGAGGAGAATCAAGGTCCGATCAAGAGGAAGCTTCTACCTCCGGATCCAAAGAAAATGCCACCCCTACAAGCAAAGGTATAAATATTTCAATTAAAAATAAAAATCATATTATATGTTTTGAGTGTAGGGAACATGGGCACTACAAAAACAAGTGCCCTAAATTGGCCAAGAAGAAGGGCAAAGTGGCACCTAAGGGCAAGGTGAAGCCCAAGGAGACCACCCCCGGGACAAAGAAGAGCAAGGAGCACATTGTGTGCTTCTTGTGTCAACAAAAAGGGCATTACCTAAGTCAATGCCCTAAGGGGAAGAAGGTGGTCAAGGCTCATGGAGGAAGCTCAAGTCAAGGGGGAGCCTCCAAGGTAAAGAAGAAGGTAACATTTATTGAGCCTACCCCTTTACATTATGGTAAAAAGCATGTTAGTTCAAAATTTTATCATTTTAATGTAATTTACCATAAGAATAGAAAGCATGAGGGCTTTAAGGAAAAGCATGTGGCCCTACATGCTAAAACTACCCAACCTAAGGTTAGGAAGGTAGATGGACACTTGGGCAAGAACACTACGGATAATAGATACATGCCCAAGAACAAAAATGCTCATGGATCAAATGAAAAATCAAATACTAAGGACTTAGTGAGAGAAAATCAAGTCTTGAGATCAAGACTTGATAAAATGGAAAAGACCCTAAAAAGGATGGAAAATATCCTATTAGGGCAAAATGAGCATAGCCTAGGTTTAGGGGTGCAAAAGTCATTCAATGGCCATAGAGGTTTGGGATACAAACCCAAAACTAAAAAGGATGTGCCAAGTTATCATAGGGTTCCGTATAGCTATGGAACAAACCCTAAGTCTAGAGGTCAAGTCAAAGATACAAGGGAAGATATCCCTAGAAGTATTTTTGCAACCAAAGTGACTAAGACTTCTAAGAAGTCTAAGAAAGTCACTAACAAGGTCACAAGGGAGGCTATCCCTAGAGTTGACCTAGAAAATGTGACCAAGGCTTCTAAGAAGCCCAACAAGGTCACTAGGAATGTATTTAGGGAAGTTATCCCTAGTGAGTACCTAGAGCATCCAAGGAGCACCAATAGGTGTTGGGTTCCTAGGAGCATCTTCTCTATCCCATAGATGGGTTGGAGAGTGTCAACTCCGATTAGAAGGGTAGTTAACCCAACTTTAAGGAAATTGACACTCAAGGAGCATTTTCAAGGTTTTTGTTAACCTTTGAAAATGAAATGGAATTATTATTTACTCCTTGAAAGAGTAAAATGTGCCTAATGGTGGAAGAATTGATTTTAATCTTAAATGGCACATATTGGGAAATTCATAAGAACTACCAAGTTGGGTTTTTGGTATGTTCTTAGGAAATTTAAGGCAATCCGGGCCTTAATTTAAAAGTGCTACTCTTGTGAAAAATGAAATATGCCAACATTTGAGGATATGCTTAATTTCAACTGGCATAAATTAATCAAGGGAATTAGAAATGCCAATTTAGGCTTTGGCATTTTCATGAAGCACTTTAGGGCAATCTAGGTTTAAGTTGTAAGTTTAGCTAAGTTTTTAAGGATACTTAGATAGTTGATCTAGGTATATTTTATTTATGTTAAATCTTGCCATGATTGTTTGCCCATCATATGCCATGACATCATGTTTATTTTTGCATTCATGTTTTATTATGCAAAATCCAAAAATACCATGTCATGACTTTCATACATCATGTAGTTATAGGAATCTTTCTTTTGAAAGTTATTTTATTTTGATGTATGCCATAACATTATCATGCATTAGTTTAATTCCTTGTAATTAAGGACAAATGGCATTTAACAACACTTATTAACAAGTGACATCTTATGTAGATGTCTAATATCTTTAAAATGCCTAGATAGATATGCATGATCCCTAGATTAGGGCAAAACCAAAATCTACATCTCACAAAGACTATAAGGTGACTTGTATGTGCTTTAGTGCACATTAGATACAAGAGAGATGTTAGGATGATGAACAAAGCTCAAGATGTTGATTTAGTGCATTCTTTTGAGTTTTTAAGTTCATCAAAACACATAGTTATGTGTTTTCCCATCATTGGGAAAGCTAATGTACAAGTCATGTGCATTAAGCCCAAGGAACATGATGGGATATTGGTTTTGAAAATGTTTTTAAAATGATTTTGGAAAACCCTGGTGAAGGCTATCTTTTGCTAGTAATCACCATTGAATAGTTAGACACAAACTTGAAGGAAACACTAAAGTTTTTGCAAGTTCTCAAGTTTGTGTCAATCTTTGAAAATATGATGTATTTTCATAGAAAACTATTTTTCCATGATAACTTATACCCTCAATAATGTCTACACAAATTTTTACGATTTTTGGAATTTTGTAGAATTTTCTAGGGGTTTCTGAAATTGGCTGAAATTGAATTTCAGCAATTTCATGCCTCCAATCGATCAGTGGATCGATTAGAGTGCCTCAATCGATCAGCCGATCGATTGAGAAGGCATTTCTCGCGAGCAGAAGCTCGCTGGATCGATCAGTGGATCGATCCAAGAAGATTGAATCGATCAGTGGATCGATTCAGCAAGGTTCAATCGATTGGAACCCAACTCCAATCGATCCAAGTTGCTGATTTTGGCTGGGAAGGCCTGATTTTAGCATCTTTGAACCTCTTTGAGTCTAGGTAACCATTCTAAACCCCTAAAATACATTTGTATACATACAAAGGGTGTTTTCATGTGAAAACAAGGATGGATTGGTTAAGAAAGGCTTCATTGAAGTTTAGGTTGAGGTTTGTTTAAAATTTTGAGTATTTGAACCTCAAAACTTCTAAATTTGAGTTTCCTAAAGGTTTAGGGATTCCAAGTCATTGTTGGTGCAATGACAGAAGTTACCACCATGTCTTTAGGGGGAGGGACTCTTTAAAGACATGAAAAATTTATTTTTCATGAACCTTGGAAGGTGGTTAACCTTCTTTAAAGAAAATGCTCATGTATGAGCTTTTGAACTTCAAATGGGGAGTGGATATCCTCATTATATCATGTGGGAACTCACGTGGTTAGAAAATGCTCAAGGTTGAGTATTTGTCTACATTGAGGGAGAAGTTAAGGATAAATGAAGGGTATGGGACCTTCATTATCGTGTTGGTCACAACAAGTGATGTTGTGAACAACGATGAGCAACTCTTCAAGGGGAGAGTCTTCAACAAATGGAGTTGTTGAAGTGTGCCCAAAATTGGAGCACAGTTTGATGTGTGTCCAAAGATGGGTTGATGTGTTTTATTAGAAGGGGGTTGATGTGTGCCAATAGGGGGAGAATGAAAGGACCTGTGAATGGGTGTAAGTTAGGCTTTCATTACCTAGAGGGAGTGTGCCCTCTTAGAGGGAGAATGAAGAGCCTAATTTATGTGTTCATTGCCTAGTGGCATGAAGATTGAGGCTATAGGATTAGCCTAACTTACATGTGGTATTGTAAGTGTTATTGTGGTATTGTCAAACATCAAAAAGGGGGAGATTGTTGGTGCAACATCCCTCAGGTCAAGGTTGACCTGGTTGACCAAGCTGAGTCTTGGTTTGAGTTTAGATGTTTGACAATAAGAAATTGATTGAAGAAGAGTCAAGTAGGTCAAGGTTGACCGGATACTTGATCGGGAAGTCCTAACTGGGATGTTAGGTAGAATGGAAGTCCTGGTGAGTGAAGCAGGTGAAAACCCTAGTGAGTAAAGCTAGGTGAAAGTCCCGGTGAGTGAAGCGGTGAAAGCCCTAGTGAGTGAAGCTAGGCGGATGGAAAACCCTAGTGAGTGAAACTAGGTGAAAGTCCCGTGAGTGAAGCCGGCAAGGAAAATCCAGATGGATCAAGGATGATCGGACATCCGGTGTTGGGAAGTCCAAGTAGGTCAAAGGGTTGATGGATACTTGGCACGAGGAAATCTGATAGGTCAAAGGATTGACCGGACATCGATGGAAGTCCAAGTAGGTTAAAGGGAGTGACCGATACTTGGCATGAATAGAAAAGTCCTAGTGGGTCAAAGGATTGACACTTGGTGGGAAGTCCTAGCAGTCAAAGGAGTGACCGGATGCTAGGCATGGTGTACCAACAGGTCAAGGTTGACCGGTTGTTGGTTTGGTAGGCTTGGGACTTGGTTTGGGCAAAACCAAGCTCTGGATCGATCGATGGATCGATCCAGCCTTCCTCGATCGAAATGGTCGGATCGATCCGTGGATCGATCCGGATGTCAATCGATCGGTGGATCGAGCGATAATGCTGGATCGATCCGCATTTTCCCGAGCAGGCGCTGCGGATCGATCCGTGGATCGATCCAAAGCCTCCCCGATCGATTGGGAACATTCGAATCGATCGGGATCCGACCGTTGGCGTCGATAAAGGCCGCAGGCGCACGATTCCTTCGGTATCGCTTCTCCGATTCACTCCAGATCTCTTGCCAACTCCTCCACAGCGCTCTCAAAGATCAGATCGCCAGTTCTTGAAGGATCTTGGAAGCTTTCCAAGTCAAGAGGCAGATCAAAGGCAAGAAGAGAAGCTAGGGTTAGGGTTTTCTGTACTCATTATAAGCTTTGCGCTTGTATTTTGTTTCCCTTTCCTTTCTTCTTGTACTGAGAGTCTTGTAGGGCTTCTCCGCCCTCGGTAGTTACCGAAAAGGAGTGTTTTCATAGTGGAGAGTGTGCGTGGTGTGGATCCTTGGATTAGTCACCTCCTTTGGAGGTGGATACCAAGTAAAATCCTAGTGTTAGCGTTGAGTGTTTTGTTTCTGTATTTTCCGCTGCATATTCTTGAAGAAACAAACAACGCCAAGCAACGTCGAGCAACGAGCGAACGCGACAAGCTATTCACCCCCCCCCCCCCCCTCTAGCTACTTTTGGTCCTAACAATGAAGAGGTATATAAATACCCCTTTATAGAACAAGAGACAATAATCTCATTAAGAGAATTAAGGACAACCTAATTGAGATTAGATTTCTCTCCTCTTCTCCTCTCCGACCCTCTCTTGTGTCGTCACCACCCAAGGGGTCGCCACCTTGCTTGCCACCGCCACTTCCCAAAGCCTTACTGTCAGTTACCCCTGCTGTCGGATCTCCAACACCAACCCAGACTCTCACCGGCCTTCCAGCCACTAGACAGTAGCTGAATTGTTGTTGTGCAAGCTGAATAGCAACAAGAGGTTGTTATCCTCTTGGTTGTTGCTGGTTCTCTTTGGTCGTCAGCCATCACATTGCAACGTGGGTCTCCTCTCTCCCTCCCTCGATTTGTGCCTTGAGGTTGCCCTCATCGTCGGACACAAAATCGAGCAGAGATCTCTCTCTTGGATCATGTTGTCTCCTCCCTTAGACTAGTACCAAATCAGAGATGAAAACTTGTGGCTTAACGAAGTCGTCTCGAAGGAATCTCAGTGTGGATACAAATAAAGGCAAACTTGGTAAAGTTTGCTAGTTGATGTTGTTTCCTCTAAACATCATCCGGTATGTATAATTTCTTTATGAAATTTTATTCTACGGCTATGTCTACGCATGTGTGTTCCTATGTATTTGTGTGATGTGCGTTGTAATAATTTAGGAAATTATTATGCTTTCGCTGCATGTTTTTTGAAATCAAAATTTAAACCGCGTATAGAAGCACCCAACTGCTCATCCATATGGAATTGAATGAAAAATGATGTATATTTCTTAATCATTGGAAATAATTTTTATGCCTTAAAAACTGACAATAAGTTAATCCTTAACTCTGATATCATTTGAAAGAAATAATAAATACATAGAAATAATCCATATGATGCATCAATCCAAAGTTCTAGTTATCATCCTCAAGGGATGCCCAGTTGGCTAGAGAGTGACAAACTTGTTACAATGAGGCAAGGGATCAATTACTAGCAAGTGCACGCCCTTTGAAAAAAAACTCCTCCCACCTCCTAGCCAACTTGATTGTCGGCGATCAGCTGACCCCGTGATTTACCTTTCTTCACATAACCTAGGAACGAGTTGTGAGCATAATCACCTATGTTGTAAAAGATCTAGTTATCATCTAGCAATAAGCCAATACAAAATTGAAATTGATACAACTGCTATCAATGGGCTAGCCTGAATCCATCACTATTGTCATTGTATTGTTTACTTATCATCGGAGATCCTGCGAGCACAGCGAAAGTCTCTCACAAGATTGAGTAGGTAATCCAAGGTCCTTCGGAGGAGAAGAATGGAGGAGAAGAGAACACAATTCAACATGTCCTAATTGAACCAAATCTCTTCCTTTATATATTGACTCAACCTGTGGAGACTATCCATCATAAAGTTTATATCTCATTAACAGTCCATCAACATTAATGAACTGGGTTATTGAATCGATACATTTAATTCAAACTCTTTTTATATCCAATTAAATATTAGATCACTTAGTTAAGATTTATTTTCTTAATGATAACTAGTCGTGATATATTAATTAAGTGTAAATCTATACTACAGAGATTTAAGCCCACTGGACTTAATCCTTCACTATCTTCGTCAACTTTCTTCACAATCATAGAGAGCTCTTCGTATTATAGCATAAAAACTTTCATCTCTTATTATTTCCTTAGCAACCAATATAATCATCTTAGGAGCATTTTGTTTTTCTATCTTTTAGAGAGTCTCTTTCTCTTATATATGTCAGAACAATGAATGAAAATGGATGAAATTAATTGTAGGGATAATCCCACATTAGAAATTTTACGACAATAGATTTAATTTAAATTGAATCACAATTTAAAGATGTAAAAATTATTATTTAAGTATCCATGAATGTCCCTCTCAACCGCTGCACGGGAACATCCTGTTAATTTTTGTTGGTCTTGCATGTTGTACCTGCAACGTTGACTTCTTGACTTTGACAATTAAATCCTCCCTTTGGTTCTCTTACCAAGTGAAGAACAAATTCCATTCACATTTTATTGAGTTCTTGTTCTCCAAACTCAGAATGGCTGTTGACTGCTCTCGCTCGCATTTGTTTATGGTTTTCCGACTCACAATACACAAACAAATACATAAAAAAATGTCATTCCTTCCGTTGATCTCTTCTCAAAATTGTTTACGTTATCTTTCCATGGATTTGTTCTCATTGCTGAGGGGAAAACCAAAAAAAAAAAACTTCCCCAGACCGGTTCAGTGAGCAAACGCCTCGAAATTAACCTTCACTTTCTACGAAGTCTTCGGGTCATCCTTCTTCTCCCTTGTTTCATCTTTGAGAACGCGCTTTGACCGAGACTTCTTCCTACGTTTACTCGCCAATTTAAACCGCCACACTTCTCACTCTTCCTCCTCTTCGTTCTTCGAGCAAGAAGGGGAGGAATTAATTAACCATTCTTAATCGCTCTGCTTTCGCCATGGAGCAGAACAACAAGTCGGAAATTGAGGTGGGGAGGCAGCTGGTTCCCCAGAGCAGCGGCGGCGAGGAAGACGAGTGTGAAGGATCAGCGACAACACAGAGCAAGAGTGGGGTGGACAGGAGGATGGAGAACGACACCATCGCTGAAGAAACAAAAGAGGAGGAAAGCCAGCAGCCGAGGAAGGGGCAGCGGTTCCGATCGTTGGCGGAGATATATAAGGTGACTGAAGCAATGACGGCCGTCGCCGGTAAAAGGGTCGAGTGTTAGGTCATTAGGGAGAGGATTAAGAAGGTAATCCGTAATTTACAAAATGATTAGTATAGTCTATTTGTTTCTATTCCCAATGTTTGTAATTTTATTATATAAAATAATTAAAGAAATTTTAATAAACCTAGACCCCAGCGTCTTTTCAATTGTTTAGACCTACTACCGTGGAGTTTCAGTTTTGACAAATCAAGGATAATTTGTTCTTGACAATAGTTGATCTAATAATTCATCTAAGAACAAAATTGATGAGTATTAATTTATCACGATGGTTGATAGAAAATTTTTATAAGATCAGATTGATCATCTCAAAATTAACCAGTATAAATTAAATTGAATACCCAATGCCATCTAACAAAAATTTGCCAAAAGGTCAACTGAAATAAGAACTTAATACACCAAATGGCAAAACTTTTAATTCAAATAACACATTCGCAAGTTCTTTTCCAACCTAAGCAACGTCAATTTGAGCCGCAAAAACAAAAGAAATATTTTTGAAAGTAAGATATAACATACAGTGCAGCATGATAGTCGGTAAATTTAGAACAGAATAGGAGCTTTATTCAGCAGAGTTCATCAATAATTTAGGATTCCATTTTCGGTGTCAAAAATATTACAAAATCAAACTGCATGAACGTTATCTGACATCAGGAGTTCAAAATGATATGTCCATACCATCAAGTGTCGATCTTACCGTGCAATCCTTTGGGCAAACTGGTGATTGTCACATAGATTGATAAATCTAGCACAGAAATGTCTCCCTTCCCAACTCCTTTATTTGAAATTTATTCAAAACGCCCTCTGACTGAGCAGAGTCCTAGTGGCATGAAGAAAACAAGCAAAGCTAACGGCTGAAGTTTGTCGACAGAAATATGCAACTCAATGATTGGAACTGATCAAGCTTCTGATGACAAATGGAAGAATTCCTCCATGATTGAAGTATGCTAGCTCCACCTGCAGAGGAATTCAAATACAAGATAAGAACCTTGAAGCATTTCAAGGAAGAGGAAATGCTGGTTTCACTGCTAAGATACGAGCATAGTTCTTATTCAACAATTAACAATAACTTTTGACAGTTATTCTTCAATCTATATGCATCATGATAATTAAGTTATAGTTGAGTGCATTGTACGGCTTCAATTGAAACAGAAAATTGAATGAGGATGCTTACATTCACTAAAGGAAAACTATGAATCAGGATCCACTTACCATCTATTATAACAATTTCCACATACCAGAGTCAAGTATTGGTATAGTGAATTACTTTGGAGGTACACAGAATTGTAGATAGACAAGTGAAAAGGGATGAAATAAAGATTCTACGACACCAGGCTGGTTCAAGCATGTTCGATACAGAAGTTAATTTCTGAACCACTTAAAGGAAGGCATAGAGGCCTATATCATACTTGTCAAACTCAATTGCATTGGATAATGATTGCCTATAGTTGAATTGGGATCAGTAAGAGCCAATCCGATTCTAGCCAATATCTCAGACATACGTCCAAGGGAGACACGAATGGTGAAAAATAGCTAGTAGTCACTGGTATCTTGCTAGAAATTGACAGAAATGTGTGAGAATGAGTAAAAGTAATTTTCTTCAAAAATTAGCAGATCCAATAAGATCAAATGGGAACTTGGTTTGAGAAAATCTGAAGATTGTTGAAGCCTTCGGCTGCAAGAGTCTAATTCAGCACAAAGCAAAGAAGATCCATGGCTTTACATCATTGGAGCAAAAATGTGATATCACTCACCCCAAGCGGGCCAATATCACCGGCCCCAAGACAAGATACAGGCAATAAATCACGAGGAAAATTTTGCCCTAGGCCCTTCCCAACGAGGCATTTTGCACCTGTTGGAAATTGAACCTAAGACCTATTGGAACAAATACCCATGCAGGTACTAACTGCGTCAACCCGTGAGAGCGCCCGTGGCTTTACATCATGAATCATCTGTAGGTGCACCTCAAACTGTGCTTGAAGAACTCAGAGAATATCAACACAACCTTTGTTTATCAAAAGAAGAATGATGCAATTTTCAAGCTTCTAATCATCAACAAGGTTCATATAGCAATAACTCAGGTGAAGCTTTATTCTAAATTCATCAAGGAAGGTTTTAAGAGTCAGTATTACCTCAGTATCAAATCGAAGAATGCATGTGAATGACTTCCCTGCATCTGTTACAACAGTAATGTCTTGTCCTGGTCTTATGTCACTAATGTTACTTGGAAGGTCTATTGTGTAACGCTCATGTCCAGTCAAACCCAGTGAATCAGCATCTTCACCAGGCTTGAAGCAGAGCGGGATTATACCCATTCCCACTAAATTGCTGCGATGGATCCTCTCAAAACTTTTAGCAATCACAGCTTTCACTCCCTAAAGGAAAATAGAAAAATCACATGAAATTGTATACACTCACTAGAGCAAGTACACACATAAATTTAGATATTTTAAGGCCACAAAAAAGCCAAAGATAGATGACGCATATGTCAGTAGAAACATACCAACAACATTGGGCCCTTGGCAGCCCAGTCACGTGAGCTTCCACTTCCATACTCTGCTCCAGCCAAAACAATGGTATCATGACCTTCAGCCTTGTATCTCTGAAAGAGCATTGGATGTACTCAAATCACTTCGCGATTATGAAGAAGTATAAATTGAGCTCAAAATTGGCATAAAAGGCTTCTCTACAAGGCCCTACCAACCTGTTTGTTCTAATGTCCAAACTATTAGAAGGGTTAACTACTTGAATCTTTTCCTGTCGTGGTATCTTGAATTGGAATTTTTGAGTTGAATGCAAAGAAAAGGCCATGAAATTATAACATTATTAATTAAATAAAAGCACGATTACTATCAAAAAAATTTTTAATGCAGCAAATACACAGATGAATACCAATTTTCATTTAACAAGAAAATAATCTGCTAATCATTAAAGTGTAGTACCAAGTTTCACTGTGAAACCTTGAAGACATCTCCAATTCATTTTTTAAACCTTTTGTGACTTGGCAACTTGGATATTAGCTACAATTACAGTTATTAGAATATATTTGAATTCACAAAAAAGTCATAGAAGATAAACAATTTTAGTGGCAATAATATGGGATCAAAATCATAAATGTAACCTGTAACAACAAGAAGCGAAAAAGGAAATGGTTATTCAATATTGAAAGTGCCTTTTCACATTCAACAAACTTCAGAATCTTCATCTTAAACTTAACAAATTTAAAAGGCAACTAGACTAGGTATTCCTGTCCTAGTTGCGCATTAAACTTATTATTTAGATAAAAAAATTGAAATTAAAATCTAAACTATATGAACCAGTGGAATTACCATTGCTGCGTCAAAGACATAGAGTTTATCCCCCGTTGGAATATGAATAGTCTTTGGCCCCACTTCTCCATTCAGGAATTTATTGACAAGACGAATGTTTGCAAATGTTCCCCTTGCCATTATTTCATCATTGCCACGCCGGCTTCCATATGAATTGAAATCCTTGCGGTCTATACCACGTTCAAGAAGGTATTTTGCGGCAGGACTATCCTTGTGAATGCTACCAGCTGGTGAAATGTGATCTGTTGTGATGCTGTCACCAAAGTTCAATAAGCAATATGCATTCTTCACTCCATGAGATCCAGGCGGAGCCATAGTCATGTCCTTAAAATATGGTGGTTCATGAATGTAGGTAGACTTTGGATCCCATGAATAAAGGGTTGTCACTGGGACAGTCAACTGATTCCACGTAGGGTTGCCGTTTGTAATTGCTTCATATGTACTTCTGAACATTTCAGGCAACACACTTGATTGCACAACCTATAAATTTTTTCCCAAAATTAGTTACCAAAATTATTTCAAAAATTATCCACGAAGGAGTACGCTAAGCAACAAAAATTCTAGTCCATGGTGTTTGAGAGAAAGCGTCATAGAAGTGAAAGAAAATTTGCTAAGATGACTAGAGAGGTCAAAAAAAATCATGAATTCATTTCCATGATCACGAGACAATTTTCCAAGATATAAAGTGATAATAGTGTCAATAGATGACCATATGAAAACATACAGCATCAATTAATGTGTGCAACTAATTGGAAGCACATGTATCTTACATCGCAATTAGGTCTATATAATATGATATATTGATAGAGACACTAGTCATTCAAATTATCTTACCAACGAAAGGTCATTCAAATGACTTCAAATTACTTTTCTTTGGTTACATCTCACATGTGACCTCTAATTGATTCAAGTTCAACTATCTTAGTAATCTCCAAATATCCATCTCAACACTCTCATCTATGCAAGAGTTACCTTGTTTCTTTATTGAGCAATATTGCTGCTCTTGTAGCATAACTGCAATTTACAAACAAAATAAATCTGTATGGACCTATAATATTTTCATTCAATTTAAGTTACATAGAAAATCACACAAGACACAAATGATCCTCTACATTTTAACTAACCAAACATTTATCCTTTGAAAATGGCATCCTCCACAATCTTTCTTTGGTGGTAGATCTATAATATCAAAAACTCATGTGAAAAATCAACTTAACCCTATTTACTTTCTAAAAATCTAGTTTTACTTAGCTTAAACCTTCAGCTGCTCTGCTACTCTAATTTGACTTATCCTAGCTAAACTCTTATCGATTAACACGATCATTTACCAACAGCATAAATAAAGAGGTTTTGTCTGGATATAACAAGCTCATTATTACTAATTTAAAAAATAAAGTCATACAAGTGACATTAACTTAGAGTCATAAGAATCAATTGTCCTGGTTATTAATAGTTATCGCACTAGTAACTACATTATCATAAATATTCTTTATTGTATGTGTAATTACTAGATACTGCTTTTCTTTCTAAAATCCCATCACAGTAATTGTACAGGATCCCTTCCGTCAGTTTTTCCCACATCAAATGCAAATTATTGCCAATCATATGAAAGATGAAGGCAATTCAATTATCTACCTTAGCAATCTCTTCAGTAGATGGCCATATATCCTTGAAATATATGTTTTTCCCATCCTTCCCTGTGCCAATTGGTTCTTTCTCAAAATCAATGTCAACCTAAAAAATAACTTGCAAGGTAAGATAAAATATTAAATAAGATAAACTAACATTCTGTATATTCAGATAAAAAAATATCAGACTTTCTTTGTCATCTTGATAAGAAAAAATATCCTGTATATTCAGATAAATAAATTTCAGGCTTCCTTTGTCATCTCGATATAGTTTATGGAAACTTGTTTCAATTATAAGATGTACCATTTTACCAGCACTGTTATGTGTATCCTATGTCAACAAGACTAACTAATCGACAAATAATTTCATTAGTCTAGCTTCATCTCATATCAAATTTTCATATCATTGAAGAATACAAGCATTGACCATTTTTGAGAAGTTCCCTGGACCGTCATTTACTTTCCCAGCAAAGGATAAGGTCTGATGGATCTAGTCTTGATTCACATGTTTGATCCATGAGATAATAGAGAATGTTTCATTTTCTAAGCATTATGTTATAGCTCCAAATCTTTTCCTTTAAGAAACAAAAGTAATAAGACATTCCTGATAGATTATGCTAAAACTTGGTAATAGGGAAGAAAATAATAATAACATAGACATTATATTTAAATGTGCATGTTCCCATATATCATTTGATATGTGAAAAGCTAAACAAGAGTTTTTCTTTACTACTATAAGTATTTTAACAATATTTTTTACTGATTCACATTCTACAACACTGGAATTAGTGTAAGTTGGTGAATACACTAACAAGAAAAGAAACAAGCACCAATAAAAAGAAAGAAAAAAAGTACCGTTCCAGCAAGCGCATATGCTACAACTAGTGGAGGTGAGGCCAAATAGTTAGCTCGTGTAAGTGGGTGAACGCGACCCTCAAAATTTCTATTTCCAGAAAGTACAGCAGCAGCAACAACATCTATTATAAGAAAGGATTGTATTTAGACTTAGACATATAGATAGAAAAAGCATGGGTACCATGTTCTCATCCTGTCAATCATCCAATTAAACTCAACTCACCGTTATCTGAAATTGCAGCAGCAACAGAATCATCAAGGTCCCCAGAATTTCCAATACAAGTTGTGCAACCATACCCGACAATATGGAATCCTTGCTGATTTAAATACTCTTGAAGGCCACTACGTTTATACACAAATTTCATCAATACTCAAGACACACAAAAAAAGGGCCGCTAAGTTTATACACAAATTTCATCAATACTCAAGAAACATAAAAAGCAATTGAGAAAGCCAACTAGTCCGATCAGTAATACCTCTTGAGCAAATACTTGGTAACAACTCCAGAACCTGGAGCAAGGCTTGTTTTCACCCAAGGCTTAACCTGAAAATTAAGGCAGAAAATTCATCAAATGAACATTGCTGCTACCACAAAAACACAGTGCAAGGTATGTGATATAATGAGAGCACTGAAACAGTGCGACACAAAGCAACACCAACAAACTATTGTCTTATCCAAATTCACAATATTGTTACATAATTTAAGTTAGCTATCAAGCCTCCACCTTTTCCTTTCAGAAAAAATATTTGAAGAAAAAGGCATATTTCTCCCATTATAACTAACCTGAAGACCCAATTCACACGCCTTCTTTGCAACAAGACCAGCACCAAGCATGACACTTGGATTTGATGTGTTTGTGCAGCTTGTAATTGCTGCTATGACAACACTACCATGCTTGAGCTCTGCAGGTTGTCCATGAAAGTCAAACTTCACAATTTTTTCTTGTGATTCCTTGGGCACTGCAAATCCCTGAAAAAGCAGCACTTGGTTAGCAACTAATAAAAAAGAATAAGAACTAAACAAGAATCAAGTTAACAGCCAGAAGTAATTAGCAATTGGTCATAATCAGTATGATGACAGTGATTGTGCTGCAAAATAGGGCATTAATGAGACACTTCCAACTCCAAATACTGATAGGTTCCTAATACAAACAATTGAACTTCAAAAAATATAGGCAACAATTTCTTCTTTTCAGTGTTGCAATTTATTCTTTCAAAAAATATATTAGTTGTCATCTACTGCAGCACTTAGCCTAAATTTTTTGCTGGAAATTGATGCCAGAAACTGATAAATTAAATAATGAAAGTGATAAGAACCTAAGGAAAAAAAAAGAAGAAAAACAAAGAACAAACATAAATGCATATTACGCTTCAGCAGTAAACTACTTAACAAAGGTTGTCCATGATCTTGCTAAATGATGGAACTAGCAACTATCCACTATCCAGGAAACAAATCAAATTTGTATTTAATAACCACTGCTTAGCCCAACAAGGCCTCTCACCTTGAATCCAACTTTGTTACACAGACAAGAATGCCAATCTGCTTTCATCTCTTTTATGGGTACACGATCATGAGGTCTATCATGATTGATATAGAAAAAGGTGAGTTTTAATAGCATCAGGCTTCTTGGAGGAAAAAAAAAGAATTGATAGCAAGGAAGGGTTAAAAAAACAATAGAAATCTACCTTTTAGGGCCTGAAATGCAGGGCTCAACATCTGCAAGGTTTAATTCTAGATAAGATGAATAAACTCTTTCCTTCTGAGGCTGCTCAGACAGTCAAACAAAAACAATTTTGCATGCATCAGAAATTGGTGTGATTACACAAAGGAACTATTTAGTCTCTTACCTCATTATAGTCAACAAACATTTTGTTTGCACGCAAATAGGCCTCAATCATAGACACCTGTGTGGAATTAGAGTTTAGTAAGATGCCTTTGATTCAAAGTCAAAGAAAGAGAACAATCTTCTGCATTAATATTAAACTTACTAAAGTGACCCACCATAGCTACCATTGTTCTTAAAATAAATTGTGGCCACATAAGCACCCAAATATGCATATATAGTGCTTCACGACAACATATGAATATGGGATAATGCAACCTATATTGTTTGAATTCCAACTTAGATCACTTGGATCAACTAAGTTGTTTACACTAGAGAGGTTTAAATTCATTTGAGTATCACACAATGCTTTCTGAACTTCAATATCCACTCAAGTATGTATCTTCTTAAACCATCCCCTTTCATGAAATGTGCACTCTCCTATCATTTCATGGTTAGATTAATGTCTAAAAGGGTAATATGCATTTCTATGTTGAAGAAACGAAATAGAAAAACTGACATAAGGGTTTGGGACCATGTCATTTTCAGTACAGACAAGTTACACACTTGTTGTTTAAGTATACTTACAGTTTCATCACTTCTTCCAGTCAACTTAAGATATTGCAGGGTCACATGATCCACAGGGAAGAAGCCCATAGTTGCTCCATATTCAGGTGACATATTAGCAATTGTTGCCCTATCAGCCAATGATAACTCGCCCATACCTTCACCTGTAATATCAAACCAAATAGTTTAAGCGAAAAATTAAGGATATAATTTTTCACATTCCCATGAAAGTCAAGATGTGCTACCATAGAATTCGACGAACTTGCCAACAACTCCATGCTTCCTCAACATTTGGGTGACAGTTAAAACCAAGTCTGTTGCTGTCACACCATTCTGTAGCTTCCCTGTCAACTTAAAACCTACTACACCAGGCAAGACCATACTCATGGGCTGAAAGTACAAGAATACATTAACACAGTATCAAAATGTGGAACAGAAAACATAAAATTGTTTACCGGGGAAAGAAAAGGCTATGCACTATACAGTAGGCAATAAATTTTATTAGAATTTTTTATCAATAAATAAAAGGGCAGCCCGGTGCACAAAGCTCCCGCCATGCGGGGTCCCGGAGAAGGATCCATTGTACGCAGCCTTACCCTGCTTTTTGCAAGAGGCTGTTTCCAGGATTCGAACCCGTGACCTTTTGATCACATGGCAACAACTTTATCGTTGCGCCAAGGCTCCCCTTCAATACTAATAATAAATAAGAATTTTGTACTGATCATGAATCTGCATTCATTTTTCTATACAATATTACAATAGAAAAATTAACTGGAACTTTGGAAGTGCTAAAATTGTTAAAAAAAAATAGCAAGAACTTTACGTGAATGCTTGTAGAAGACAAACTATAATGCCTAAAACTAGATATATCAAAAAAAAAACTAAAGGTGGAATAGTCAATATGTTGGTGCTAGGTATACAACATTTAATGACTAAGTTAAAATTAAGTTAGTTGTGATCTAACCAGTTGTGCCAAGTTTATAGGCGTAGGATACCTGACAAATGTTAAAGTCCTAGTTGTGAACTAAGCAAAGACTAAGTCTTAGTGGATCTAAGGCATCTGAAGTCATGAATGGGAATTAGGCATGATCTAGATGAATTTCTAACTGGAGGGTAGGTGAATCAAGTCCAAATGATTAAGGTTTAACAGACAAATTCCTAGCTAGAGGCTAGGTGAATCAAGTCCAAGTGATTAAGGCTTAGAATATAAATTCCTATATGGGTGTTAGGTGACTCAAGTCCAGGGAGTTGAAAGCTTAGCAAATAAATCCAAATAGAAGCAGCTAGGAGTTGTGGCTTAGCAACTCAGTCTAGATGAATCAGCGGGAAGCTGAGCATCTAGACCCAACATAAGTGCAAGTAACATTTTTATTTATTTTAGTGTTGACTTATTTGTCTTAAACTTTTTAGATTCTTTTTATGTAAAGTGTCTCCACCTAGGAGAAATTTAGAAATAAAAATCATATTTTATAATTGTTGCGTGTCTATACTTTTGTTTTGGTTAATCAACTGCTTGCATACTTAAACTGTTAGCTAAACTTATTGAATGTTTATTGCCTTGTCTTACTTGATTGAATTAGTTTAAGTAAATTTTATTTCCGGTGTGCTAACTCTGATAGATTCAACTGCTTTTATTACTATCAGGGTTGAGCTGATAGTAAGCCAGGAAGGTTAGGTGCATGTTTGGGTTGGGTCAAGTGGAATTAAAGAAGCTCACTCACCTCACAATAAACTAGTTAGACCAAGGTATTGTATTAAAGTTAATTTAGCTCCAATTTCTTAAAAAGCTTTATCTTACGAAGTGGTCGTTATTCTGATACTCAAGGACCTCTGTGTCTCGTCACGACCTGAAAGACAATTTCGGGAACTATTGCTCAATTAGCTCAAAGCAAAACTTGGATCTAGGCGAACTTTGTGCTTTGAGAAAATGAACAAACAAATAAATTAATAATCCAAGCCTAGCCTGAACCTAAATTCAACCCTAATTACAACCATACCAAACTCATAATAGCCTTAAAACTTAATACAACTTGAACAAATTTTCTTTTGAGATATGTCTTTGCAGGAAGGATTCGACACAATCTATCCTCTTTATAATGGCATAAGTTTTGCCAATTGGAGAAAGATGGAAGACATTCTTAGAAAACTCAAAATGTTGGGAAAGCATCCAAAATAGAATTGACTTACCAAAAGACACAAAAGGGTAGTTATGCAGGTTTGAGGCATGGACAAGTAGCATGAAACAAACAGCTCAATCAAATGCAAAGGCAACAAACATAATTCTATGTGGTCTAACTCAAGCTCAACTTGAGAAAGTTGGACCATTTAAAGAAGAAAAAGAACTTTGGGAAAAACTAAGTGCCAAACAAATAAACTGCACCGCTCTTATGGCTGAATCAAATTCCGAGGACTCGACCAATGAAGCTCAACCCGAGTCAATATCAAAGCCCGAATCGAAACTTGAACCCAAGTCAAAATCCGGACAAGGCAAGTTAAAGGTAATAGAGTCAGATAACATCCCTTTAAATTTGAATTTATTTATTGAAAAAATTGTATGTTGAAAATTCCTTGTCTAATTTGCTTAGCATGAATAAGTGGTGCGATACTAGCTATAAAATAAAATGTCTTTCAACTAAGTACATTGAAGAACCAAACTTGACCCATTAGGAACTAAGAAAAATGGCATGTGCACACTTAACCTTGCTTATTACTCACAAGAGTGTCCTACAACACAACAAGAAGACACTTTTGAATAATGTAAGAAATTAAGTCATAACCATTTAGGATATAAACCGTATTGGATCCCCAAATATCATGTTCAACTCATGTCAACTCTCGACTTTTGGACAAAAATAAATAAACCTTCAACTTAGGGGGAGATAACTTTCAATTTTACTTAGACTAGGATTAGGTCTTGTTAGGTTTAGCTAGTTTGACTTGTTTTGACTATGGAATAAATTCTTTAAAGTTAAACTTAACTTCAAATGTTGATACTTAGCTTATTTGTCAAGATACATGATTACATATTTTATTTTGATTTGATGTCATTTGATTTCAAAGCCACGTACCTACTTAACTTTACTTAATTACTTGCATAAGAATTTATTTAAAATATTTAAATACTCACTTAAAAGCTTTCTTAATTATGCACTAGTTCATTCAAAGTCTAAGTAACCCTTACTTTATTTAGGTTAAATACTCACTTGTTTACCTACTAATTTGTAAGCTATACTCATCATTGTTCAAAGATTTCATGCTCATTAAGCCTACTACGCTTGACTTACTTAGTAGATATTTGAGCCTACTTGAGATGATTCTAAGTCTATTGCTTACTTAGAGCTTACTTATCTATACTTACATGACCATTCAAAAGTCTATTAATTATTCAAGTCATCTTTAGTTAATTATCATTTAAAACCTAAGTTATTAAGTCTTGCATTGTTATAAGTCTAATGCTTACGTGTTTGATTAATTCTTAAAGTTGGCTCTCGCATTGACTTTTAGTTGAGTAGTTGACTTGGAGAATGTTTGATCTTATTTTTAATGTTACTTATGTTGACTACTCTATTTGCGAGTCCTACTGATTACTAAATATCTTTAGTCTACTTATTTTCAATTCTACTTGTTTAGACTTCATGTGATTTCAAAGTTGTTAAGCTTACTGTACTTAAATTCAAGCTTATTAATTCATCACCTATCAATGTCATTGAAGCTTATGTGCTTAAAGACTGTTTATCTAACCATTCAGAATGCTTCTACACTTATACAATCTTGCTCATTATTTTAAGCATTTATTAGTTAATATACTTGACTTTATTTTTGACTATGCTTGACTTTTATTTTGACTTACAGACTCTTTAACTATGATTTGACTGTGATTTGACTTAAACTCTATTTATAGTTGACTTATCTAATTGCAAATTAATTATTCTCTATCTGATTCATTTAATTAATTTTTGCAAATTTTATACTTGATCATATGCCTTAAGTCATTATTTGCTCTTTTTAGTGTTTAACTCATTTTGATCTATGAAAAAGGGGGAGAAAAGTAAAGGATTAAATATATAATTGTTCTTGGTTCTTTAAACTTCCCAATTTTATTTCTTAAGGGGAAGTTATATTTTATTATTCATGTATGATTGAACTAACTCTAACTCAATTTTTGTTCCTTTCATACATTGAATATAAATCCAACTTATTTTGATTATTGTTTACTAACTTTAACATAGCTTTCATATTATCAACACGAGAAAATTGTCGATACTGGGTGCATAACATTTAACCCAGAGTCTTGATATATGACTAAAGTTAAAATTAGATTAGTTGTGATCTAACCAGTTGTGTCAAGTTTATAGGTGCAGGATACTTGACAGATATTAAAATCCTAATTTTGAAGTGACCAAGTCTTAGTGGATCTAGGCATCTGAAGTCCTGATTGGAATCAGGCAAGAGCTAAGACTTGGTTACAGACCAAATAGATAAATTTCTAGCTGGAGGATAGGTGAATCAAGTCATTAAGGCTTGGCGGACAAATTTCTAACCAGAGGGTAAGTGAATCAAGTCTAAGTGATTAAGGTTTGGTAGACAAATTCATAGCTGGGTGTTAGGTGACTCATGTCCAGATGGAGTCAACTGGGAGCTGAAGGCTTGACAAACAAGTCCAAGTGGGAGCAATTTGGCAACTCGGTCTAAATGAGTCAGCTGGAGGCTAAACATTTAGACCCACCGTCAGTGAGAGTAACTTTACATTAAGTATCCTACTCATTAGGTGTAACTCCTGCAATAAATTATACCTCCAAACAAAATTATTCTCCACAATATAAATAAAACCATCCAGACATAGGTTGGGCAAACTCGATTTGACTGATAATTATTTTTAAATATTACTTAGTTGTATTTAGTCTGTTAAAAATTCAACTTCACAAGTTCTGTTTGATATACAAATTGTGTTTTTCCTGCACAATAAAGAAATGGTTTCTTATTGAAAAAGGAATTGCAATCTGGACGTTTATCCTCGATCAATAAGATGATTTCTTGACATGCTTCTTGTTGAGATAATGATAGAACCCTGTGTTCTAAGTAAATATAACTCCAAACAATTTAGAATACTAGTGACCAAGAATGATCCTAGAATAAATTAATACTCAGGGAATGCAATAACAGAAGTATGTTTTTATTGCTGGAGGTTTGTAGGCAATACTCCTGCTGTTAGTACGTAATGGAGCATCTATTGCTAACAATAGGTATTTGTCCTTGTTTGATTTCCTTCAGAAAAAGCATAGCATCATTAATAGCTATACATGGAGGTATATTGTTAGTTGTGAAAACATCACTCATTAGATTGCATAGCAATAGCTAACTCACCTGCAGAAATAGGTACAAAACATAGATGAATTTTTTAATATATTTGAAACTATATAGAAGAATTATTGAGAAAAAAAATAAAAATTGTTGAAGCTAGAAGGCTCTGTTCCCATTGATGCCACATGGGCAAATGCAATAGTTCATTATAAAAATAAATATAAATTAGTCTGTTTCCTTCTAGCTCAAGATTTTGAGGCAAGTGGTTAGCTGATCGCCTTTAGCATGGTTGAGGTTTGGGGTGGCCATTGGTCCCACATAGGCAAGTACAGTAGTTCATTATAAAAATAAATATAAATTAGCCTCTTTCCATCTGGCTAATTCATTTGAAATAAGCCGTTAGCCAATCAACTTTAACATGGCTGAGGTTTTGGATTCAAATTCTATCTGCGTCCAAAGAAAAGCTTGTGCTTGCAAGTCATGATGGGAGTGAGGAAACACATTGAAGCCAGGAAGCTCCATGTCCATTAATCCCACATGGATAAGTGCGATAATTCATTTTAAATATAAATATAAATTAATGTTTTTCCTAGTCGTTGAGTTTTTGGATAAGTGGTTAACTAATCAACTTTAACAAAAATAAATTAGAATTCACATTTTTAAAATAACATTCCTATATAAGTGCTATCAAAGTGGGGTTAGAAAGCAACAATGATCAACCACATCTCAAGCACAAGAAATTGCTTGACATGTTGAATGCCCTGACAAATCAAAGGTACAGTAGCGGGTTTGAGAAAACAACAAAAAGTCAGGTATATCTCAAGCTCAAGAAGTTGCTTTGTATGTTAATTAATATTACCTGACCAAGCATAGCAGCCTCTGCCTCAATTCCTCCAACTCCCCAACCAGCTACTCCCAGTCCATCAATCATAGTGGTATGGGAATCAGTTCCTACCACACTATCAGGGTATAGAATATCATTGGTCTTGAAAACGACACGACCAAGATATTCTAGATTAACCTGGAACAGAACATGAAACATATATGTGTGTGCAGTTAAAATAAAGACAACGTTGTTCAATTGTGCCAAATAAGGGGATCTAGGTTATTTACTCAAATCGCCAAGAGGTTTTGCCAAAAAGTTTTAACAAAAAGAATCCAACCTGGTGAACAATGCCAGAACCAGGTGGAACCACTAGCATATTCTGGAAAGCAGTAGATCCCCACTTCAAAAAACCAAATCTTTCCTTGTTCCTTTGGAATTCAAGTTCCATATTCGCTTGCACTGCATTCTCAGATCTTGCTACGTCCACCTGGACTGAATGATCGATTACAAGATCTACGGGAACCTAAAAGCGAAGGCAAATAATATCAATGGACAATAACGCAGGTATGCACAAATGACAAATCATAATGCTTATCATAATCTCTATGGAAAGATTGATTACCATGATCAAGGATATACAAGAAGGACGAGTTGAAAAGGTCAGAAAAAATAAAGTTTGGCTGCATGTGAAAAGGCATCAATATTTCATGATAAAGAAAAATCAGTTATTTGCCAAATGTTGACTCAAAGGATAGAGATTAATACTTTTTGCAATTTCTGGTAGCATAATTTACCCTGAAATCCATAACATTCAGAACCAACTTGCAAGTGGAAATTAATCAACATATACAAGCATGTCCGAATAACTTTGATTTAGATGAGAATTACACGGATAAGCATTGCAAGAGGGTAATCCAAGAGGAAATTCCATAGCCAGAAACTACTGCCAGTTATGAGACGTCAAAACCATCTAAAGTACAATGACCTACCTAACATCGACCAAAGAGTAAAATTATTCTTAGAGAATGAGAAACAATGTAATCCAGCACGCACCAAGGGATTTATCTTGTTAGAATCACTACCCAACTTGTTCATGGCATCACGCATACAAGCAAGGTCAACAACCGCAGGGACACCAGTAAAATCCTGTCAATATAATTTTTAAAAAAAAGTTATAGAAGACAACAAAAATCAGAAAGTAGGGTGCATATAACCTTGGCAAACCTGCAGAAGAACACGAGCAGGCTTAAAAGGAATCTCTACCAACTTTGGGGAAGTGTTCTCCCAATCAATTATCTTCTCTACATCTTTCTTAGTGACCTGAAAATTATCACAATTCCGGATAGCTGACTCCAAAAGGATTCTGATAGAGTAGGGCAGTCTATCTGTTATCCAGAAAAATGATTGGCTTTTAGTCAGACAACAGTAACAAGATTTGACAACAAAGGCCTACAGATCAGCCTACTGATAAATACCAATAATAACTCTATGAAGAGTCAAATCTTTTGAAAAAGGAAAGAACATTAAAAATGAAAATACTTGTGCTAAAAAAACAAAGCAAAGAAAAAGATTAGATGATCAAAAGATAACTTAGAGAGAAGATAAGCTGATATTTGATTTATTTATATATCTTAAGCAGATCTTGCCAACCTTATAAAGTATCTTACTTAGAATACACAATTTTTCTTAATAGACCAAACAAATCAGATAGATTAGTGGCAGTCATGTAAAACTGTATCCTGTAGCCCTAAATCACTAACAATGGTTTAGTTAGGTCTTCATTTCTATGCGTACAAAATACAAATTATAATTATCTACTAAATTAAGAACTATGTAGATTATATAATTGCTACTTGTTATATCCATTTGTTTCTTTAATGATAAGATGAAACCCCAATTAAAGGAGATATTGTTTTTCTAGCTCTCTTTGTTTTATTATTTAGTCATAAACAAAAGTCAATACTTGAAACTTGGAAGCAGCAGTATAAATTAAAATAGCTGCACATAATATCAAGGTATCAATCACTGACATATTTAACCAATAATACCTATTCTTGGATCATCTAGAGCAGGTAAACTGAAGTATTTGCCATATTCGCCACCATTAGGCTTTGGAAGGCCCGTCAGGATACTATTGAAGGCATTTTCAGTAGCTGCATACAGAGATAGAGGTATAAGAACACATTAGTTGAGGCAAAGACAATTTTATCATAAAATAATGATTTATAGTCGGTTGTAATATATTAATTTCTTTGTTGATGTCATCAAAAAGATGTGTGTGCAAAGTGCCAAAAAAATGTGCAAAAACAACCACCAAACAAAACAACAATTGGACAAAGTCATCCTATTCCCTAAGAAGCCATATAAATATTAGTTGAAGAATGCAAGAACCTTTTGCATTGTCACATTTATTGACAAATCCTTCATAGATGTATGCCTAGATAGCACCAATCATGTATCTTTTTACCAAGGAGATGCACTATTGTAGCATATGAAGCATGGATTTCATCATTGAAGCTTCCTCTAATATCAGATGCGTCATCTAAAACCCCATAACTAAATCAAATAGCATTCTGACATAAACAATATGGCTCTGACACTCTGATGGCACGCCCAACAATCTGACACTGACATTCTATCAGAAAAATGCACTCCTATTAAAAGACTTAAAACATGAGATGTCAGAAATAAAGTTAGCAAAAGGAGACTGCGCTTGCCCCCAGCACCTCCGCCGAGGTAAATCACGGGTGACAACTTGAGGTCTAGGATTCGAATCTCAATATAGCCGAGGTAAATGTCTCCCTCATGCGCGAGTCACTAAGATCCATATCCCGATGGTCGTAGCCAAGTCTGAGTAAGATATATGCGTTGTAATAAATATTTGGGAGCATCAACAATAAACAAACAGAAATGCAAATTCAACTATCTAGAGTGGCCTCAAATCAAGAGGAGCAATGAAAAAAAAATAGGTAAGTTCATAGAAAATCCAACATTGAATATTAGGAGAATTACATGTACCAACATATATTCTTCCAAAATTGATTTTGTATTAGGCATTGTAGATTTAAATATAGGGAATCCATCCCTCAAACTTGAATGTATGACATTAAAATTAATATAACTATAACCAAGTTGATTGTTAGCACGAACATTATCCATAATTTTAGTCTTGAAAACAAGTTGAACATAGTCCAATCTTCAAAAAAAAAAAAACAAAAAAGGGAATCTTAGATACAAGTAGTGATTTAAAATTCAAAATTTAATAATCATGGTTAATGATATTGTAACTAGTTTAATGGAGAAACAAAATCCTTGTATCCAATCCCAAATAGGTTAGGCAGACACGGTAAGAAGAAGATTATGATGATGATAATTCTAAGAGAATTTATTGCACAGCTGATCAATGCATTGCATCATAAAGGAATGATGTCTTTAGGGTGAAAAAAAATGTTAGTCCCTTATTACCGATTTAAATCCAATATATCTTAGTTATCCAATTAAACCCGCCAATGTCGGTCCCAAATCTAGATGAAAAAGGATGAGGATTGTGTGTTAAGTTGTCAGTCAATGTTGACTTTTAAGCAAATGTTCAATGAATGGATCCATTAAACTATTATATTAATGCTAGGTTGTTTCCCGGAAGAAACGCATTACAAGGTCCGACTACAACGTATCGATAAGGATCACTACATCTCCATGAGAACTTGAGAGTAATGTTAAATATGTAAAAATTCTCACACAATAAGTTGGGTAAGAACCAATATTATAGGTAAACTAATAGTCTAAGCTTTGGAGTATAGGAACACTTACTGTAAAGTAATGGAAGTAGTAAATATGATGATTAGAAGAAGAATTAGTATTTTGTGTGTACAAAAGACAAAAAGGATAGGAGAGAAGCAAAAATGATAGAGAACTTAGGTTTTAAGTTATGGTACATAGGAATGAGTAAAACAAGAAGGAATAAGTAAAACAAGAAATGGAATAGATATTGTTGTAGATAATTTCATTAAAGAATGAAGTTGTAGGAGTAGTTAGAAAGGAGATAGGATTATAACTCTCAAAATAGTAGTGGAGAAAGAAACTATTACGTAATTAACATATATGCAACTCAAGTAGGATTCAATGACGATACCAAATCTAGATTTTGAGATAACCTAGATGAGGCATTATAAAATATTCTGCCAAAGGAAATGATTTTAATAGAAGGATATATAAATGGAACGTATGAGTGAAAAATGAGGAATATGATAAGGTGCATAAGGGTTATGGGTTTAAATCAAGAAATGAAGAAGGAAAAACTATATTGAATTTTTCAATAACATATGACCTTGTACTAGCTAATACGTTTTTCAAAAAAAAAAAAAGAGAAAAGCACTTGATCACTTTCAAAAGTGAGAATAACAAGTCGCAAATTGACTTTCTTATAATTAGGAATAAGGATAAAAAGTTTTGTAAAGATTGTAAGATCATCCTCAAAGAAAACTTAACAATCCAACATAGGTTTGTAGTGTTGGATAAATGGATATGCGCCTCAAATATAGTATCAATAAAAGAAAAATGTGCATGACTCCTAGAATTAAGTGGTGGAAGCTAAAGGATGAAAAGTAAAACATATTTAAGTAGAGGGAAGAAGTATAAGTATTAGAAACACAACAACTCGAAATAGAGATGAGATAAGATAGCATTAGATTTGAAAATAGTAGCAAGGAGAGTACAAGATGAGTCAAAGGAGCGTGCACCATCAAGTAAAAAATCTTGATGGTGGTGGAATGAGAAAGTAGGGGAGAAGGTGAAGAAAAATAGATAGCTTATAAGATATTATACACTTGTAATATTGAGAAAATTTTTTAAAAGTATACAATATCCATAAAGAAACCAAGAAACTAGTGAATAAAGCCAAGAATGAAATTTTTGAATGCTTATATCAAAAATTGGATAAAAAATAAGGGGAAAGGGACATTATAAAATAGCTAAAGCGAGAGAGAGAAAAAAACGAGATCTTATTCAAATAAGATGTATTAAAGATAAATGCAATATGGTATTATTAAATGATGAGGAAATAAAATAACGATAGCACTTTTTAATTAAGGTAACTTAACTTGGATAATTTAAGTAGATCAAATAAGCATGAAATTTAAATTTTTATTATAGATTTCAAACTTCAGGTAGAACAATCTTTAAATAGGATGCACAATGGAAAGTAATTGGACCAGATGATATTCCAATAGAGGTATGGAAATGTATAGGGAAATAAGGTATTAAATGGCTTACAAAGTTTTTCAACCTAATATTGAAAACAAAAAAAAAAAGGTTTGATAGGGTAAGTATTCTAGTGTCCTTATATAAAAATAAATGATACATACAAAATTATGCAAATTATAGAAGTATTAAATTAATAAGTCATGCTATGAAATTTTTAAAAGAATAATAGAAAAAAAAAATTAAGAAAGGAAATCACGGTGATTGAAAATCAATTTGGATTTATGCTTCGAAAATCGACAATATAAATTATATATCTTCTCAAACAACTAATTGAAAAATATCGGGAATAAAAGCAAGACTTACACATAGTATTCATCGATCTAGAAAAAACTTATGATAAAATCACAAAGGAAATTATATGAAAAATTCTAGAAAAGAGAGATATTAGCATGAGAGATCTTGGCAAGCAACATTACAAATGAAAGTTTTAGGCTCAGTAGAGTAAAGACGGAATAAAAAAAAAAAAAAAAAAAAAAGCCCGGTGCACGAAGCTCCCGCCATGCGGGGTCCCGGGGAAGGATCCATTATACGCAGCCTTACCCTACTTTTTGCAAGAGGATGTTTCCAGGATTCGAGCCCGTAACCTTTTAGTCACATGGTAACAACTTTACCGTTGCACCAAGGCTCCCCTTCTTGATTAAAGACGGAATATGAAATCTAAATTTAGTAATATTAGACGTAATAAGAGAATTGTTAAGATAGGAAATAGACAAGTTATATGTAACTGAGAACTTTAACTATTTAGAATTATTTTTGCAAAAGAATGGAGGAATTGAATTAGAGGTCTTACATAGAATACAAGCAAGATGGTTGAAATGGAAGAGAGCGTCAGCTGTTATTTATGATCATAAAGTATCTCTAAGACTAGCTAAATATTAGATTATGACTTGAGCATACGAGCAGAATATGAGAGTTGCATAAATGAGGATGTTAAAGTGGATATGCAGATATACAAGGACAGACATGATAATAAATAAAAATATTAAAGAGAAAGTCGGGATTGCATCTATTGAGGAAAAACTCTGAGAGATACGTTTAAGATGGTACGAATATAGACATACACTTAGATGATCAATAAATACTCCAATTAGGCTATGTAAAACTATGACAAATGTACACATCAAACGAGGAAGATCAAAAAAGATTTGATTATTAACAATAAAAAAAGATAAAATTTATTTAAATATAAATGATGATATAATTGGGGATAGAGTCTAGCATAGAAGGATCCATAGAACTAACCCCACTACTCTAACCTAGTAGTCTAAAGTTTGATTGTTGATGTTGTTGATATGCATTTGGAATTTCAACACTGTTATGGTGATATATGTAAACAATTGCATTGAAACATAAGCAACTTGAAAAAAATAAATAAATTGTTACGTGCCTAAATAGACGAAAAACTAGACCTTCCTAAGATAATAATAAAATATTCCTTTCACAATCATATCACAAATCTAAAAGTTCAATTATTTTGACTCGCATAAGTCGCATGTCATTTCATGAGTCCATTACGACCCAATTTCTAGTAGATATGATGATTAAAAGAAGAATTAGTATTTTATGTGTACAAGAGACAAAATGGATAGGAGAGAAGGCAAAGATGATAGAGAACTTAGGTTTTAGGTTATGGTATACATACAGGAATGAGTAAGACAAGAAGTAAAACAAGAAATGGAATAGATATTGTTGTAGATAATTCGTTAAAAGATGAAATTGTAGGAGTAGTTAGAAGGAGATAGGATTATAACTGTCAAAATAATAGTGGAGAAAGAAACTATTACGTAATTAATATATATGCAACTCAAGTAAAATTAGATGAAGATAGCAAATCTAGATTTTGAGATGACCTAGATGAGAAATTACAAAATGTTCTAACAGAGGAAATGATTTTAATAGAAGATATAAATGGAATGTAGGAGTAAAAAATGAGGAATATAATAAGGTGCATGAGGGTTATGTGTTTAAATCAAGAAATAAAGAATGAAAAATTATATTCGATTTTGCAATAACATATGACCTTGTACTAGCTAATACGTTTTTCAAAAAAGAAAAAAAACACTTGATCACTTTCAAAAGTGAGAATAACAAGTCGTAAATTAACTTTCTTATGATTAAGAATAAGCATAAAAAGATTTATAAAGATTGTAAGGTCATCCCTGAATAAAACTTAACTATCTAACATAGGTTAGTAATGTTGGATATGCACCTCAAGTATAGTATCAATAAAAGGAAAATGTGCATGACTCCTGGAATTAAGTGGTGGAAGCTAAAGGATGAAAAGCAAAGCTTATTTAAGTAGAGGGTAGAAGTATAAGTATTAGAAACACAGCAACTCGAATCAGAGATGAGATAAGATAGCATTAGATTTAAAAATAATAGCAAGGAGGGTACAAGATGAGTCCAAGGGACTTGCACCATCAAATAAAGAATCTTGGTGGTGGTGGTGGTGGAATGAGAAAGTAGGGGAGAAAGTGAAGAAAAATGAATAACTTATAAGATATTATACACTTGTAAGATTCAAAAAAAAATTTTAAAGTATATAGTATCCAAGAAAGAAACCAAAAAACTAGTGAATAAAGCCAAGAATGAAACTTTTAAATGTTTATATCGAAAATTGGATAAAAAAGAAGAGGAAAGGGATATTTAAAAAATAGTTAAAGCGAAAGAGAGGAAGACAAAATCTTATCAAATAAGATGTATTAAAGATAAATGCAATATAATATTATTAAATGATGAGGAAATAAAATTACGATAACACTTTTTAATTAAGGCAACTTAACTTAGATAATTTAAGTAGATTAAATAAGTATGAAATTTAAATTTTTATTGTAGATTTCAAACTTCAAAGGTAAAATAAGTTTTAAATGGGATGCACAATGGAAAGTAGTTGGACCAGATGATATTCTAATAGAGGTATAAAAGTGTTTAGAGAAATAAGGTATTGAATGGCTTACAAAGTTATTCAACATAATATTGAAAACGAAAAAAAGGTTAGAAGGGTAAGTATTCTAGTGCCCTTATATAAAAACAAAGGATACGTACAAAATTATGCAAATTATAGGAGTATTAAATTAATAAGTCATACTATAAAATTTTTGGAAAAATAATAGAAAAAATATTAAGAAAGGAAATCACAGTGATTGCAAATCAATTTGGATTTATACTTCGAAAGTCGACAATAGAAGTTTTAAATCTTCTCAAACAACTAATTGAAAAGTATCATAAATAAAAGCAAGACTTACACATGGTATTCATCGATCTAGAAAAAATTTATGATAAAATCACAGAGAAAATTATATGAAAAATTCTAAAAAAGAGAGATATTAGCATAACATATATTAAAGGGCAGCCCGGTGCACGAAGCTCCCGCCATGCGGGGTCCCGGGAAAGGATTCATTATTGTACGCAGCCTTACCTGCTTTTTGCAAGAGGCTATTTCTAGGATTCGAACCCGTGACCTTTTGGTCATATGACAACAACTTTACCGTTGCGCCAAGGCTCCCCTTCTAGCATAACATATATTGAATTAATTAAAAATATGTATAAGGATGTAATGATCTAAGTCTCTATCTTTTTATACTAATCATAGACGAACTCACTGGAGACATCCAAGATATGATACTGGTGCTTGTTGTTTGTAGATGATATTGTTTTGGTCAGTGTTCTAAATGTCAGTCGAGGCAACCGCCTAAGCAGGAGGTGGGCATCAACCACAAGGCCTTTGCCTGAGGCAGTGTTTTAGGCGGTAACTCACCTTCTTCCACCGTCGTCACCGCTTTTTCGCCACCGTGACAAGCACAAAGGCGTCGTCAGGCCCAGCGACGAGTCCAGACATGTCACACCATCCCGAAACGCGTTGTGCCCAGCAACCAAGTTCAACGATAGCCCGGACGCAACGCCCCACCCTGCGACACCTTTGAACGCACCCTGCAATCCTATCCATCTGGACGCATTGTGTGATCCTAGCGACGTGTTCACACGCGTCGCTCGGCCAGGGACGCATCCAGAGGCATTGCGCAGTCCCGACGATGAGTCTGGACTCATCACACGGTCCCAACGAGGCGTTAGACTCATCGCCCGGTCGAAATAAGATATGTTAGTAAGTTGTAAGTTAAGGTTTAATTAAATAACTTTAGGTTAATAATTTTAATCAACTCCTAGCTATGATTGAAATAATTTAAATAGACTTAATTAAAGACTAATAAAATTATGTCAGTAATTATATATATAATATATTTTATTAAAAATAAATATTATAAAGAATAATGATTATTTAAAATATTATATATAAAAAATATAAAAAAAAATCAACCTCCTAGGCAACTAACATGGTAGGCGGTCATTGACCGCCCTGCCACCTCCTTCCGCCATTTACAACACTGGTTTTGGTAGATAAGACTCGTAAAAGAGTAAATGTTAAACTCAAATCTTAACAACGCTATAAATGAAAGTTTTAGACTTAGTAGAGTAAAGATGGAATATGAAATTTAAATTTAGTAACATTAGACGTAATAAGATATTTGTTAAGATAGGAGATAGACAAGTTATATGTAACTGAGAATTTAACTATTTAGGATCATTTTTGCAAAAGGATGAAGGGATTGAAAGAGAAGTCTTACATAGAATACAAGCAAAGTGGTTGAAATAGAGGAGAATGTGAGGTATTATTTGTGATTGTAAAGTATCTCTAAAAGTAGCTAAATGTTGGATTATGACTCGAGCATACGAGTAGAATATAAGAGTTGTAGAAACGAAAATGTTAAAGTGAATGTGCAGATATAAGGATAGACATGATAAGAAATAAAAATATTAAAGAGAAAGTCGAGGTTATACTTATTGAGGAAAAACTCTGAGTGATACGTTTAAGATGATAGGGATATGGACATATACTTAGACGATCAATAAATGTTTTAATTAGACGTGAAATTATGGCAAATGTACACATCAAACGAGGAAGATAAAAAAAAATTAATTATCAACAATAAAATAAGATAAAATTTATTTAAATATAAATGATGTTATAGTAGGGGATAAAATCTAGTAGAAGTATCCATATAACTAGCCCCACTACTCCAACCTAGTAGTATAAAGCTTGATTGTTGATGTTGTTGGTGTGCATTTAGAATTTCAGATACATGTAAACAACTGCATTGGAACATAAGCTACTTGAAAAATAATAATAAACTGTTACGTGCCTAAACGGATGAAAAACTAGACCTCCCTAGGATAATAATAAAATATTCCTTTCCCAATCATATCACAAATCTAAAAGTTCAATTATTTTGACTCGCATAAGTTGCATGTCATTTCATGAGTCCGTTACAACCCAATTTCCAGTCGAAGTTTAATAGGATCCGGTGGCGGACCATTAGTTTTACTATTAAAATAAAATAACATAAAATGACATGGTTAGTAATCACTTTTCCAACTGAAAATAAAAAATAAAAAAATCCGACCACTTCGAAACTGCAAACAACCACCAATTGTATCAAACTTCCCATTATGTGTAAGATTCCTTCGGGACACAGATTAACCAAGTCAAAAGTTTCTTGCGGGTAAAAGTAGATCCGAGGGTTCTGCATACCGACAGTCGCCATCTTCCTATCGAACCGGTCGATCACGGCAGCAGAATTCCTGATCTGAGCACTGGAAACGAACGGGGTACTCCCGCGGGAACGCCAACCTGCGGTCAAGCTGACCCGCGATCTGGGGAAGAAAGAGCTGCAGGATCTCGAAAAGGCGACGGATCTCGCCGCGGAGGGCGACGACCGAAGCTTCCGTGGAGAAGCGAGGGATCTGAACAGGGACGGGGAAACAGACGACGAAAAGTGAAGGGCAGAAGACGCAGGAGAAGGATGATGAGCACGGAAGAGTCCGAGGGACGCAGCTTTATACATGGTTCGGTTGGCAGTAGCACATCAAGGACCGGTGGTTGGAATTAGAGCATGGAAGGAAGACGATAAAGTACCCTAATAAATTCCATTTTTGCTAATTGTTTTTTATTACGGCTAACGTCATTTTACTTGCTGTTTTTAGCAGAACGGTACCAAGGATAATTTATTTTAAAAAATAAATAAATTGTTAGGCAACTAATGACATCCTAGTTAAATTTACTCTTAAAATATAATAAAGAGTTCTAAACTATTAAATTTTCTGCCCATTCTAAAAATATATTTTAGAAAATTATTAAATATATTAACTAAGAAAGTGACTATGACAATTGCAAAACGCCATAACCTAATTAACATGCATGATACATCATATGCTCTAGGACATAATCGAGTTATTACTTTGTAATAGATTTATAAAAATGAATAAAGATCAATTCTTAATTTGATTCAACTGGTAAAAATATCTTCTACCATGATAGCTTGTTCGAAGTGGGGTTAATTACAGAAGATGTCCAATAGAGATGGTAATAAGGTGAGTTAAAATTTAGCTCTGTAATAAATCTATCTTGGTGTGACGAGTTTAGACTTGTCTAAATAAGTCTTAAGGTGGATCCGAGGTGGATCACGGGTTTAACCTGATCCGCCCAAGACCCGCGTCATATAATATTTTTTTATTTTTTTTATTAATTATTAATTGAATAAAATTAATAATTAATTTTAAATTGAATAAAATTAATAGATTTTAATTTATGATAATATTTTTTATTATAAAATATTATTAATATAAATGTTGAAAATAAATTTAATGTTTAATTAATTTTTAAAATTTTTTATTTTATATTCTAAAAAAATAAAATATGACGAGTCTAATCCGGATCCGTCCCACCAGGTTCACAAGACAAGATAAGACCAGTCCAAAGAGAGACGGGACGGATTCTGAGTTTACCCAAACTTATCCCAAGTCAAACTCATTCTCATCCCTAACGTCCAATGATGCATCATATTCATCAGTACTGCCATTAAATGTAGATGCAACCTTGAATTCGGGTGCTTGTGCACATTGGAACTTAGCATCAAATCAAATGGATTAAAACTAGACTTTTAATAACTTGTCCTTAAGTAGAGATTGCTCATCTCACATCAAAGTCATCCTCGACAAGGAACTAAAATTATGCCATCATATTGTTTGTGGGATCGGGGCCATCTACGTCCAAACTAGTTTGATTAAAAATCCATACACCTGGATTATCAAAAAAAAAAAAGTGAAAGGGAAAAAAAGATTGTGCTATAGCAAGAACCATTGTGTTATGTGTTAATGCTAGTCACTTATACCTTAACTCTTTTTTCATTCCTCATGATATACTTCAAAGTATATTCGTCCGAGAACATGGTCTGCTCGAGAAGTTCCATCCAGGAACATAACTTGATCGAAAACATCCCGTTAATAAATTACACGAGATTCTAATCATGCACTTATGAATGGCAATAGATCAAGTTAGGGTCAGATTGCATTCCTTTGTCCTCATAATCAGCCCCGGTCCTAACATTCAGGAGGCCCTAATTTTTTTAATAAAGTAAAATTTATTTACAATGACTTCTTCTAACTTTCCTAGAAGCAAAATCATCTATAATATTATTAATTTCAAGATTTTCTAAAATCTCTTTTTCAATAGATAAAATTGTTAATCCATTCAATCTCTCTTGCGACATCGTTGATCTCATGTATGTTTTCAGTAATTTTAATTTTGAGAAACTTCTTTCAGCTGATCCTACGGTAACAGGCATAGTTAACAATATTCTATAAGCAATTGCAACATTTGGATAACAATCTATATTTTTTACAAAATTAAGAATATCAACTGCCGACATTATCTCATTTGGTAAAGTTAGTTGTAGTATTTTTAATTCTGTAAACAAATCATCTAACTCAACATCTAATGAATTATCATGCGTAAAAGTGGATGTCAGATTAACACAACATTTTCTCAACTCATCATTATCTAATGATTTTAATGTTTTCGAATCAAACAAAAAACCAAATATATTTTCAAATGTTTTCATTTCATCAAATCTACTTTTCAAAGAAGAAATTGCCATGTCTACAATAATCACAAAATAATCAATTCTAAAAGATTCTTCAGGTGATAGTGAAATTTCATCATCTTTTTTCTCATCAAATTGTTTTTTTCTAAAAATACGACGTTTCGTTGAAAATACTGGCTCTATATTCATATCAGATGCAAGACTTTTAGCAATAGTCAAACTTGTTGCAAAACCATCATTCCTATATTTTTCAAAATATGATATTATACCATCTAATTGTTTCATAGCAGAATCAATGCACATAGATTTTGATTGTAACTTCTTATTTATCATGCTTATAGCAAATAAAATATCATACCAAATAACCATACCAAGTAAAAATTCAAAACTTTCAATTGAGTTAACTATACTTTCAGCTTCACTCTTAGACTTTGCATCATCACAAATGTCATATAACTCTAATAAAGCACTTCGCACTTCAAGAGCTTGAAACCTAATAGCTTGAACACTTTTAATACGACTTTCCCAACGCGTGTTTGAAAAAGATTTGACAATTAATCCTTTCATATTATCAAATAAAACTTTCCATCTTTTAGGAGAACTTGAAAAACAATATATATATGCGTTGAACTACTCCAAAAAAAGAAACGGCTTTAACACAAGAATGTGTCATATCACTAAGAGTCAAATTAAGACTATGACAAGCACATGGCATGTATAATGCTCTTGGGTTTATTTCAAGCAATTTCTTTTGAACTCCTTGGTGTTTTCCTTTCATATTAGAACCATTATCGTAACCTTAACCTCTAATATTTTCAATACTAAGATCAAGTGATTTCAAAACATTTTTTAATTCATTAAAAAGTCCAAGACCAGACGTATCATTAACTTTTAGAAACTCTAAAAAATAACTTCTATTTTCACATTGCTATATGACATATTAACACATCGTACTATGAAAGTCATTTGTTCTTGATGACTAATATCCGAAGTACAATCAAGAATTATTGAAAAATATTTTGTCTCCTTAATTTTCTTAATGATAATATTTCTAACATTATTGGCTAAAAGAGAAATCAACTCATTCTGAATTTTATGACCAAGATAATGATGATGAATTTCATTATTTTGAATGCGTCTAATATGATCTTGCATTACAACATCAAATTCAGCAATCATTTCAATCAACCCTAAAAAATTTCCATTACTTTCTTGATATAATTTCTCATTAGATCCCCGAAAAGCCAAACAACGTTTAGAAAGACATTTTACAATTGCTAATATTCTTGTAAGAACTTGTCTCCAACGCTCTCTTTCTTTAGAAATTTCTCGTTGTAGATCTTTATCAATTGTTTCATTTTTATCTAATCTCATTTTTAATTCCTTCCAAGAGTTCATATTAGTTATATGTTCAATAGAATTTTCATGTTCTTTAAGTCGTTCACTGATATGTTTCCAATCTCTAAACCCATCATTCGCTAAAGAACTTCTATTGTTTTCAGATTTAAATAACTTGCAACAAAAACAATAAACTTTATCTACATGTTTACTATATACCAACCACTTTCGATCTCTTTCCTCTCCATTACTTAACTTTTTAAAATAATAAGTACTTGAAAAATGTCTAGAGTAGTGATCAAAAGGAAATGTGAGATTTATTTCTCTTATAGACCCCTTTTCAACTAAAATATCACGTGCATTGTTATCAAGATTATCCCAATTTCTTGGGTCATATATATCAAGTGGAGGAATAAATTGTTTATCAATATTATTATTCTCATTATCTATTACATTAGTACATTTTCATGCTCTCTTAAATTATCTTTATCTTCATTAACATCATGAATTTCATTAGATTCATCATTAACATCATGAATTTCATTAGACTCCTCGCTAACATCATGTATTTCTTTAGACTCATTTACATTATCCCTATTTAAAATTTCTATATTTTCATTAGAACTTGTACTTTTAACAAAGAATTTATTAAGAGCACCTCTTTGTGATTCAGTTAATTGTTCTAATCTTTTTCTTTTTTTTTTCTTTTTTCACATCCAGAAATATGTTTTTTAGGTAACATATTATAATTCACAAAATCACAATTAAAAAGTTATAATTTAAATCAACTTAATCTGAGTATAAAAGGAATAATAGCACCTGGATTGAAATTATTTGTAGGCTTAGCACTTAGCAGCTTAAACACCTCGCCTCGGACACGGTCGACTGTAGTAAAACACATGTTATTAATTTAATAATTAAGTCAACATTAAATTCCAAATTTACAATTAATTAATTAACAAAAAATTCCTATTCTATGAACAATTAGCTAATTAACAAAAAAAATTCCTAATACAGCACCGTGTAGAGTTTGTAGACTTGCAATCGTCGGCTCGCAAGTCGCAACAGAGCGGAGCAGCCGTGTAGAGCAGAGGCGGAGCGATTCGCTAGAGGAGAGGACTCAAAGCCAGAGGAGCAGGAGAGAAGCTGAACAGAACAGCCGAACAGGCCCTGGCAGCGGTAGGGAAGCGGCGTTTTCTTCTTCAGCAGTTCAGCTCCTCCGTCCTCCAATGCCGCTCAGTGCACCGAGTAGTACGCCTCGTGCAGTCGTGCGTCGGGGGCAGTGTGTTTCTGGCAGTGGCGCGGCCGCGCGGGGGAGAGCGGAGTACCGGCGGAGAGGGTCCCTGCTGTCCCTCTCTGTCGCACGGCCCTCCGATGCGCTCGGAGCAGCAGCCGCCGACCGACGGAGGTGAAGGAGAGTACGCAGTCTCACAGCCGAACGGGGCGATTTCGCCAAAGGAGCAGCGCCGACGATGGATTTCGTGGAGCAGTAGCCGGCGGATGCAAAAAGCAAAAGGAAGGATGTGAAAAAGTAAAAGGAAAGTAAGCACTAAGAAACAGCCGGCGGATGCAAAAGCCAAAAAGCAAAAGGAACGTTGGCAGCAGTCGGCAGATGCAAAAGTCAAAAAGCAAACTGCACATGGAAAATAAACAGCAGCTGGCGGATGCAAAAAAAAAACAAAAGAAAAATAACACTTAACCTAATTATTAAATACATACTTATCTAAAATTTGGGCCCCCCAAAATATTGGGCCCTGGGCAGATGCCCAGGACCGCCCGGCCTCTGGGCCGGGCCTGCTCATAATCATTGGGTATTGGATATCCATCCTCATACTCATATCCATTAAAGGATCGGATATCTTCTATACTAATAATTTTTTTTCTTTTCATCCAACTATCATCAATTATTATATATATATAATTAATTTAAAAAATAAACATCCATATAATATATTCCTAACATCAACAAAAATAATTAATGGATTTTGAGAAAAAAAATTCCTATATATAAAGAGAGAGATGATACCCTACACACTCTTATCTTGCACACTGATGGGTGATCCTCACATGTTCGAGCACTCAGACGCACTCCTGGTTGCCCCGATTCAGGATAAGGGTATGCATACTAAAATTTTTCTATATATATATAGAGAGAGAAAAAAAAAATTTGATATGTTGTCTAACTCCTCCTACGCGACTATGAGAGACGCGCTTACATGACATTGTCAGCTCAATTTCTTTATTATTAAATTCCTTTTATTCTCTCTCCCCTTTCGCCCTATTCAAAACCCAGCCCTTGACTTTTAATCTCTTGACTTTCCCAAATCTAAATTTTCCTCACTCTTGTTCATTCCTTCATCGTCATCTTCCACTCCATCTTACTCCTGCTAGCAAGCAAAGCAAAGGCGCTACAAGCTAAGTAACCTCATGCTTATTCTCGAGCTGGCTGGAAACTCCCCAAACTGCCACCCAAACATAGCCTACACTGCTTTGCTTATCATCCCTATCCATTCTCGATCGTAAACGTTTCCACTCCACTATCTGTTTTTCAACTTTATACAATATTTTTTTATTAAAATTTATCCTACAACGTATAAGCCCTAGTTGCTACAACCTGTAGTGGCTACTTGATAGTCCAAATAATATTTTTTTACTATTTTTTTATTATATAATTTGTAGGGAACTTGTCAAACATTATTTTCCACATTTCATAATCAATGGTAAGTCGTTTCATTTTAAGTTGTAACTCCCTTTAATCCTAATATATTATTAGGATTTATGCTACAACGTACAAGCTCGATTTCTACTACAACGTGTAGTAGCTACTTGGACATTTAGTTGTTATAACGTGTAGCAGCTACTTGGACAGTTAACTGCTGTTACACATTGTAGCAACTACTTGGACATTTAATTGCTACAATGTGTAGTAGCTACTTGGGCAGTTAGCTGCAGCACGTTGTTGCAGTTACTTAGACATTTAGTTGCAACAACATGTAGCAGCTACTTAGACAGTTAGCTATTATACGTTGTAGCAACTACTTGGACATTTATCTGCTACACGTTTTAGCAGCTACTTGGACATTTAGCTGCTACAACGTGTAGTAGTTACTTGGTAAGTCGTTTCATTTTAAATTATAATTCCCTCTAATTATAATATATTGTTTATACATGATTTGAAATGATTTATTTAATTTATATAGGGGAAACGTATGTTTGTCTTTATTGGGCGTTAACCGGGTGTTTATGACACCTGGATAGAAACATCTACACAAGTTAATCGATTTAAGGGCGCTATGCACCAGTCATTCAAGAGTAAAGAGGATGCAATAAGAGCTTTTGAAGCTTATAATGTATAATCTTACAATGTTAATAATCTTTTTTTTGATAAAATTTTATTTTTTGGGGTTATATAATTGACAAGAAACTTACCAATTTAAGTCATTTTAATTTTTCACAATTGATTCGATGGTAAGTCATTTCAATTTAAGTTGAAAACTAATCCTAATATTGTATTAGGATTTATGCTACAACGCAAAATCCTTAGCTGTTACAATGTGTAGCAACTACTTAGACAGTTAGCTGTTACACGTTGTACCAGCTACTTCGACAACTAGCTGTTATACATTATAGCAACTACTTCAACAGTCCAAACAACCTTTTCTTACCATTTTTTTATTATATAATTTACAAGAAACGTGTCAAACATTAGTTTCCACAAGTCATTTGATGGTAAGTTGTTTCAATTTAAGTTATAATTTCCTCAAATCCTAATATATTATTAGAATTTATGCTACAATGTATAAGTCCTAGCTACCATAACGTGTAGCAGCTACTTAGATAGTTAGCTGTTACAATGTGTAGTAGCTACTTGAACAGTTAGCTACTTAGCTGCTAACAATCAGGTAAATATAGAAGATAGTTGTTTTAAGACACTGACAAAATAAAAAAAAAAAAGAAAAAAAAGAACAACAACACAACAAAAGGAAGAGCTAAAAAATGACTCTTCTCTAACCTACGGACTTCTAAAGCAAGCCACTAGCATTCCATACTTTCCAACAGATTGATGGTTGCTTTCACAGCTGCCTCAGTCTCCACCAATGTTTGAAGGGCTCCCTTTAACTGGCTCACCACTTGATCTCGCTTTTGCTGAAAGGTTGTCAGTGGTTTAGAAGGGAGGGAGGTCAAAGAGCCTTCCCAATGTTGGTGTGGTTAGCACTAACAGTCTAACTCAGGTTTTGATGAATAACAAAGTAAGTTAAGTTAGTTTCGTTGTAATATAACACTTTGGCTGAGTGTACAGGAGATGTCCAGATAGGTCGGTGGACTGACCGGATATCTGGCACGAAGTCCAGCTAGGTCGACGGGCTGACTTGATAGCTGGCACAAAGTTCAACTAAGTCGACGGGCTGACTTGATAGTTGGTACGAAGTCTAGACAGGTTGATAGGTTGATAGGCTGACTTGATAGCTGGCACAAAGTCCAGACAGGTTGACGGGCTGACCGAATGTCTGGCACGAAGTCTAGCTAGGTCGACGGGCTGACCTGATAACTGGCATGAAGTCCAAAAGGTCTACGGGCTGACCGAATGTTTGGCAGGTAAGTAACTGGAGGGGAGTGACTTGGTGAGGATGCGTTCCCAGTTAGGGAACTTAGGCATCGATCCAACTTAAAACCATTTCAAGAATCTAAGTTGAGATCACGACTAGATTCTAGTCTCGGTGAGTCGAAATCTAATTACTACTCTATAATTGTGCTAACATTTTATTTTGCATGGTAGTATAATTTGCATTTCCCTCGGACTAACATTTTTCTTGCAGGAAATTGAGTTGCTTGAAAATGGTGGTCCGGGCACCCAGAAGGGATCCGGGCACCAGGAATGCAAAATTCTATCCTAACGCAACGTGGGGCGTGCTGATTGGCTAGGTCGACGTCACGCTCCAAGCGCCCGGAGCTTCCTATATAAGGAGGCCACCACCTAGAGCAAAGCACAACAACTTCTTCTACGACTACTCTATTGCGCACTGCTCCTGCGACACTACGAGGCTTCTCCGACAACCTGCGACTCGAGTTTATTTTCCTGTTGTCTGTATTTTTTTAAAGAGTTCTTGTACTTACATTTGTAATCATTCTTCGAACTGCCAGTGAACTGTCCAACGAAAGCACTCGACGAGTGCGGGCTTTGGAGTAGGAGTCGACGAAGGTTCTGAACCAAGTAAAACTGGTTTGTGTTAGTGTTGTGCCTTTTATTTTTCCGTTGCGTACTCGACTTGAATTTGCTATGAATTTTCGATCGCTATTCACCCCCCCTCTAGTGTTTTCATGATCCAACAAGTAGTATCAGAGTAGGTACCGCTCTGAATTTGTGCAACCACCAATCGAGCAAAAGGGGTTCTTTTTAAAAGAAGAATAGATATCGTTTGTGTTTAAAAAATATCTTTACGCCTTTCATTTTTTCCCTCCAAAAGTATTTTTCAAAAATTTATTGTCATCTTTTCACAGTTGTTTAGTATTAGTAAAATATCGCATTTACCAAAATTTGAAATAATATTTTTTTATTAATATTTTTTTTTTTTGAAATTAGTGAAATACTATATTTTTTCTCCAACACTGCTAATCCAAGACCAAGTCTTGGTGCCTCTTTTTAGTTTTATATCTTCAGTGCTTAATGGCTCAAGTCGAATGACGAAACATTCACGAACCACCTCCATATGAGATGTACAAGAGACATGAATTCAATCCGTGGAGGATGCAGATGGAAACTTTTATCCTCATAAACAACTTCGATGGTGGCATGACATTGAGAGGATCAACACAAAACTCAGAAGCAAACCAAAAGATAATAAAGTTAGTTTTCATATTTATTACCCAATAAAGTTACTTGTAGGATAGAAAAGGTCAAGGATGCCCACGAGTTTTGGACTTGTTTGACCAACCTTCATGAGGAGCCATTGGAGTTAGACGATCAAGTCAAAATCGAATCTAGACTCGAGTCAAATCAAAAGGAAGAGCCTAACAAATAATTAAAATTTGATTAACTTAACATTCTAAACTGAATTAAATAATTAATAAGTAAATAATTGAAGTAAAAACTTCAAACATTAGCTATACTCTAATGCACTTTAAATTAGACTTGACCTTACATTAAAAGGTTAATGAAAACTTAACCTTAATTTAACTCAATCAATCTTAATTTCAACGTTAATCAAAATCTTAACTTTAATGTAATTAAATCATAATTAAAGATTGACTCAAATTGAACCTTAACATTATTTAACTTTGTTTAATAACTTAATAAATTAATATTAATTCTAAATTTAGCTAATCCTAATTCAATGTAACTTAAATTAAACTTAATCAAAACTTAAAGATTAAGTAAATGAAAAAGTAAATTATAACTAATATTTTCAGTCAATTAACATGAAATCAATTAATATAAAATCTAATCAAATAAGTCAAGTAAAATAAATGTTAATCAATAAACCATTGATAATGATTAACTATTATTGAGTTAGTAACAAATTACTTAGTATTACATAAACAAATTATTTATTATTGATTAATTTCAATAATCTTATTTTAATCAAACAATTATACCAAGTATATAGAAATACTTATTTAAATAATATACTTGATAAACATAAGTGTTACTAACACTAAATCCCCTAAAACACTTAGATAGAAAAATGTGCTAAGGTTTTGAAATTTAATATACCCAAACTCAGTGTTAACTTAAGGGGGAGTGTTAACTTAAGGGGAGTGTTAAATTAAGGAGGAGTGTTAAATTAAGGGGGAGTGTTAACTTCAGGGGGAGTAATAAATTCTGGGGGAGTAATAAATTCAGGGGGAGAATTAATAAGTTTAATTTTTTTTAAAACTGCTTTATTTTTTAACTACTAGCATTTTTAAAGCTGTAAAGTTTTTTGCGGCCTTAAAAATTTCAAAAAGTGTTTTAAAATATATCTTTTAAAAATCAGGTTGACAACTTTTTGAAATATTGATTTAAAAGATATTTTTGAAAACAACTTAGCATAGTTTTCAAAATCTTCATTCAGTTTTATCATTCCTTATGTCTTTTTTAAATCTCTATTTCTTGAAAAAGTTTTCAAGAGTTATCTTAAAAATTGAGTTATTTTCGAATCATTTTTTATTTTCTAATCTTCAAGTTAGTTTTGCAAAGACTTTTTTCTTTTGCAAGCCTTATGAAAAACTAGTAATTTTTTAAAACAACTTCAAATCTTTTTAAGTTATTCTTGCCTTTTGAAAATCTTATATTTTTGAAAACTAAGTACATGTTGAAAACAATTTCAAAATCACTTTATTAACTTAGTCTCTTCAAGTCCATTAACTTATTTTCTAAGTTAAACTCCCCAAGTAATCCTGACAAATTTTTGTTAAATTTCTATCTTTCCTTTACTTAGCCACTTTTCTTAAACCTGTTTATGCTTGTTATTTTTTGATGAATGCCAAAGGGAGAGGGTTAGGTGGCTTAAGTTAGCAAAAACTAGACTAAACAAACACTAAACTAATTAAAAAGTAAATCAAAATCATTTCTTTAGTAATAGTTATTTTTACATATTTTTACTAACTTAACTCAGGTTGTCATTACATCAAAAATGGGTAGATTGTTGGTGCAGTTAGCACTAATGATCTAACTCAGGTTTTGATGAATGATAAAGTAGGTTAAGTTAGTTTCATTGTGATCTAACACTTTGATTGAGTGTACAGGAGAAGTCTAGATAGGTCGACAGGGTTGACTGAATATCTAGCACGAAGTCCAGTTAGGTCGATGGCTGACCAGATAACTGACACGAATCCAGCTAAGTTGACGAGCTGACTTGATAGTTGGCACGAAGTCTAAACAGGTTGACGGGGCTGATCAGATGTCTGGCACGAAGTCCAGCTAGGTCGAAGGGCCAACCTGATAGCTGGCACGAAGTCCAGATAGGTCGACAGGCTAACCGGATGTCTGGCAGGTAAGTCACTGGAGGGGAGTGACTTGGCGAAGACACGTTCCCAGTTAGGGAACTTAGGCGTCAATCCAACTTAGAACCATTTTGGGAATCTAAGTTGAGATCATGACTAGATTCCAGTCTCGGTGAGACCGAATCTAATTACTACTTTATAATTGTGCTAACACTTTATTTTGCAGGGTAGTATAATTTACATTTACCTCGGACTAACATTTTCTTGCAGGAAATTGAGTTGCTGGAAAATGGTGGTTCGGGCACTCGGAAGGGATCCGGGCGCCAGGAATGCAAATTCTATCCCGACGTAATATGGAGCGCGCTAATTGGCTGGGCTGGCATCATGCTCCAGGCGCCCAGAAGGGATCTGGGCACCCGAAGCTTCCTATATAAGGATGTCACCACCTGGAGCAAAGCACAACAACTTCTTCTATGACTGCTCTATTATGCATTGCTCCTACGACGCTGCGAGACTTCTTCGACAACTTGAGACTCGAGTTTATTTTCCTATTGTTAGTATTTTTTAAAGAGTTCTTGTACTTACATTTGTAATCATTCTTCGAACTGCTAGCGAATTGTCCAACGAAAGCACTCGACCAGTGCGGGCCTTGGAGTAAGAGTCGACGAAGACTCTAAACCAAGTAAAATTAGTTTGTGTTAGTGTTGTGCCTTTCATTTTTCCACTACATACTCGACTTGAATTTGCTACGAATTTTCGATCGTTATTCACCCCCCTCTAGCGTTTTCACGATCCAACACCCAAGACCCCAAAGAAGAGGAAGATGTCGATTCATCAACCAATATCACGTGACCATGAGAAGGTGTTGTTTTCTTGGCTCCCAATGGAGAAGTCATTTTCTAAAATTAAATGGTTTAGGATAATAAAGGATAAAGGGTTTAGGATATCATCTTTATAATGGTGTGATGCCATCAATTCTAGAGGTAAAGTGCGAGGAGTGATGAAATTTATTTCAGAGAGTAGAAACATCATTTCTATATAGCACATTAAATGGAATAAGAGGAGTTGATGAAATTTAATAATTATAATCAAGATGATATTGTAGCAATTATAGGTCCATAACTGCTATAACATAGACTTCATGTTGTAATTGTTAGACATTCTAACAGTAACTGTGCAACTGCTGCTACAATGTGTAGTAGAATAAAATTTATCAAAATAAAAGATTATTCACCCCATTGTAAGAATAAATTGTTACATACTTTTTATTAGTGTTTAGGGCTTGTAATCTTTTCTTTTGATAAATTTTAAGTTGTGACACGTTGAAACAGCTTCTGCACTATAGGTGCACGATAGGATTTAAGACTCGACGTTTGGTTATCCTTGTCTTTATTTTCTTTCTTATCTTTTTATAGGTTTTGAGGAGTTGTAGCGAGTCTTTTAATGCCCCTTTTTATAGTCTCGAAAAAATGCTTCAGTTTGAGTTGTCTTTATCAAGAGTTAATGTTGTTAGAATCATTTTTCCTATAAATCATCTGAAGAACACTCAACATCTTAGATAAGCTTCTTCTCTCTTCTTCTCTTTATATTGGGGTTTGATGTTTACAAGTTCATTATCTTTGGATTTTTTTTCCTCCTTGTTATGGAGTAAATCTTATTATTCTAGGATTAAGAGAGTAATTATGACGTGAGATAGATGTATACTCTTGGATTTGCCAATTTCCTTTCCATATGACTTGCTTATATCTTGTATTCATTCGATCTTATATGTGTGTGATGTATTTGTGCTTAAATCTCATGTATGATTGAATGATTATATTTTTTTCTATAGAGGGAATGCCCTAGATTGTATGACTGGGGGCCCTAGTGACAAGGGTACCCTTTAACCGGACATCTAAAGTATCGCCTTGAAAGGAGGGAGCAATTCTCTATAAGGAAGTGTAGAATTAAACTTATAAGATTATTTCTATGTTCATGTTATCTAGTGTTTTATGTATTCTTGTGGATGTATGACCGGGGGCCCCATTGACAAGGGTAACCCTTGAACCAGACTTCATAGAAATCACTTGCATTAGGTAGTATTGGTTGTTAATAAAGATGACACTCTGACATGACCACCGCAGAAAAGTGTTGGTAATGAATCAATCTTCCTACATGTAGATAAGGATAGAGGATGGGTAATTGACGATTCTTAGTTCATTGATTAGCATCACAATGAAATCAAACCCCTAGAACATTCCTGCAAGCCAAGTTCCTCAACTATCTCTCTCTCTCTCTCTCTCTCTCTCTTAATCTTACTTCTCTTCACTTGAGTGCATGATTCTCAACTATTAATCGTTTAGCTAATTCACCGTGACTAATCTCTAGTGCTTATATCAAATCCTTATGGGATCGATATCTTTTATTACTTGATGATAATCGTGCACTTACAGATTGTGCATATCAATAACCAAGTAGGAATGTAGAATGGTTTGAAATGTTCCTCTTAATATGGGTTACAATGGTCGTGGAAGCTATGTGGGGCATAAGGGTAATTACTCTGTCACTTTCACATTGTAACAACTACTCAGGAGTAGTTGCTACATGGTGTAGCAGCAACTGTTGACTAGTTGCTATAACATATAGTAGTAGCTACTACATGTTGTAGTTACTCCTGATTAGCTGCTACACTGTGTAGCAGCAACTATCGACTAGCTGCAACAGCGTGCAGCAGTAGCTGCTAAATGTTGTAGCAGCTACTCTTGAGTAGTTGGTGTTGGTGCGGTTAGCACTAACGGTCTAACCCAGGTTTTGATGAATGACAAAATAGGTTAAGTTAGTCTTGTTGTTGATCTAATACTCTGACTGAGTGTGCAGGAGAAGCCCAGACAGGTCGACGGGCTGGCCTGATGTCTGGCACGAAGCCCAGCTAGGTCGACGGGCTACCGGATAGCTGGCACGAAGTCCAAACGGGTCGACGGGCTGACCGGACGTTTGGCATGAAGTCCAACTAGGTCGACGGACTGACCGGATAGCTGGCAGGTAAGTCACTAGAAGGGAGTGACTGTGAGGACGCATTCCCAGGAAGGAACTTAGGTGCCGATCCGACTTAGAGTCATTTTGGAACTCTAAGTCGAGATCTTGACTAGATTCCGATCTCGAAGAGACGGAATCTAATTAATATTTTATTTAATGATAAATTGTGCTAACACTCTATTTTGTAGGATATATATTTGTCTCGGACTAACGTTTTCTTGCAGGTAGGGAACCGCTGGAAAACAAGGTCCGGGCGCCCGGGAGGTACCAGGGCACCCGGAGGTCCGAGCGCCCGGAGGCAAATTCTATCCCCAACGTCGCTGTGCCACATGGAGTTCGCTGGTTGGCTCGGCTACGTCACAACCAGGGCGTCCTGAAGGTTCCAGGCGCCCCGAACCTCATATATAAGGAGGGTCAAGGCTGGAGTCAGAACATCAACTCTTAATTGGATCTATGGTGCTCCTGTGACGCTACGAAAGCTCTCTGACAAAGTTCTACTTTATTTTTTTTCCTTTTCTAATTGTCGGTTTTTATTTTACTAATTAATTCTTGTACCTCAATTCTATAATTACTATTCGAATTATTAGTAATTGCCCACCGAAAGCACCCTTGTGTGCAGGCCTTGGAGTAGGAGTCGCCAAAGGCTCCGAACCAAGTAAATCTCTGTGTCGTCTTTGGCTCGTTTCTTTTTTCGCTGTGCTTAACTCTTTTCGATAAAATTTTAAAATCGATATTCACCCCCCCTCTATCGAACGATCACGATCCAACAAGTGGTATCAGAGTACGTACCGCTCTGATTTGGTACAACCGCCAATCAGACAAGGGGTGAAACTTTCCTTTTATTCGTTTTCGGCTTTCAATTTTTCGCATAATTTCAAACTGGTATTATTACCTTTTTGGAAATTTTTTCCGCTGCAATTAAATCTAATTTGGTGCAACACCAATTTAGCTCTTTTTATTATTTTTAATTTCTTCCTGCACTACTAATCCAAGACCAAGTCTTGAGACCTTATTTGTCGTTTCTTTATTGTGTGCAGGGCCAGCATGTCTCATATTGAAGGCTTCAGCATGGTACGTCCTCCCCTATTCAACGGGGACGATTTTCTGTACTGGAAGAAAAGGATGGAAGTATACTTGAAGACAGACTTCGACCAATGACTCAATGTCACAAAAGCCTACAGAGCACCAGTTGACAACTCTGGAAATCTACTTGATCCGGAACAGTGGACTACGGACATAAAAAAGAAAGCATCGACGGAGAACAAGGCAATCAACACGCTACAATGCAGACTGACAAGGGAAGAGCTGAACCGGGTAAGACCACACCAGAACACGAAAGAACTTTGGGACAAGTTGATCGAGCTGCACGAAGGAACCAGCGATGCTAAGGTAACGAAACGCAATTTGTTATTAAATAGAATATTTAATATAAAAATGCAGGAAGGAGAAACAGCGAGTCAGCTTCACGTAAGGATCAAGGACATCCTCAACGGGCTCCACGCGATAGGCCACCAAATGGAAAATAGAGATATGATAAGGTACGTGTTAAACACATTTCCATGCAATAATTTGTGGGCATCTATCGTGGATGCCTACAAAATTTTAAAAAATCTATCTAAATTAAAATTAGACGAACTGTTTTGTGAATTAGAATTACACGAGCAAACTAACGCCAGGACCGAGAAAGGTATTGCTTTGTTTGCAAATTCCTCCAAAGAAAAGAAGAACAAGTCTGAATCTGAAGAAGATTCTGACCAGGATTCTGAAGACGAAGAGTACCTGGTGAACCTGGTAAGGAAAATATTCACTAGGAGGAAGAAGAGCTTCAGCAAGAAGGACCTGCAGAAGATCAACTCTCCAACCGAACCAAGAAATGTGGCGTGCTTCGGGTGCAACAAGAAGGGCCACTATAAGAACGAATGTTCGAGATTAAAGATCGACAAACCAAAGACGACTAAAAAGAAGGCCCTCAAAGCAACGTGAGATGACTCTTCCTTGGACGAATCGGAGGTCGAAGATCAGAAGCACTAGAGTCACCTCGCGTTAATGGCCCGTGAAGTAGAGTCGGAAGACGAATTAGAAGACGGGTCCGAACCCAAATCGAGCCACGAGTTCGTACTCGTTTCCGAAGGTCCCGAAGAGGTATACCCAAATTTAAATAGAAAGTTCTTTAAAATTATTTCTTGTTTAAATAGGAAATTAGTTAAATTAGAAGATGAAAACAAATTACTCCTTGAGGAAAACCAAAACCTCAAGGAACAAATTACAAAAAATAATCCAACTCGAGATTTAACACTTGAGGAGGAGAATTTATCACTAAAAATAGAAATTAATAAATTAAAAGAAATGTTAGAAAAATTTACAACAAGATCTAAAAATTTAGATTTAATCTTAAATAATCAAAAAGCAACTTACAACAAAACCGGACTTGGCTATAAGTCAAGTTCAAGTAAAACATTTAAATCATTAATAACCCAACATAAACCAACAAGTAAAGCTTGGGTTCTGAAAGTGTGTTTAACCACACAAATAGGACTTAACCAATACTATATACCCAACGAAAAAATACATTACATAAAACCAAATCAAAAATTAAAATTCAAACCTAGACCAACAAATTCAAAATCTAAATATTTTAAGTCACACCAAGACTTAGAATATCATCAAGTAAATTACAACTACAAAAAGAACAGACATAAACCAAGAACCAGAAATTAAAGGCCAATGATTCAAGGGGAGGCTCCGGAATAGCTGGCACCTCCAAAACTAACCTACCCGATAGGGTAACCCAACCAACCTACCCCGCAGGGTAATAAGGACTAACTAGAAAGGGACCAAGTTTAACTCGACCCATGGTACTGGTGAAATTTTGGATGATAGTACATTAGGGAAGCTCAATCTATGCATGTCTAGGAAGATATGACTTCGACCTGATGCATTTGACTAAGTGGAACTGACCGAAGCTACCCTCTATGGATCCTAACCAGTTAGACCAAGGTTTTGTATTAAGTTCAGTGGATAGGACTATTTGGAAAACCTCAAAGGCATGGTTACTTTAATGATACCCAAGTGACTCACCATAGCCCAGAAGTTTATCCAAAGAATGTCTATTTGTTGAGCCCAAAGCTAAACCTAAATCTAACACAAAGTTAAACCAAACCCTAAAATTGAACCTAATTCATCTTACAAAATTATAGGATTCCCTGATTGAAAACGTAGATCGGGTGAGATGACTAAAGACTCAATTAAAATTATAATTAAATTAATTCTTTTAAAAAAATTATTTTAAAAACTCTTTTAAAAATCTTTTAAAAAATTATTTTAAAAACTCTTTTAAAAATTATTTAAAAAACTCGTTTAAAAAATTATTTAAAAAAAACTCCTTTAAAAAAAATCTTTTAAAAATTATTTTAAAAACTCCTTTACAAACCTTTTAAAAAATTTTTTATTTAAAAAATAATATTTTTTTTTAACTTAAGGATTATGTTAAAACTAACCTCAAGATTTTCTCAACCTGAACTTAGACTAATTCTAGTTCCTACCTATTGTAGGAAACCAAGTGGATCTTGGATAGTGGTTGCTCCAAACATATGACTGGAGATAACACCAAATTCACCCAACTTACTTACAAAAACTTAGGGACAGTTGCCTTTGGAAATAATGGTAAACTCAAGGTAATTGGTATAGGTAACATTGAGGTAAAATCTGACTTCATTATTACAAATGTTTTACTTGTCGAAAATTTCAAGTATAATCTTCTAAGTATCAGTCAATTATGTGACACTAGGTATAAGGTTAGGTTCCTATCTTCAGAATGTCTAATCAAGTACCTAGATAACCCTAAAATAAGTCTAAAAGGGTTTAGAAAAGACAACATCTATGCAATTAACCTAACCACTTCTTCACTTAAGTGTTATTTAACACAAAAAGAAGAAACATGGTTATGACATAGAAGAATGTCACACACCAATTTCAGAAATATAAGTAAATTAAATGGATTAGTTAGAGGCTTACCAAAATTACCTAACTTAGACTCAACCATATGTAATGATTGTCAACAAGGCAAACAAACAAAATCTACCCACAAACCAATTAACCAATCTCAGACTAATTCAATACTTGAACTTCTACATCTAGACCTGTTTGACTCCCATGGAGTCAAGTCTATAAACGATAGTTTATATTGTCTAGTAATAATAGATGACTACTCTAGGCTCACTTGGGTGAAATTCTTAAAAAATAAGGATGAAACATTTGAAATTTTTACAAACTTTTGTAAACAAGTTGAAAACGAAAAAGATCTTAAAATTAAAAGAATTAGAAGTGATAATGGGGGAGAATTTAAAAATCATAACTTCAATAAATTATATCTTGAAAATGATTATCATCACGAATTTTCATGCCCTAAAACCCCTCAACAAAATGAGATTGTAGAAAGAAAAAATAGAACTTCACTTGAAGCCTCTAGAACTATGTTAAATGAATATAATCTTCCCAAATATTTTTGGGCAGAAGCTGTGAGCACAGCCTGCTATGTACAAAATAGAACAACATTAAATAAAACACATAATAAAACCTGTTTCGAACTTTATTATAATAAACAACCCAATATAAAATACTTTAAAGTATTTGGGTGCCTAGTCTTCATCTTAAATACAAGAGAACACTTAGGAAAATTCACATCTAAAGTAGAGAATGGAATTTTTGTAGAATACTCCCTAAATAGTAGAGGTTACAGAGTTTATAATAAGGTTACCTTAAGAATTGAAGAAACCACTAACGTAAAATTTGAAGAATCCAAACTAAACCAAGAACAAACTCAACTTCAACCAATTGAATTTGTTCAAAAAATAATAATTCTGAAAGAACCAATCAATTCCTAAATCACGAAGAGGAAGAAGAACCTCAAGAAAGTCAACCTCCTAGAACTATTAGAGTCAACCCAAATCACCCAACTGACCAGATAATTGGTGATCCAGATCTAAGAGTTCAGACTAGGTCATCCTTTAGGAACCTAAGTCAAATTTCTTTAATTTAAAAAATCGAACCTAAAACCATAGCTGAATCCTTACTTGATCCAGACTGGGTCATAGCCATGCAGGAGGAACTAGCTCAATTTAAGCGGAATGAAGTCTGGGACTTAGAAATAAAAAGGTATTAGAGATAAAATGGGTATTTAGAAATAAACTAAGTGAAACTGGGGAAATCACTAGAAATAAGGCTAGGCTAGTCGCCAAGGGGTTTAGTCAAGTTGAAGGACTTGACTATGATGAAACATATGCCCCAGTAGCTAGACTAGAGTCTATCAGAATGTTACTCAGCTATGCAGCCCATAAAGGGTTTAGACTATACCAAATGGACGTCAAGTCAGCATTTCTAAATGGATTAATAAAAGAAGAAGTCTATGTAGGACAACCACCTGGGTTTGAAAGTCTAGAACACCCTGAGTATGTGTTTAAATTAAAGAAAGTCTTATATGGACTTAAACAAGCACATAGGGCATGATATGAAAGGTTAACCTCTTACCTCATATCCAAAGGGTTTAACCAGGGTCAAATTGACCTGACCCTATTCATTAAATTAATAAAAGAGGACATATTTATAGCCCAAATTTATGTAGATGATATAATCTTTGGATCAACTAATTCAGAATTTTTAGAAGAATTCACAAACTTAATGGAACAAGAATTTGAAATGAGTCTAGTTGGCAAATTAACTTACTTTTTAGGATTACAAATCAAATAAACAAATGAAGGTAATTATACTTATCAACAAAAATACACTAAAGAATTACTTAAAAAATTTGGAATGGAAAACACTAAAGAAATAAAAACACCTATGGCAGTAAACACAATCCTAGATGAAAATGCAAATGGAAAACCAGCTGACTTAAAACACTATAGAAGTGCCATAGGTAGCCTACTGTACTTAACTGCAAGTCGACCTGATATCTTATTTGCAGTTAGTATGTGTGCTAGATACCAAACCTGTGCTAAAAAATCACATTTGACTCAAGTCAAAAGAATCTTTAGATACCTTAAAGGAACAACAAATGTAGGTATTTGGTATCCTAGAACTAATAATTTTGAATTAATAGGGTATTCTGACTCAGACTATGTTGGATGCAAATTAGACCATAAAAGCACAAGTGGTGGTTGTCAACTACTAGGTCCATCACTTGTGAGCTAGTTCAGTAGAAAGTAACACTGTGTTGCTCTATCTACAATTGAGTCAGAATATATAGCCATAGGAGAACGTGTTGCACAACTATTATGGATGATGCACACTTTAAAAGATTTCAACTTAAACCTTACAAATGTAAAAGTATTAATTGACAATATTAGTTCAATTAATTTAACAAAAAATCCAGTGCATCATTCCAGAACCAAACACATTGAAATTAAGCATCATTTTATCAGGGATCATGTCACTAAAGGAGACATTGAACTCAAGTACATTGAGTCAAAGTCTAATTTAGCTGACATATTTACTAAACCCCTCCTTGAAAATGAATTTAGTAATCTACGTAGAAAATTAGGGATGTGCCTAATAGATTAGGAATTTTAAAATTGTGTTCAAAAATAGGTATTTTCAAATTCTAAGTAAGATGCTTTCAAAATTTCCTATTTTTAGAATTTCAAAACAGTTTTAGCCTTAGACTAGAATAATTCCTTAGAAATCATGTTCCCCTAGGGCTAGTACTTGAGCATCTCACCAACACCCTAGGATTCCCTTGGTTGTGATTGTCAAACATAGAAAGGGGTGAGATGCATAGGCAAATTGCCTGGACTTAAGATGCTTATGTCAGTGCATCAATATAAGCCTGGGCATTAAATACCAAATAAATAGTAATCAAGCTAAGTCATTCGGTTTAGTCAAACACTAACTGATGCTTAGACTTAACTTGACTAACCAAGTGAAAGCTGTTATCCTCTGAATAGTCAATAAGTAGCTAACTGGTTAGACAGATTTTGTAATGTCAGGTTCAGGGGGAGCAACAATCACTTTCACATATATTTTTTATTAAAAATATTTTTGAAATAAGGTTTTGGAAAATATTCTTCTAAAAATGTTTTAGAAATATGTTTATAAGACCTAACCTTTGTAAAACTAAGTTTTATGTCAAATTCTCTTTGGTTTTGAAAATTATATGAAACCGATTTTGAGAATCGAATGTTACAAACTTAGTTTCGCAAATTAGATTTCACAAACTTAACTTTGAAAAATTAGATGTTGAACATTGAATTTTACCTGGTTTTTGAAAATTTACTTTTGTAAAATTATCTTTTATGTTTGAAAAATGTTTCAAGTTCAAGTTTATTATGGAACATATAAACTTATGTTTGGAAGTTTTGGATTTGTTTTGGTTAAACTTTAAACTTATACTTGAAAAATTAGCTTGTATAAATTTATTATTACAATAATTGTTGGATATTTCGGGCCGCGAAAATCGCTTTTCGCGTCACGGAAACCCCGAAACCCCCGCCACCGGAGCCGTGCGAAGATAAAATTAAAATAAAACTTACGAGTACGAGTTTCTAAACCTCGATCTACAATAGATCTACAAAGGAGAAGGAATATACCCTTGATGTGAAGCTCTTCGCAATCCCGCTCGTCCTCGGTTCGCCGGATCTCGAAAGTGTCAAAGTAGACACTTCTCTATGTGTATCCACACAAGCAAGAGATGGAGAAAAATCTGTAAGGATGTGCTAGCAATCTTAGAGATCAATAATGGAGGAGAGGGAGAGCAAGAAGAAAGCTAGAGAGGAGGAAGATGGGAGTTACCACAAAAATTGAAACTCTCCACATGAAATCAAAGTGGCCGGCCACTTTAGTGGAGGTTGTAACCTCCATGGGATACCAAGAGTCACAACTCTTGGTAACTCCCATGAGGTGGCATCTCACTTAAGTAACCATGATGATGTGGAGCATCATCATTGGCCCACTAAATGTCAACTCACCAATGAGGTGACATAAAGTCAAGTCAAACTTGACTCTTCATCTTCCTCTCAAGTCAAGTCAAACTTGACCACTTCTCTTCCATGGTTGATCAAATCTAACCATTGGTTCAAGTCAATTTTAATTTAATTAATCTCTAGTCATTGAATTAAATTGATTCAATGAGTCTAAGTCCAAATTAGACTCACTTAACATATGAACCAAATTGAGTCCAACTCAATTAGCATAATTTGGATTACTCTTAATCCAATTTGGTTCATCACATGAACCTAATCCTTTAGGTTCATCAAATGAACCTAATCTCCATCTAATTGCCCTAAGTGTGAGACCCTATAGGTTCTTGTAACGTTGGCAATGCTCCTAAACCTATTTAGAAGCATAAGTAATGAGCGGTATCTAGCAACACATCATTACTACCCAAGTTACAAGAATGTTGAGATCCAACATCACCTTGTGACTACTAATTGTGACTCTTCACAATTTATGACAAGTGTCCTTCTATCCTAGACATCTAGATTGATCAATGTGAGACATAGACCGTGTCATCCCCTGACCAATCTAAATCTTGAACTCCAAGTAGACTCACTAAATCAAATGAGCTCAATATCTCATATTAACTCATTTGGGCATGGTCATGCACTTCGTGGTCTCACTCTATCAAGAATATCGATGGCTCTCCCGTCATATAGGAGGGATAGATCCCATCTACATCACTCACATCCCTCTGCATAATTCGTTACATACCCAGTAATCGCCTTTATATTCCACCCAGTTATGGGTGACATTTGACGAAACCAAAATACATAACTCCTTATGTAGGGAACCATGGTGACTTCAGGTCTAAGGACTAGTAGTCATACTAATAGCCACATGAGAAAGTATATGACACTCATATAATGATCCATGATACTTTCTCATGGCAGGTCATTCAGTATACATTCTCCAATGCATACCCATGTGTCAACTTGATATCTCTATATCCATGACTTGTGAGATCAAGTCATCGAGTTGACCTACATGCTAGTCTTATTACATTAACATTGTCTCTGAATGTTAATACTCGACTAGGAATGATTAAGAGTAGTGTTCTCTATATCATCTCACTATCGGTTCAACTAACCGATTGATATAGGTGAGAACCTTCTACTCAAGGACGCTATTATACTTAGTTTATTTGGCACCAATACAAGTAAGTATAATAACCAAAATAATAAATGCCTTTATTTATATATAAGAATATGATACAACAAGTCCATAATACAATCATCAAATGATTGGCTCTAGGGCTCTAACTAACAATCTCCCACTAGTACTAGTGACAATCAGTGTAGGCTCTAAGCCCCAATGACCTAGTGTGACCATCATGCTTCCTCTGTGCCAAAGCCTTGGTCAAGGGATCTGCGATGTTAGCCTCTGTAGGTACTCTGCATATCTTCACATCTCCTCTCTCGATAATCTCTCGAATGAGATGGAAGCGCCGTAGTATGTGTTTGGTCCGCTGGTGTGAGCGAGATTCCTTCGCCTGTGCTATAGCACTATTGTTGTCACAATAGAGCTCAATAGGGTCAGCGATACTGGGAACCACCCCAAGTTCAGTGATGAACTTGAAGATCAACCTCCTTTGCGCCTCGATGCGGAATGTACTCGACCTCCGTAGAATCGACCATCGTGTCTGCGAACTCTTCCGACTCACAGCACCACCATTAATGCAAAATACGAACCACGATTGCAATCGATAATCCTGATCGATCTGGAAGTCGCATCACTGTAACCCTTTACGGCTAGCTCTTCATTGCCTCCATATATCAAGAAATATTCTTTAGTCCTTCTTAAGTACTTAAGAATATTCTTGATTATCGTTCACTTTATCATGACCGGTATCTGCTCGTCATGCTCAAAGCATACGAGACATCGGTCGAGTACATAGCATGGCGTACATGATAGATCCTATGGCCGAGGCATAAGGGATCGATCCATGCGGTCTCTCCTCTAGAAGAGGGACCTTGAGTCTTGAAGACTCACGCCATGTGACATCGGCAGAAATCCCTTCTTGGAGTTCTGCATGGCAAACCGTAGGAGTACCTTGTCAATATATGTACTCTGACTTAGGCCAAGCAATCTCTTAGATCTATCTCTATAGATCTGTATCCCTAGAATGCGGGATGCCTCACCTAAGTCCTTCATTGAGAAGCAACTCCCTAGCCAGGTCTTGACAGACTGAAGTATAGGGATGTCCTTCCCAATGAGTAGTATGTCATCCACATACAATATGAGGAAGACAACTATATCCCCTACAACCTTCTTGTAGACACAAGGCTCATCTTCGTTCTTGATGAAACCAAACTGTTTGATTGCATCATCGAATCGAAGATTCCAGCTCCGAGAAGCTTGCTTTAGTCCATAAATGGACCTATGCAGCTTGCATACTCTGCTAGTATGCTGTGGATCTACAAAACCCTCAGGTTGTGTCATGTACACATCCTGAGCAGGTTTCCATTCAGAAATGCGATTTTGACATCCATCTGTCATATCTCATAGTCATGGTATGCTGCAATAGCAAGCATGATCCGAATGGACTTAAACATCACTACTGGAGAAAAGGTTTCATCATAGTTAATACCATGAATCTGCTTGAAACCTTTAGCTACCAAGCGACCCTTATAGATAAGTCCATCCATGTCAGTCTTTCTCTTAAAGACCCACTTACACCCAATGGGTTTTACCCCTTCAGGTGGATCAACCAAAGTCCATACTTGGTTGGTGTACATGGATTCCATCTCGGATCTCATGGTCTCTAGCCATTTCTCGAAATCTGGTCTCATCACAGCTTCCTGATAGGTGGTAGGCTCATCCTCTATGAGCACAACGTCATCATGGTCAGACAAGAGAAATGAGTATCTCTCAGGCTGATGACGTACTCTATCAGTCCTGCGAAGAGGTATGTCTACTTGAACTGGTTGTTGTTCCTCAACTCTTTGTGGAACAACATCATCCACAACACTTTGTGGTTCCAGTTCAACTTCCATCGAGGCTTCAGTGCTATGGTCCGCATCTTGAACTTCTTCAAGATCGACGTACTCCCTAGTCTGTCTAGAAACAAAGTCCCTTTCTAGAAAGACCCCAGTCTTTGCCACAACTACCTTGTGCTGACTGGGAATGTAGAAGTAATATCCCTTAGTTTCCTTGGGATATCCAATAAAGTAGCACTTGTCGGATTTGGGTCCTAACTTGTCTGAGACTTGACGTCGAACGTAAGCCTCACAACCCCAAATCCTCATGAAAGACACCTGGGCATCTCTCCCAGTCCATATCCTATATGGTGTCTTTATCACAGCCTTGGATGGAACTCAGTTGAGTATAAAAGTTGCCATGTCTAGAGCATAGCCCCAAAAGTATGTCAGAAGATCTGTGTGACTCATCATAGATCATACCATATCTAATAGGGTACGATTCCTCCTTTCGGATACACCATTCCACTATGGTGTTCCAAGAGGAGTGAGTTGGGATAGAATCCCACACTCAGCTAGATAGTCACGAAACCCATGACTAAGGTATTCTCCACCTTGATCTGATCGAAGTATCTTAATACTCTTACCAAGTTGGTTCTGTACTTCATTCTTGAATTCTTTGAACTTTTTAAAGGATTCAGACTTATGTGTCATCAAGTACACATAACCATATCTACAGAAGTCATCAGTGAATGTGATGAAGTACCTATAACCGCCTCTAGCAGCGACATTGAAAGGGTCACATACATCACTATGTATAAGACCTAACAAATCAGTTGCTCTTTCGCTGTGCCCACTAAAGGGAGTCTTGGTCATCTTGCCTAGTAGGCATGACTCGCACGTCTCATAAGATTCAAAATCAAATGAGTTCAGCAAACCATCCTTATGGAGCTGGGATAAGCGCTTGTCATTTATATGACCTAAGCGACAGTGCCAGAGATAGGTTTGGTTCATGTCATTTGACTTGAACCTCTTGGTATTTATGTTATAGATAGGGCTTTCAAGGTCTAGAATGTAGGGTTCGTTCATCAAAGGTGCACTATAATAGAACATATCTTTTAAATAAATAGAACAACATTTGTCCTTTATTATAAAAGAGAAACCTTTCTTGTCCAAACAAGAAACTGAAATTATGATCTTAGTTAATGCAGGCACATAACAACAATCATCTAATTCTAGTACCAGTTCAGAGGGTAGAGATAGATAGTAAGTTCCTACAGCAACAGCAGCAACCCGTGCTCCATTGCCTACTCGTAGGTCTATCTCGCCCTTCGTCAATACTCTGCTATTTCTCAGCGCTTGTACATTAGTACAAATGTGAGAAGCACATCCGGTGTCAAATACCCACGATGAAAAAATACAGAGGTTGACTTCTATAACATTTATACCTGAAGTAGAAATTTTATTTCTGTTCTTCTTAAGATCTTCCAGGTATCCTATGCAGTTCCTCTTCCAGTGCCCTGCTTGTCCTCTATACAGTTGACAAAGATGTTCAATCATATCATAAGCGCCCATTAACTCGTGTTGCTTCTAAAGCTCAGAGTTCATGGTCTCGAGCATAAGACAGGACACATCTAATGCGTCATCTTGATGCTTCTTGTAAGCATCTCGGTCAGCTCGCATGGCAGTGGCAGGAGGAGCCTCCAGAATGGGCTGCTCCAGAACGTACAGTTTACGTTCTTGGGTGAGAACTATTCTCAAGTTCCTGTACCAGTCCAGGAAATTTGCTCCGTTAAGCTTGTCCTTCTCAAGGACAGAACGCAGGGAGAAATATTTCGTATTCAACGTTATGGTTATCTACAACAGAAAAAATGCAGAAAATAAATATCATATTCTTTTAAATCATTTAATTAGGTCTTTAACTAAATGATGCTCCTACTGAATTCTATAATTCATGTGGGACAAGATCCATATCATACTAACCCTTGAGTTAGCTTTGGCTAATACGCCCAAGATTTAGTATGATCGGTAGGTAATGATTTACCAATTACATCTCTATGCAACTCTTGTTTATAGGATCATTACCCGCAGTTATATTAAAACTTGAGTTAGCTTTGACTAATACGCCTAAGAATTAATATAAATGTGATTTATGTCCTATCTTTCCAACCGTTGGAAGAATGCCTATAGTTGTACTTTATCCAACCGAGTTAACTAGGAATACTTAATCTAATTGAGTTTGTACTCGCCCATGCGTTGATAAGCGGGACCAAGATTGTCCCTCCGTACCCTACCAAGATAATATGTGTTGCTCTGCTTTGGCAGATTCAACAACACATGTGATCGAGGTAGTGATAGGTATCACGACACGATAGGCATTAGAGTTGACGTGATTTAGATCTAATCTAAACGATGATGCGTATCATATACTCGATAGATCTAATCTAATCGAAGGGTGCATCATGTGCATGACTTAGATCTAATCTAATTGTTAGACACTAATTAATTACTTAATCATGCATCACATATACACAAGCAATTAATTAAATTAATTCATGATTAGTCATGGCCCTACTACTATCTTCTCAAGTCAATGAGAAGATCGGATGGTCAACCTAGGGTCAACAGCTTCTCAAGCTCCTCCCTTTGACCACCTTGTGTTGCTCGCACCCTCCTCGTAACTCCGTCTCGAGTGGACCTTCCACCGCTCCAATTTTGTACATTACAATTTTGAAACTCGAGTTACATTCGAGTCTAAACTAATTTACAACAAGAATATAAAATAGAGAAAGGCACGATGCGCAGGTCGCAAATAAAAATACAACACGCACATCACATCACGGCACGCAGGTTGTATTATGAATTACAGCACATTTATTCCAATCCAATTGGGTCTTTTGGGCCATGACTATCATAAATTATACATAATTCTAAATTATATAATTTCTATAATTTTCTATAATTTTAATACTAATTTTTACAATTTTTACGAGTAAAATTTCCTGGCGGTCCCGTTTAGCGGTTTTCGGGCGCAATCGCGGAACGAATCCCCTTGCGGAGCCAGGGGCAGCGCCCCTATCCGCGATCTAACCATCACGAGGGTTCCTTAGCGATCCTACAGCGCCTTAGCCCGCTGTCCCAAAAGGATTTGGGGGTGAAACCAAGCCGTTTTGGAAAAATCTTCCCGGTAGCCGAAGCCTACAAGTGCCGAAACACTTGTGCTTCGCTTCTACGAGAAAATTACCCATAAAAACCATAAAAAACCTAAATTTACAGAAAATCACAAAAGTTATATTTTTCATAAAAATCAAAAATAAACTCATACAAGTCTTTGCACGTGGCTCTGATACCACTGTTGGGTATTTCGGGCCGCGAAAACCGCTTTTCGCGTCGCGGAAACCCCGAAACTCCCGCCACCGGATCCGTGCGAAGATAAAATTAAAATAAAACTTACGAGTACGAGTTTCTAAACCTCGATCTACAATAGATCTACAAAGGAGAAGGAATATACCCTTGATGCAAAGCCCTTCGCAATCCCGCTCGTCCTCGGTTCGCCGGATCTCGAAAGTGTCAAAGTAGGCACTTCTCTATGTGTATCCACACATGTAAGAGATGGAGAAAAATCTCGAAGGATGTGCTAGCAACCTTAGAGATCAGTAATGGAGGAGAGGGGAGCAAGAAGAAAGCTAGAGAGGAATAAGATGGGAGTTACCACAAAAATTGAAACTCTCCACATGAAATCAAAGTGGCCGACCACTTTAGTGGAGGTTGTAACCTCCATGGGATACCAAGAGTCACAACTCTTGGTAACTCTCATGAGGTGGCATCTCACTTAAGTAACCATGATGATGTAGAGCATCATCATTGGCTCACTAAATGCCAACTCACCAATGAGGTGGCATAAAGTCAAGTCAAACTTGACTCTTCATCTTCCTCTCAAGTCAAGTCAAACTTGACCACTTCTCTTCCATGGTTGATCAAATCTAACCATTGGTTCAAGTCAATTTTAATTTAATGAATCTCTATTCATTGAATTAAATTGATTCAATGAGTCTAAGTCCAAATTAGACTCACTTAACACATGAACCAAATTGAGTCCAACTCAATTAGCATAATTTGGATTACTCTTAATCCAATTAGGTTCATCACATGAACCTAATCCTTTAGGTTCATCACATGAACCTAATCCTTTAGGTTCATCAAATGAACCTAATCTCCATCTAATTGCCCTAAGTGTATGACCCTATAGGTTCTTGTAACGTTGGCAATGCTCCTAAACCTATTTAGAAGCATAAGTAATGAGCGGTATCTAGCAACACATCATTACTACCCAAGTTACAAGAATGTTGAGATCCAACATCACCTTGTGACTACTAATTGTGACTCTTCACAATATATGACAAGTGTCCTTCTATCCTAGACATTTAGATTGATCAATGTGAGGCATAGACCGTATCATCCTCTGACCAATCTAAATCTTGAACTCCAAGTAGACTCACTAAATCAAATGAGCTCAATATCTCATATTAACTCATTTGGGCATGACCATGCACTTCGTGGTCTCACTCTACCAAGAATATCGATGTCTCTCTCATCATATAGGAGGGATAGATCCCATCTACATCACTCACATCCCTCTGCATAATTCGTTACATACCCAGTAATCGCCTTTATAGTCCACCCAGTTACGGGTGACGTTTGACGAAACCAAAATACATAACTCCTTATGTAGGGAACCATGGTGACTTCAGGTCTAAGGACTAGTAGTCATACTAATAGCCACATGAGAAAGTATATGACACTCATATAACGATCCATGATACTTTCTCATGGCGGGTCATTCAGTATACATTCTCCAATGCATACCCATGTGTCAACTTGATATCTCTATATCCATGACTTGTGAGATCAAGTCATCGAGTTGACCTACTTGCTAGTCTTATTGCATTAACATTATCCCTGAATGTTAATACTCGACTAGGAATGATTAAGAGTAGTGTTCTCTATATCATCTCACTATCGGTTCAACTAACCAATTGATATAGGTGAGAATCTTCTACTCAAGGACGCTATTATACTTAGTTTATTTGGCACTAATATAAGTAAGTATAATAACCAAAACAATAAATACCTTTATTTATATATAAGAATATTATACAACAAGTCCATAATACAATCATCATGTGATTAGCTCTAGGGCTCTAACTAACAATAATTATCTTTTGAAAATTAATCGGTAAACCTACTACTTGTTGGTGCGGGAAACATTCGACGATCGAACCCAAGTTTTGATAATGGCAAAGGGTTCAAAGTTAAGTCTTGTTGTTATCTAACATGTTGAATGAGTGTTTCAGGAAAGTCCTAACTACGGTTAGGCAGGTGAAAATCCTAGGGGGTGGTAACCCTAGGTCCTAGGGGGTGGTAACCCTAGGTCCTAGGGGGTGGTAACCCTAGGTCCTAGGGGGTGGTAACCCTAGGTGGAGAAAAGTCCTAGCTGTGGTTAGGCAAAGGGAAAATCCTAGGGGATGGTAACCCTAAGTCATAGTGGGTGGTAACCCTATGCGGAAAGTCTTGGCAGGTCGATGGCTTCAGGCAAAAGTCCTAGGGGGTGGTAACCCTAGGTGGAAAGTCCTGGTGTCGCGAACCAGGTGAAAAACTGGACTAGCCGGGAAGCGGATGTCCAGCAGAAAGTCTGGAAGCGTCGAGTGTTGAGCAAAAGTCCAGTCAATCTGGAGGATCGCACTGGCAGCAGGTAAATCTCCTGAGTGGAGTAGGTGAGGACGTGTTCCCCGTAGAGGGAATAGTAGGCGTCGGATTGACCTAGGATTTTCGGACGGAAATCCGAAGTCAGACTCGGACAGTCCGGAGATTGTCATTACTCGATTATCATATTTTCTGTTGTATTGTGCTAACTTTGGTGTTGCAGGATATTGTTTGGGACTAACATGTCTTGCAGGTACAAAATAATGAAGTTTTCCCTCGGATGAACAGTGTCCGAGGCGCCTCCATGGAGCTTGGAGGCGCCTCGAGTGCAAAGCTGGAGCTGGCTGCGAAGCACCCATGGAGGCTCCTTGAAGGAGGTATAAGGCGCCTTAGAAGGCGCCTTGTATAGGGCATAAGGCGCCTTGAAGAGATGAACTTCGACCAGTTCAAGTTTGATCCACGCGGGAGACTCGGCAGCACGAAGGCGCCTTCGAAGGCCTCCAAGGCGCCTTGAACACCCTTTATAAGGGGGTTTCGAGCAGCACCTTCAATCATCAATTTCCAAGTGATTCCCTTGCTACGTGCTGCTCCAAACGACGTTTAGAAGTGCTGCTACTCGTGCTCGACGACCCAGAGCTCCAAGATTTCACTTTTTGTCGTTGGTATAGATTTTTTTTATCACACTTCTTGTAATACTTAGTTTATAATAATTGTGCTTATAGTTGTTGCCCATCGAAAGCGATCAAGGATCGTGGGCCTTCGAGTAGGAGTCGTCACAGGCTCCGAACGAAGTAAATCCTTTGTGTCTGTGTTTCTCTATTTCATTTCTGCTGCATTATTTTCTGAACGAGGTTTTAACTCCGATAGTTTTGCGATTCGAAAAACGAATTAGCCGCGAGCGCTATTCACCCCCCCCCCCCTCTAGCGCGTCTCGATCCAACACTACTAAGATATATTGCTAAATTAGTTGTCTTTCTAACTTAGTCATTTTTCAAAACTTAGCTATTTTGGAAAAGATACTAAAAATTACTCTTTCTAAGTTATCTTTCTTAGCTATTTTTGAAAAGGATAAGAGATACTTTTTAAAGTAAAATTTCTAATTATTTAACTCCCTGAGTCGATCTGATTTGTGTTTGCACTCTTCTTGCAACATTTTTTGTATTTATGATTATTTGATCCATGTTTATATTTGATGAATGCCAAAGGAGGAGGGTTAGGTGGTTAAGTTAGCTAAAATAAATTGAAAATAAAAAACTAACTTAAAAAACTTGTTAATACTTGTTTTACTTGTATTTTATACTAACTTAACCAAGTTGTCATTCCATCAAAAAGGGGGAGATTGTTGGTGCGGTTAGCACTAACGGTTTAACACAGGTTTTGATGAATGAAAAAATAGGTTAAGTTAGTCTTATTGTTGATCTAACACTCTGACTGAGTATGCAGGAGAAGCCCAGACAGGTCAACGGGCTGACCTGATGTATGGCACGAAGCCCAGCTAGGTCGACAGGTTGACAGAATAGCTGGCACGAAGTCCAAACGGGTCGACGGGCTGACCGGACGTTTGGCACGAAGTCCAGCTAGGTTGACGGACTGACCGAATAGCTGGCAGGTAAGTCACTAGAAGGGAGTGACTGTGAGGACGCATTCCCGAGAAGGGAACTTAGGTGCCGATCCGACTTAGAACTATTTCGGAACTCTAAGTCGAGATCTTGACTAGATTCCGGTCTCGGAGAGATGGAATCTAATTAATATTTTATTTAATGTTAAACTGTGCTAACACTCTATTTTGTAGGATATATATTTGTCTCAGACTAATGTTTTCTTGCAGGTAGGGAACCACTGGAAAACAGGTCCGGGTGCTCGGGAGGTACCAGGGCGCTCGGAGGTCCGAGCGCCCGGAGACAAATTCTATCCCCAACGTCGTTGTGCCACGTGGAGTTTACTGGTTGGCTCGGTTACGTCACAACCAGGGCACCCTGAAGGTTCCAGGTGCCCCGAACCTCATATATAAGGAGGGTCAAGGTTGGAGTCAGAACATCAACTCTCAATTCAATCTCTGGTGCTCCTGCTGTTAGTTAGAGCCCTAGAGCCAATCATTTGATGATTGTATTATGGACTTGTTGTATCATATTCTTATATATAAATAAAGGCATTTATTGTTGTGGTTATTATACTTACTTGTATTGGTGCCAAATAAACTAAGTATAATAGCATCCTTGAGTAGAAGATTCTCACCTATATCAATCGGTTAGTTGAACCGATAGTGAGATGATATAGGGAACACTACTCTTAATCATTCCTAGTCGAGTATTAACATTCAGGGACAATGTTAATGCAATAAGACTAGCATATAGGTCAACTCGATGACTTGATCTCACAAGTCATGGATATAGAGATATCAAGTTGACACATGGGTATGCATTGGAGAATGTATACTGAATGACCCGCCATGAGAAAGTATCATGGATCGTTTTATGAGTGTCATATACTTTCTCATGTGGCTATTAGTATGAGTTGTACACATGCTAGGGAAGATAATCTATGCCTCTCGGATGACCTGCTAGCTGTAATCAGGCATTTCAATCGACCCATGGATCGATTGGGCTGTCGGATCGACCCAGTGATTGATCCAGCTTGATACTGGCACGGAAGAAGACTGACCGATCCATAAGCTATTTCGCTTCTGTATGCGGCTGGATCGGTCTACCGACCGATCCAGGAGCACACATCGCTTCTGTATGCGGCTGGATCGGTCTACCGACCGATCCAGGAGCACACTGATCGGTCGGTAGACCGATCCAGTGGCTCACTGATCGGTCGGCTGACCGATCAGTGAGCTTCTGTGCTCTCTGTTCGCATCTGGATCGGTCGGCTGACCGATCCATAACAGACGCCAACTCTCTGTTCGCGACTGGATCGGTCAGCTGACCGATCCAGTGATCGATCTGTAGATCGATCTGGGTTTCTGATTTCGCACTGAAACTCTGATTTCAGCACTAGTTCGTGCCAAAATCTCATATAAGAGTTCTAAAATCAATTGAAATAAGTTCTAACATCTATTAACTAGCATTCCAACATAATTACTAACAACTTAAACAAATCTTCCATGGTTTAAACATTCTAAGGTCTAAAAGTGCATAAAGGTACTCGAGAAAAGAAACTAAGTTCTTAATTTGCTAAACTCCCTAAGGATCTTCATTCCAGGTTCCTGCCGCACACACCATCTCTGCATTGACCTTCAGCTTCCTCTGCTAATCCATTTTCCCTTTACCTTTATCTGCAGTATAAGGAAAAAGTATCTGTAAGCTTTAAGCTTAGTAAGAAACCATCTACCTCACAAAAACATGCAACGATGCAATCATGTTTTTAAAGAATGCTATTTACAAACATGCACTGAATTTGTTAAAGCATGGCATACTGAAGTTACATGGCATAAACACTGAAACATGGTATGCATAATAAAATCTAAGCATGGAGCTATCTCATGGTATCAACTAGGAGAAACTAAACTGAAACTGAAACTAAAACTGAGCTAAAACTATATTCACATAACTAGATTACGAATTTGAAAGCTATTATCATAATAAGTGAAAATAGTAATCATGCTGCTGTTTGGGCCCGACAACTGTACTTGCTGTGCACGTATCCCTAACTAGACCCGGGTTTGCAAGTCCAGCATTTAGTAGGGTTTACTAGGTTATCTGAACCTAGGGACGACTGTGGGAGCCCAACCCAATGGACATCTGGTCCAGTACAGTGCCACTGAAAATAAAATACTGAATATAGCTACTAATTGCTTATTTTGCTGTTTCTAGGTTATCTGAACCTAGAGCTAGGTTATCTAAACCTAGAGGCGACTGTGGGAGCCCACCCATTGGACCGTAGTCCCATGTAAGCTGAAACTAGACTAATATACTGATTTAAATGCTACTAATGCATTTAACTGAGATGTTAAAAAAATATCTGAGGTGGTATTTAGCTACACTAATCATTTTGTCGAACACCTGGTGTGCTCCAACTCTCCCCTCTAATAGGGAGACCACCTCTAGGCACCCGACAACGTCTAGAGCCTCCAACTGAAGGAGAACAACGTGTCTGGCCCATCTAGAGGTGCTCAACTAGATCCCTAATCTGTGAGGAGGGTTTAAACACACCCTGGGTGCCGAAAAATCTGCATATAGCTAAACTAAAGGCATGCAATCAAACGGAAGCTACTTATACTGCAAGTGAGGGGTTTCTTACCTCGTACGCTAGTTTCCTTACGGTTCTAGTCGCTAGGTTTCCGGAGAAGACGATCCTTTCGATAGTCTTCTTGCGCCAACACGTTCCTCTCGCGGAGGGGAGCGTCCTTGTATCGGAGCCGCTGCCGGAAGATGTCCCTGGGGCCCTAGGTTTGGTGCACCGAGAGAGAAAGAGGAGGGAGAAGGGGCGTCGGTGGTGAGGGTTGGAGGGGAGGAGAAGTTGCCGAACCAAACAAAAATAAACCAAACCCCACTTAAACTTTCTATTTATATTAAGTGGGTAAGTCGGCCCAACTTAAATATAAATATAATTAATTCCCCTTTCTTTCAGCACGACCCTGCTGGGTTCAACTGGTTACTTAAGCGGTCTAAAGGTTTAGCGGACCCGAGAGGTCCCGGGTTCGATTCCCGCTTAAGATATTTTACTTTTCTAATTATTTTTGTTACTTCCGCTTCTCTAAAAATTCCGGAAAAATATCTAAAAATTCCAGAATAATTATAGAATATTTCTAATATAGTTTTGAGAATTTTTCGGGCGTTACATGCCCGGAACCCCTCCGAGCGCCGGGACTAGCATGATTGACCAGAACGCGTCTAATGCGTTCTGAACGTTGGGGGATAAAGTTTTATTCCCCCCAGGGCGCCCGGAACCCTTCTAGGCACCCCGACTAAGGCTATTAATATAGCCTTGGTCCAGAAACTTTTAAACGAACTCTGAATTGTAATTCCAATGCTTGTAAGTTTTAGTCTAGAGTTGAGCTTCTGTTTTCTGCGCTTCAACGCTGTACGAGGCTTCTCCACCTGAAGGAGTTTTTAGTGATCTTAATCTTCCTTGGATTAACAACCACATCGGTTGTAACCAAGTAAACACTCGTGCCTCGCTTTTTCTTTATGCTTTTAATTTATCGGCTTACTTTATATATACAAGTGTTAACTTAAAGAGTTCGAGGAAGGGTTATTTTGCTTTTGATTTTACAGGACTATCCAACAACCCCCTTCTAGCCGGTTGCAACGGTCCTACAAGTGGTATCAGAGCCGAGACGCCTCAGAAGGACTAACCATCGTTTGAAGCAACAAAACGATGGTCGAAGCTAGCGACTACCCACCAGCATTCGAGGGGGAGTTTGCTATTTGGAAATAAAAAATGGAGGTATATCTTAATTCTGATTTTGGTATTTCTTTAATATTAAAATTTGGCTATGAAGCACCAAAGACAACGAATGGAGAAGAACTCGATCTACGCCTCTGGAACAAGAAGCAACGTGACGAGTCAATGGCAAACGGTCGGGCAGAATTTCACATTCTAACCGTAACACCAAATGAAGATCTCAATAGAGTTGGCGAGTACAAAAGCGCAAAAGAACTTTGGGAAAAGTTCTTGAAGATTCATGAAGAATCAGAAGAAGTCAAATCCGAGACTAAAGAAATTGCCGAAACAGCAATCATAGCAGAAGACCCACCTAAAGATGAAGAAAGCTCAACCGAGATGAGCATCAAGAAAGGGGGAGAGTCTTCAGAAGAAAGTAATTCAAAAGTGGGAGAACCAACGGCCGATGAGGTAAGTAAGGTATGACCTCTACTCTCAGAACAACTGGTTAATTCAATAGAAAAGTTGCCTGGAGATTATTGTGATTTAAAAATTGAATTATCGAATAATTCAATAGAAAAGTTGCCTGAAGATTTTTGTGATTTAAAAATTGAATTATCGAAAGAGTGTTTCGGTTTACCAATTATCTTGAAAGATTCTTACGAATTACAAAATATTTTGATAAAAGAATTTTGCAAGTTAGAAAATATTTTGACAAAAGAATTTTGCAAGTTAGAAATTTTCCCGAAAGACTTTTGTGAATTACAAAATATTTTGTCGACAGATTTTTACAAATTAGAATTTATGACAAAATACTTCTGCGAATTACAAAATATTCTTCTGAAAGAATTTTACAAAGTAAAGACATTGCCGAAAGAATTTTTACAAATTATATTGTCAAAAAATTCTATTAGATTAGAATTTATACTATCAAAATATCTTTGCAAATTAGGAATTCAAAATACAATAGAAAATGACATGTTACAATTTATACAAATTTCTACATGTTCAAATTTTCTTGCTTCAAAGTTAAGAAATTATGATAAATTAAAATGGAAATTTAAAATTTTCTGATAAAAGCATTAGAATAAAATAAATAAATACATAGGAAATTCTTTTTTAAATGTTATCAAATTTCTTAAAGTTTTTCTTGCATAAAGTTTTGGGCTAAAGATTTTTTTTGATAGCGAAAACTAAGAAATATTTTCACAAGTTATTTTTGACTTAGAAATTTTTTCTTTGACTTGGAAATATTTTTTCTGAAAATCATTGAGATAGATTTTTATAAGTCTCTAAGTGTTAACCTTTAGACTTTTCTTTCAGCCCCAATTTTTTATGTGATCAAAGGGGGAGAAGAAAAAGTATAAGTCTAGGGGGAGATAGAAAAATTGAAAATTAGAAAAATTAAAAATTAGAATTTTTAAAATTTAATGTTTCTATCTTGTTGCACGTTATTGAAAAATTGAAAATTGTTTAATTTTCATATCTATTTTTTACCCTAGCTTAACTTGGACTGATCGCATCAAAAAGGAGGAGATTGTTGGAGCCCCAAGGTTGTTTTGGTGTGATCAACAAGTTAAGTTAGGTCCTGTGTTGTTTTAACCTTGTCTAAGTGTGCAGGAGCTTAGGAGCACAGGTACTCGAGCGAAAGAAGCAGCTAGCGAGAAGGACGACATGCGGTGCATCCGAGGGACGAGGTGCTGCGGAAGAGTACCCCGGTGGACGAGAAGGAAGCGTGCGGTGGTTCTGAGGGACGAAAGCCAGAGCGGAAGATTGCTCGGGGAGCAAGAGATGTAGCTAGCGAGAAGGTTGGCACGGGGTGAGACCGAGGGACGAAGACTGCGGATGAGTACGTTGGTGGACCAGAAGGAAACACACGGTGATTCTGAGGGACGAGAAGCCGGAGCGGAAGGCTGCTCGAGAAGACCAGAAGTTGGGTTCGGGTGAGCCCTTTTCTGGATAGCAGAGATCACCCAAGTGAGCGGATCCGGAGTAGAAGACCCGTACCGAGCCGAACTGAACCAGAGCAGTGGTCCCGGATGAAAAAGTCAACACGGGTTGACTTTACTGGTCCGGGGTGCCCGGAACCCCTCCAGGCGCCCGGACCAGCATGATTGACCAGAATACGTCTAATGCGTTCTGAACGTTGGGGGATAAAGTTTTATCCCCCCCAGGGCGCCCGGAACCCTTCTAGGCGCCCCGACCAAGGCTATAAATATAGCCTTGGTCCAGAAGCTTTTGAACGAACTCTGAATTGTAATTCCAACGCTTGTAAGCTTTAGTCTAGAGTTGAGCTTCTATTTTCTGCGCTTCAACGCTGTACGAGGTTTCTCCGCCTGAAGGAGTTTTTAGTGAGCTTAATCTTCCTTGGATTAATAACCACATCTGTTGTAACCAAGTAAACACTCGTGCCTCGCTTTTTCTTTATGCTTTTAATTTATCGGCTTACTTTATATATACAAGTGTTAGCTTAAAGAGTTCGAATAAGGGTTGTTTTGCTTTTGATTTTACAGGACTATCCAACAACCCCCTTCTAGCCGGCCGCAACGGTCCTACATAAGTAAAAAGGCTAAGGCTTACTTGGTTACAACCTAAGTAGTTGTTAATCCAAGGTAGTTGAAAGCATTAAAAGTTCTCCTTCGTTGAAGGTGGAGAAGCTTCTTACACACTTTGATAGCTCAAGAAAAGACTAGGAATTGAATACAAGAGTTATTTTTTTTCCTAGTATCAGTTTATAGCCTCATGAGATGAAGTAGTTGTTGGTATTCGTCACTTAGAGGTGCCTCCAAAGAGGTCTAAGGTGCCTCCAGTATGGATAAATATTTATCCAAACTCCAACGGTCGATCAACGACTCTGCAAGAATGGAGATGCCTCGGTTGCTCTAGGATGCCTCTAAGGGAGGCACGAGGGTGCCTCTAAACTCCAGTAGGGTGCCTCCTTGAAGAAGCGCGAGGTTACCTCTAGGTCCCATAAAGGTGCCTCCAAGCTAGGAACGAGGGCGCCTCCAGCTGATGTAGATTCTAAAGTTATCTTCGGAGTTAACTTTCTTCGCGTGGGTGATTCTCCAGTTATTCATAGTTGAGCTCACCTGAACCTTCTCAAGTAGGCTTCCCCCCGACTTCTCATCCCTCGAACGCTCCACGCATGACCTTCTCGCCCACCGATGCACTCTTCTATAGCACTTTGTCCCTCAGACATACCAAGCCATTGACTTGCTTCCCATGTCATCCTTCTCATTAGTTGTATCTTCCATTAGACTTCTTGTGTTCCCAAGTTCCTATATGTAGGATCAAAGACATACTAGGGGGGGTGAATAACACGCATGACTTTCACGTTCGTTTCAGAAAACACAGAGTAAGAATTGCAGTGGAAAGTAAAGAGACAAAGAGCACAATCGTAAACACCAAGAGTTACTTGGTTCGGAGCCTATGGTGACTCTTACTCCAAAGCCCACACGTGAGAGTGCTTTCGATGGGAAATCACTATAAGCTCGAGAAATCTTTACAAGTTCAATTACAATTGCAATATTAAAACTAAGTTATCGACAATACAAAGATATTGGAAAGGAACGTCAATTGTCGGCATAGCAGTTGAGCGTTGTTGAAGTGTTTCGCGGTAGCACACAAGAGCACAAGTAGTCTGATTTTCGGTAACTTTGAAGTGTTGGACGAGACCCCTTTTTATAGCCTCCTCAAACTTCATCCAAATCCCCTGATCTCGGGATCAAGTCTTGACTTGACCCAGATCGATCGACCGATCCCTAAGTTTGGTCGACCGATCCCACCTGAATCGGTCAGCCTTCCAATCCCGGTTTTGCTGCTCTGATAGAGTTTCTTTGTTCGATCGACCGATACCGTCGTTCGGTCGACCGATCTCCAGCTCATCTAGTTTGATCAACTCATCTCGACCACGTCACTTCTTATACTCAGTTCGGTCAACTGATCCTAAGGTTCGGTCGACCTATCCCCTGGTCAAACCCAGTCCACTCGCTGGAACTCTGATCTTCCTGCTTGGAGGTTCGGTCGACTGAACCAAACTTTTGGTCGATCGATCTTGGTCGAATCTAACCCTGCACAAAGTGTCAATCGCTTGTAAAATAGAGTTAGCACCAGCAGATAATATGTACATAAATAACTTTGACAACCTTCGAATTGTCAGGTTCTGACTTCAGATTTTCTGCAGAAACCCTAGGTCGAACCGACGTTTACTGTTCCCTCTACAAGGAACGAGTCCTCACCTACTCCTCTCAGGAGAAGTTACCTATTACCACACCGATTCTCCAAATCGACTGGACTTTCAGCTTAGAGTTACCACCCCCTAGGACCTAGGGTTACCTCCCCCTAGGGTTTTCTATAACCTAGGGTTACCACCCCTTAGGGTTTCCACCTGCCTAACCGCGGTTAGGATTTTCCATCACCTAGGGTTATCGCCCCCTAGGACCTAGAGTTACCACCCCCTAGGATTTTCCACCTACCTAGAATCCACTAGGAATTTTACCTAAGATAACTTAGGACTTCCCTACAAGCTCAATCAACCTTATTAGATCACAAGATAACTTATTTTTGGACCCTTTGACATAATCAAAAACCAAGTTCGATCGTTTGATGCTTCTTGCACCAACAATCTCTCCCTTTTTTATTATGACAATACGGTTCAAAGTTAAGTAAAACATAACAATAAATAAAGGAATTTAAGCATGAGCATAAATATAATAATTTGTAAAAACCTCCCTTATGCTCCGCCTTTCATAAAAATTATGTTTAACTCTTAACTTTTAACTTTTTTCTCCCCCTTTGACATATATCAAAAAGGAGAGAAGGGTATTTGGAAAAAAAAAGTTTTACTCTGCTTAACTTTAAGCTCCCCTTGAAGGGTAGTACTTTAAAAAAAACTTGGCTAAACTTAGCTTTAAATAATTATTTTGAAACACACTTAGCTAAATTAGAAATACTTTGAAAATACTTAGCATTTTCAACAAAGACTTAGCTAAACTTAAGCTTTGAAAATTACTTAGCTTTTTCTAAAAAAAAAAACGTAGCTAAATTTTAACTTTGAAAATAATTGTTTTGTCTAGTACTTAGCTTTCAAAAAAAGTTGATAAAAACTTAGCTTTAATACTTAGTTTTATAGAGGTTTTGAAAAAGGCTTAGTTAAAAGTACTCAGCTTAAAAAAGAATTTTGAATACAACTTGGTTTAAAAATTTTCATAAAAATTGAGTTAAGTACTTAGCTTTAAAAAGAAGTTGATAACAACTTAGTTAAGTTCTTAGCTTAAGAAGCTTTTGATAAAGATACTTTAGCTTTAAAAATATTTTGATAAACACTTAGCTTTAAAAATATTTTGATAAAAGCTTAGCGCTAAAAATATTTTGATAAAAATACTTTATCCAAAACTTAGTTTCTGTCCTTTCAAAAATAATTTATTTTTCTATCTTTTTTCAAAAATAGTTTAAATTGAACTTTCTCTTTTAGAAATATTTTGAACTTTTGAAAAGTTTAACTTTGAAAAACAATGCTTTGACAAAATAAAAATTAATGTCTTAACCTTCCTTTCACTCCCCCTTAATTAATGCCAAAAATGTTTGAGGGTCCTAGAGTCCAAGTATGAAAAAAAATATAAAAGTTATTATTTATTTTTCTAATTTTCCATCTCACTCATTCTAGGTTAACAAGAATGTTCAAATTATAATTGTCTGTGCGACGGAGTTAAGTTGAGGTTGATTTTATCTATGATGATATACAAGAGTAAAAAATAATTTAAGTTACATTTGGATTTCAAGAATATTAAATTTTAAAATTTAAAATATAAGTTTAATTAGATTTAAACATTTGATAATATTAAAATTTTAAAGATTAATTATATTTTAAAATTTAATTAACATATTGAAATTAATTAAGTTTGAAATTTAGAATTTGAAGTTAATCAATTAATTGAAATTAATTATATTTTTAAAATTTGATCATGATTTGAAAATTAATTATAATTTGAAAATTATCATTTAAGATTTTAAAAATTAACTAAACTTTTGTAATTAATTAGATCTTGAAATTAATTTAGCTTTTGTAATTAATTAGATCTTGAAATTAATTAAACTTCTGTAATTAATTTTGAAATTAATTAAGATTTTGTAATTAATTAGATTTTAAAATTAATTAAACTTTTGTAGTTAATTATGAATTTTAATTGAGTCAGATTTAATTTAATTAATTTAAGTTTGGTTAACTACTTTAAACCTAGCTCCATCTCACCCTTTTCTAGATTTTCAATTAGGGAACTTTAATAGTTTTGTGAGATGGTTAATTTAATCTTCAATTTAAATTCCAATCTAAAGATTGATCAATATTTGAGTTAGACTAAGGTTTAACAGTCAGTTAATTAAATATCTATTTCAATGATTAGTTTCGAAGCTGTGGCGAGGTACTAGACCTTTTTGGGTATGAGATCATCCACCACTTCTAGACAAAACCTTTTAAAGAAATTAAATATTTAATTTCTTTTCTGAATATCCTAAGTCTAACTAGTCAAGTGTGGGTCAAGCCTAAGTCTTTATCTATCCTAATCTAAGCATGTATAATGAAAAATAGTAAAGCAACCATCATACAATTCTATTTTATGATAAAGACAATCTTTTTATTGGTTCCTCCTGGATTATAGCCTTGATGAAGTCTATCAAGGTAATAAATTTGATCCTTGGGGACCCACTATTGACCAAGTCTAACTTGATTAGTCAGATTAGACTTTGGGGCTCATGCTTGGATTGTTCTTCTATGTGTTCGATTAATAAGCGATATATAAGATCTAAACTTATGGGTAGTCTTATATCCAAGTCTAGATCGATTGTATACAACTCTTTATTTTCCAAGAATCAGATCTAGATTCTTGGAACCTAAAGTAAACTATTTTAATGAGTCCTTGAGTTCTTTGACTTGAGTTTTTAAATTGGAATTCTCTTCCTGAACTTGCTCAGTCAAAGAGCTCGAGTTAGTCGCCTCCTTAAGGGTTATTACCTCCTTTTGGAGTGACTTTACCCGGACGTTGGATTTGGCCAACTTTCCTAATAAATATGCAACTAAATTTTGTAAGTCATCTATCTGAGTACCAGAAATTAGGGAACTTACAATGTTGTTTGGCCATTTGGAAACAAATACGGATCCATGGCTTCTCTCAGACTTGATTTTCGATTCGCTCTCGGTTTCATACTCGGATTTAATTTTGGCAACATATGCTTGTACCGATAGAGCAAGGAAGCTTGTTTGCTTGTGTTCTTCTTCGTCTAACTCTTCCAATGACTCAGACCACGTTTCCTTCAACGCCTTCCTCCTTCCTTGCTTCTGGTTTGGACATTTAGGCTTGTAGTGTCCCTTCTGGTTGCAGCCGTAGCAGATAATTTCAGACTTGGTATTCAAGTTCAATTGAGCCACCTTCTTCTTCTTAAGTGCTTTCTGAACTAGTTTGACTAGTTCGATGGTGATTTCATCTTTGAAATCTATTTCATCTAAATTCGGGTTCAGTTTGGTGCTTATTTTTTGGTTCCCTCATTCTACTTGTACTTGCAATCAAAGTAATACCTTGCTCGGCCAGGCACACATTAGTCTGTTCATGAAGTTCAAATTATGAAAAGAGTTCATCTAATCTTATTGAGGAAAGGTCTTTAGATACCTTGTAAGCATCTACCATTGATGCCCACAAGGTGTTCCTCGGAAAAGCGTTCAGTGCATACCTTATGACATCGCGGTTCTCCACTTTCTGTCTTATCGCGTGGAGTCCATTTAGAAGATCTTGTATGCGAGCATGTAGCTGGCTCGCTGACTTACCTTCCTATATTTTTATATTATATAATTTATTTAATATTAAATCTCGTTTGCTTACCTTCATGTCGAAAGTGCCCTCGTGCAGCTCGATTAGTTTATTCCACAACTCCTCTGCGCTATTGAAGGGGTCGATTCGGTTCAGTTCTTCTTTTGTCAAGCCGCATTGTAGGGCTCGGGTCGCCTTGGCGTCAGCCTCAATTTTCTTCATTAGAGTCGTGTCTCAATTTTCGCATGATACTAGTTTGCCAGCGCCATTGAGTGGAAGCACAAGGCTGGTTTGGATGATTATCCACATCTCTACCTCAATCTTTAGATAATACTCAATTTAGCTCTTCCAATAGCCGAAATCTTCTCCGGAGAATAGAGGCAAATGAGTTGTGCTATAACCTTCTTGGTGGGCCATTAAAAATGAATCTCGCACACAAAAAAAATAATAACAAATGTTCCAAGACTTGGTCTTGGATTAGTAGTGCGAGAGAAAGAAAAAATAGCAATTCACTAATTAAAAAAAATTAATAAAATATTAAAAATATATATTATTACAGATATGAGTAACTTCGATATTTTGCTAATATTAACTAATGGTGAAGAGATGAGAATGACTTTTTCAAAATAATTTTGGAGGGAAAAAAATGAGAGTAAGAATCTATTTTAAGAAAAAAATGGTATATAGTTTGTTTTTCAAAGAAGAACCCCCCTGCTCGATTGGTGGTTTCACCAAATCAGAGTAACCTCGCTCTGATAACAATTGTAGGATTGAAGACGTGCTGGGGGGGGGGGGTGAATAGCATGCGTGGCTTTCACATTCGTTTCAGAAAACATAGAGTAAGAATTGCAGCAGAAAGTAAAGAGACAAAGAGCACAATCACAAACTGTAACGCCCCGCCTTCTACTGACTAAACTGTAAGGCCGGGGGTTACGGTTGCTAAACTATTCTGTGGCTACCACTGATGTATAATGTGCGGAAGACTGAACTAAATTAAAAATGCTGCTAATTGCTATTAAAATTGGAATTTATGTTCAAAATACACTTTCATTGTCGTACATATGCTAAAGAAGGGAATCTAAACTTTCCATGCTATATCATACAATAGAACACCATTCCAAGCTACCATTTTAAGCTATTCAATATATGTTTCTATCAAATTTAGCATGCTTGGGCAATTACTAAGCATATGAGTGGAACCATGAGTTTTGTATCAATACTCATACTAAAACTAATGCATTTATACAAACTAAACATGCCGCTAGCAGCACCCAAACATCCCATTTGATCAAGGAGCTGAAATCAGACGTTTCCAGCTGAAATCAGACTTCCCAATCGATTGAAGCTGAGACTCGACCGATTGAAGGGCTTCAATTGATCCACTGATCGATCCAACGTGCTTCTGTGCATGGAAATCATTTCTGAATCGATCGGCTGATCGATTCAATTGATCCACTGATCGATCCAACGTGCTTCTGTGCATGGAAATCATTTCTGAATCGATCGGCTGATCGATCCAACCTGGCCAATCGATCAGCTGATCGATTCAGAAGCTCTCTGTTCGTGGAAATAAATTTTCGATCGATCGGCTGATCGATCCATGGCCAATCGATCAGCTGATCGATTCATCAGCTCTTTGTACTTGGAAAATCACTTCCCAATCGATCGGCTGATCGATTGAGAACCCTCCAATCGATCGGCTGATCGATTGGAGCTCTGATTTCTGCTGCATTCCACCACTAATCCATATACAATGCAAATGTATCAACTTAAAAGCATCATAAGATTCCTAGGCATGTCATTACTGTCATTATTCATAGTTTATTAACTAATATCAACATAACTAGTAGTCTAGGCATAACATAGTGCATATTTTCACAATTCATGACATTTAACATTCTAAAGGTGCGGAATAATAAGAAAATAAGAAATTCTAATTCTTTAAACTTGCTAGTCCCCAAGAGTCTTTATTCCAAGTTCCTTCTCACACACATCTTGACACATTGCCCTCCAGCCTCCGCTAATCCATCTTCCCTTTACCTTTATCTGCAGTATAAGAAAAAAGGAAACTATAAGCTTGGGAGCTTAGTCAGAACCATCTACCTCACAAAACATGCATTTGATGAAATAATGCTTTTAAAAGATGCTATTGGAAATGTATGCTGATAGTTATACTGAAAATGCTAAAACATGGCATACTGATATATGAGTCATGGCAATCAAATACTGATCATAGAACTATCTTATTGTATCAATAAGAAAAACTGAACTGATATATAAACTAAGTTAAATTAATGTTGGGCTAATGCTAAATCTGAATTGTATTCACATAACTGTATTGTGAAGTTTTAAAAACTATTTTTCATAATAGATAAAAATAATAATCATGCTGCTAATGGGCCCGACAACTGCACTTGCTATGCGCGCATCCCTAACTAGACCCGAGATAGCTAGTCCCGAATCTAGTAGGGTTTACTAGGTTATCTAAACCTAGGGACGACTATGGGAGCCCAACCCAAGGACAACTAAGAGTCCAGCACAGTGCCACTGATAAAAGTAAAATACTGATTCATAAGCTAATTTATCTTATCTTGCTCTTACTAGGTTATCTGAACCTAGAGCTAGGTTATCTGAACCTAGGGGCAACTGTGGGAGCCCACCCATTGGACCGTAGTCCCATATAAACTGAAGCAAGACTAAGCATGCTATTTAAAATGCTTCTATGACATTTAACTGAGCTATTAAAATGGCTACTGTAGCATTTGACTGTACTAGTCATTTTATCGAACACTTGGTGTGCTCTATCTCTCCTCTCTATTAGGGGACCACCTCTAGGCACCCGACAGCGTCTAAAATCCCAAAACTGGAGAGGGAAACATGTTTGGCCCATCTAGAGGTGCTCAAACAAACCCTAAACTTGCGAGGAGGGTCAAATACGCCCTACGTGCCGAAAAAAAACTGCACATGGCTGAACTAAAACATAAAAACATACGATTAACTTCTTATACTGCAGGCGAGGGGTTACTTACTTCCTGCGCTAGGTTTCTTACAGTTCTGATCGCTAGATTTCCGGAGAAGAAGATCTCTTCGGCAATCTTTTTGTGTCTACGCGTTCTTCTCGCGGAGAGGAGCGTCCTCGTATCGAAGTCGTCGTCGGAAGGTGCTTCTACGACCCTAGGGATGGAACCCTAGGTCCCTTGGGGCTTGGTGTGCTGAGAGGGTGAGGAAGAGGGAGAGGGCGGCGAGTTGAAGGTGAGGGTGAGGAATAGTTGCCGATCAAAATAGTAAATCCGCACTTAAATTCCCTATTTATATTAAGTGATTAATACGGCCCAACTAAATCATAAATATAATTTCTCTCCTCTTCTTTCAGCACACCCTTGCTGGGGCCACCTGGTTACTAAAGTCATGCTATAAGTTGTAGGGTCTAATAGGTCGCGGGTTCAATTCCCGCTTAGGCTATTTTACGTTTTTAATTAATTTTGCTACTTCTGCTACTCCAAAAATTCCATAAAAATATTTTAAAATTCCAAAAAAATAATAAAATATTTTTAAAATTTATTTGAGAATTTTTGGGCGTTACACAAATACCAAGAGTTACTTAGTTTGGAGTCTATGGTGACTCCTACTCTAAGGTCCGCACATGAGAGTGCTTTCGATGGATAATCACTATAAGCTTGAGAAATCTTTACAAGATCAATTATAATTGTAATATTAAAACTAAGTTACCGACAATACAAAGATGTTGGAAAGGAACGTCAATTGTCGACGTAGCAGTTGAGCGTTGTTGAAGCATTTCGTCGCAGCACACAAGAGCACAAGTAGTCTGATTTTCGGTTGCTTTGATGAGGGTTAATGTGTAGGATTTAGAGTAGCTCAAGTAAGGGGAGGCAAAGTTGTTGGATTTAATTTCTTTATTAGTGGACTTATATATTAATTTAATGGCACACCTGATTGCATCATATAAAATTCAACCAAATAAAATAATCTAATTAAAGCATTCATAGGTTTGGATTATTGGATGTGGGTTTACATATATAGAACCCGATAATCTATTTTGTTATTAATAATGGGTTGATAATAAAATTGGGTCTACCACTATATATAGGACATCACATGGTCCCTGAAGGGTTAAGTATTCTAACATATCTTCACACCTCTCATTGGTGAGAAGAATATGACATCGTCACCCTAGCACCCTACGGAAGATCCATCCATTGCATCTTTATAGGATCTCTAGATTTAACAATGTTAAGACAATGAACATTTTACTGAAATCAGGTTTTGTTTATTTTGTGATGTCATATGCTTTATGTTTATTTCACTATAAAATTCGACAAAACAAGATCTTTATGCACAAATTTATTTTGCATTCATATGGATTTAAAATACTATGATGTAGATTCATGAGTTCATCAAGTGGTATCGATCAGAGGCTCAGAGCCACAATTGTTTTGTTGATTTTACGGCATTGGGCTAAAGCTTTTTATCATTTTCTTCAATTTTGTGATAGATTGATCTACTATTGCAAAATGACGATTGTTTGTCAAAAAATATAGATAGAAAACCTAGATTTATGCATATATTCGTTTTTCTCAATTTTTTCACAAAGAACATGAAGAACAATCATAATCATCATTGTTCGTGGTAGAAACAATTGTGTTTGATCGGAAAAAATCATGTTGAGTCGCAATCGACTATTGTGCCTAAAATCACGAATAGAAAGTTTGCAACTCAACTACAACACTCAACTGATTTCACATCAGTCGACTGCCATAAGTTATAGTCGATTGCTATGCCTAAGTTTGCAAATAGAAAGGTTGCAGATCGACTATGACCCTCGACTAACCACTTATCAGTCGATTACTATAAGGATCAACTGATTGCTAAACTAAGGTATGCAAATAGAAAGATTGCATATCGATTACAACACTTGACTGATCTCTTATCAGTCAATTGCTATAAAGGATTGTTAAAATAGGGTTTGCAAATAGAAAGTTTATGGATCGACTCGGGCACTTGACTATTATCTATAATTGATTGCTATCAGCGCCAATTAGCTGTTGTAGGAAAACTTGAGCATAGAAGATTTTCTGTTCGATTCAATTGGTCACTCAATTGTTCATCATAGCAATTGATTATTATTAGGGAACAGTCAACTGCAGCTAAGAGATTAGTATTTCTAAATTTTCTTGTGAATATATCTATACACATATTACTAAATTAAACTAATATGTCGGCTCAAAGGAAAATATTTTACGTAGATTTAGTACATTTCGTGTGGATAGATATATATTTACGCTAAAAATAATTGAACCAAAGAAAAATTATTTATTAGGCTTGATATATGTTTAAAGGTGGCTTACATATAAAGAAATGATTTTGTTGATCATGCGCACAAGATATTTGTCCAAAAGAAGATATGTTGTGTGATAGATTAAGATTTGTAAGCTATAGACTCAAATAGAGGTAGCTCATATAAAGGGTGGGTTTATGAGTTATGTGCATAATGTATTGACCCAAAGGAGGACACTTTATGTGGCTAACAAAAATTGAGCTATAACTTGAGAGGACCACTAACAACTACATTCTAGTCCAAAGACTAAATGTGCTATTGTACTTGATATCTCATATAATGCTCATACATAATTATAAATACATATTAAATGTATTGTCTATTACAATCTATCTATATTCTTGGCAATAACATGAACTTTTATTGTGCTCTCTTTCATTTTTCAGTGCAGTTTGTAATTACCAAAACCAATAACATGTTTTTGTTAATTGGTAACAATTTTAAGAAATCAAAAGGGTCCTATAATAAGGGTTAAGATAAATAAACTGAAATGTTTGAGGCATCAGGGAAGTGCAAAAGAAACAAGATCAGGAACATACTTGTTTCTTTTGTAATAAGAAAGATCATCTGAAGAAGGATTTCTCCAAGTACACTAACTTGAGTATTAAAAAGGGTATATGTCTCAAATTTGTTAAGAAGTTAATTAGGTTATTATACCTAATAATATTTGGTGGATAGATATTGATGCTACTATCTACATAAGTATTGTCATATAAGATTTGTCTTATAAGCTGATTGTTGGCAATTGATAGTAAAAGACATATCTACATTGGAAATGACAAAAATACTAAAGAGGAAGCGATAAGTATTTTTAGGCTTTATTTAGGAACTAATGTATTTTTTTATTTGAAAAATATATTTATAATACCGTCTTTTAGATGAAATTTGATCTCCATTTATTATTTGAATAAATCAGGTTATATTCTTGTTCATTTAAAAATAAAATGTTTAGTATTTTTTTTAAAAAAAAATAGTTTTGATTGGTGCTAATTGCTTAATTGATAAATTAGATAGACTAAATATCATAACTCCTACTGATAATGAAATAATACATATAAGTGGTATAAAGTGAAATTTGACTAATGAGAATTTGTCAATGTTGTGACATAAGCATTTATGACTTATATCCAAACAATACATACAAAGGCTAATGTCATAGAGAATTCTTGATTCCCTTGATATGTCTGACTTTGAGTCTGCATTGAATGTATTAAAGGAAAAAATTACTAACAAAAGGAATAAGGGTGTAAATTGATTAATGATATCTTAGCACTCATGCATACATATATGGGTCATTCTCCAAGGTTTCTTGGAACGATCAAGTATACTTTATTAGTTTCATAGACGACTATCCATGATTTGATTATTTATTTACAATATGGCGATGCACTTGGTAAAGAGAATTATGAGAGAGAATAAAACTTTGGGTTCAAATAATATAAGGAGAATACTCAAGTGCAAGAAGAAAAAGAACAGAAAAGAAATGCTAAGTATTTTTTTTATTAATCTAGGTATCCAGCTATTTGCACCAATTAATCTTAGAGATGATTAGGCAGGCCCCACGAAAGTTTTCTACTAACCACCAAGATAAATTTAGGGAGCACAGATGGGTTTGGCAAATAGCTTAGCATCATGAGTAGTTCGAACACTGTGGGCATATGATATGCCTTGCGAGAGATTCGAACCCTTGTTACATGGGAGCATGTCCTACCTCTTACCATTGCACCCCGAAGGGCTTAAGTATTGTTATGAAGTGTTCAATGGTAAGTTTATATGCCATTGTATGATTAAAGTTCCTATATGCATAAAATTATTGTAATTATATGGTAGACATTAGTGTAATACATGTTTGGCTTTTTTTTGGAAACTAGCACCAGATATCAAGTACTTCGGGCTAATTAATCCTGGGATGATCTGTCCAACCCTATGAAAGTTTCTTATTATCTTTGATAGTAAATTTGAAAGTGCTTGCAAAGGATGACCTAGCAGTCTAACATCCTAAATTTGTCATCCCACTAGAGGAAAATACCCTATGCCCCATAGCTGGGAATTAAATTAAACCATTGGTGCTTGGAAGACTACATAGGCACCCTATCACTACACCATAGGGGGGGGGGGGGGGGGTGGGGGGTTATTTGACATATGTCTAGTACCTGTGCTAATTAGCATGATTGCTTAGAATTAATTTGAATTGATATCTTTTTACATGCCACTATAAATTTAATGGTGTTATGTGATGAGACACTTAGATAAAAACAAGAGATGATAAGTTGATATATTGATCTATTGTCACAAAGGTGATTATGTTCATCTCAAACACTCCTCACAGTCCATCCCTAGGTTATGTGAAGAGAGCTAAATCACAGGATAAACTTATAGTTGATCACTAAGTGCTAGGGGATGGGAAGAGTTTTTTCCTTTAGGGCATGCACCTACTAGGAATTGATCAATGTCCTCTTGTAGCAAATCTGTCACTCTTTAGCTAACTGAGCACCCTAATAGGGAGATATATTTTAGATTGATGTATTGATCCATGGTGTTAACTATGATGCATGTAAATGGACCAAAATTATAAATAAAAATAGGGCAAAAATCAAAAGGGTATATATCATTTGTAAAATCATCAGATAGACACACTACAAAAATAATTATTAATAACGATTGAATATTCCGTCGGTATTTCGTCGGTATTTAAGATTATCGACGGAATTTATGACATCGGGAGTCATTTGGTCAGTAATGCAATTTACCGAAAGAAATACAATTCCGTCAGTAAGTACCGACGGAATTACAGTTTCTGTCGATAAATTTAACGACTGAAAATTTGTTCCGTCGATAAAAAAGTAAAAAGTAGGTAACGGAAATTTCCGACTAAAATTTATTCAGTCGGAATATTCCCGACGGAAACCCAGATTCTGTTGGGAATTCCCGACGAAATCTGTAATTCCGTCGGGAATTCCCGACGGAAAAAGCAATTCCGTCGGGAATTCCCGACGGAAAACAAAATTCCGTCGGTAATTCTCGACGGAATCTGTAATTCCGTCGGGAATATATCGCAAAATTTACTGTGCTACCGATACTTTACCAACGGAAACCACAATTTCGTCGGTGAAAAATTGAAAAAAAATTAAAAACCTGCTCTAATTTTACTCATTTCCCATATACAATTTTAATATAAATACAAGTCATCATAAGCGATGGCATCACAAACACAATTCATACATATATCACAATTCACACAATATACTCACAACATACAACAAGATCACAATATAAAACAATCCAAAATACAACATACAATATAATACATAAACATAAGTGAACGACAAATAGAAAATCTCCAAAATACAATACAATCCAAGTGTCAAGTGCTCACAATCATAAATATCTAAAAGTAAATAAGTGAACGACAAATACAAAATATCCAAAATACTTACCATGATACATCACCTATACATATATCCAAATATAATTCTGTAAAAGTCAAATACAAGAGATTATGATTAGAATGAATCGATGCAAATATAATATAACTCAAACATGATTATGATTAGAATGAATCGATGCAAATATAATATAACTCAAACATAGTAATATATAACTAATTTTACATGTAAAAAAAATCTAGATTATATTTTGAATATCCAATAATAGTGGTGATGGTGAATGTATCAATATGAACTCCTGAAAAATGTAAAACACTTTAAGATAAATATCTAATGATATCCTAATAGAATAAATATATTTAACTTACTTAATTTCTAATAAACTCTAAAAAAAACAAGTTATAGTTGAACATACCTCAAAAAAAATTAATCATCAACAGGGTCTGATGGGTCTCGGGTCTCCTCTAACTAGGGCTGCTGTGAATGAGGCTGCTGTGATGGGTCCCATCTAGCAATGATTGCTTTCATCTGGGCCAATGTCTGCTCCTGAGTAGCCCACCTCTCCTCCCACCTCTGATCCATCATAGTCATCTGAGTCTTCAATTCTTGGTTTTCTTTTCTTAATGACTCCACCTCAAAAGAAGAAGAAGAAGAAGAAGAAGAGGAACTTGCACGACCCCTAGGAGTCCTCAAGCGATCAAATACTACATTGGTCTGAGAGCCAAGGTCGTAGAGGGAGGAGTTCTTTGTCCTTCCACCCACAACATCATAATAAATTTCATTTATTTGCTGGGTGGATAGATCCTGTAACTCCCCTCCCTCTACCGGTGGATGAGATGTGTAACACCCCAAATTTTATGATTTGGACTCCTAAAAGACCTTATTAAAATCTAGAAATACTTTAGAAAAATTCTAGAGATTTTTAGAAATTTTTAGAGTATTTTTATGAAATTTTTGGAGGTCGTTTGGTATTTTTACCAAAAGAAAGAAGTTGTGACAAAAAAATGTTGAAGCCGGGTTTTGAACCAAGACCCCGGACCTGAATCCGGACTTAGCCAACCAACTGATCTGGAAACGTTTTGTTATTAATATATGAGATAAAGTGTATATGATGTAGAACATGGTAATGGAGAATAATAAGAAGGAAAATAAATTGAAGAAGCTGGGTTTCGAACCGAGCTCCTCGGCCCAAGCAAAACTCGGCCCGACCAACCGAGCTGTGCTCGATTTGTTATCTAGATATGAGAACAAATTTATATAAGGTATAGTTAGGAACATTTAAAATAAAAGAGGAAGAAAAAGGCTCGGCTGAGGATTTGAACCCATGACCTGGGGTTCGGCGAAAACACAACCAACCAACGGTTCTGCGAGTATTTCGTGAAAAGGTAAGGAGCGAAATATTCTTAAGCCATAACAGAATACCCTCGGTTATAAAAAGGGATAAGTTAAGAGAGAAAGGGATGGGCTCACGAAACCCTTTCTCCCTCTTGTGCGCGCGACGGCTCTCGGGCGAAGAAGGCGGCGGAGCTAGGGTTCTCTCCCTCCGGCAGCCGGCGAAGGCTTTTTCCGGCCGGTCTTCACCGTACGTGACCACCTCGATGAGGAGAGCTCAGAAACACGAAGAAGCCGCCGAAACTCAAGCTTCTCCGCGAACCCTAGAGCCTCCCTCTTTTCGGTTGTGAGTTCAAGGAGCAAGGTAAGTTGCTTACTCACCTGCGGTAAGAGTAGCTATCGAGTTTTTGCTTTTCTTGTTGTTTTCTGTGATGAATGCCGTAAGGAGCTTGTTGTGAGGTTGTTGCCGTGAGTCTCAAAAGGGAACGAAGAAGGGAAACAGATTGTATTGCTTGGAATTGTAGTTTGAATTCGGAGGATAGATTAGTAGCTTGTGATCCCTTGCTATGAGATTTGCTGCTTTGAGATGGTTTAGTTTCGTTTCCAGAAATCATTACAAGGTTTTAGATTGAATTAGCAATTTGTTGTTTCCTGCTGTAACCAGTTATGTTGTTAGGGAATTAGTCCACTTTGTCTTTGCTTTGGAACCTGTAACAGATTTAGTCTTATTGGTTGGTTTCCTTGTAGTTTACAAGCTTGCACAGTTTGGTGATTTTAAAAGTTCCAGTAAGTTTAACTTAGGTGGTGTTGTAGTTTTCAGATCCTTGTAAATACTCAAATTGAGCATAGAGTCAATTATATGAGAGCTACAGATCCAACAACGTTTACAATTGTTCTTGAGATGTTAGAAGCTTTAAGTACTGTAGATTTCTAGTGTTGGTATGTTTACACAGCTTTGAGGTTCATGTTAGAGGGTTGGTTATAAAGTTTTGTAAGCGCATTCCCTTTTGTTAGTATGGATTCAATGAGATTGTCCTGTTATGTGGAAGATCCAATTAGATGTGTTACTTTCATTCAAGTATATAGATTTGAGGTTTAGATAATTTATTTATGTTTAATCTGAACATGAAGTTTAGATAATTTTCTTATGTTAAATCTGAGCTTGAGGTTTAGATAATTTTCTTATGTTAAATCTGAGCTAGAGGTTTAGATATGCAAGTAATAAGTTCAGAATAGAAGTTTAGTTTAGAAAATGAGAAAAGAGATTTACATGTTGATCAATGTAAATTTAATAAAGTATTAGTATGCAGATTTTGTTAAGCTTAGTATGCAGATTTTAGATAAGCTTAATATGCAGATTTTAGTTAAGCTTAATATGCAGATTTCTGTTTAAACTTGTATGCAGATTTTGTTTAAACATTGTAGTATTAGAATTTGTTTAAACATTTCAGTTTTGTAAGAAGTATTCTTTTATAAGAAAAGTATAAGAAATATAAGAAAAGAAAGAAAAGACCAAGATAGGTTCTGGGATGGTGGTATGATCCGGGGACCTAAGCCCGGTGAGCGCGCCAGAATCAGCTAAGATATGTTCTGGGATGGTGGTATGATCCGGGGACCTAAGCCCGGTGAGCGCGCCAGAATCAACTAAGATATGTTTTGGGATGGTGATATGATCCGGGGACCTAAGCCCGGTGAGCGCGCCAGAATCAACTAAGATATGTTCTGGGATGGTGGTATGATCTGGGGACCTAAGCCCGGTGAGCGAAAGGGGCTCCAGTCCTAAGTCCGGACCCCTACCAACCTAGCGCTAGGGTAGTTGTCTGATCAACAACTTATGTTAAGGTATTGCTAAGTGTAACTAGATCACCACAATAGTAGGTTTATAAGTACGCATACAAGTATGTTCAAGTCATGTTCATGATTATGCTTATGTTTATGTTTATGTTGCACTAGCTCTACATGTTTAGCATTTCAGCATGTCCTGTTTCTTTTAGTAGTAGATGAACATGAGTAGTCTTCAGTAAGTAATCAGTTAGATCATGTTATGGATGTATGTACATGCATATCGAGATTTTGTGAGTTAGATAGCGCTTACTAAGCAATTTTGCTTATAGATACTATTTCCTCTTACTGCAGATCAAAGAAAGGAAAAGCTATAGGAAAGGAAGGCAACAAGGAGATGCAAGAGAAGTGTGTGATGTCTGGACTATGGAGAGATCTGGGAATTGCTAAGAATTTATTAAGATTGCTTCCGCTAAATTGTTAAGAGAACTTAGAACTTGTACTTGTAAATCTTTGGTTCATTTTATCGTGCATTGCTAGAGTTGCTTCTTTTAGTATCATGATTTCTTTTGTTTTTGACATATATAAACTGCGTGGTGTTTGATGCATGTTCCAGCCGCCTGTGGCTGAAGTATACTATGTATGTATTAATGTTTATGGTCACCGGTACAGGGGAGATTCTGTCGAAATTTTTCGGTAGGGTTTCCTTGTGATTTTAATCATACCGGTTAAGTAGAATTAGTAGTTAAGTAACGGTCACTCTTAGGTAGTAGTAGTAGTAAGAAGGGTGGTCGTTACAAGATGCCTGAGCAACCCTACTTGTCATTTTCTCCTATGTAGAAAAAATATACAATTTATATCTTATACATAATTATTAAAGTTAATTAATCATTATTAAAGATTAAATATAAATTGCAAGTTAATAATTCAAACCCCAATGTTCTTAGATCGAAGATCAACATATGTGTCATCCTTTCTCTAGTGAGTCTTGAGAAAGATCTCCAGGCAAGTGGGTTGTCTTTCTAAAGAACGCTCTTGCATGCACAAATAAGTTTGGCTAAAATTATACAAGTTTATTAATAAATAAAAATTTGATTTATATAACTTTAAATTAAAGCCACCAGATCCATAGCGTGCTCAACAATGGATTGAGATCCTGATGTATGCCGAGCAGATCCGGTACTCGGGTGTAACAACCCAATTTTCCCTATTTCGAGTTCCAAATGTCCATAAAAATATTTGGAAATGTTTTTAAAATATTCTAGAGATTTTTAGAAATTTTTAGAGTATTTTTACGCAATTTTTGGAAGTCGTTTGATATTTTTATTAAACGAAAGAAGTTTAGCTCAAAAAAATTGTGCAAGCCAAGGTTCGAACCCATGACCTCGAGCCGAGCCGAACCTCAGTCGGACCCAGCCAACCATCCGGGCTGCGGTTATTTCGTGAAAAGATGGGAACCGAAATATAATTAAGTTATAGTAAAGGACAGAGATAAGCCTAGGTATTAAAGGAGAAGTTAAGGAGAGGAAATGTTACTCGAACCCTAAACTCTCTTCCTCTTCTCCTCACGCATGCGTCGGCGCTTTTGGGCTCGGGCGGAAAACGCATCGAGGCGACGGCGCTAGGTTTCCTTTCTCCGGCGGCCGGCGAGCTCTCTCCTCCACGGATCCTTCACCAAGCCGAACTTCTTTCGGCAAGGTCAGCGCGGGCACAAGAAGAAGCCGCAAGTCTTCAAGCTTTGAAACCCTAGACCTTCCTCCTTCTCGGTTGTAAGTCCAAGAACCGGTGGTAAGTACTACTCACCTGCGGTAGGAGTTGCTCCGAATCTTTGGATTTCGTTTCCTTGTTTTCAGATTTGTAGTTCCCCTTGATGTGGATCTGCCGTGAGTTCCCTGGTTGGATGAATTCGGCGGTGAACCTTGAATAAGAGGCTTTCCTTGTTTCCGAATCATGCTTTGAAAGTGATTGAATTTAGGGGTTTAGGATGACTGCCGTGGGTTTCAAAGAAGGATTAATAAATCGTTTAGGCTAATTGAGCATGAAGCATGGTTCTGATACCTTAATTTGGGTGCCGGGTAGAATTGTATGCTAGGGTTGTTGTGTTATGCATTCTATCCTTAATTTTGCTAGGGATTTTGCCATGCACAGTTGAGTTTCCGATTGGTTCTTTGCTGCCCTGTTTTGGATCATACCGTACAGATTGCTATGGTTACCTCATGTTGCTGCCGTGAGTTCATCTAAGGATACATTCTTTTGGCTTGCTGTTGAATTCTTTGAGTTGGGTTTTATGCTTGAATCTCCTTGCTTTAAGATCATATTGTACAGAGTTAAGGTTGTTTAGGGATTAGTTTTGGACAGCATATTAAAGAAGCCTGAAGTTGTATTCTTTTGCTTTATTTACAGCATGTTTAGAAAGTTTGAAGTAGCATTCTGTTGCCTATTTTATAGCACGTTAAAGAAGCCTGAAGTTGTATTCTTTTGCTTTATTTATAGCATGTTTAGAAAGTTTAAAGTAGCATTCTGTTGTCTATTTTACAGCATGTTTAGAAGGCCCAAAGTTACTTTTTTTTGCTCTATTCTATAGTATGATTAGTAAGTTCAGATGTGCTTTCTTTTCCTTTATTTACAGCATGTTAGAAGTTCAGATTTTACCTTTCTTTTGCCTTGTTTGATAACATGCTTAGAGAGAGTTTAGATTGGTTTCCCTCGTATTGTTTTTATATAGCATGCTTAGTTAATTGTAATCCTATACTTGTTAGGTATATCTAAAGGATCCCAATAAACTCTAATAAAGGATTATGAGAAAAATGAGTAAAGAAAAGACCAAGGTCTAGTAAAAAGAGATAACAAGTAAATTAAAGTAAGAGGCTAGTACCCGACTTCCGAGGTTGTCGTTAAACAAATCCAGGTGACCAATTCCGAGGTCTTGGCCCTGGTAAGACCGAGGTCTTTATCCTCATAGGGCTGGAGGCTCGCTACCCCAGTCACTATTAGAGAGCGCGCAAAACAAAGATGGTACTAAGCCTGGGCCCAAAGAAGAAAAGAAGAACAAGAAGAAGAAAGTGAAAGAGAAATTAAAAGATTAATTTCTAGCATAAGAAAAGAAAAAGAAAAAGAAGAAGAAAGTAAAAGATAGAAATTAAAAGATTAATTTCTGTTACAATGATATAGGAAATTGAAACAAGTTTTATGCTTAGATTAAATAAAAAGTTAGTTTCTTTAATTCTAACCTTACAGTGTTAATTTCTTATTATCCTGTTAGATAGTGAGCATGTTTAGTATCCAGTTTCATTTTCTGTATACCATGAGCACATGCAGATTTGCTTTAGCATTTCAGTTTCAGTATTATTGCATTACTTTTATGCACTTCGAGTTTTTGTGAGATAGATTAGTACTTACTAAGCGTTTCGCTTATAGATCTATTTTCTTTCCTCCTACTGTAGATAAAGGAAAAGTTAAGATATGAAGGGAGGCGACAGGGTGGTGGTGATGATGAATGTGTGTGGTGATTGGACTATGGAGAGATCCAGAGAGTGCTAGCAAACTTGCAGGACCTAATGATTAGAGTTTATGCTTTAGTTCTTTTCTTTAAATACTGTTATGAAGTTTATGTGATTGTGATTGAGTTTGATTCGTATTGTAGCTTATTTATGTCCTATTCTGGGAGTTGTGTTTAGTTCTTGTTGCTAGTCTAGTCTTTTGGTTATAGTATGAATTTATTTCTGCGTGGTTGTGAATAAAATGTGTTCCAGCCGCATGTGGCTGCGTATATATCTTGTGTATTATAGATTTGGTCACCGGTACAGGGGAGATTCTGTCAAAATTTTCGGTAGGAATTCCTCTGAACCATGATAAATCTAACTGACTTTAATAATAGCGTCTGTGACACTAGATAGAGAGTTGTAGTTAGGTAACATTCGCCCTTAGAGAGTAGAAGTAAGAAGGGTGGGTTGTTACATCGGGCCACCTGACTTTGTATTTCTATTAGCTCGAGCTTTTAGAGCCTTAGTCTGCCATCTTTCTGCAGACCAGGTGGTCGTCCATGTCGTCCATGCACCCTAGATCTCGTCAGATACATAAGCTGGTCATGTGTCATCCTTTCTCACATAGTATAATAGGTCTTTGTACAACTTGGCACAATAAATATTCTAAGTTGCTGTAAATTCTACCTCGTGCCCATCCTCCCACGTATATTTTTTCTGCAATTAAAAATTAAAATTTTAGTATATTAAAGGATAAATATATTACACATATTCAATTTACTTACCATAAATTCTTGATAATAAAAATCCTTAGTTTCAGCATCTACATGTCTCCATATAGTACCAAATATACAGACTCTTTCCTTAAATTTTCGTGTAATATATGTCGATACTCGATGGTCGTCAAGAGTAAACCTACATATAAACAATATTAAAACATAAGATATATGTTATAAATAAAGAACTTGAATTACTAATAATAAAAAATACTTACGACTCTCCAACAACCCTAAGGACGGTGGATCCACGGAGTGGTGCTGGAAGATCTGCCATGATACCTGATATCTACAAAAAAAAAATATTACAGCACATCATAATAAAATTTAATAACATGATAAATAAACAACAAAACATGATTGAAGCATAACTTACTAGATGAACAATAATGCTAAAATTTAATCAATACTAGACTCTGGAAGTATTTCTACTCAACAATAAAAGTTTGCAAGTCGTCGTGGCTAGACTCTGTTACATCAGCAAAATCCTCACTGCTGGATATCTCTCCATCATCTATCTCCTCGTCAGTGACATTACCATCTACAAGTAATTGTGATGTAGATTGAAGTTATGAATCAACCGAATGTCTCTCTACTTCGTCATTCTGAAATGCATCATGGTTTTGCACAGTAATGGTGTTCGACATTTCTATGGTCGAGCGAGGCTTCATTTGACAAATAGATAACCATTCACTAGCTCTTCTTCTCTTTGTAGGATATTCAAGATAAAAAACTTGACCCGTTTGTATTACAAAAATGAAAGGTTCAAACTTATTGAACCTTTTGTTTGCATTAACCTCAACTAAATTATAATTTGGATGTATTCTGATACCTGTTCTTGGGGTCGGATCATACCATGAATATTTGAACAACACACACCTTTTTATCTGTAATGCAGGATATTCAATCTTTATAATTTCCTCAAGTCTACCATAGTAATCAAACTCAATGTTATTGGTGTCGATAGATCCTTTAACGCAACCACCAGAATTAAAAGTTAATCTCTATGAATCTTATTGTGTCACATGAAATTTGAGACCATTAACATAGTAACTCGAATAGACCATTATTTGGCGAAGGGGTCCAAATGCAAGATTCAATTTTCTATCATCTTGCACATTTGATATTCTGTGGTCTTTCACCTATCAAAATAATTATGAGAAGAATTAGGACCGAACTTAATTTAACAAAGAATTATCAAAATTTCTATAACTTACATATATTTGAAACCATAATGGAAATTCGGTCTCTAACTTTTCAGCAACCTCACTTGCATTCATTAATGGATTTTGTAGATATAATTGTTGTTCATACAAGCTTTGAAAAAATGTAATTATAAGAAAATTAGGATATCAAACAAATAAGTACAACGAAATAAAAGCTTCATTAGATAAGTTAACTTACTTTATGTATGGTTTGACCTCATCACAGTTTAAGAGTATATATGTTCTTGCAGCATGGTATTCTTATTGAGTTAACCATCTAGAAACAGATGCACCCATTGGTTTACCAGAAAATTTGAAAATAGAAAGCATCGATGGATCTATATTCTGAGTATTATCAGAATTTTTAGGACATTTACGATGTCTGATTTTAACATTATCAGCAAAATAATAAGAGCAGAAAAAAGATGCTTCCTCAACCAGATAAGCATTACATATTGACCCTTCAACTCTTGCTTTATTACGAATATTATTTTTTAATTTTCTCAAAAACCTTTTAAATGGATGCATCCATCTGTACTGTACAGGACCAGCTATTCGTGCCTCATATGGTAAATGTATCGGTAGATGTTCCATTGAATCAAAAAAATTAGGTGGAAATATGCGCTCCAACTTACAAAGTATGAGAGGAATGTCAGTTTCTAGCTGAAGCATATCGACCGTCATAATACACCTCACTGTCAAATCTCTGAAAAAAAGACTCAACTCTGTAAGTGCTTGTCAAACATTAGTGGGAAGTAAATCATGAAAAGCTATTGGTTCTTTGCATGAACACATGACAGTCATGACTTTTCATTCCAAATATCTTTAATTTATTTATGTCAACGCATCGAGCCATATTCAAAGCATATCCATATGAGAATTTAATTTCTTTTAACCAACTATATAAAGCTTGTTTACCATCTTTGTCCAATGTATAACAAGCTTTTGGAAACTTATTGGTTGTTTCATTCTAATGCAACTCTGGTCTGTTGACTAGTTCCTTTAATTCCTCACGTGATTTTGCAGTGTCCTTAGTTCTTCTAGGTACATTCATCACAGTGTTGAAGATATTATCAAAGAAATTTTTCTCAACATGCATCATATCTATATTATATCGAATGAGTAGATACTTCCAATAAGACAGCTCCCAGAATATGCTCTTTTTCTTCCAACCACACTTGCACATCCTAACAAGATATTTATTTATCTCATCAGAATTAGGTTGAGATACTAGGATAAATTCATAACTATCTATTTGTTCAATGATTTCTTCACCTGAAGCATGGACTGTTGGGGGTGATTTTCTGACTACAACATTCTTTAGAAAATTTTTCTTATTTCGCTTAAAAGGGTGATCCAATGGTAAAAATTTACGATGATTATCAAACCAAGATACCTTCCCACTGCAAGGTAATGAAAATGCATCGAACTCTATCATGTAATATGGGCATGCTATTTTACCAGTCGTGCTCCATCCCGAAAACATTAAGTATGCTGAAAAATCACTGATTGCCCATAATAAGGCAGCATGCAATGTAAAATTAGTTTTACTTGCAACATTATAAGTTACCGACCCTACATTCCATAATTCATTCAGCTCGGTAATTAGAGGTTGTAAGAAAACATCTATCTTATCTTTGGGATTGGTTGGATCAGGAATAAGCACCATAAGGAACATAAATTCATCTTTCATGCACATCCATGGCGGTAAGTTGTACGGTGTTAATATAACTGGCCAAGATGAATATTGTTGTCCCGACTGACCAATTGGTTGAAATCCATCTGTAGAAAGTCTCAATCTCACATTACGTGGTTCCATTGTAAAGGAGGGAAACACAGTATCAAGATGTTTCCATGCAGGAGAATCATAAGGATGACACATTATACCTTCTTTGTGCTCATGATCATGCTCATGCTCATGATGCCACATCATGTGGCCAGTTGTAGTTGCAGATACAACAATCAATCTTTTCTACAGGCAAACCTAAACCTCTGATCAATTTTTTTGTTTCATAGAAGCTATAAGTCATTATGTTATCAGCAGGGAGCAACTCTGACATCAATTGACAAATGTCATCGTAACATCTTTCAGAAAAATGATGTTCTGCTTTCATATTCAATAACCTTGCAGTAGTTGATAGTTGAAAATGACCAGAAGGAATGTCTTCCCACACTTCTCTTTCACTAGCCTTTAACATTTCATATAGTTGTTGATATTCAGGGGTTGATATTTCATCTATATTTGAATAATCAACTGCATTCATCACATCTTGAACCATTGATTGCATTGAAATATCAATATTATTTAATGCTTCAGGAGCGATAACAGTAGTCCCAGGAGATAAACCACCAAAAGGCTCAATTGGTTCATATAAATAAGGCTCTCCGTGACAGTACCAATTGTAGTAATTTGGCACAAAATCATTTCTACATATGTGCATTTTTACAGTATCCTCATCACAAAAAGCTCTATTTTGACATTTTTCATGATTGCACGGGCACCGTAACTCATTACCATTCATACATTCTGGATGACTTTTAGCAAAGTTCATAAACTGTTCAACTTCAGCAATAAAATCATCTCTGATTAAACCATTGTCTAATTGATTATACATCCAAATTTTGTTCATATACATTGTTACCTAATGATATTATAATTTAAAACATTATTAAACTTGTATCACTTGAAATAAGCTTAAATAAAGTATTATGTGCACAATTTCATCTCACGATCTTCGTATCATATTACCAAAAATCTCCTCTACACTAAAGTAAATAAATAAAACTAATATGCACATGTTGTTGCTTAGAGCATTATTAAATAAAATAACCATACATATATGAAAGTAAAACAAATCTAATATATAGAATAATGAACATGCATCAAACAATGGCCATGATATGCACTCCTGCGGTAGCTGGCATAGACGTGAGCAGCCCCTACAGCTAGCCGAGAGTAGGCTGCAAGCAACCCTTACGGCCAGCCACGAGTAGGCACTTAAAGCGGTCAGCGGTCAGCCGCCAGCAGGACTCTGCAGGGGTCGCAAGCAAGCCCCCGCGGCTGGCCGCGATTAGGCAGCGAGCAGGCATCGCAGGCGCCTGCAGCGGTCGGCCTCTAGCAGCCTGCCTGTGGAGGCCGACATGCCGCAAACAAGCGCCTGCGGCGGGCGGCCTGAAGTGGCCAGCCTCTGGCAGCTGACCTGTGGCGGCCGGCATGTCGCATACAAGTGTCTGCGGCTGCTAGACTGCCGCAGCTAGCTGCCGCGAGCAGACGCCTGCGGCGGCTGGCCTGTCGTGAGAAGCCACTAGCTGCGGCCCACCGGCCGCGAGCAGGTCTCGACGGCCATCGTGGGTGTGAAAAGGAAGAGACGAGAGAGGAGAGGAGCATACTTGAGTCGCTTGCGGATCATGGTGAGAGGGAGAGGGCACGAGGGGTTGCTGGATGTGGAGAGGAGATCACCAAAGCCGCCGGAAAATCACCGAGAGAGGAAAAGCATGGGGTCGCGCTGAGAGGAAAGGGAGCTCCCGTGCCCTAATTTTAATCTACGTTACCGACGGAACCAATCTTCCGTTGGTATTTTCTGACGGAACCTTAATTCCGTCGGTAACTGCCGATGGAAATTTAATTCCGTCGATAACTTTATCGCCCACGCCCGTTAACTTATATTCATTAACCAGACACATTTACTGACAGAATTACTAATTTCGTCGGTAATATCAGAAACCCGCTAACCCGAAACTTGTAAATCCGTTGACCCTAGGGCGATTTTTCGACTGAATTTAATTCAGTCGGAAATTACTGACCGATTTAAAAAATCAGTTGGTATTTACCGACGGAATTAGTTATTCCGTCGGTAGTCTCCTACTAAATTAAATTCAGTCAGTAATTACTGACTAAATTAAATTCAGTGGGTAATTACTGACTAAATTAAATTCAGTCGGTAATTTCTGACTGAATTAAATTCAGTCGGTAATTTCTGACTGAATTAAATTCAGTCGGCAATCCCGTCGTTATTTGCAGGAATTTTTGTAGTGACAGTCCATTTAACATGAACTATCCAAAATACCTTTACATTATCTGATCATTCAGCCATGTAGAAACTCTAACTTCTACAATGGTGGCTTTATATATTTTGATTTTGCTTCTCTGAGTGATAACCTATTTAAAATAATATTTCAACTAGCAAAATAAATGATTGAGACTCCATGACATAAATTATATTTTAAATAAATATTATTTAATCATGATCGACCATGTAGAAGTTAGTTGCTAGTTTCTACAATAATATATAACTTTATATCATTTTAATTTTGCTTCTCTGAGGGATATCTTGATTAAAACAACATTTCAACGAGCAAAACAAAACATGTAGACTCCATGACCCTCATTACTTTTCAAATGAACATAATCTAATCAAAATAGAGTATGTAAAAGCTAGCATGTAACTTTTACAATATGTAACATCTACCTACTATCTTTTACACATTGTAGAAGTTAGTTGATAGCTTGTACATGCTGTAGAAGCTATCGAGTAGCTTCTATAACAATGCTAAATTCAGAGATATTGTCAGGATAAAATTATGGGAGGGATGTTGGTAGTTATCTAAATGTATGTCACAAATAAACTCCCAAATTAATGTTATGATCGAAAACCCACAACTACACAAGGAAATGTTTTAGTATAAGGGTTGAGTCGAATTTTCGAGGATTATGCTAGATACATGCTTGTCTTGGATTAAGAACACTCTATTTTTGGGTTTTCAAGTCATGAAATTGGATTTGGTATTAAAATGAAATATAAACTATAAATAATTTGCAACACTTCAACTACCTACTGCAGAAGTAAAACCTAGAAATCAAATAACTCAATCCATGTTTGCACAGAATAATGCTCAACCCTGTACGACAATCAACCTTAAAAATACTAAATGTAACTGAAGCAAACTAGAGTTTTAATCTAAAGCTACCTGAAATTAATGTAGAACTAAATCTACTAAACTAATTGCATTTACCTACTTCTAACAAAAATGCAGAATTTCAGCTCAGTGCATTATAGAATAGAACTTAACAAAATCTTATCAAGACATCAAACTAGTCACACTAGAGATTAAGTACTCAATTAAACTAACTAACTTATCAGCTAATGAATAATTTAAACAAAGTTGCAGTAGAAATTATCGAACCAAATAGAATACGAACCAGAACACATAAGAACAGAACTAAAAAGAACAGATTCATGCAGAAAATGAAACGACAAACAAATCTAAGCTATGAACTAATAAATTCAGAAACAAAAGTGCAGACACAAGAAAGTCTACGCTAAGAATCAAACTGAAAAGAAACTAAACATCCCTACAACCCAAATCTCAAACCAAATCGTCGTCTCCTTTCCGTCGCACAAGGAACCAGTAGAGAACGCTCCAACTGATGTCGAAATGGTGTTCTCGAGCTTCAATATGAGCTCAGATTCACCTGTATCTCCTCACAAATCTTTAGCAAGTTCAGGTTGTTGATATTGTTCACTATCGCACACTGGATTCACTAGCACTGGAATCGTGAGCTGGAAGGTGAGTTACGAAGGTTGGATTGCTGTTGGAAATGGTCCAGGATCACCGGAGGAACGCCACCGATGATTCTGTAGAGGGGTGGAAGCTCAAACCGGAGGAACACCGCCGAACTGAGGAGAAAGTTGCGATCCACAGCTACAGTGCTCCGCCTTCCAAATCCACTCGATGAAGACGAACGGTGATCAGAAACTAGTCGCCGGAAGCTGCGAACCTCCACGCCGATGAAAACAAGTTGATTTCGAGATCTGGAAGTAGAGAGGAGCCGCGGTCGTGCATTGAGGAAACGACATGATGAACAGTAGCGCAAGCTCACTGTTCACCGTGTCAAATTTTTGATTAAATACCTAGGGTTTGGCTCAATTGAGGTCTAGGTTCAGTTAAACCCACATGTGAATTTGCACAGCTTCATTTGGTTGAATAGACCAAGTCTTCATTTGAATAATGAACCCTTTTAGTACCCTACACAATGAAATTCAAATAATGAGGAATAAATCATGCATTAACAAGAAAAACATCCTAAAGCTCATACAAAATTTTGTTTGGGAAATATGATCAAAAATGGAAATTAAAGTGTGCAAATATATAAAAATCATCACAAATTGACCCAAAAGTAATGTATCAATTCATAGCTTATCAGATGCCCATTTTATTTTATTTAATTTTTTTTTAATTTGATGTTTTTCTTAATTTTGAGTGTTGTTTTGATTTATGCTCATAAAAAAATAAACAAACATGAGCAATCATAAGAATGACTAGTGTATTTCCTTATGTACTATAGTCAATTCAAAATAATATGGTTAATAATTAATTCATAATAAATAAAAAATAGGTTTATATGATAGAACCTTGAAAAATTATAATTTTGGCACTCATTTTCAAATGTAATATAGATCCATTAAGATATCTCATGTGTGCACGAATTATATGAGCCATTTTTTTTAGGTGATTGCTCCAATAGATCTTGAAGTTAATTTTCAATTGATTAAAAATAGCTTATTGGATGCATGACCTCCCCTATACAAAGAGTTAATGTGTTAGGGCAAATATTCCCGTGATTTACCTTCATATATCTAGCAGGGGGTCAACGATACTAGACTGCCTGAGATGAGCATTATCATATTTTTGCTCCCATGATTTTTTTTATAGCAATATGGTCAAAAATAGATAATTCATAACCATATCATCATATAATGCTTAGAATTAGTAGCACAAAATTACAACACATTATCACAACATTGGTTCTAATGTTCCTTAGGTCTTCCTCTAATCTTGAAGACAATCCTTGAGTCCTCAGCCTAACTTTGGTACTCTATTCAATCTGTGATATCCATCATCTAAGCTCCTCCATAAAGCTACTACCCTTGTGTTCTCTTAATTTGGGTTATTTACCTTTGACTCTAATCTTCTCAATTTGACCCTTCTTCGCTCAAGTCTTGTCTTCTCAATTTAGACAACTTACCTTGAAATTTTCTTCATCTAATCATTCGAGTTACCTCTAATCAAATCCAATTCTCTTGATCTGGATTATTTGCCATCATGTTCAATCTTTTTGTTCTAAATGACCTACCCTTGAGTTCTCTTAATCTTGATAATTTTTTCCTTTAGTCTAATCCTCTTGATCCAAACTATATACCTACTCCCATGTCCTTTTTGATCTGCTTATTTCCCCTTAACATCATGACCTAAATTCCTAGGCTTCAATTAACATGACAAAGTTTGTACCCACCAATATCAAATACACTCCTTAGTCTTATTACAAAACTATCAAAATGTCATGGTTAAATTCTAACCACGAGAAGAAACCATTTTCTAACAAGTACCTTGTGCACATAACTAAGGGTGATTTGATACGGTATATCGATATCGAAATTGTATACCGTATATTGCACCAAAAAATTGGTATGAGAAAATTCATACCGATACCGTATTAAATTTTTGATATACTGAAATTTTGATATGGTATAAATTTCATGCTAGTTATCTTAAAATTTTGATATTGCATACGGTATATACCATACCGAAATACTAAATCTCATATCGATATCAATACCAAAAAAATTTGATATAGTATAATATCATACTAAAATTTTTGATATACCGATAATATCAATATATTTTAGAATATTCCAATATGGTAAGTATGATATACTTAAAATTCAATATTTTTTTCCCACCCCATGTTATGGGAAATTTCAATACTTGATCTTAACATCAAGTTTGACAATATTATTCTAATATGTTGATAATATAGTTTAAGTTAAGTTTTATCTATGTTTCTAATACGTACATAAGTGTGTTTATACACGAATCTTGTGAAGCTTATTTACTTGATGAGATTGAATTAAACTTTGCTCAATGACTTGGCGGCTTGGAACTAGTGACAAAAATTGAGAGGAGCTAGGAGGACTTTGTGGCATGAATCATTGAGTGGTGACTCATAAGCACGGAGGATTAGACGACAAATAACAAACTCAAGGGGCCTGATGCGTTCTTGAGTCCTGATGCATTCAATGGCTAGTACTTGTTGGAAAATTGGTTTCCTTAACCAATTAATAGACTGTCATAAATTAATTTCTTAAGTGAATAAGAAATTAATATCTAATGAAAAGTTAATCATTATGATCAAACATAAGTTTTGACTTAAACGTGAGCTGAATTCAGGAATGAGATTATATAAACACTAACTCAAGTATTTGCGAATGTTAATCTATATGGAACCATTGAGGAGTGTAGCTGTAAAATTAATCAATTGATTATCAATTAATTAATGAATTAATTACTTGATAAAGATTAATTGGTTAATCAAAAGATTAATGGATGGCCATAGTATTAATTAATTAATTAATTAATATTTATGATAGATTAATCATTGTTATAATATTAATTTAATTAATACATATTGATTAATTGAATTGATAATGATTTAAGTGAAAAGTTACATCTCATATCTTTTCATCTTTTGGAATAAACACTTGACTCTCATGAAGTAACCCTTCATCCCTATATAAGGAACTCCACTTCTTTGATTCAAATCACTCAATTTGAATCAAAATCACTCAATTTTCAAGTTTGAAATCTCCTTTTAACTACATTCTCTCTCCTCTCTTAAGAGTTCTAAGACTTTAAAAGTATGTTAAGGCTCAAAATTTAGAGTGTTCATATTTTGAGACATAAGTCGTTATGTCTTGAGAGACGAATATTGATAAATTGTGAGCATCTGGGCAAGGCAATATAGTCTTAAGATTGTTGGAATTTATTGGATGGATTGGCGGTGTTGATCTAACAACTGGGTTTGATGAGTTAGCTCAATGATGAGTCTTCAACTCAAACTATTGGAACTCGGTATGACATTGTGGACCTTGCCCCTTTAATACTCCCGATACACCCTTTCGGTTATCGAGGCACCCCTTCGAGTAATAGATATACCCTTCTTGGTATCGTCATTACCGACTTAATATTGTTGGTTGTCAAGTCATTGACCCCCTATTTGGGTACTATACCTTACCCAAATATTCCCACATTTATTGGTTCACCCCTATATTTATTAGCTCCATTGGAAGGTTCGTGACCTTTCAATGACTTATAGGAAATTTTCATTTCTATCTCACTGGATTTGTAGTTTATTGAGAGATCAAATATACTGCATATCTAGGAGAATGAGTCTAAAATCCAGAATTTGAATTAAGTAGTAGTAACCCAACTATTTTAACCGGAGATCCCAAGATTATGGTTCGAAAGGGACAACTAAGTTATAAGATTTGAGACACTTAGGAGTAATCACTCCAACTCATTCCTGGGGATAAAAAGTGCAACTTGTAAAATGAGTAAAGGATAATCAAAGTTCTTAATAATTCCTATATTTTATGACAAAAGAGTATAATAGGGTATTGTAGGATACTCTTAATAGGAGATCACCTATATAAGTATAAAGATTGACCACTTCAATGAAACACTTATGAATCCCAAGTGTTGTCCATGGTTAAAACAGACATGACAAAGAACTAGTAGAAGCCTAGGGGCTATTATGTGGGTATGATTATCTTAGTTTACACCAACAACTAAACAATTCAAGACATAGTTTATTAGATATCCAAGTAAATCCGATTATATTTCATTACGAAAGATTCAAAACCACAAGCTATCTCTCCAAATATGATAGTCTTCCATTAAAACTCTTGTTTGAGACTTGAAACTTATCTATAATTTTCATTTATGTGACGGATTATTGAAAAAATTGGTTTTTATAACCAATTAATTGAATAGGGATAAAATAACTATTTTACAAGTAGATCATCGTAAACTAATTTCTTGAGAGAATGATAAATTAATATCTAATGAAGGGTTGATTTAGTATAATGAGACGAAAGTTTTGGCTAGCAGTTGAGCTGTGCTCATAGATGAGATTACATGAACGCTAACTTGAATATGCATAAATGTTAATCTGTATGGAACCATTAAGGGGTATAGTTGTAAAATTAATTAATTGATTATCATTTAATTAATGGATTGATCATAATATTAATTAATTGATTTATTATTATTTATGATAGTTTAATCACAACTATAATATTAATTTAATTAATTAATGTATATTGATTAATTGAATTGATAGGTCTTTTCTAATAAAACATGTGTTTTCCCTTGACCTCATGAATTCTAGGACAAAAATAAGAACTCAAATAGAGAAAAGACAAAAACATATGAGCATGAATCTTCATTTCATTGAGAATATGACATAAGAAATTAAATACATAAACATAATAGACAAAGAACCTAATTGAAGAGTCATGTCTTTGTCCTTTAGCGTCATCTAGAAGATCCTAAGGAAGAAGAAGAAGTGGAAGCAAATAAGGAGGATCTTCTAAGGAGCTTAGGGAATGAAGGCACCGAAAAATTTCTTATCAATAGGAAACAAGAAACTAGGTCAAGATTTGATACGCTAAACCCTTGGGGACCTCCCCTTTATATAGGAATCCAATCCGTTATTAGCTCATAGATAATAACATATTAGGCTAAAGGGAAGAGTTCTACATATTAAACCCACATCCAATAACTTGAAACCCAATAATCTTAAGTTAGATCACTTAATGAGGTTCGATATCACAAGTTTCTTAAATCATATGTGAGTCCATCTTAAGGGATATTAAATCCAATAATTTCTCACGTGGGCTATATATGATTATAGACACTATGTGAATGTAACTTTAATTGATATCAAACTTTATGAGTACAAGATACCCCTATAAATAATCTGATATATTAACTTAATTAGTATATGATTAAAGATGTCACAACTATTGTATATGATCGTAATAATCCCCAACAATAATCACAATACTAATATCATTAATTATATATATTAAGATGTGGATATGTAGAGTGAAAACTACACAAAACGTCAATTTCCAATTGTCCTAAGATGACCTCAAAAAGAGGTTAGATCATATTTACAAAATACTTTATACTAAACTGCAATAACAAATCATGATCCAAACTTTATGATTCTAAATTGAACCTGTATTATATTTACAAATATCAAATGCTAAACAACAGCAGTAAATTATGATATCATATTTAGAGTGTCAAACAATCATATAAATTTTCATTAATATTTTGAACTTTAAGTATATACAATAATCAAAATAAATGTGTGTCTTTATTAATCAGAGCAATAAAATAAATATAGACTCCTACTAGATGAGTTTTTCTTCTATAAAAATGACTCCTATATCCATAACATGTAGGATCGAAAGCGCTAGAGGGGGGGGGGGGTGAATACCGCTTGTGGATTTTTTACGCATTTCACAAAACATAGAATAGACAGCGAAAAGTAAGAAACAAAGAATAAGGACACCAAGGATTTACTTGGTTCAGAGCTTGTGACGACTCCTACTCCAAAGCCGACAATCGTTGATTGCTTTCTTTAGGAAACCAAGGATATATTTATTAATTGAAGAGGTACCTTGATAACCAAAAGGGTGTATCGAGAGTATAAAAGAGATAATGTCCATGTCGTCATACGAGTTCCATCGATTTGAGTTGATGACTCATCATTGAGCTGATTGACCAGACCTAATTGTTGAATCAACACCATTAATTCATGCAATAAATTCCAGTAGTACCTTGGAATGAGGTGGATTCGTCGACTTAATTGTACGATACGAAGTGAATAGGAGAGGGAACATTTGGTGCATTTGATGGTTCAGTGATCTAGATGGAGAAGTTGAAGACATGTGAGCATGATAGCTATATGAAAAATTATAAGAGCAAATGTATTATTATTATTATTTTTGGTCCTTAGGTTACACATAGGGTTGTAAACAAGTTGAGTCGAGCCGAACTTCAGGGTATTCAAATTTTTTTGATAAGATAATCAAACCAAGCTAAGCCGAACTTAAAATGGACCAAACTTTTGAAATGATTGTTTAAGCTTGACTTGGTTTAATTTTTATGAGCTTAAGCTTGGCTTAAGCTTGACTTGTTTAGATGTTATCGAGTTCTCAATTCAAGTTTGGCTTGAGTTTGGTTCGTTTAGATATTATTGAGCTCTCATTTTAATTTCATTTGATTGTTTGAAACTTTTACTTGTTGATTGGTTATTAAGTTTGATAATTCAAACTTATTTGTTTATTTTATTTATTTAGAATATTGATAAGAGTTTTATTAATGAACATTATTCGTGAACGTTGTTCACGAACATTGTTCATGAATATTAACAATCTGAACACATGTGTTTAATCTTGTTTGTTTAGCTTAACGAGATGTTCAAGTTTGTTTATTTAATTGATCTTGTGTATATTGAATGAACATAAATAAATTCTTACCAAACTGAATACTAAACTTATTCACGAATGTTTAATCCATTTACCGTCCTAGTTACACATGATAAATAATGTGATCGCTAGGTAGGTGCAGATATTCTTATGTTTTGATGGCAAAACCTTCGATCAAAGGATTATTTATTTTGCGTTATAATTCACCAACTAGCTTGTGTTGGATATTTCTATAAGCTAATAAAGGTTATAAATCAAGTGAATATTAGTTGATTGTATAATCAATTAAATACAAGTGTTCAGGAATAAAATAAAGTTATTTGAGTACGTAACATCTATTTGGAAGTAAAATATAATTCAATCAATACAATTATCAATATAATTGTTGGTTTCTAACCATAATATTTGACCATTAATTCACTGAATGTTTTTTCTTTCTTAATTAGCCGGAAATTACTAAATCAGAGCTGTTTATTATTTAGATTTTTGACTCATTTGGGTGATAAAAACATGATTCAAAAGGTCATCAACGAAGTTTGAAGTCGTTTAAAATAGGGCTGATTTAAAATCGAATCCATTCGAACCTATTTAATTAAAACTAAATAAATAAAAAAAATTAAACTAATTAAATCGATTAAATTTTTAAATAAAAATTAAATAAAGAATTAATAAAATATTAATTAATACATTTAAAAATTAAATAAACCAAACTTTTCAATAATGATATTCTTGGAGGTCTAGCAAGGAACATAGATGGGTCGTATCATTTGACATAATCACGGACGGAGCTAGAGGGGAGGTGATGACGACGGCTGATCCCCTTAATTTTTAAATATATAAAATGTACAAGGTATACGAATAGAGGGTGAAATAGAGACAAATAGGAAATAATGACATGAACATCTCCACTCAACATAAACACATATATTTCATCCCGTCGATATAAAATTCTTGATTTCGTCCCTAAACATAGAGATGTAAACGAGCCGAACCGAGCCGAACAGTATTAAGCTCGAGCTCGGCTAGTTTAAGTTATATTCGGGCTCGAGCTCGAATTGAGCTTTTATCACAAGGCTCGAGCTCGGCTCATTTTAGAATTATCAAACTCGCGAACAGTTCGAGCTCGGTTCGTTATTAGCTTGATTATCAAAGTTAACGAGCCTAACTCGTTAAGTGAGCTCGGACTCATTTTCGGGCTCGTTTTTGGCTCGTTTTAGAGCTCATTTTTTGGTTTATTTTAAAGCTCACTTTAAGGCTCGTTTTTTGGCTCATTTTAAAGCTCATTTTAAGGCTCGTTTTCTTTTGGCTCGCGAGCCTATAAATGAACATGTTCGCGAGCTCACGAGCCAAATATCCTTAAGCTCGAATTCGGTTTCATAAAACTATCGAACTCGAAATCGAACTTGAGCTCGACTCGATAAGATAAACGAACGAATTCGAATAAATTTTTTATCGAATCGAACTCCGAATAATTCAGTAACCATTTGATTCATTTATATCCCTACCTAAACATAATCGTGTCCCATGCTAAAAATCTATTAGGTCATGTTACTTGGCACGACACCGTGTCGTGTTATTTAGTTTAATCGAATTAAAAATTTTAATTGATTGATGGATTAATTTAACCAAACTTTCGCTAGTCTCACCGGAGTCCGTTTGAGAAAGCAAACGTCCATGAAAACATGTCACGGGATTACCGCGTGACTAACGTGGTCCCTTCACCCTTCTCGCCCGATCGCCCATTCTATCGCCACCTGTTTTGCCGAAAAGGACGTTGCCTTTTCCACATTTCCTGAATTGAAATATTCCCCCAGAAAACACGTCTAGATAATAATTTAAATACTATCCTGAGCTTTCTTGCACATTTATTCACGGCTGCAAATGCTTCGCCGACGTTGTCCACGACATCTTCAGATCGGCGATAATTCGAAAAAACACCGTAAATTTTCTGCCCTCAAATTCCGCTCCAAATCTAAATTCAGAAACATGCTCCATTGTTTAAATTTATTTTTCATTTTTGAATTCGTCAGTTTTGGCTGATCCCCCGACGGGCCTTTGTGATTGTAAATCCTTATCACTCCCTGCGACGGGACTCTTCTACCTTCATTTGGGTTCTGGAGTCTGCAAAGAGGCGGCGTGGGCGATCTTGGGGCGGCGACGGTGGCTATGGCTCTACAACCGCAGTGGCCGGTTTGTTGTCGAACAACGACCTTGCGGAACACCCAGTTCAGGGTAAAGCCGCATCTTGGGCTCTTCTCTCGTGTAAGTTTCCAGCTCTCGTTCCTTTTTTAGTTCTTAGTGTGGCTTGGTTTTTTGATGAGGTTTGCTTTCATGGGTGAGAGTCTGAAAGGTGCTGCCATTGGGGGTTTGATTCATTGAGTTGGAGTTATCTCTCTATTTTCAGTAGTTGCCCGATTTGGGTATTTGTAAGAATGCCTCCTTTGGTGGCAATTATCAGCTGGGTTACACTTCGAAAAATTGATTTTTTAGTAAAAAATGGTTTCTAGTGATTTTGATCCAATTTTTGGATGAAATTGCTTTTTTTATTCATTAGCTCTATCCTTTTCGATGTTCTTTCTTTTTAGTCTTGTAATTCATTTTGATGCTTTTTTCTTATATAGTTGGATTTTATTTTGTTCTACATCTTGATTGCAGTTCCTGAAGAAGATACTAACTTTTCTTTTTTTCCTCCTGAGTAGAAGTTGCTGCATTATACACTATTTGTTTACTATGAGGATTACATATGATTTTCTAAAATCCTAATACCGTGAAAAAATATCTCATGTTTCGTCTCTCTCGTTTCATGTACTTTCCACAGTCATCACTATGGCATCAAGAAGTTAGAATCAAATTTGTACCTTGCATCCAGGCAAGTTCAGGTAAATGATTCATATGTTGTTTGAAATCAAATACTTTTTCCACAATCATGTTACATTCTTCAGGTTTTGATTTGCATTTCAGACTATTTGAAGAGGCGCCACAAAAAGAGCTTGATTCCAAAGTCAAAGACTTCTACTCCAAGAGGCTTTGCTCCTAGACCACTGGTTGGAACAAGCACTCAAAAGAAAGATCAAAATGACACCAAAGAAAAAGAAGTTGGAATAAGCACTGAAAAGGAAGATCAAAATGACACCAAAGAAAAAGAAGCAGTGGAAACTTCAAGCTCAGGCAAAGATACAGTTTCGAGAAGCAGATTAACTGCTAAAATATTTACTACGGAATCACAAACGGCTGAAGCTGAAAGCATGTCTTTTGTTACTACTGTTGACACTGAATACAATATAAAAGAAATGAGGACTGGGAATGAAGAATATCAACACGATCTGAGATCTCAGCATGTAAAAGTTGATCATAGTGACAAAATTATAGAAAATGTGGCAAAGACTGACCAGTTCAATGAAGTGGGAAGGCAAGTGGCCTTTGGTAATGATCAAATAGGCAGAACGACAATAGCAGAAAAGGCATCAACAGTTGGTGAACAGGAGGAAAATTCAGGTACGACTGAAAATAATCTGGATAAAGATGACATTGATGAATCAGTTGAAGTTCTTAATGCAAAAAACACAATGATTGAAACTGAGGACTTATTACTCAAACAGAGAGAAGAAATTGATGCACAGGAACAAAGGAAACGATTGGAGAATCTTGCTGATCAAAATTTTTCAAGAGGTAATAAAATATTTGTTATTCCAGAAGTGGTGACCCCAGACCAAGCTATCAAAGTTTTCTTGAACCGAAGTTTATCTGCATTGGCAACTGAACCTGATGTTTTAATCATGGGTGCTTACAATGGTTGGAGATGGAAATTTTTTACAGAGAAAATGAAGAAAACCAATCTTGAAGGAGATTGGTGGTCCTGTGAACTCCATGTGCCTAAGGAGGCATATAGAGTGGATTTTGTGTTTTTCAATGGCACCAACATATATGAGAATAATGATTATAAAGATTTCTCTGTATCTGTGAAAGGTGGTATGGATGAAACTAAATTTGAAGAATTCTTGCTTGAAGAAAAGAAGAAGGAACTTGAAAGACTCGCTGCTGAGGAAAATGAAAAGAAAAGGTTGGCAGAAGAGCAACGCCAGATGGAAGCAGAAAAAGCTGCAATTGAAGCTGAAAGAGTACAAGCAAAGGCACAAGTAGAAAAAAGGAGGCAGGGTTTGCATCATGTGATGAAATTGGCTTCACAATCAGCTCATGATGTATGGCAAATGGAGCCTACTTTATTTGAAGGAGGTGACAGGATTAAAATTTATTATAACAGAAGTTCACGCCCACTTGCTCATGCTTCAGAGATTTGGATTCATGGAGGTCACAACAACTGGAGTGAAGGATTGTCTATTGTCGAGAAACTTTCCCGTTCTGAGAAAGTTGATGGTGATTGGTGGTGTGCTGATGGTATAATACATAGTCACTTTTAGCATTCTTTTATGTCCTGAATATTTGGTCTTCTTGCACCCTCTTTAACTATGCAACTACACACAATTTCCTTTTCCAAATAAGCATGATTCCACGTTGATTCCCCAGTTATCCTTTTCCAAATAATCAGGTTAGGCTTTTACTATGTTTGCATGTTAGCCCATATATTGTGATCATGGAGTCCATTTATTGCTACCCGTGACATTCTCCCTAATTCTTTATACAATATCAATTTATTTCAGCTTCCATTTTGCTTGACATAGTGCAAGAATGACCAAGAACTTCATGTGAAGTGAGCATTGTTTTTTAGATCTTTACGCTACAACAGATGCCTGGTCCAGTCACTCTAATACAAATTGTTTGTACATCTTAATCACAGTTTGTTTTTGAAGATAGTGCTGAGTTGTTGTTATCTTTGCATGTACATTGTGCATGGATGTCTATCATTTTTGAACATCTCTGTCTTTTATCATGGAAAATTCTGTCATCAGCAGTGTTTTTGAGCCTATCATTTTTTCAAAAAAAAAAAGTAGTGATTTTGAGCAATTCCAATTCCAATTCCAAAAGCTTCTTTCAATCCTTATTTGGATCAAAGGTTAAAAAGGAGTTTATTTTAAATTGGTCAAGATGTGGAATCTCTGTAAACATTTATGTTCTAAAAATTAGTTCTTTCTCTCATACAAATAATATCTTAAATTGTTCCCAGTTAGGAGAATAACTCTTGTGATGTTGACACAATCTAGTATATGCTTAGCTGTCTTCATTTTGGAGGGTTGGTGGTTTGTTTGGTTACTTGGCAATTCATATGTTGTTGACAACTATAAGCAATAATAGCCAACTGTTATCTGATAAAAAATGATTTAGTTTTTGCTGAAACCTTTAGCCATTTTTCCTTGTTGCTTAGTAGAACATTAAAATACTACATATGCCATTATTCTTAGTGATTATTTTTTTTTTTCACAGTTGTTGTGCCTGGTCGAGCATTGGTTCTGGATTGGGTTTTTGCTGATGGACCACCCGGAAAGGCAGTTGGTTATGACAACAACAACTTGAAGGACTTTCATGCTACTGTGCCAAAGAGCATTCCTGAAGAACTTTTCTGGGTTGAAGAAGAGCACCGAATCTTCAGAAAGGTTCAAGAAGACAGAAAAGCTAGGGAAGAGGCTCTTCGTAAAAAGGTTAGGTATCATTTTAGTATTGCTAATTTATGTTTTTAGCAAGAAGATGAGAAATGCGTACTGTAAATAATTATATTTGATATCTGAGTGAACGAAGAAACTTTGTTGTCTTCAGTTCCTTTTTTTGTTAACATCCTTGGACAACATAAAAATAAGACCTAGCTTAATTTGAATGATTATTTTTACAGATTGAGAAAACTGAACATATGAAGGCTGAAACAAAGGAAAGGACAATGAAAATGTTTTTGTTGTCTCAAAAGCATATAGTATACACTGAACCAATCGACGTGCGAGCTGGAAACATGGTCACCATTTTTTATAATCCATCTAACACTATTCTAAATGGCAAACCTGAAGTTTGGTTTAGATGTTCATTCAATCGTTGGACTCACCCTAATGGTCCTCTACCACCTCAAAAAATGGTTCTGGCAGAGAACGGTTCACACCTTAAAGCACCTGGTTAGATTTCTCCATTCAAAGAATTTCTTGAATATCCTTTTATTTTTTACTATTTTTAATCCCTTAATGTCAATATACTATCAAATACTCTTAAAGGATTCTTTCTCAATGCTTCTTCAAAATTGCTAGTATTTGATGTTTGCTTTAGTATGCATCTTTCTGCTAACACAAGAACTATGACATCATGCTATTTATCTCTGATGCGTTCTCATCTATGTTGAATCAAATTCTTTTCTCAGCTTGTCGAATGAAGTTTAGTTCAATTCATTTATTTTCAATCTTTTTTTTTTTTTTTGCATTATTTGCTTAATAATTAGATCTTTATTGATAAGATAAATTTCTTTAATGATTAGTTTGTGAACTTTTCTCGGGATACCACACCCTTTTTATTTGTTTGGTTAAATTATTGATGTGATGCTATCATTCCATAGGAAATTTTAGGATTAGCACACTTTACTTTGAGCACGAGTACAGACTACCTTGTTCCCTGTTATATAAGGCATACAAAAACAAACATGGCCAAATCTCATATAGGTATGTTCAAGTAGATACCACAAATAGGTTGTTTGAAACGATGGATACTAAGTTTGTCCATCAGAAGAGTCTGATCATGAGGGATAAAATAATTTCCTCATCAAGGATCACCATATCACAGCCATGCCATAAGAAAATAATAAATGAGATTGTCTTGATCTGAATCTGGTGCAGATTGAGGCAGAGAACACAAGTTGGGTATGTAATGTGGATGTTCTCTTGTATGAACACAGTCGGTCCATGCAAATGACAAACAATTCAGTGTGACATTATACATTGGCCTTGTGATCCTTATCACTTGCTTTTTCTAATATTTATGTTACAAGCAGTAGTACAGAACCATGTATGCCCTAACTTTGCACTCTAATAAAAAAATATTTTAATTTCTTTTATGTTAATTGAGGGGGCCAACCCAATTTGCATCAACCTCTCTATCTCTATCTTACGACCCATATTGTGCTTATTCATCAAAGCAGCCAAGTTGGATTCTAGCCAACCACAAGAGTAAATGATAGGAGGTCTTATTTGAGTCTAACCAGGTGATTAACTTGGGCATTAGAGTAGACCCTTAATCTATTAATCATCCTAATTTCATTGTATCCAGTCAATAGCTACACTGTTTATCTCAAGGAATGTTGATACGCTGGTGGATTCAATCTGGTTTACATTGGCCCATGTTTCTTTGTTTGGTCTGACCTAGTCTATCTTAGGCTAGCTATTGATTCTGTATGTTAAAGAGCCTATAGTTGCAAGTCCTTTCAAGTACTAAGTCACATTTGTAATAAAAAATGTGAATATTCTCTCATTAAAGTGCTTCATTTAATCATTTCTAGATTACTATGATGATGGTACATTAATTCATGTAGATTTGTAGTAGTGTTTATGTTAAAGTTTGATGGCTGACAGCCTCTGAAATTTAAATTTTTATTGTTTATTATTGCAGTTAAGGTCCCAATTGATGCGTATATGATGGATTTTGTTTTCTCGGAGAGGGAAGATGGTGGACTCTATGATAATAGAAACCAGATGGATTATCATATCCCTGTCACTGGAAGCATTGCAAAGGAACCACCTATGCATATTGTCCATATTGCTGTTGAAATGGCACCTATTGCGAAGGTAAAGTCACTTGCTGAATGCTTGTTGACTTAAATCTAGGTTTTGAATATAATTAGGGAAGCTAAATACAAGAACATGAAAATCAATCAGGGAAACAGGTTCAATCAGATAAACTCTAACTAATTCTATATTGGCATGCTGTTACAAAACATTGTTATGCTCAGAACTTACTGTTAATTTGCTTAAGTGTATTTTGTTAGGACTCACTTAGATGAGAAAATTAACCTATTAACTAGTAACTTGTTAGGCCCAACTACTAACTCAAAATTTAAAGCCACTTACTAATAGCTAATTCATTTAAGCTGATTTAGAACTATCAGACGAGCTGCGTGTGACGGGGCGGACCGTCCCACCAAAAACCCTTCATCTGGTGGGGCGGGCCGGGAAACCCCCAATCCAACCCAAGATGGATTGCGGGTTAGTTCACCAAAAAAATTAAAAAATATAGAAAAATCCTACAATTCATTGAATTTGAATATTTCATAAATAAACATTTCTAGAAAAATCCCCAATTCTTGATTTCACACTTACACATATTAACCAAAGCAATTAACACAAAAAATTCACAACTTTCACTACAAAAGTACATATATCACCATAATCATAATCCACACCAATAGTACATATATCATTTATTATATAACCAAATAGTTCAACAAAATAATTAAAAACTTAAAAGAATTCATAAAGCAGAAAGTTCAATAAGTATATGAAAATAAACAAATAATACAATGTTTTTTAAATTTCATCAATCATGGCATCCATATCAAAATTTTTTCCTCCATCTCCTTTCTCTCTCTCTTTCTCTTTCTCTTTCTCTTCATCATTTGATCCCTACTTGGACAACGTTTTTTAATACTTCCATTGTCTTCTTTAACTTTATCTACATATAAAATACACAAAGATGAAGATAGTTAAAAATAAAACCACAATAACCTAATAAATCAACTAAGTCAAGAACATAACTAAACATTTGTAACTAACCAATTGTGAGTGCAAATAAGAGCTTGCACTTTTTCAGGAAGGGTGCAACTTCTATACTTGGTAAGCACATGAGCACCAGTGAAAAAAAACTAATTTGGATGCAAGAGTAGTTATAGGAATAACCAAAACATCACATGCCATTAGTGCAAGGGTTGGGTACCGATGCTTTTGATTCTTCCAATGCTCCAAAACATCCAAATCTTGATAATATACAAATTTAAGTTTTGGCTCCTCCAAATAGAGATCCAATTGAGATTTTTCAGCACTTATAATTGTTTAGATCTCAAATGTCATCATTTCCTACATTAATTGGAATAGTAGTGACATGAAAATATAAACCAATTAGAGAATACAAGAAAAAAAAAATAGAGGACTTACATCAAAGATTCTTTTGTTCTTTTCTTTAACTCCTACTCTTTGTGGAGGTGTATGAGGTAGAAGAAGATTGTGGTTGTGAAGAACTTGTCTTACTAGTATTAGAATATTGGTCAACAAGCTTATACAATTTTATCTTCACAAGTTTCATCTTCTCTTGGCATTTAACACAATTACTCTCAACCTTAGAATAAAAGAACTCCAACATCGAAAGCTTTATTCGTGGGTCAAGAATAGCCTCAAATACAAGCACCATGCTATATTGAGTCCCGTACTTGTCAAACTTCTCCATCATTCTTTTACACATATAACTTATCACCTCAGCTTCAATCAATAAGTTTTCCTTTAAAAAACTTTAAAATCTTTCAGACTTGAAAAAAAATACAAATTTGATGTAGGATAGGAAGAACCATAGATCAAATTGGTAGTGTAATAAAATGGCTCAAGGAACTCATATATTTTCTCTCCTCTTTTCCACTCTCCACTTAAAGGACAATATTTATAATTTTTGTCAGAATTGAAGAGAAGCAAAAACTTTTTATATTTGATGTCACTATCTAGTATTAAATATGTTGAGTTCAAATGAGTAGACACATCCAATCGCAAGCCAATACTAATATCAATATTACCAACTGCTTGTATACATTCTTCAAACTTCTTCGTCTTAGTCTTTGAACCTTTAACATACTTGACTGATTCTTTAATTTTATTCAAAGCTATAGGAGCGACTTTCAAACTTTCTTGGACAATTAGATTCAAAATATGAATAGAACAACGAACATGAAAAAACTCACCGTCACACAAGAAGCTATAATGCAAAGAGAGTTGTGCTTTCAAATGAACTTGCATGTTATCATTACTAGATGCATTATCCAATGTCAAAGAGAAAACCTTTTTCTCAATTCCCCATTCCTTCAAATATTCAAATAATTTTGCAGCTAATTCAACTCCTAAGTGTGTTTTTATATAATTTCCATAATATTCAACAACATATATAAATATAGACTTTACGCGAAAGAGGAAAATAAGAAAATAAAAATACATCTATATAACCATCAACCCACACGATAAAATAAACACAACCACGCCATCACCATTAAAACCATAAAATAATACGAACATAAGATCAACAACGACACACGCAACCACACACTAGTCAACTCCAAAACCTCCACATCGACTTATTTATCAAAACACTTAAATAAAATCACATACTACAAATGAAATATCGAAAATAATTGATTTCTGGACCGACATCTCTCAAGCTCTTCTCAATCATCTGGACCCGCGTTGATTTTGAGCGCACCACGAAACCAACGGGTGGTGAGTATCGAACTCACGGTAAGAGTAAGAAAGATAAGGAACATAACATACCACCCGCTCCGAGATCACCATACGATGCTCATAATAAGAAATAAAGATGATACTTGACTAGAATCAGATGCTTATCGAAACCATCTCCTAGGCAGGTCTTGAATAATTACGAGCTTTCTTGTTTTGTCACGCTCATATACGTTGATATGTGAAGGTAGTATACATTTCCTACAAATAAACCACGAGGTCTAATCACCTACAACGAGTGTATATCTATCTCAACGCCCACGGTGCTAGAGTAGAAGCAACAACGAAGATAAACATTTTACCACAACAAAGATAAGAATAACAACATCACTTCCACAAGTATATAACAACAAAGACGGTCACCCCTCACCCCATCCTCATTTCGACCCTTAATGGGGTCGAGAGGTGATCGACAATGTTTCACCAACTCAGGTCGCCATCCCCTCGATCGAGTGTAGATTTTCTAGCAATAAGGATGGACCACTTCCGTAAAAGTAGGAGGTTTGCCTTTTTCTTTCTTTTTAGTAAAAATTGCAGGAGCTTTGCCTTTGCCTTTATCTATGGACTTTGGTTGGGTTTGTCATGTTTGAGAACGCCTAGACCGAGATCTAGAAAATCGAAATTCTTGATCAAAAGCTTCATCATCTTCTTCCTCGCATAGTCCGGTATATCATAAGGCATGGTATGCCACTACCATTATGAGCATAAATAATCAAGAAGGTAATGAATGCAAAACATGTAATAAATAAGCATGCTGAAGAAATCAAGCAATGAAATACCGATGCGGGTATAACATAATTATTACTACTCATTAAAATCCTCTATGCATATCAAATGATAATATCTAAAAGATAAGTCAAGTATCCGCCTCAAAATAGCGCGTGCCAAAAGAAATCCCACGTAAGGCAGCTCGTCGGAAATCAGAGTTTTGTATCAATCAATATTTTTTACTTAGCTAATTCTATATGAATTAAATAGTTAAATAAAATTCCCAAAACTAAATCTAATCCATCGATCAACTAGGGTTAGCTCCATTAACTCTAATCGTTCCACCATTCGGATTTAAACCTATTAAACCCTAAACTGTAAAATAAATAAGAACAAAATTAACCTTCCTACACGATACATTATCACCTCCTATTCTCATTGTTGACAATGCTAAAGAAATAACCTTACTATATTTACTGCATCCTTCCAAATCCTCGTATTGAAGCATAGGATCGTTAAATTCAAACCATATTTGGCTCGAAATAATCGAGACTTGGACGCTCAATTCTGGGCTCATTAAAGTCCGCGATCAGAGAGAGAGATTAGAGGTCTATTAATCGGGAAGGAGGGCCACCAACCGGAAGATCATCAGCCGTGCAAGATTATAACACACGAGGATAGGTTGATAGGAGTCGCAAGGGAAGAAAACAATAATGAGAAGAGGGAAAGCAATGGTGTGTCTGAATAAGCTAAGGTAGGCCGAAGCATAGAGGAAGGGATCGCAATGAAAAGATCATAAGGAGAGGCTCATGGAAAATTAGGTACGGTGAAGCGAATGTTTTTATAATAGGAAATTTTGATTAAACCCTAGATCTATTTCTCAATCAATTCCCACTTAAATGGGTATTCCAAAATAGGCTTTCACTAAATGATTCGTAGACACAGCTCCAATTAAATTCCAAAAAATTTCTAAAATTAAAATTTCGTTAAAATTATTTGTCAAATAACCTTATTATTTAAATATTAAATTTTTTATACTTATAAAAATTTAGTCCCCAAATTTACGACCTACGGACTATTTTTTTTCCTTTTTGAGGATCTTCCTAAAGGTAATAACTCAAGCAGACATACGGCCTTTATCGACTAGTCCATCATAGTGTCCGATCAAATCCTTAACCAAAAAGGAGTGGTTATGGAATCTGGTCATCTGCTTCCCCATGCCACTGATATTCCTTCACTAATCCGACACCCCAATGAATTTCAAAGTTCACAAGATCGACCTTACATTTCCCTTTCTCATATATACAGGAGCCAGACCGAAGAGTAAATCGTTCCAACGATCAAGCTAATAAGAGTAAATGCGCCATCAGTCGAGTAAATCGATACAGTCTATACATCGGTGTCCATAAATAATTAGGCACCGCAATCAGAACCTTAAATGCAATAATAAGGACTCCTCTATGTCTACAAACAACAAACCTCAAAATAAGATCACTAGCATAAAGTCTGTAATCTAACTTTCAACTAAAATTACCAACTCCATAAATATCAAGGCATTATACTCTTTAAGTTACTATCAACATCAAAGACTAAATAATAGACCATCAAGTCTAATATCCACTAATAGATCATCAACAACCAATGATTGACCCCACAAATCATACATGGTATAAACACATGGTACAAACAACTAAACAAGTACACATAGTATAAACAACTAACCAAGTACTAATCAAAGTATATGATAACGGTATACCACTTACCTCCTATAGCTTGGAGATTCCTGCCGCTGCCTGGTCCCACAACTCGAGAGTCACATCGAGGAATCAACTTACAAAGGGAAAACAAAACAATCGAAACACCGAAAATCATAAATCGAAACAAGATCGAAATTTCAAAACACAAAACACGGCATTTGACTCGAACCTCGCTCTGATACCACTAAATTGGTATCAGATTAACTCGAAAATAATCATAAATCGAAACAAGATCGAAACTGCTAACCACCTTGTGTTGAAGGAATACGAACACTTGCACTCCTTCCTAATGTTGATGCAATAGTTGAGCCACTTCCACTGGCACCAGAGCCACTTCTATGTCGCATATTTTGCTTATAGTCATATTGAGTTCGAGAGGCATTGAGAGCTGCTAAAAAGTCTTCGTCATTTGGAACTTCACCACGACCTTCCATTTCATCATAGATTGGTTCTTTAGAGCTTCGACTATCAACAAGTTCACGTTCTCGTTGTTGTTTATACTTTAATGCTTTTCTGCCATCAAGTTTCTCTTTCATTGCACGACGAACTTCTTGAGAAACTTTTGGACAATTAGAAACATCCGGATATCCACCAGCAAGATGTTGTTTTAAGCGTGTGACCTCGCCGCCGCATCCAATCATATCGCAATGCAAACATTGCCAATGGAATCGATTTTCTAATCGACGTGCGTGTCTCCAAGCTGGATCATGAGATTGTTGTTTTGGTGCCATTACCTATGCATTATACAAAAAGTAAGGATAATATACATTTCTAGGTAATGATCATCATTTTATAATGTCAAAAATGTATTTATCATTGTAAATTTACAAATTAAGTATATAAACTATAAACATCAACTTCTGAAATTTGAAACAATCTCCTAAAAATATTAATTCATCTTTCTCAATTTAGATTGATCAGAATTGCACAAAATTAATAGTGTTTTATTAGGAATCATAAACATAACAACATACCTTTATCAAAATTTTTAAAATAAAAGATTTGTAATATTTCTAAACATATTACAAAAGTACAAAAGTTAATATTCATGGATCCAAATTTTAAATTAATTCTAAGATAAAAAATATTATCTATAATAAATATATAAATTAGCATAAAGATTTTATTTTATATATAATAATTATACAAATTAATTAATTAATTAATTATTATTTTAAAAATATAAAATAATAAAAATATCAAAATATAAATTTAATTTATTAGTTTTTTAGAATTTTTATTTTTTTAGAATATTAGAATATAAATCTGAATTTTTATTATTATTTTTTTATAAATAAATTAAATTTTAAATAAAAAAATATTATAACATATATCTGAATTTTTATAATTTTTTAAAATTTTAAACAGATTTATTATAATTGTTTTTAAATTTTTAAATACAATTTAAAACATTAAAAATTAAATTTTCAGAATATTAATTAAATTTTACTTTTTAAATATATTTTTTATATATTTTAATTTTTATTAAGAAAATTTAATTAGGATTTATAAAAGCTATGCCTGATATCAAGAACTTGTTATAAATCTAAATAATTTAATTACTAGAAATAATTCTACAAGACGATGGTAGCGAGCCCACGGAAGCGATCGAGAGTTGCTCGCTGGCCATACCGACAGTCTCGCCGGGAAGGCGACCAGAAAGGGGGCGGCGAGATGGATGAATGAGCGAAGGAATACTACGCGCGGTACTCTTCCTCCCACACCTCCACTCGTTGCTTTGCCGCTTCCGCTGCCGCCGCCGCCGCCGGAGGGTTCCGGCGGATCCATACGAGACATGATGTAGTTGAAATCCATGGTGAAGGCTACGGCGGCGGAGAGCGCAGCGGTTAAGGCATGGAGTAGTCGGCGGCGTCGGCGAAGACATGAGGTGCGGATCGGGGCTGAGGGATTCGGCGATATAACAGAGAATAAAGACATAAGATACATTATCCAATGTCAAACCTTTTTCTCAATCCCCCATTTCTTGAAAAATGTAATTCAACTCCTGAGTGTGAAGGAGGCATATGAGAAAAACTAAGTATTTTTACTATTCAATTTCCAATCATTTTCAACAAAATAGGCAGTCAAGTAAATATAACCCTCACTAGTGCATGCTGTTCATGAATTTGAGTTAAACAAACTCTATTTTGAATAGTAGCCAAAACATACTTAAGTTTTTCTTTCTCCCTTAAGTAAATTTAGTTAATATTTGCAACAAGAGTATTTCTAGAAATACAAGCAACTTTACAATTTACGTCCTCCATCCAAGCTCTAATACCATCGTACTGAACAAATGAATATGATAAATCATGTATAATGATTGCACAAGCTAGTAACTCACGTGAAATCTTATGGTTTATTTTCTTAGACCTCATCTTCTCATCTTGATCAAGAATCATTTGTCGTACATTATGAATTTCAATTGTTGCAAGTTTTAAGATTACGCCACAACGTAGAAGTCCCATAATGTTTACCCCCACATTTGTACTATTTTTTACCTCCATTACATTCAACTTTATCTATACTATGTTTATCAATCTCTTTGATTTTCTTAATATACATCCAAATATATGAAGATTCTCTAGACCTTTTAGTTGACCCAATTCATCAACATCTAAATTAATGGCTTGATTTTGAGAAGCAGAGTTCATTTCAAAACCAATCGGTTATAAAAAAAAGAATAAATAAGTTTCACTTTCAGACAAAATCAATCAAACACAAACAATGATTGAATAAAGGACCATAAAAATGTCAAAAGGTTTTGTTATGCATCTAGTAATGACAACATTAAGAGCTGCTCTTTCACATATACCAATTATTGAATAAAGGACCATAACATAAATCTTGTAAATAATTTTTACTTTAGCTTTATTGGAACTCTCTTATGCTTCAAGATGCAACATTACATTTAATTTTAGGGGTTTTGGGGAAGGCTCTTGTCTTGAAATTTGAGATTCATGGTGGTAACTAGTGTAGAAGGGGATGGGCAAAAATCAGAATAATACATATCGAATTAAAGTGTAAGCCGGTGATGCTGAGACCAACCACTAGTGGGCAGTGGCGACATGTGGTGGCTGGTGTGCTGTTGTGCAGACGGTAGAGAAGTGAGAAGTGAGAAGTGAGAAGTGAGAAGAGAGACAGAATTGGCTAGTCGCAGAGAAGAGAAAAGAATTAGGGCTTGGAGCCTTTGAGTCTTGAGAGAAAAGAATAATTGAACAACCAAGCGAAAAACAAGGACTTTGACTTGAAGGCTATTTTAAGTTTTGGAATTTTTTTTCCTTCTCAACCCGTGAGCCAACTTGAGCCCACCTGGATCCGCAATCCACGCAGACTAGTCTCGCTTTTAAATTAGTTGATAAAATTTCAACCCAACATACTTAAATTGTTTGGCAGGGCAGGCCAACTTGACAGACCCAACTCAAATTGATGGCTCTATCTCGTGTAGACCTAAAATCTAGCTCAATATAGAAATAACCTTAATAGGCCACATGTGAGGCCGATGGTACTTATACCATCATGCAAACAACATTTTCCAACATCTCATGGTGCCTAAGGTTTAGTCTGCTTTAATATTAATGTCCTGTCTACTTGGAAAGAAGGGCGTTCACAAGAAAGGAAATCTGAGTGGAAGGCGTTGAGTTTTTTGCTCCTTTTGCTGCTTACTTAGAATCAAATTATTTCATCTCACTTCTGTAGGAATGGACCTTTTGGGCGTAATCTCTTCGGCCTAAAACTGGGTTGGAGAAAGGGAAAGGCTTTGGTTTGCATAATAAAATTACTTTCTTATCTTTTTTAACTTGTGAATATTACATGAGAAACTCTTCTAATCTGCTCCATTGGCAGCGTTGCTATGAACAAACTGAATGCGCCTACTATGTTCTTGCACACAAACACGAGCTCGCTTAGTGGAATTCTCCTTTGGCAGCATAGTTTAGCATATCCATGACAATGCCATGATAATATGCGATGTTGCTGGCCTTGAATGGCTCTTACTCTATAGGTGTCCTAAACTTATTCTGTTCATGTTGAGGGTTTTGGTTTGGAACTCGACTCTGATGGTGAAACCTAGAAAACAAGTTGGATTTAGCTATTGTAGAGTACTATGCTAATGAGGATGATCTTGAAGAGGTTGTCCTACTGCCTATACTCCTTTTGACGCTGAGCGGGATAGAGATTATCCCGCGGGCTATTGAATCTATTGATTCGCGCATGAATACCGGAAGTAATCTTCTACAATCTGTTAATTCGAAGAGAAATACTATGAAATAGAACAATAAACGACACTGCCGAAAACAAGCTGATTGGACTCAACCACTTGGGCATAGTTGCACCAACAAAAAGAGTCAAGAAACAACTCCTAAAATTCTGACTATTCTATGACAAAAATGTTTTACAAAGATTCTATTTTCACAACCAACAAAATTTATCTTGTTGAGCCATGCTTGCAAGGACTTTTATTATGTGTAATGAGATGCTTTTTTGATACATAGAAAATGTATTTGACCTTGTGGCTTATGCTTTGTTTAAGGTCTTATACATTTTTATGTTACTTTTGAAGCTCAAGAGTAGATGTTAAATAATTTAGAGTGACCATTGTTTTCTATTTCACTGTTTAAGTGACTATGGTGTGTTTTAGGTGTTTATCAGTTTATTGCATCATGATTAAGTTTGGATGTGCAGACCTAATTTTTTTGGCTATATTACTTGATGGTCAATTATATATATATATATGCTATCCTTTTGCAGGTTGGTGGTCTTGGGGATGTTGTTACCAGTCTTTCTCGAGCAGTCCAAGATTTGGGCCATAAAGTTGATATTATTCTTCCAAATTATAACTGTATGAAGCTTAACAATGTAAGGTTATCTTGATATGTTCCATCTGATCCTTTTTACTATGTTGATCCCATCTGATTGATTTAAGAATTGCAGTTGCATTAGCTATAAAATTTGGCAATAAATACAGAAACTGATGGAGGATGGTTTTCTGTGTGTTGTTTTGTAGGTTTCAAATGTTTTTACAAGTGGCAATTAGTTTTAGTTTTTCATAGTTTGTTGGTTTAGCACATCTGAATGGTATTGGTGCTAGAGAAGTCGATTACGTAGGTCTCAAATCTCAATTGACAATGTGGGAATAGTCTTTGAAATAACATGGAGAAGTTAGTGGTGGTTTATTCTTATATATCTTACACTAGGTAAAGTAAAATTGGAGAACAAGGTAGAAACCAGTAAGAATACATGGATAGATATTTTACAAGAAGAGTACTTCCTCTGTTTTTTCCTAGGAAAGTTTCTTGTGCCAATACCATTAGTTTTTGAATTGACCCGGTGTTTTGCTGCCCATGGAGTTTTCTTTCTTATATTGTGGATTGTTTTTTTAAAATATTACAAATTTATGAGCATCTCTCAGCTTAATGGTGTCCAGTTCAAGTTCATATTTTGTCAGACGTTTTTGTCGATCCTGTTTCCTTTCTTGTTTTGTAAAGGACATTCTCTTTCATTCTCTACTGGCAAGCTTATTGTTTCTTGTTTTGTTTTGCTATGTCCTCATGATTTTTAAGTTTGAATTATAAATTTGTCAAACATAAGCTTATTTTCCCCCCTCCAATAGGCTGTATTAACCATCATTTTTGAATTTTAAATTTGTCTAAGTTCCCTGAATTTCTTTGATATTTAATTATTTATATCATGATTCAGGTGAAAGACTTCCATTACCATAACAGCTTTGCTTGGGATGGGGCAGAAATAAAAGTCATGGTTGGAAAGGTTGAGGGCCTTTCTGTATATTTTTTAGAGCCACAAAATGGGTGTGTAGTAATTCTTTCTTATGGATTCAATTGTTCATTACCATGGTTATACTGGCCTTTGATGATATATGTGATGTGGAAACTTCATATTATGTTTTCCTTCCAACAACATGCTATCCTCAGACTTTTTTTTTTTTTTTTTCATTTTTTCTTCTTTTTTTTTTGGTGGGAACGATGGGAGAGGGAAGGAATTGGCTGGTTAGCAGCAGAACAAATTGTTGCCCATATTCTGTCCAACTCAATAGTAAATCTACTCCTCCTTAGGAGCTAGGGATTGCAATTATTGTAAAATATTGCAGAAGTATCTAATCAGTGAACTTGCACATTTGTTCTTCATGGCCCAGGACAAGCTGGTTATGACTTTTTAAGCTATTGAGTCATTAATCTGAGCTACAACTGCTTCTTGATTTCTGAAGCTGATCTGCCTATGGCCCTATGCTAGGGTGATGGACCTATTTGCAACAATTTTATGAAATTGTGATTATTAGAAGAATTGGAATAAATAATCTTCAAAAATAATATGCTACTTCAAGCATCCGGACTGAATGTAGTTTGCTTGCGATTAATTCGATCTATCAACATCCCTAGTCACCCCTATGTCAGTTTAGCTTATACTTCCTTGGTTAATGTAACAGAGATTCCATTGCGATCTCAGGTTGGGGAACTTGGGTTAAGGAATTAAGTGTTGGATCAGGATATTGATTTAACCTAACTAGCTCAATGTTAAATATTAGGTGATGGGATTAGATTGATTTTAGTTAATCGGATATAACTGCATTTGCTGTCTTTCTCTGATAGATCTTGCTTGAATGTACCATTTCTTGGATGCATTATTGTTGACTGATAATTTGTGGAGTGTTGTATTCTCTTATACATTCTCATTGATAAGGTGGGTGGTAGTAGTTCATTATGTTACACTCTTATGCAGGATGTTCTCGGTAGGGTGCATATATGGTAGAAATGATGATGGACACAGATTTGGTTTCTTTTGTCATGCTGCCCTGGAGTTTCTCCTTCAAAGTGGATTTAAACCTGTGAGTTAAAATGATGACACACTTTCTTTTTCTTTTATTTTCTTCTGGAAGTTATAACCTTGCACACTTTTATTGACTTTGCATATAGGGTCATTTTCTTTGAGAAAATATTCCTTCTCTTTAAGGGTCATTTCTACTAGTGTTATAGATTATATAAATAAAAATAGGAAATATATGGATATGATTTATCTTAATTGTAGGATATGATTTACCTTGATGATAGAGATTTGATTAAGTCTAGATACTCTCTTTGTATATGTATGAAATTGATGAATAAAATTAATAACATTTTTTTCTTCTCAAATTTTTTGACGTGGTATCAGAGCAAACCCTAGCCGCATGTCAAACCCTAGTCATCAGTCCAAATCTTAGCCTCCTCTTCTCTTCCATTATTGATCGATGACGAGAACTATTCTCTTGCATTAGCTGCCGCTGGCATAGGAGGAACCATCAATCGCTGGTATGTCATCACCCAAATTCTAGTCATCGGAATCTCCACGCGTGAGCGCACGTGTCGTTTTGAGTTTCTGGTCCAGTCCCATGAGTCGCTGTGTGAAAGCACATTCATTATTGGAAATCTCTTTGGTTGTCACTATTTTGTTTGCCCTGCTCCATGCAGCATCTTCATATATTTGATTGAGTGAGCATCTGTTCGGGTGTGAGACTTTTTTTGGCAACCGATTAAGAGTTTCTTTGATATCCTAGATTTAGTTATATGTTTTCTTTTGTTCTTGCTGCTTTTATTGATATTATTACTGTAAAAGAATTCATACAAAACAAAAACTTACCATGCTCTAGGAGAAGAAATTGAAGAAGAACTTGCCATCGAAGAGCGACTACAAATGAACGAACAACCCTTCACCGTTCACAAACCAAATACCCTTCGTCTTCTTGATGTTCTCTTCGCACACCTTTCCTCTGATTGCCTTGGACGCTTATATAGGAAGAGCGATCATAACGTGTGTAATAATCGATCATTATAGAGGACGAGGAATGAGCAAGTAATGCTCATTCTCTCATTAACGCGTGCACACATCTCCCACTCGTCCAACTAAATCTATAAAGGTCATCTAGTCACAAAGATCATGTAAGAACATTCAATTCATACTTAAGGGAAAATGGTTCGTGTAATAGCAAACACAACAATTACTATTAAGAAGGTTGTTAAACTTAATTTAGCTACTATGTCAAACAAATCAAAGACATCAATATCTTGCCTTTGCCTATTAAATCATTTACATTAATATGAACATCTCTAATATCTCATAATGACTAATATGTCGAGAGCAAGTTTAGTATTTCCATTCAATATAATTATTCACAATTATATTTTATGTACTAAAAAAAAAAATATAATTGGTCCACCAGTGAATAAATGTCAAAGATGTAAATCTATTTTAATCTTCCTTTTTAGTTAGAATCTATTTATTCTAATTAGTCGTTTTCCTAGTTATGCTTCATAGACCGAATCATCCATATAGATACATGTTAAAGTAGTAGACACTGATTAGAACTTTAAGTAAATAGTTAAATAGTCACTTAGGGTAAAATTGAGATTAACTTATAATCTCAAAGGTCTCATATAGTAGAGAAGCAGAGATCCATTCTCCTGCTACCCTTATTGTCGCTATATCACATGTGGTATGAATCACTTACTACGATATATTTTTTTCTTTACCAATAAAGAGTGCATGTTTTTCTCAAAATTTAATATCGTACATATTTTGATATAGACATACCTAATGTCTAATCCTAAATTCAACTTATGAATTCAAATATGGCCTTTAGCAGATCTAGTAAATAGTGGGTTCATTTACTCTATTATTATTAATACATAAATGATCTCATCTTGATACAATTATCAAGGCGACCCCAACTTATGGGTATATCTCTATTCACAAGTACATAAGTTGTTTCATAAGTAATGGTCTTACCTCTATTTATACTTAACAAATAAAGATGATTATCCTTATTAAGTGGACCAATCTCAACTTGCTAACATGCTCATCGAGACTTTTATTCAAATGTAACAACAACATATACAATAGATCATGATATTTTCATATATTTGATTGTCTTTACAATATGTTATATTTTTCGAAGTCCCAAAACTTCACATGTCCTTAAAATGACTCTTTAGTCAATGATTTAGTAAAATGATCTGTAAGCATAACACGTGTGGGGATATACTAAAAACTATCTTTTTTGTCAACAATTTTCTTTATAAAATTATACTTAATTTCTGTATGCTTGTGTTTATTGAGATATTTGCGATCCTTGTAAAAAGTTATAACACATTGATTGTCATAGTATACTATAACAAGACTCCCACTATCCTCAACAATCATTAGATGTTTTAGGAATCTTTTCAAACAGACAGCTTTTTGCATAGTCGCTGCGTAAGCCACATACTTAGCTTCCATTGTCAACAGTGCTACACAAGCCTGTTTTTGGCTATTCCATGAGATGACGCCTCCATCTATTAAGAAGGTATAGCCAGATTTGTAATCCTTTAGGCTCATATATGATCCTTGAAACAGAGACAATAATCTGTTGTCTCTTTGAGATATCTAAATATCCTCTTCGCCGCTTTCCAGTGTCTCGATCCTAGGTTTGACTAGAAACGGCTAACTAAGCTAATAATATACTTATATCAGGGCGAGTATATACCATAGTGTACATTAAACTACCAATGACACTGGCATATGGTTATCTCTTCATTTTGGCTATTTCTTCAGGAGTTGAGATACATGCTTTTGTTCATAATAGTATCTTTCATTGTAGGTATTTGTTTAATGTGGTGTAGCATTTTATTGATATAAACCTCTTCAGAGAAATTTAAAAGTCTTTTTTATCGATCTCTTATGATCTTTACTCCTAAGATGTACTCAACTTCTCGCATATCTATTATGTCAAATTGTGATGAAAGTTATGATTTGACTTCTATCACAAACTTTATATCATTTCTAGCTATTAGCATATCATCAACATATAATGATAAGATGATAAACTTTTCTTTTTTCTTTTCTTAGGTAAATACAATGATCCTTGATCATTTCGAAATTATAATATAAAATGATTTCATTATATCTTATGTTCCATTATTTTGATGCTTGTTTTAGCCCATATATAGACTTTTTAAGTCTACATACTCTATTCTTTTGACCTTCAGAATGTAACCTTTTGTTATGCCATATAGATTTCCTCGTCAAGATTACTATTAAGGAAAGCTGTTTTTACATCCATTTGATGTATTTCCAAGTCAAAATGTGCTACTATAACTAGGATGACATGTATTGACACAAATTTCACAACTGGAGAGAATGTTCCTTCAAAATCAATACCCTCCATTTGAATCTATCCTTTTGCAACTAGTTGAGATTTGTATTGATTAATCGATCTATCTGTTTTCCTCTTAATTTTGAGAATTCACTTATTCTTAATAGCCCTTCGACCTAAAGGAAGATCGACTAAATTCCAAACTTTGATTGTTTCTAAATCCCAAACTTGATTCTTTCTCATAGGCTCTATTTCCTTATTCATTACAACTTTTCATTTTTCTCTAATTGAGCATCTCAATGCTTTCTCAACTGTCCGAGGTTTCTCATCTTGGGAGAATTAGTAATGTCTCTTTTTTAATGTCAAATCTTCTTCAAGCAATAATTTGACGACTACTTCGTAGGTTGAACTGTTGAGAAACTAACTCATTCATCGGTAAATCACTCCCATTAGGTTAACTAGATTCAGACATCTTTTGTGATACCTGATTTGTTGATAAAGGAACACTATCCTTCTCTTCTATTATAAATAAAGGAATTATCTTATTAATTTCTCTCTTATTGGAACTTAGTTTCGAGAAAAGTAGCATCTCTAGATTCTATTTCAGAGATGCTTTCATCTTGTTATTCATCAATGAAAACATAATCCTTAGAAATATCATAATACCTTACAAAGATACACTTCTTACCTTTGATTCTTAATTTTCCGTATTTGTGCGTTAGTTGACCCCTAATGTCTCAGATTACTCAAATCTGATTTTCTGTCTGTCTAACGGTTATATGGAGAAGATTGAGTAGATTTAGAAGGCACTCGGTTAAATATATAGGTTGTAGCTAATAACGCATCTCCTCAATAGAAAATTGGCAAATTAGCTTGAGCTAGCATAGACCTAACAATATCTAGTAGAGTTTGATTTCTTAGTTCAGCACCCCCATTTTGCTATGGAGTTCTAGGGATAGCTGTCTAATAATCTCTTTCTCATTACATATTATCTTGAATTGATAAGATAAATATTCACCTCTACGGTTAGTGCATAAGGTTTGAACCTTACGTTCCAATTGATTCTCAATTTCGTTCAAATAACGATTGAATTAATCTAATGCTTCAAATTTATGAGAGATCAAATACACATAACCAAAACATGTGAAGTCATTAATAAATGTAATGAAATAAGAACTTCCATGTCTAGTGCAATGGTGATTCAGGCCTAATAGCCTTACCAAATGGTTTCTTAGTTGCTTTTCCAGCACGATAATGCTCACATATAGATAAGTTAACTTTAACATGAGTGCCGAGCAGACCCTCTTTAGCTAATCTATTCATTCGTTTTTGTTCTATATGTCTTAATCTAGCATAAACTTCATCATTTATATCAACATTGCTAGTAAGAGCAATGTTTGAAAAATAACCATTATTGCTATAATTAATATCTGGTTCTACATTAAAAATTATGAAACCATTTGATATATAATCCATGGTTTAAAATGAGTTAATACTTAGATCCACACAACGACTGTAAAAATTTATATAATAACCCAAAACAAGAAGACTAGTAATGAAAATAAAATTCCGTCGAATCTCAGGAGCATACAAGACATCATGTAGAAACAAGGTACGTCCACCACGTAGGTTAAGTTTGCAAGTGCCAACTCCTTTAACAATCTTTGCATTGTTTCCCACATATCCATTTGTTGCCGGCAGTACTCCACATATGTAGCTCAATCACGAGTTACATGCTTCGTTGCTCCTGAATGTATAATTCATAAAGGATAAGAATTAACTAGCAACATAATGCTCATGAAAGAAGATAAACATGAATCTACCTTTTTTGGCTAAGTATATTTTCGAGTAAAGTGACCTACAGTTATAACAAGTCAACCTGTTTTGAGGTTTCTTTTCATACTTCTTGTTGGGACATTTCGGGAGCTAGAGGGGGGTGATTAGCTTTGTTTGCTTGGTCGATGGAAAACACTCAAGCAAACGCTAACGCGAAGATTTACTTGGTATCCACTTCAAGATGAGGTCATTAATTCAAGGATCTAATTATCAAAACACTCATTCTCGGAAATACTCTGGAGGTGGAGAAACCTCATATAAATTTTCAACACAACAAGAAGAAACTGAGAAGCTAAACAAATGAAATCTTTCAAGATTTCTAACAATGAAACCCTAGCTTGCTCTCTTCTTATTTGGAAACGCCTCTTGATGCTTAAAAATGTGACAACACTTTCCTCCAAGAACCTTCAAGAACCAGCGGTGAGACTCGAAAAGAAGATGTGAGAAGAGATACTACGTTTGAACTTACGGCCGCCTTTATATCTGCGCTTCTAGAGTTCCCAATAAACCTCTCAACCTGTGCAACGGTCATCTCCCAATCGATCGGCTGATCGATTGGGAGTTGCTGGATCGATTAGCTGATCAATCCAAAATGCTTCTGTGCTGTCAGAAGTGCTCGGAATCAATTGACCAATCGATTCTGGCTTTTCTTGCATTACTGTGAGAAATCGAACCCCAATCGATCGCTTGATAGATTGGAGTAGCCCAATCAATCAGATGATCAATTGGGAAGCCTTATGTGCTCACGCGACTTCCTCTCAATCGATCGGCTGATCGATTGAACTCCCTGCATCAAAAAAGCACTGCCCAATCGATCCACTGATCGATTGAACTTTGGCTCAATTGAGATCACCTGATCGATTGCGCAACCCTAATTTGCTCCATTCAAGTCTAGGGTTCCCTTGTCCAACATCCGATCAACCGTGACCTGTTGGGACTTCTTTATGCTAGCATCCAGTCAATTTTGACTTGCTGAGACTTCGTTACCAAGTGTCCGGTCAAACCTTTGACCCACTTGGACTTTTCTCCTCATGCCAAATGTTCAGTCAACTTTTGAGCCACTTGGACTTTTATCTAATGCCAAGTGTCTGGTCAAATTGACCTATTTAGACTTACCGTCTCATGCCCAGTGTTCGGTCCTTCATATCCCATTTGGACTTTCACACACCAGGTATCCGGTCACCTTGATCCACTTAGATTTCCACACGCCTGGCTTCACTCACCAGAGTTTTCCTTCTGCCTAGCTTCACTCACTAGGGCTTTTCATCTGACTTCACTCACCAAGATTTTCTCACTGTCTAGCTTCACTCACTAGGACTTTTCCAACTGTCTGGTTTTACTCACTAGGACTTTCATCCGCCTAGCTTCACTTACTAGGACTTTCCATCACCTAGCTTCACTCACTAGAATTTTCCATCTGCCTAGCTTCATTCACTAGACTTTTCAACTGTCTGCTTTACTCACTAGAACTTTCACACCAAGTATCCGGTCAACATTGACCCACTTGGATTTTCACCTTCTGCCAACCCTCCCGTTGGTCTTGTCCTTGCCTAACCTCCAGTTAGGACTTCCCAATCAAGTATCTGGTCAACTTTGACTTACTTGACTCTTCTTCACCTCAAACTGGTCAAACCTTGAACAGAGGAGAATTACACCAACAATCTCCCCAAACGGACAATTGCACCTGCAATCTCTATATATTATCAAATATCAAAACTCAAACATCAAGACTTAAGCTTGAGCCAACTTAAGCTTAGTCAAACTGGTTAACTTGACCCAGAAAATATTACACTAACAATCTCTCCCTTTTTGATATTTGACAATACGTTTAAGTTAGGCTAATCTCATCGCCTCAACTTCTTTTTCATGCCAAAGCATGAATGAGGATTTCCTTTATTCTCCCTTTTTTCAAAAGGGTAACCTCCCCCTTTGGGTAATAAAGGTTTTATAACTTAAACCCTACATTCTCCTCCTATGGCACACATCAAAAACTCTCCCCTTGAAGAGTTATCTACATGTTATTCGCAACCGTACTTGTTATTCACAACATCACAATGAAAGTCCATTCCCTTCATTGTACTTATATACTCATCCTAGAGCATATTTCCACTGTCCAATGCTCAACCTTGAGCATTCACAACAATGAAGTTTACAACCTTCCATGGTTTTGTTAAAAATAAATTCATGTCTTTAAGGACTAGCTCTCCCTCAAAACATGTTATAAACTTCTGTCATTGCACCAACAATGACTTAGAGTTCCTAAACTTTTAGGAAACCCCAAATTTGAAGTTTTGAGGTTCAAGAATCAATATTGAATGCAAACCTCATCCTAAACTTCAAATTAGTCTTCTTAACCATTCCATTCTTGTTATTATAAAATAAAATTACCTTGGAAAAATAGTTTTCTATTTAAATACATCCTATTTTCAAAGATTGACACAAAACTTGAAACCATTGAAAACTTTAATGTTTTGCTCTAGTTTATGTCTAACTCTACAGTGATGATTCCTATCAAAAGATAGTCTTCACTAAGGTTTTTCAAGAGTATTTTGAAATGATTTTCAAAACCAATTTTCAACCATATTATTTGGGCTAAATGCACATGACTTGTACAGTAGTTTTCCCAATGATTGGATAACACATAATCTATGTGTTTTGATGAAGCTAAAACTCAAATATATACACTTAATCAACATCTTGAGTTTTGTTCATCCTCCTAACATCTCATTTGTATCTAATGTGCACTAAAACACATATAAGTTAACTTGTGGTCTTTGTGAGATGTAGATATTGGTTTTCCCTAATCTAAGTGTTCATGCATATCTAGGCATTTTAAAAATTGATCATCCACCTAAGATGTCACTTGTTGATTAATGTATTGTCCTTAATTACAAAGAATTTAAAGTATGCATGATGATTTATGGCATACATCCTTAATTTCATTAACTCTTTCAGCATTTTTATTTCTAGGCTTATATATAGAATTCTTAGAATTTTTGCAAAGACCATTTTCTACCTTCCTATCCTTAGGTAAGGTGATTTTAGCATGATATGCCATATATTTTTTCTTAATTCTGTCATGCTTCCTATTTTCATGATAAATTGCATTAAAATGATAAAGATTACTTCTAGCATGCTTTTTATCATGACTTAAGGGAATTGCATCAATAAATGATACCTTGAGTTTGCTCTTTAGAGCTCCCCTGAGTTGAGTTTCCCCCTTGGCTCTTGACCGGAATATTCCCCCTTGGGCATTGACTCCGACAGTGCCCTTTTTTCTTGTACAAGAAACACACAATGTGTTCCTTGCCTTGATGTACTATGGGGCCAACTTTCCTTGGCTTCTCCTTAGCCTTTAGTGTCACTTGACCTTTCTTCTTGGTCAATTTTGGACACTTGCTCTTGTAGTATCCATTTTCCCTACACTCAAAGCATATAATGTGATTTTTATTATTACAATTTTAAATTTTTATACCTTCACATGTAGGGATGACACTTGATCCTCCATTTGATTTTGCTTGACTTATAGAGGTGACATCATCTTCCTCTCCATTTGACTCGGAAGTAGACGCCTCTTCTTGCTCTGGTATCAATGAATGACGCTCCCCCTCAATCCTAGATGTAGAGACCTCTTCATCTTCATCTTCATCCTTATGTACATGAAACAAAGAGTATACCCCTTTACCTTTGTCTTGGCACTCTAATGAGGATGGCTCTTCCTCAATTTCCTCCTTGGATGTTGAGCACCTCTTAATCTCCGAATTCTCTTCCTCTTGATCCAATGAGTTGCCCTCTTTGGATTCTTTATGATTTCGTGTAGTGGAGGATTCTTCATGGATCTTGTTAATTTGCTTCAAAGCTCCTTGACATTTTGATAGTCCCTAATTTGAATCAAAATGTTGCTGGGTAATAGATTGACTAACAATTTGGTCACTTTGTCATTGACCTTGCTTTTTTGATTTGTTCTTTGCTCCATTTGTTTTTCTTAAGGATTTTTCCTTTGCTATCCGTTAGAGCCTCAAATCCCTCTATTAGAGCAAATCATTACTCTATCTCCATCATAAAGAAGTTTTTGATTTTGATTTCCAAGAATCAAAGCTTGTAGATGTGAATGGTGGAGGCATCCTTGTGTTATATCCGAGTCCATCTCGGAAATCCATCTTCAAGTTGAACTCCTTTGATGATAATCTTTGACTTGTAAAAATTTGGGACTTCAATTTCTTCTTCTTTCTCTAGCTCTTTGCCCTTTCGGCGATGAGTTCGGTGAAGAGCGACCTTGCTCTGATACCATTTGTTTGGACACTTCAGGAGCTAGAGGGGGGGGGGTGGGTGATTAGCTCCGTTCGCTTGGTTGATGAGTTGTTGCAACGGAAAACACTCAAGCAAACGCTAATGTGAATTTACTTGATATTTTCTTCAATACTGAGGTGACTAATCCAAGGATCCGACCCTCTCTCACACATCCACTATCAAAACACTCCTCGGAAACACTCCGGAGGTGGAGAAACCTTGTACAAGTTCTCAACACAATAAGAAGAAACTGAGAAGCTAAACAAACGAAATCTTACAAGATTTACAATAATGAAACCCTAGCTTGCTCTCTTCTTGTTTGGAAACACCTCTTGATGCTTGGTAATGCAGCAACACTTTCCTCCAAGAACCTTCAAGAACTGGCGGTGAGACTCAGAAAGAAGATGTGAGAAGAGATACTGCGTTTGAACTCGCGGTCGCCTTTATATCTGTCCTTCTAGGGTTCCCAATCGATTGGGTCTGCTTCCAATCGATTGCCACGTAAGATCTGCGTGATCCCAGCCGTCCAAATCTCGCATCTTGCGTAATGGTCATCTCCCAATCGATCGGTTGATTGATTGGGAGCTGTTGGATCAATCGGCTGATCGATCCAGAATGCTTCTGTGCTGTCACATAAATCCCCGGAATCGATTGACCAATCGTTTCTGGCTTTCCTCGCGTTACTGCGAGAAATCGAACCACAATCGATTGTCTGATCGATTGGAGTAGCCCAATCGATTAGATGGTCGATTGGGAAGCCTTTTGTGCTCACGCGACTTTCTCTCAATCGATTGGCTGATCGATTGAGCTCCCTGCGTCAAAAAGTACTGCCCAATTGATCCATTGATCAATTGGACTCTAGCTCAATCGATTACTTGATCGATTGAGCAACCCTAACTTGCTCCATTTAAGTCTAGGTTCCCTTGCCCAACATCTGGTCAACCGTGACCTGTCGGGACTTCTTTATGCCGCTGGGACTTCGTCACCAAGTGTTCAGTTAAAACTTTGTCTCACTTGGACTTTTCTCCTCGTGCCAAGTGTCTGATCAACGTTTGATCCACTTGGACTTTTCTCCCCGTGCCAAGTGTCCGTTTCAACTGCTTGGCTTCACTCACCAAAACTTTTACACAAGTGTCCGGTCAACATTGACCCACTTGGATTTTCACCTTCTGCCAACCCTCCTGTTGGTCTTGCCCTTGCCTAACCTTCAGTTAGGACTTCTCAGTTAAGTATCCGGTTAACCTTAACCTACTTGACTCTTCTTTATCTCAAACTGGTCAAACATTGAGTAGAGGAGAATTACACCAACAATTTCTCCAAACGGACAATTGCACCTGCAATCTCCATATATTGTCAAACATTAAGACTCAAACTTGAGCCAACTCAATCTTAGTCAAACTAGTCAGATATTGCACCAACACTTCTTTCTTTTCTTCTTAATTGAGTCTTGCCCATCAGCAGCACTCACTTCTTTTCCCTTTCCCTTTCATTTCTTGAACCATTTTTTCTTATTCTTGGATCCAAATACTCCAACAAAACCTTCAGCTACAAAAACTTGTCCAAATTTTCTTACGAATTCAATTCTCTTAGCCTTAAGTTCAACATGGCGTGAGACATCAATGAAAGTCTTGATACTTTCACTATGTGTAAGGTTCTATTTCATCGTTTCCTAAGAATTAATAAGGGATCGGATTACTGCCTAAACATGTTGTTCATTAGTCAACTCATGATTAACAACCTTTAAATCTCGAATTATATTCGCCATTTCCTTTATATGTTGAGCCATGGATATATTCGGACGCTTTTTACATTTGTCAAACTTGTCAGCTGATGAAGCTTGCTTAAGCTAACTCCACTGTATTTTTCTCTTAGGGCAACCCAAATAGCGTGAGCTGATGGTAGTGGCTCATACTCGAATACTAGGTCATCTACCATTGAACTAATCAATATTTTCCTTAGCAGTGAAGTCATTTTTCTTTCATACTTTATAGACATCAAGATTATGTTTATATTGTAGAATCATGCCTTACGGTAGCAGGTTCTTTCATAAACTGATTTACAACTTCTAGAGCTTTTTATTCCTCAAGAACATATTATATCTTGAGATGTTATATTTTATAGTTATCCTCATATAATTTCTCTCCCTTATTGAGTCCATCGATGATGTTCTTAGTAGCCATGATCTAACATAAATAAATATATTATTCAGTAATTTAGTGTATTTTATATGTATATAATTTATGATTGACTCAATGTACATTTGAGTTAGCTTGCAAAATTAAGTGGTAATTATGCTTCCATTCATCATTTGTATGAGCCAATCTAATCAACATTGATCAATTGTATTACACACATCTCATCAAATGAACTAATCATTTACAAAAAAACATGAACTAATCATTTCAAGTTTCTTAACATATAACATAACTTTTTCATAAAACATAATTGTTCAAACATAACACTAGTTTCTACTATATGACTTTTATAAACTAAATGAGCTAATACTGTCGTTTATAACGACAGTAATAACAACATAACTCTAATAAGCTAGATAAGCGAATACCACTCTCAGACAAATACTAGTGCAGTGGTCAATACTATCCTTTTTATCCTGGACTCAATTGGAGCAATCTTAGGTAGGCCAACTTCAGGATTCTCAAGTTAGTCCATATTTGGATCTTCTTCTGAATCCTTTTCAAATTCTTCAGAATCCTCTTGATTCACAATGTGAAGTAGCTCTATGCACAACTCTGAATATGAGATGCGGCCTTCATAGCTCCCCCATACAAGGATGCCTCGACAGTGATTGAATCAAAGCCCAGATTCTATAATTGTCCAGGATTGGAAACTTTTCTCGCTTGAGTTTTCAGAATAATCAATCGAGTTGTTCAATATACCCTTTGACTCCGTAAATCGAGTTATACTCTATCTCCTGAATTGCCTCTCTCAGCTCATTTCGTTGTACGTTGTGACAAATCATCGTATATATCATCCGTGACATCTAGAATTGAAAATAATAATGTCAGTACAAAACTGACAAACTAGTAACAAAGCCAATTAAATTTAATTCACACATATGCATGGATCCAATACACAGAATAATTAAGCAATATGAAAAATAATTTTTCTTTTTTTGAGGAGCTTCAGTTGACCTACACACTGGATTGGTCGATTGGGAAATTGGATCTTAAGCATTAGCTTAGTCCCTTGTCCTTATTAGAACTGATCTAATTGACCTAAGCCCATTTAATTTAGACATATTGATCAAATTGAGGTTCATTTGATCAATTCAGGCTCATTGGACAATCTGGCCCATTAGAAAAAATCTAGCTCATGTGATCAAATCTGGAATGATCCAGCCCAATAAATCAAACTGACCTAATTTTAATTAGCCCAGACCAATTTAATTATACCATCCCAATTAGATTCAATCTGGTCTGATTGGATCAAACTGATCTGAATAAACAAGTCATTTTGAATCAGACCGGTTTTAGTTTGGACCAAACTAATCTGGTTAAACCAACTAATGGTTTGAAACAGATCGGGATCCAATTGGACCAACTTGGTTGGTTCAAATGAACCAAATTGATTCTTTTACTTTTTTTTTTAATTTTTTTTAAATCAAACTTTTTCTCACTTCTTCGCCGCACTTGTCCGCACAACGCCCATACCCACGCCGTGATGTGGTTGCCGACCACAGCCGCTAATCGTCGGCCTCGACAACCTTTCACATCCGCGACAATCACGATTGCTAGCCATGGTCACTGATCGCCAACCTCCTAATGCGGTCGCTGGTTCTATCCAGCCACGGAAGTCGATCGCCAGCCACCTGGCATGGTCACCGAGGCCCGCAACAGTCAATTTCTATTGCGACAGTCCAGGCAACGGAGAAAATGATACACTGTTGCTTTTCTCGGCACGACTATGCAGCCTTTGCTCTGTTGTGGTCGCCGAAGGGATTTCTCCTTTGCCGAGCATTACTCGCTCTGATACCATTGTTATTATAAGAGAATTTGTACGAAACAAAAACTGACTGCTCTAGGAGAAGAAATCAGAGAAGAACTTGCTGTCGAAGAGCGATTATGAACGAACGAACAACCCTTCACTGTTCATAAACCAAATCCCTTTCGTTTTTTTATGTTCTCTTTGCACACCTTTCCTTTGATTGCCTTGGATGCTTATATAGGAAGAGCGATCGTAACGTGTGCAATAATTACTCATTATAGAGGAAAAGGAATGGGCAAGTAACACCCATTCCCTCATTAACGTGTGCAATCATTGCACATGTCCAACAAATATAACTGAGAAGAAGTCTGTCTGTCAAATTCTCTCAATCTACTAAGAACTGTAAGAGTCTTCATCTATACCAATTACTATCATTGCCAAGTCTAGTAAGGCAAATACATGTTTTATTTCCTCATCCTCGAATAGGTCATTGATTCAGATGCCTCATATTATATGATAGGTAATTCTATTTTGTTTTGTACATTTTAGTCACATACCTTTACTTCTACTATTACTTTAGTAGAGGAGTCAACCTCTTTTGTTGTTGGGACACAATTACTCCAATTCCTTACACTCTATCTTAAGCTTACCTCAGTGGTCTTTTAATTGAATTTTGTAAGCAAACTCACTCGTATTCTTGATTGTCATGTCTCATTTTTACTTGATTATTGTCTTTTTTAAGATCTTATGACGAAGAAGATTATTAGTAAAGGCTGGGGGCCTTTACATCCTTGATGGACAGGTATTGAAGTTCATTGCTTGTTCTAGAATAATCATTCCATTCAAAGCACATTGTCGATTGAGTTAGCCTTCTCTCCCAGTATTGAAGAAACTGTCACCAATTTTATAGTTTGTCCTCGTTAGATTACGAGTCATATCAATTTGCTAAACATCATTGTCTTAGTTCAAGTCCAAGAGTCAATAAACGAGCTAGTGCTCCTTTTGAATTAGTTCATTCAGATATTTAGAGAGCTTGTCGTATTATGTCTCAACTTGGGTTTAAGTGTTTTGGTACTTTTGTTGATGATTATTCTCGTATGACATGGTTTATTTGATGAAAATTTGTTCTGAGTTATTCTTTCATTTCTCTGCATTTTTTGCTAAGAATAAAACTCAATTTAATGTTAACATGATAATGCTAACGAGTACTTATTGGAATAGTTTCAAATTTACATGACTCAATATGGCATTCTCCGTCAGACCTCTTGTATAAACACACCATCTCAACATGGGTTTGCTAAGAGAAAGAATAGACACCTTCTTGAAACTACAAGAGCTTTATTATTTCAATTGCAAGTTCCTAAACAATTTTGGGCACATGCAGTTTTCTTTCTAATTAATTGTATGCTATTGTCTGTTCTGTGAAACTCCTTATCATGTTCTTTTTCTAAATAAGTCATTGTATTGAACCTAGAACATTTGATTGTAACTGCTTATTCCAAATCTTTGAAGTGTGTTTTTCTTGGGTATTCTTAGGTTTAAAAAGGGTGTAGATGTTACTCTCCTAATCTTAACAAGTATTTAGTGTCCACTAATATCGCTTTTCTTGAGACCACACCTTTCTTTTCCTCTACCGATCGCCTTGTCACATCTTCTATTTCTAATCCTACTGAATCTATTCTTGTTAAACCTCTCATATAGGAGGTTTATTTTGGCAACATATTCCTCCTGATCCATATCTTGCTCTAGCTTCTTCATTAGCTAATCCAGTTTCAAGTGATGATCTACCAATTGCCCTTCGTAAAGGTAAATGTTAATGTACTTATTCAATGTCTTCTTTTCTGTCTTATAACCACTTATCATCATCTACTTGTTCCTTTATTGCATCTCTCGATTCTACATTCCTTCCTAAAATTGTTCATGAAGCTCTATCTTATCTTGGTTGGCGTAATACTATGATCGAAGAGATAAATACTTTGGATGGCATTGACACTCGAACCTTAGTCAAATTACCTACAGCAAAAAAGGCAATTGGATGCAAATGAGTGTTTATGGCTAAAGTCAATCTTGATAGGTCTATTGCTCGACTGAAAGCTCGTCTTATTGCTAAAGGCTATGTTCAAACTTATGGAGTGGATTATTCTAATACTTTTTCTCCTTGCTAAACTTACTTTTGTTCGGTTATTTATTTCCATGGAGGCCACTCTTAATTGGATCTTACATGAGTTAGACATCAAAAATACTTTTCTTCATGGTGACCTTTAAGAGGAAGACTATATGGAGCAATTGCTAGGCTTTATTGCTCGGGGGAGAATGGTAACTACTGTTTTTGTAAAGCTTTATATATTTTAAAACAAAGTCACTGTGTCTCTGGTTTGACAAATTTAGTCGACAAATTTAGTTAGGCGATTGAGAAGTTTGGAATGAAGAAATATATGTTTGATCATTATGTGTTCTATAGATAGTGCAGTGGGCACCCGCACATCTTATTGGTTGTATACGTGGATGATATTTTTATTATTGGGAATGATATTGCAGATATTTTTTTTCTTAAATCCTTTCTTTATAGTCAATTTCATATGAAGGATATAGGGATTTTAAAGTACTTCTTGGGCGTTGAGGTAACAAGAAGAAATGAATCTTCTTATCTCAGAAGAAATATATACTTGACTTATCCTATGAGATAGGAAGATTAAGAGCTAAACCATGTAGTATTCCAATGACTCCTAATCTACAACTCACAAAAGATAGTGAATTATTTGAGAATCCCGAGAGGTATAAAAGATTGATTGGAAAGTTAAATTATCTTATTGTGACTCGTCTAGATATTACATATTTAACCAGTATTATAAATCAATATTTGATTTCTCCAACAACTAATTATTGGGCAGTTGTAGAATAAATTTTGTTTTATTAGAAAGGAGCACTTGGACGAGATGTCTTGTATGACAATCATGACCATACTAAGGTTGAGTGTTTTTCAAATGCTGACTGGGCAAGATCCAAAGATGATCAGAGATCCATATCTCCTTATTGTATCTTGGTTGGGAGAAATATAGTTTCATGAAAAAGTAAGAAATAGAATGCTGTCTCACATTTCACTGCAGAATTAGGATATAGAGATTTGACAAATGTGTGTGAGATAATATGGATACATTAGCTTCTGACTGAAGTAGGTCTTAAAATTTTAGTACCAGCTAAATTGTGGTGTAATTACCAAGCGACTCTACATATTGCTTCCAATATCTTATTTCATGATGTTGAAATTAATTATGATTTTGGCCGTGAAAAAATTCAGCAAAGTGTGATCTTTACAGGGTATGTGAAGATATAAGATCAGAGATATTTTTCACAAAAGTTTTAAATGAGGTTTGGGTAGACGATTCAGAACCGATGGTTCAATAGTTCTAGGAATGTCGACCCTTAACCTTAACCATTTAAGACGGTTACAATTCATAGTTCGGAACCACCAATTATAATTCGATTCATGGTTCACGACAAATTAAAATTATTATTTGTTAATTAAAAAAATATAAATTTATAAAAATTTAAAATAGAAAAAAGAGCTTGTACTTCTTCGGGATATAGAGAAATCAAAACCCACATTATTTATTTTTTTACCTTATTACCTTAGAAAGTGGTGTTATGACTTACTTCTCAACTCTCTTTATCTTGGGAATCAAATAATCTCACCTATTTAATTTTTTTTTTTTGTCAACAATCGAAATCGGCAATTTCAACCGTTGAAATAGCCTTCATTTTTTAATAGTACGTCTTCTTCTATTACTCTATTACCAATGTAATTAAATTTGATGATACAATTCATACACCAATTTTCATGCTTACAGTAGAGCTATCAAAATTAGAAATAAAAATTTCTTCTGCTAGTATTCTTTCGGTTCTAAGTGGGAAGATATTTGGTTTTATCATTATGAACCTGTAAAAGTCAAAGGCTCATTATCATAGAAGCACTCACCTTTCAATGCTCGGATCGCTTCCATGGTCTTTAATGATGAAGAATGAAATGGGAGCATCCTTTCCATGCTGTCACCTTTTAAAAGGGGAGTTAAAAAAAATTTTCTTTCCTATAAATAAAACTTTCCCACCCTTCTCTTTACTTCCCCTTCTTCTCGGAATTAATTATTACTCCATTTCACTCTCCTTTTTATTTTTGCCTAGGTAAAATTTGAAAAAGTACACACACGGTTTGAATCGGTGGTTCAAATCGCCAATTCATGGTTATTTTCATGCTTGAACCGGTATCGACCCATCCCCAGACTGGCGGCTTCTGGTTTTGGCCTGTTTAACCGGGTCAATGGGTAACTGGTCCGTTGACCCAGTTACGTGTCTAGGCCCGGTCTAGGTTCGGGTCGATTATCTTTGTAACAAGCTGAGCATGATCAATATTTATGCCCCAGCTTGAGGGGGAGTGTTATATATTATATAAATAAAAATAGGAAATATAGGGATACGATTTATCTTAATTGTAGGGATTTGATTAAGTCTAGATACTTTCTATATATGTATGAGATTGATGAATAAAATTAATAATATATTTTTGCTTCTAAAATTTCTTAACAATTAGTATTAAACTCAACACATGTCATAGCTATATTCATAGATAAGAGACATCAATTTAGCTGACCAAATTAAGAATCTCTTAGTAGAGAACTATATAGAGTTTCTCATAAATATCGTACTTGAAATGATGGTTAAAGGTAGCTTAATGAATCTGCATCTTTTTCGGATGTATGTTGCTGTATGCATTTTATACCTCATTGGAAGTTATACTGCCATCATATCACTTGCATGCATCTACTTCGTGGTTAAGTTATTGAACACCTAGACCACTAAGCAAATATATCATCCTCCTGGCTGTCACCCTTCTTTAATTGAGTGCCTCATATCCAGTGATGTTGCTACCCTACGCAAAACTTGTTGGTACAAAAAACACACAGCCCTTGGCCATAGATCAACTCCACAAAGGGATTGAGCACTCAGCAAAATCAGTTATCCACCTATGTCTACTGCACTGTGCCAAACCTCAAATTGTTTTCTAATGCTTCCTCCATGCAAAAAAAATGTCATCACAAGAGATTCTCTGGGGATATAATTAGGAGATAATTCACTGTTTCATGAAGGATCAAATGGCGTCACAAGGCAAACTGCTATTTAGTAGGCTTTTGTAAGATTAAACACTTGTGGCTTTAGCAATCGAACAGCAGTTCCATAAACTACTGCTTGTAACTGATGAGCCAACAGTTCTGACTCACAATTATTACTCTCACTTTATATGAAACTAGAAAGCTCAGGGAATTGATTGAAAGTCAAAATTTTCATTTTTTTTATAAAAAAACAAAATGCACCCTAGACACTTGTAGATCATGTTTGCATAGAAAATTTCTATTCCGCTTTTTGATATTTTGAACGATAGCACATCCTCTATAATAGCTGTCTACAAATGTAAACATTTACGATTAGTTTCATGGTATTAAGAATTTTGATAACGTGAAATAGCATACTGTCCCCATACAAGAGTACACTTGATTTCCCGGTGAGTCAAATAGAAAACATGACAAATATTGACTTTGTTAAAGATGACAGTTACTGATCAGCTTCATGTAACTCTTTGAGGAATTGTGGTAACTTGCATCTGCTGCCACAGTAACTTGCCAAAATCTTGCAGCTCTGATGAGAAAATCAGGACACTTGATCCATGGGACGTGGGAGCCTGCATGTCATTGAGATTTCCAAAATTCAGTCTCAAATTATATGCTCAAAAGCCTCACACTTGTTTTTTTTTGGTATTGTGTTGGCTCAGATATTGGTGGTTAAATCACACCTTCTCTTGTGTTTCTCCATTGGGGTGAATTCAAGTCATTTCATCAATGTCTCCTTCCTGTGCAATGCTAGTGTGATTATAACATTCATGTCCATTTTGTAAAAGGGTAGCTCGGTGCACGAAGTTCCTGTCATGCGGGGTCTCGGGGAAGGATCCATTGTACACAGCCTTACCCTGCTTTTTGCAAGTGGCTGTTTTCAGGATTCGAACCCGTGACCTTTTGGTCACAAAACAACTTTACCGTTGCGCCAATGCTCTCCTTCATTCATGTCCATTTTGTGTTGATCAGTAATAATAAGTGATTTAACAAATATGCTCCGCATAATATTGGGTATAACAACAGTTGGAAATAATTATTTTTTGTAATCAATTGGTTGAATAGGGACATGGATAGGTAATTCGCGAGCAAACTATTGTAAACCAATTGCTAGGGTAAATGAGAAATTAATGTCCCAAACTATTCAGTGATGGAGGAAACTATAATATTCATTGTTTTGGTTTAGCTTGATTTGACAAGGACATGAACTTGTACACGAGTGTGGTCTATGGTTGCAGGCACATGAACATTAATTCGAGTGTGCATTAATGTTTGTTTGTGTTTGACTAAAATCAAGAAAATTCTAAGACGAGCATTAATTGCACATAAAAGAATGTTAGTTCCAATCACATCGAAGCAATGCTGTTCGACGCTTACTTGCACGGTGCCAAATGGAATTGTGGGAATAGTGTGACACTATCAAAATCTATGCTGATAAATCATAATTATTTAGATGTGGCAACAATATCTTAGAGAGAGAGAGTATAATCCTTGCCTTGACCATGAATCTCGTATCTGAACCAATAAACTTAGCCTAGGTATGTTGATATCCAAAGGGGCGAGTCAACATCAGAACATGCTACCCAAAGAGTATGTAAATTTGCTCAAAGTGTTACACTTAGGCTAAAATCTTTCATCTCAAATTTAATCTGGGGGCATGAGTTTTCTTTCTTAGAAGGGAGGGGCTTTGTTGATTGTGTTATATATCCTTCAGAACTTATCAAGTAGCACAAAACAATACATGAAGTGATAGTGGTCGTCGAGATAGATTATGAAATGCCATTTGACATTGGAACATGCCCTTCTTCTCCATTCCTTCGACAATGGAGTTTTTAAATTTTGGTATTGTTGGTAGTACCAGGGGGAGCAGTGACTACCAGCTATCAAATAAATGAATGGTTTCCTATGGTAAGGGGTTTCATTAGGGTGATTCACTGTCACCTTATTTAATTTTAGTCCTGAACTGTGAACACTCACTTAACTATCTTGGTGGGTTCTCTGGGAGTGTTAAACACTAAGGTTTCTAATACTTCAGTTAACCAATGACATTGTATCAGTCTCCATTGGTGAATCATCAAGCAGTTTGCAATTTATGAATTACCTTAGAAGCTTTCTTGTCATTCAGAAAACTCAAAATTGATCTTGATAAAAATCGACCTTTCTAATACTGGCAACAACTGAGATGTAAAATTAATTGCATGCTTACTTTCCCTATCACACCTATGTCTATCAAGTACTTAGGGTTTCAACTGAGGATGGAACACCAAATTAAGGATATTGGAAATCTTATCTCACAAGTGGTAAACCTCTTCAACCAAGGCAAAAAGTGTTTCTATCTACTGGGGTTTGATAGATTCTCATCAATGATATATTGTCCTCTGGTATTTTTTCCACATGGGTTTTGAAGGAGTTGGATAAGATTAGAAGGCATGCCAATGACAAATATGTATGCTCTCCCCTTCTTACAATGTAGAATCATTAGACATGGTTTGTAATTGTTCAAGAGCTTGGGCATCAACAAATTAAGAATTTTCAACCAGTCCTCCCTAGCTCTTCCTTTCTAGGGCCATGCACCAATGGGTAGCGTTGATAAAGGTTTCTATACATTAGTATTGGAAAATGATTATTCCTAATAGCCTTTGGTCCTATTCTTTCAAGTCCTATTCTTGAAAGAATATATGACACAACCTCCCGGCATGGTGTAGCAGCAAAGCGTTCAGCAGACTCCTAATCACTCATGGTTCTAATTCCAACAATGGCGCATTGCAGGGCATTTTTCTAGGAAGTTGGCTACTAGCATGGATCCGCTTGTGCTTCTGGATTTACCTGGTGTGCCAATGGGGGGAAGGCCACCCACATCTAGGATTACTTGAGCCCAGACACCTTGATTACCAAAAAAAAAAAAAAAGAATATATGACATGTCTATGAGTTTTTTGTTTTGAGCATCGATGAGCAAATTTGCAAGAGTTTCCTTTTTGGCATGGGGGTTGGTATGGTGGCTTTTGTCAGGAGCGGATAGTCGATTCAAATACGAGTTACATTACGAGATGGGGGAGTGGTGAATCAACGAAGTTTTCAAGTTAAAACTTTCTTGCAAGACAAATGCAATCAAACTTGTTAGAATCACGGTAGGTGCTTGTGTGTTAGCTTGTTAGTACCACATGAGGTTCTCGTGGTTGTTCATGTAGAGGTATTAGCCTATGTGTAACACTTTTGAGATGAAAGGTTTTAGCCTTAAGGGTATGTAAATAATGTCAATCCATCCAAAGCTGTGTGTTGACAATTGGAAAGGTGTGTTGATTATTTAAAAGGACATGGTTTGTATTGTCATACCAGCATCCCACCAGTTTGAGCTGTTGACGTACCAATGAGCTGACTGACCAAAACCCAAACCACTTAGATCGACTTCAAGAGATTTCATCCAACAACAACTGCATAGAATAGTTTACATTCTGATTTTCTTTGGACTGCTATACTTCTTGTGTCAACTGGGACTCAATGATCCAGGTATATTACAAGTTTACCTCTCATGTAAGCTTCCTTTACTTTCGAACTGATCTTATCCTATATTATATGCTTTGCGGGATCTTATTTTTACTTTACAAATCTTAAGCTTTTGTTTGTTGCTTGGACAGGATATTTTACATTGCCATGATTGGTCCAGTGCTCCTGTAGCATGGTTATTTAAAGAACACTACATTGACTGTGGACTGAGTAATTCTCGAGTTGTCTTTACAATTCATAATCTAGAGTTTGGGATACAGAACATTGGTAGAGCGATGAAATTTGCTGACAAGGCTACTACTGTTAGTATCTAGCTCTCTTGGTTATAGTATTTATGGAATTTATCATAATTGTCCTTTTCCCTATAGTTTTAAAATTTTATACAAAATTTTTGTTACCCTTCCTATAGTTTCCTTTTCACTTTTAATTCTGGAAATTGTCTTGTTAATTTATTGTACATTTAACATGTTTATATCTTCTTTTCTTCCAGATGTTTGTTGCAATATGATAGTTCATCGATGGATCTGTCTGCTCTTTTGAATACTTTTTTTTTATATTGGGGAAATGGTTGTCAAAGTGTATTATGATATATAAATGTCAAATATTACTTAAATTGTCATTACTCAATCCAGAAACAATCCCCTATGCCTTTAAAAGGGTAGGCCTCAAACTCGAGCATGACTGAATTGTTTTTTCATTCTATTCTATGCATAACGCCATGAGCAATGTGGGACTGATCAAAAGATACTGGGTATATTCAGTATCTCTGGCTTCAATCTTTGATGTCCTCATTAATTCAGATTATATCTTGCATTGTGGACCCATACCTATTAAATTAGATGGTCTGAACACCACTACTAATTGCATCTTGCCATCTTGGTATCATATATGTAAACTATAAAATGTAAACAATGATGTTCTTCTATTATTATGTTACATGTTTGGTTTTAATTTATGGATTCAGGTTTAAACATTCAAATATCTTACTTAATTGTACTTGTATGAATTCTACTTTGAATAGAATAAGAAAAATAAGGTTTTACTGCAATTTGTTCTTTTCCTATCCTTGTTGGACGTCAATGCAGGTGTCACAAACATACTCGAGAGAGATTTCTGGAAATCCTGCAATATCTCCTCATCTCTTCAAGTTCCATGGCATTGTAAATGGCATTGATCCAGATATCTGGGACCCATACAATGATCACTTCATCCCAGTAACACCTTTGACTCTTTCAACGTGTCTGCTACATAATTTTTCTACATTTATCTTTCTATATGTGCAATTTCTTTCTAATTTTGGTTGTAATACTCTTATTGAGAACATGATTAAAGTTAGGATATCCAGATGTAAAGTGTAACTAATAGTGGTTACTAGTTACTGCTTAGTCGATGTCAATGATTCCATCTCTGAAATGTAGTATAACTAGGGCAGCATGATAAATTAACCCACTGGATAAGTGAATTTTCATCAGAACTTTCATTAGTCAACCATGCAATCATTTAGTTGACATTTAGACTCCCATTACGTGAACGATGCTTGCAGAATTTGCATAACTATAAATATGCAAGTGCAGTGATTTCAGTCAGCCTTTGTTCAACACAATGTCCAAAAGTTGCATAACTTTGGCTCTAGCTGTTAGTATTGGGTTAGGCTGAAAATATTTAGCCGACTTTGAGCAGAAACAGATGAAAAACTTAGAGAGCTTTAGGAGAAAAAATCTCTCCTTGTATCCCCATTGATATGGTGGATGATGTGGAGCCTTCGAGTCGGGTCAAAGTCAAGAGGGCCAAATGACACAGCGGTCCAAGTCAAGGAAGGGTCAACATCCAAGGCCAGTGCGGTCGATCATCACAGTCGAGAGTTCATCCAACCAGATTGATGGACCGGTCGGACGTCGAGGCCCTCGACATTGATGAATTACTCAAGACGAGTTAACACTCTCTAGAGCCAAGACTTCTTAGCCACTCGAAGATGACATAACTAACTAGCTCGGTCGAGTAGTCCAGCCGATTGAAACTATGGTCCGATTGGACAGACTGGACGCCCGGTCAGATTGAGCTCTTTGGCTAAAATAGATAAGCTAAGTGAGGGATGAGTCTCCGACACTCTGTAAATCCGATCGGCCGCCCATGCAAGCGATGGCCGATTAGGTCATAGAAAGAACTCGATCGGTTGGTCACGTAAGCATATTGTGGGCCCCTCAACTTAACGGGCTTATATTCCTTTTTGAGATTTTATGCCACAGAGGACAGAGAATATTTTATCTGCAAGCTATACACTAGAAGCTTCCACCTTGTCAATCACAGAGATTGCGGGTCCATTTTGGGAGAGGTGTCAGAACATATTCATGATATGTCCTCTTTAGGAAACGCTTTGAGATTCATGCGTAAACAGTAACACTATAAAAAGGAGTCTTCATCTATAGGCACAGGTATGCAATGCTACGTGATTACACATGCTCTTAGACACTGTTTAGTCATACTATTGTTCACTCTACTCGACTAGGTCACTGACTTGAGCATCGGAGTGCCTATGTCGGGGACCTCTTCCCTGGCTCCGGTGCTGACGCTCTTTTTGACACGCAGGACCACTTGGAGCCATCTTTTGCTGAGTCAATCTTCCCGCAGTCAACATCCGAGCCACCTTTTCCAGTCCGTCATCTTCTCCACTTTTAGACAGGATCATATTTGACGCCGTCTGTGAGAACATCACCTATATTTAAAATGTAAAGATAGACAAGATTGGGCAATTCACCATGTTGCAAGAGGATTTAGAACTATTGATAGCCGCTCGAGCGGCAAGAATGGTGCAACAACAAGCGACGATTGAGTGCCCTTTGCCGAACGACCTGGCTGTATCTACGACTGGCCAGTACACCGAACGTGGGACTCGACTAGGCTCTAACATATCCACCCTCCCTGACCGCCTTCTCGCAATCACCAGTGCAGCCGACTAGCCTTACGCCCATGCCTCCATCGTCGATTGCATGTTACCTGGCATTGTTCCGAACACCCCTTGATGATATGGGTCGAGCGGAAATGCCCCAAGGATCATCTTCTGAAAATGCACCAGCTCGTGACCAGTGTAAAGGTAAAGCCCCAGTGATCAACAATCTTCCTGAGCGGGCAAGCATGCTGTTCTTCCAAGAGATCTTGGAAGACAAATTATTGGCCCATTTTCAACCCCTGTCGATCGGGGAATATAGAGGGGCAACTGACCTGTGGATCACCTGCTTAAATTTGAGAACGCATAGATCCTCCATCAATATACGGACGGAGTCAAGTGCCGAGTGTTCCTCACCACCCTGCTCGGCACAGAGCTGGTTTAACAGACTCCCATCCGAATCTATATGTTGTTTCAAAGATTTTCGCTAGGTGTTCCTTCATCATTTTGGCAGCAGTCGTCGCTATCATAAGACGACGTTGAGTCTGTTTTCGTTCAAGCAAGGGCCGAAGAAGACATTGAGGGCTTACACCAAAAAATTCAATCAAGTGGCCATTGACATCCCCTCGGTCACCCAAGAGATTGTGAGTGCCTTCTCTCACAATAGTGATTTTTTCCGATCCCTCGTCAAGAAGCCTTCGAGGGACTTCGATCATTTACTCGGACGAGCCACAAAGTACATCAACGTTGAAGAAGCTTAGTCCGCTGGGAAGAAAGAGGTGACTCCTGCTCTCGTTGCCGCTCTTGAGTGTTGATGTCTCCTCCTGCTTTGTCGCCTAAAGGGCCCCAATTGGGTTATTCGCCGCACCACCATGAGCCAAGGCCGCATATAGTTCAAGATGTGGAATCCGAGCGGGCACGATTCCATGAGCCCGATAGTGGGCTCATAGGTTTTGTACCTATCACCGATTGGGAACTCATAATACAGAAACTTGCTACCATTATAATCAAGAGTTGCACAGATCGACCGATCGAGGATTTCGCTAGCGATCCCCTTCTCCTAATCATCATCGTCATCACCTATCGAACGGACCCCCAAGCCGGAGCCCTGCAAGGGTCGATTGGAACTAGCAAAGGCCCCAACAAAGAAACAACCAAGCATCGGTTTTGGTCCCTGCAGAACAGCCTCACTAGTTAACTTAAGAAGAAGAAAATAGTAGCAATGCCGCTCGAGGCGACATTGGTATGATAGTGGGCAGTCCGACTAATGGTGATTCCAATCAGGCCAAAAAGTCACATGCACGCTGACCAAAGATTCATGCGGTCGGTTACAGCAAGGAGAAAGCACAAGGGTTAGAAATTAGTTTTGATCCCAAAAACTTGGAAGGGGTGGGGATACCCCATGATGATGTTTTAATTATTAAAGTCATGATAGTTAATTATAATATTCATTGCACTTTTATTGACAGGTAGCTCGGTCAACATCAGTTTTAAGAAGACATTGGAGCAACTTCAGATAGATCAGAGTGAGCTTCAACCGATGTCTTTTTACGGGTTTACTAGAAATGAAGTGTAGTCGATCAGACAAGTCTGATTGGCTATCTCTATGGAGAAGAGTCGCTCATGAGAACTCGTCGGTCAAACTTTATCTTGGTGGACGTACTTTCGGCTTATAATGTGATTTTGAGTCGACTGGTGTTGAACGAGTTCTGAGCAGTCGTCTCCACATTCTGCCAAAAGATCAAATTCCCGATTGATGACTCAGTCGACGAGCTAAAAGGAGATTAGTTAGTGGACCATAAGTGCTATGTAGAAGTGATAAGGGCTGAAGCTTGTGCCGCTCGGAAAAATTAATAGGTGGAGGTTAATGCTATTCAGGAAGCTCCCCCAACTTTAAGCCTCAACTTTAATTTATGAAGAAAAAGAGGAAGTGCGAATTTATCCTGACCCCCAAATAGTTACCGATCTAAGCCCTAAGAATAAAGTAGAGTTGATTGCCTGCTTGACGTGTAATAAGGACGTCTTTGCTTGGATGCCTCATGAACTCACGGGTATCTCACCAGCAGTAATGGAGCATGCATTACACGCCCGCTCGGACCCTCGGCTGGTCAAACAACGGAAGAGAGATTTCAGAACCGATCAGAATTAAATTATTTGAGTGAGGGTGGACAAATTACTTGAAGCGGGGCATATTCGTGAAGTTCAATTCCCAAGCTGGCTAGCAAATGTGGTGTTGGTGTACAAGCTCGGGAACAAGTGACCAGTCTACATTGATTTTAGAGACTTAAATAAAGCGTGCCCAAAAGATTACTACCCTCTACCACGCATTGATCAGGTGATGGACTCGACCGCTAGCTACGAGTTAATATACATGCTAGATGCATATTAGGGCTATCATCAAGTCCCTGGGCAAAAGAAGATCAAGAAAATGTTAGCTTTATCACTGTTGAAGGAACATACTGTTATAATGTTATGCCGTTTGGAGTAAAGAATGCAGGAGCAACATACTAACAGCTTATGAACAAGGTGTACCGTAGGCAGATCGGCAGAAATATGGAGGTATATGTATATGATATATTAATCAAATCCCTCTGAGCTGCTGATTTGTGCAGATATAGAGGAGATGTGTCAGATCCTGAGGAAGTACAGACTCAAGCTGAACCCTAATAAGTGCTTATTTGGGGCCAAGAGTGGATGCTTTCTCGACTATATCGTGTCAGAGCGAGGAATTGAAGCTAATCGAGTAAGGTGAAGTCTCTCTAAGACATGCCCCCGTCACGCAATTTGAAGGAAGCACAATGCCAAACCGGACGAATCACAGCGTTATCTCGATTCATCTCGAGATCATTTGATCGGAGTCTACCGTTCTTCAAGATTCTTTACTGAACCACAAAATTCCAGTGGGATACCGAGTGTGACAAAGCGCTGAAGGAGCTTAAGGATTATTTATCTTCTTTACCTATACTTGCAAAGCTCACAGTTGGTGAGCCGCTTTAGGTATACTTGTCGGTCAATGAAAGGGCTATCAGATCAGTGTTGGTAGATGATAATGAACAACAATCTGTGTATTTTTTAAGTCATTTATTAAAAGACGTTAAATGCCACTAAGAAGTTTACGTACAGGCTGGTTTTAGCTGCCTGGAGATTACGTTCTTCCTTTCTCATCCTATAATTGTTTTAACTAATAGTAGCTTGGGTCGGGTGCTTATCAATCCAGAGGTGTTGGGAAGGTTGATCAGGTGGACCACGGAGCTAAGTGAATATGATATATAGTATCAACTCCGATCAACTATCAAAACTCAAGCCTTAGCTGATTTTGTAACTGAAATACAAAGTCTTGAACCGAAAGAAACTTGGAGGATTTATGTGGACAGATCATCCACTCGGCAATGTAGTGGAGTCGGGATTTTTATGATTTCTCCTCGTGAAGACAGAATGCAATTGTTCGAGTATTGGGCTATAAACAATAAAGTAGAATATGAAGCTTTGATAGTTGGTTTGCAGGCGGCAAAACATGTGGGAGCTTCCCGGGTTATGATTTACTTGGATTCCCAACTAACAGTTGAGCAGCTATCCGGTAATTTCGAAATAAATAATGAGCGGTTGAAGTTGTATGCAGAGGTATTTGAGAAGCTAAAAGCGGGATTTCAAGAGGTGGTGCTATAGAAAATTCTCTGCTCAGAAAATCAGTATACAGACGAGTTGGTCAAGTTACCCAGTTCCCTGAGCCCCTAAACATTGGATAAGCCGGTTGAGGAGACTTTAATAGCTCACATTGAGCGGCAAGCTGTAGAGGAAATACAAAGTGATTGACGGGCGCCTTTGGTTTCGTTCCTTCAATAGGGAAATTTGTCTGTCGACTGGGAGCAAGCACGCATGATAAAAAAGAGAGTCGATCGACTCATATTAGTGGAAGATTATTTATACAAGAGAGCTTTTTCTTGTCCATTTCTCAAGTGTGTTGGATCGAACAATATACAGTATATTTTACAAGTGCATCAAGGTTCATGCGAGAGTCATCCGGGCGGTTGGTCACTCGTTCGGAAGATTCTATTAGTTGGATATTTTTGACCCACTGCAAGCAGACTCGACTTGGCTTGTAGCCACTTGTTTATCATGTCAAAGACACCAGAACATTTCACACCAACCCACAGAATTATTGAAGATCTCAATTGTCTCTTGCCCATTCGACCAATGGGGAATGAATATTATAGGGCCATTTCTAACGGCGTCCGGTCAGATAAAGTTCCTCCTAGTAGTTGTGAATTATTTTTCGAAATGGGTGGAAGTCGAGCCACCAAGATAACTAAGCAGCTGGTCATCTAGTTCTTATGGCAAAACATCATTTGACGGTTCGACATTCCTTAAAAGCTTACCTCGGATAATAGAAGGCAATTCCAAAGGCGAAAGATCCAAGAATGATGTTCAAGTTATGACATTCTACAAGCGTGTACTTCCGTAGCTTATTCTCAAAGTAGCGGCCAGGCGGAAGACACCAATAGAGAAATCATCAAAGGGCTCAAGACCAAGCTTGATCATATTGGAGGGAGTTGGGTCGATGAATTACCCAGTGTATTGTAGGTTTACTGCACTACACCTCGGAAAGTCACGGGTATAAGCCTTTTTTATCTGGTGTACGAGGGAGAAGCAATTGTACCAGTTGAGGTTGGAATAGAGTTTGATAAGAGGCAACTATACGATGAAGATAATTCCAATCGGCGCCTTATGGATCTTGATCTTATAGAAGAAATCAGAGACAAAGCGGTTGCGCGGCTGATGGTCTATCGACAGCGAATAAAGCAGAACTATAATTGGAGGGTCATCCCAAGATTTTTTTAGGTTGGCGACCTAGTATGGAAGAAAGTTAAACCGATCGACGATGTCAGCAAATTGAAGCCATAGTGAGGTGGACCATACAAGGTGGTGCAAAAGCTCGGCTCTATTCCTAATACCTTCAAGACTCGAATGGAAAAAACTTAGACCAACCCTGGAGCGCAAATCATCTACAGCCCTGTCGGGCTTGAGAGTACGTTTGTACTAAATGGTGTAGCTTTTAAAAACTTATGTAATTAACACAACCAACTTAAGACTCTCGCACCACTCGGCTGAGTTGTAAGTAAGTTTGCTCTCACGGCTAAGTCTCAGACTCTCGCGCTGTTTAGCCGAGTTACAAGTGAGCTTGCTCTTACGACCAAGTCCCAGATTGTCGAGCCGCTCGGCTGAGTTATAAGTGAGCTTGCTCTCACGACCAAGTTCTAGACTCTCGTGCCACTTGACCGAGTTATAAGTGAGCTTGCTCTCATAACCAAGTCCCAAACTCTCGCGCTGTTCGGTCGAGTTATAAGTGAGCTTGCTCTCATGCCTAAGTCCCAGACTTTCGCGCCGCTCGGCTGAGTTATAAGTGAGCTTGCTCTCACGACTAAGTCACAAACTCTCGCGCCGATCGACCGAATTATAAGTGAGCTTGCTCTCACGACTAAATCTCTGATTCTCATGCCATTCAACCACATTACAGAGACACTCGCTTACATGCTTGAAGGCAGCATACTTATAACTTTTAAGGATTAGTCGTTATGCAACGTTTAAAAAATAGCATTTGAATAAATTAGAGCATAAAGTCTAAGGAAAGTAAAAGGCATGGCAAAATGCTAAGGCAGAGAAAGTGTTAAGAGCCTGGATGACAAGGAAAATATCCCTAGAGAATTTATACAGAGCCATATAGTGGTTAGTTCTTACAAAGCCATAGAAAATTTTTATAGAAAATATTATGCAAAATCAGGAAAAGCGTCGTCCGGGATGTTCTCTATAATCTTTTGACGCTTGATGAAATGTCTAGGGATATGGGCTATCAGATAGCCTTCCTCCCTTAGTTGTTTGATGGCCCCCTTCGCTCCATAGCTGAACGTTTTGGTAAGTCCAATCGGCAAGCATTTGGTTGAAGTGCTTAGAGCCCAGATACTCTACTCTAAGGCTCTCTAGCCGACCAGACTCTCCTTCCTTGTATTTAGCAAATTCGGCCTTTGAGGCCTCCAGCTCGGCGTCTTTGGCATTAATAGCTTGTTGTTTCTCCTCGAGCTGAAGTTCCTGAACTGCTTGCTCCGCCGTTCGGCTGGCTTGTTCTGAGAGGAGCGTGGCTTCTATTTCTTCTAGCCAACCTCTTTGTTTTTGATATCCAAATCATTTATGGCCCTTAGCTTCCTAGCGTTGGCCGAGTGGAGGCACGACTCGAATGTTTGAGCTTGTTTTTACAGCTTCTCGAGTTGGACAACTTGGTCATGAGTCTTATCTTTTTTCACGGTGAGGGTCCACTCGACCCCCCAACAGTAGCTCCGACTGGCTATCCAACTCTTTCTTTAGTTGAGTCTCCTTTGATGATAGACGTTTGGCCTAGCCTTGTGATGTGCTCGCTCCCCCGACTGAGCTTTGCAAAATTTTGTGCTCATGGCTCAACTTAGCAAATTTTTGCCATAAAGCTAGGCCATCCACCTAGAACTATCAAAGCGAAGAGAAGGTTAGTTGAAGTACAAGAAAGAAGAACGTATAAGTACAAAGAAGGCTTACCCCTATGATATCTTGACTAAAACGGTCGACTAGCTCTTCAGGTGAACTCGACGTCGCCCGGGCACGGGAATCAGCCCAAGTTTGGGCCAAAGGGCCTAGTATCTTTATTACATGCTTGGGAGCCAGCGACTTGGTCAGGTGAGTGCAGAGCTATTCATGAGATGGCAATCTGAGGGTGGCCCTGATCCACTTATGCTTACCTTGATCACTTGGCTCCGAACTGGATTTGGATCTGGTCTTTGATTTGGAGAGGGCAGCTGAGTGTATCGTCGAATGAGGCGCCATCGGCGTAGTCGGGGGTGGTAGCATAAAGGAGATGGGTTGTGTAAGGGATCAGTGGCCGACTTGAAGGGGGGTTGGATAGCTAGGCCACCCCCAATTCCTTTCTTCTCTACAAGACGTTAGTGCGTAGCGGAAATACGAAAACTAAAACAATGAATATAAACAAGAATACAAACGCTAACACGATCCCTTTACGTGGTTCAGAGATTGCTTGCTCCTACTCCACGGCGTGTCCTTGAGGTGGACAAACTCTTGACCCTTCGGTGGATCAATCCCCGGCAATTTTCGGCTAGCTCTTACTCCTCGGTAGAGTACAACCTCTCACAAAGCTCTATTCCTTTTACAAGATGAAGACTTAGATTAGGAGGAAGAGAATGACTTGGAAGCTTTGGACAATTGCTAAGGAGTTATTCAATAAGCATGAGTAACCTCCTTCAAGCCCCAAAGCTTCCTATAAATAAGAGGACAGAGTTGATCATCATATAAACTCATCTCGGCACCAGTCGACTGGCAAAACCATCAGTCGACTGGTGCTACCGTTGGAGGTAGCCAACGGCTACTTTGTAGCACCAACGGTTGGCTAACGATCATTTACCAGTTGACTGCTAGTTTTAGCAGTCGACTGGTCGTTGCCGACTGAGCGAACAGAACGCTTCTGTTCGTTGCCAGTTGACTCCTAAAACATGCAGTCGACTGTTGTAGTCGACTGCTAAAACATACAGTCAACTGCACCAGTCGACTGCTAAAAGTTGCAACCGACTGGACTGCACCTTGTTACACACACACTCATCCTTTCTGGAGTCGCCCTTGAAGTCCTCTTCCTCGGCCTTTGTTCCTCAGATGCACCCGAGCCCGCGGCTCCTCTCCATGCCATCCTTCACGTTGCCTTGAAGTCCGCTTCCCTCGGCTCCACTCCGTTGCTCCTCGTCCGGCGGTCCCTCGGATGTCTTCCACACCATCTTTCACCGACTCAAGGATCTGAGCCCTAGGATGAGCTTCCTAAGCTTAGCTGCACCAAGCTTCTCATGTGTGTTTCACCAAGTCCTGCAAGACCCAAACTCACATATCAAACACATATGAAAGTCTAACTTAAACTCTTTGACACACACATCAAAACCATGATCATATCGATCAAGCATAGGTCGATTGCACCAACAGGTTGTGCGGGAATGGCTCCGATCGGTAGTTTAGAGAGTGATGGCGTCCGATCGGAAGAAGCAGGAATTTGTCGATCGGCTGCCACTTCATGAACAGCGGATGTAGAACTCTCCCCTTGCTCAGAAGGTGCTCGTGAGGTCGATGCTTCAGCGGAGGCTTGCGGTAGAGATGCGGTCGATCGGGTAGGTGTTGCCGAGCAGTGTCTTTTACGGCGATGACGAATGATCAGGGGTTCGACTGAGGTTGTGGACTCGAAGGAGACAACCACCGATAGCAAGGAGGGTTGTGGAGGGGGTAACTCCTCGGTGTTGGCAACCGCATCACTCCACGCGACTTGGCTCGCTCCCTCTTCGTCGGTCGACTCCTCGGATAGTCCGATCGACCAAAGCCCATGACTCTCTAGCTCGGCTTCCCTCCAATTCTACATCTCTTCATCTGCTAACTTGGTGGAGTCACTTAGCAATAGCAACAGGAGGATGAATGGCTCACCAAAGCTATGGGGTAGTTGGATTTGTATGGGACTCAAGCTAAATATGTACAACACTCCCTCAGTTAGCAACTTGTGAATGCGTTACTTCAGACCGGCTAGCTGACCAGAGGCCGTTAGGTAGACCAACTCCCATTTGTACTTAACTCGGGAGGGTTGGGCAATTCCATTTGTCACCCAGTCATCGGGAAGGTTATTGGATGGGTCGATCAGAGGTAGAAGTAATGAGACCTCTAATCTTTATTAGAAGAGGGCATTTTATCAAAAAATACAGTGCCCACGCGGGCCTGAAAGATGAATACGCTCGGCTTAAATTTTTTGGGATAGTAGAAGTAGTGGAAGATGCGAGGATATAGGGGACTCGGTACAAACAAAATAACACTATAACCCCGCACAGCAACCTACTAGAATTAGTTGCTAATTATTGAACAGGGATGTGGAAATAAGAACAAACTTCAGAAAGAAAAGGATGCTGGGAAAGTGGAGGCCGACCATAAACTGGTCTTTGAAAAAGGCAATGAAATTGGCCGGCGGAAGATGGGGGCGATCATAACCAGAGGGGATGACAATACGTTGGTCGGGAGGAATGTGATACGAAAGACGCATCTTGTCCACCTCCTCACCATTAAAATCGGAAGCAGTAAAGGTGTACTAGAGCCTGTGGACGGCAATGGGAGGACCGAAAGCTATGAAAAGAGCACAAGGACGATTGGGAGAAGGAAGGAAATGGAACTTACTAGAAAATAGAGGAGCAAGAGGTGCGAACAATCATCGGCGGCAGTGTGCAGGAAACGAGGAAGAAGAAGATGAAGATAGGAATGTGAAAACGATGAAGTGGGGTGGAAGAGCAAACCTTAAAAACCCTACTGAAGATCCCTGAGAGACGTGCAATTAAATGCATCGAAAAGAGAGATTTAATCTAGATCGTTGAATTTAAATTGCTAGCGGTCACATCGAATCTTAACAGTTGTCTATCACATCGGATATTCTTTTGTATAGGTGTGTGACACGTGTCAACCAGACACCGACGACATTTATGAGGGACGAGAGGCAATAAGCAAGCTTATAATGAAAAAGGTGTGCTCATTATGTTAAGCATTAATGATAAGTGACGTGCATTGTTTCTAAGGTATCAGAGTGATGTTTGCTCGAGCTGAGCGGCGACACAAAGAATGAGCGCCCGGACGGGAAACAAAGGTCGTTTAAAGCGGGAAAAACTAAGTGTAGCCTCAACGTAAGCCGAGTGGCGAGACAAAGAATGAGCGTCCGATAAGAGGATAAGGAGCGCAAACAACACAATTGTCTAGTCAGTCGGACTTGTAACTTTTTCCGACTAGACTTGAGGGGGAGATTTGTGATATGGCGGATGATGTGGAGCCTCCGAGTCAGGTCAAAGTCAAGAGGGTTAGATGACATGACGGTCAAAGTCAAGGAAGGGTTAACGTTCAAGGACAGCGTGGTTGATCATCACAGTCAAGAGTTCATCCGACTGGATTGCTGGGCTGGTCGGACGCTGAGGCCCTCGACATTGATGAATTACTCAAGACAAGTCAGCACTCTCTAGAGCCAAGACTTCTTAGCCACTCAAAGATAACATTACTAACCAGCTCGGTCGAGTAGTCCGGCTGGTCATATAATCATATTGTGGGCCCCTCAACTCAATGGTTTTATATTCCTTTTTGGTATTTTTTGCCATGGAGGATAGAGAATATTCTATTTGCAAGCTGTACACTAGAAGCTTCGATCCTGTCAATCGCAGGGATTGCGGGTCCATTTTGGGAAAGGTGTCAGAGCATCTTCATGGTCTGCCCTTTTTTGGAAACACTTTGAGATTTATGCATAAATAGTAACACTATAAAAAAAGTCTCCATCTACAGGCGCAAGTATGGGATGCTACGTGATTACACACACTCATAGCCACTGTTCATTCATACTATTGTTCACTCTACTCGACTGTAACTGACTTATGCGTCGGAGTGCTTCCCTGGCTCGGGTGCTAACGCTTTTTTGACACGGACCGCTTGGAGCCATCTTTTGCTGAGTCAGAGTCTTTCGTCAACATGCTGAGTCAGAGTCTTTCGTCAACATCCGAGCCACCTTTCTCAGCCAGCCATCTTCTTCGCTTTCAGACGGGATCATCCATTATACCTGATTTTTAGCCCATAAAATAGCTAAACTATTGTATACAAATATGCAAAAGATAGCCTATATATCCTAATTAATAATAAAAGTTGTATAATAATTTGCTGGCTTTAAATGGCAGCTAATGCATAAAATCTGCTGGCTTTAAATGACCAGCTAACGCATAAAATTTGCTGGCATTAAATGGCCAGCTAATGCATATAAACTGCTGGTTTTAAATGGTAGTCTGCTGACTTTAAATGTTCAGCTAATGCATATGATCTGGTTCCAAATGACCAGCTAATTCCTTTGGCATAGTCTGTTGGGACTTTGGCTCTAGCTGTAGAACAATATCTAGCGAAGAGCCAATTATGACTAGTTTCACTGCTTCTCTAAAGCTTGGTTAGGGAGTATCAAGTTAGAGCAGGGAGTTTTATATTCTTTCAGACTGAAGCAGCCATAAACTCATGATAAAAGAGATTCTTCTGAAAACATTTGATTCTCATGTCCTTGGATGCTAGGGCTTGTTGTGCAATGTCTCTTTTACAAGTACCTTGAAACATATTTATCTTTCCATGAATGAACTGAAAAGACTGAAGAATTAGTATTACCAACTTAGAACATGGTTATATCATTAATTTCCAGTTGGGCTAGGAGAGTCGTTGTCTTGTGAAGCTCTTGGTCGAAGTATACAAAAACTTTTACTTTTTTTTTTAAAAAAAAATTACTGATCTGTCAAAAAAAATTTCTAATATATCTACATCTTTGTTTATTTCATGGAATTTTAGGTGTCATACACAGCAGAGAATGTGGTGGAAGGTAAGAAGGCTGCTAAAAATGCATTGCAGGAAAGACTTGGATTGAAGAGATCGGACCTTCCTTTAATAGGTATTATTTCCCGCTTAACAGTTCAGAAGGGAATTCACCTCATCAAACATGCTGTTCATCGAACACTTGAGAGAAATGGACAGGCAGGGATTTCTCTGCTTAGAGCAATGTTTTTATGTTTTTCCTATCACCACATCTTATATTTCCATATATTCAAGTTAATTCTCTTATCGTGTCTAGCGACCTTGTTGCAGGTTGTTCTTCTTGGTTCAGCACCAGATCCTCGTATTCAGGATGATTTTGTTAACTTGGCAAACCAGTTGCACAGTTCACATGCTGATCGTGCACGCTTTTGCTTAACCTATGATGAACCTCTTTCACATCTGGTAAGATGTTTAACTGCTCTTGGGAGGTGCTCACCCGCGTTGATATAAGAGATCTAATGCATTGTCCTTCAGATTTATGCTGGTGCCGACTTTATTCTCGTTCCATCTCTTTTTGAACCTTGTGGATTGACCCAACTTATAGCTATGAGATATGGCTCCATTCCTGTAGTTCGCAAAACAGGAGGTTAGTTCTCTAAAAGTCCCAGTTATTGATTTTTGTTAAAACAACAGTATTAAGTCATGAATTCCCGATAAGAGTAATATGGAAGCTAAAAAATAATCTAGTGGCCATGTTAGTGTTTGCTTTAACACTGCACAATTACATGTGAATAGTTGATCTATAAAACTTATAGATAGTTAAATAGGCAAGAGCTTAATGGTAAAATTCAGCAAGCAACTGAATATGGAGGCAAGGATAGCTGACCCCTTGAAGACACGTGGCTTTATGATAATGAGTTAAATAGGCAAGAGATAGAAACTTAATCTGGTCAAATTGTAGATTATTTGTTATAAATAATCTTGCATGGATCCCAAAAGGCCAAAAGGGATTGTAGTGTTTGGTGTTTTTCATTGATGCAATTTCCTAATAGCAGAATAGTTCATACGTAATGTGTGACTTGTAAATTGGTTGTCTATAATTTCTGTGGTTTGTTACTATTTATTTTTGATAAGGAAACCTGTTTATATTCTTCAAATATTGAACGTCAAGGTATTGTCTTCTACAGGACTTTATGATACTGTTTTTGACGTTGACAATGATAAAGAGAGAGCTCAAGCACAAGGCCTTGAACCAAATGGATTCAGCTTTGATGGAACTGATGCCGGTGCAGTCGACTATGCTCTCAACAGGCATGTTACACTAGTCCAGCTTCCTGATTTTCCATTGATTATTTCTCAAGCCAGAAGTGTGATTGGTATATACTTAAGGTTCTGTGACATTGATAAGATTTACTTGATTCAACTAAATGCTGTGCTTTCTTTGAAAAAGGAAATAGATGCTATTTTAGCAGATCAACTATAATTAAGTAAATTTTTATCTAACTTGAAATCATCATTACTACAAAGCTAAGTGTAGGGCCAGAGCTATTGATTTTGTTTACCAAGCAATCAGGTAGATCACATTTCACATTTATGACATTTTTGTTTGATTTGTATACTATTATTCTGATGTTGTGCTACCTGTTCTAGCAACTTTTGTCTTAGAAAATAAATGTATGTTGTTTAATTTGTGCTTGATACCGATAGCTTATTTATTCTTCCATTGGTAAAGAGAAACCGCTATGTTTTGCAACTAATAACCAAATTATTGCATTTTATAATGTGATGTTCCAGAGCATTCTCTGCTTGGTTTGAGGCCCGGGAGTGGTACTCCTCATTATGCAAGCGTGTGATGGAGCAAGATTGGTCGTGGAATCGACCTGCACTGGACTACTTGGAGCTTTACCATTCTGCAAGGAAATAGTAATTTCTTAGTTTCGTGGATTGTAAAATCTTGTAGAAAATCTCTACAGATGATCTTTCTTGTTTATGCAGTTTTTTATTCTTGGAAAAATCCAAGTCACTTTTGTAATTATCATTTGATGCATTTGCTCGATGGTGAAAGATAGTATTTCCTTTTGATGATAGTAACTCTTGCGAAAATATTTGTTTTATGAGCTTTTGTTGTGGTGCAACACAACTATTATTAGTCTCTTAAATTTTATTAATGACTTGGACCAAAATGTAGAATTCAACAAGAGCTTTGAGCATTTGATCTTAATGAGCATAGAAATTTAGAGTTATTTAGTGAGTTCTAAGTGTCTAAAAGCTCTCAAAGAGCTTTATACCTTTGGTTCCATGTTCGCCTTAAAAGGCTAAAAAAGACACCTTCAATTGAACTTATGAAGAAGATACAAACGGTGCAACAACCTTGCCATAATATCTAATGAAGTGGCGTTGCTACAAAATTAGATCGCCAGCCAATGCTCCAAGGTGATCAAAGATACTAACCTATTACAAATAGGCATCGTTCGATAATAATCATTAGTAAATCAACCACAATATGTAACATGTTAAAAACTCAAATGCTCCTTTCGGATGAGTCTAGTGGTTAGCACATGAGGTGTTGTCATCAATGAGGTCTGGGGTTCGAATCTCGACAAAGTCGAGGTAAATGTTTCCCTTATGTGTTAGTCACTATTCCAAAGGTTAGTAGTCGTCTGTGATTTACCTCTTCCGTGTTGACCCTGGGACGGGTTGACGGGGGGTGCTGGGGGCGAACGTATTCGCCTTTTGCCATCAATGTTAAAAACTCAAATGCCCTTGGGGGCAATGGTACGGTGGCAGAGCACATTTTTAATTTTTTTTGGGTATTAAGTTTTACTTTTAACGAATAAACGGATAAATTTTTCTGGAGGTAATTGACCTAAGAATATTAAATTGATAGACCATTTATTATGAGAGCGTTTCAATTTATTTTGATAGTGGGTAGAAAATTTTTATAGGATTAGATTAATTATCTTAAGCTTAGTCGATACAAGCTGAATAGCTCATGCTAATTAAAGAAAATGTTAAAAACTCGAATCCCTCCTTTATTTGGCCGCCTTCTTATTGATCACGTCATTGCATAGAACCACAGTGTGGTAGATGACTTAACGACACTTGAACTTTCTAATTAACCATCTAGTAAGCCTCAAAAGGGACCCCACAAATAGTCGTCACCATTGTCTTTTAAGTAGCTCTCTAATTTCCCTTGACTGGTCACTAGAGGGTGCTCCTTGGAATATTCATCACATGGGGTGAATATTAATATTAACCCTAAGAATCAATTATGAGATAATTAAGTTTATTGGGTTAATGATTTATTGGACTAATGATTAATCTAATATATTAAATCCAACTCATTAAGAGGATAATATAAATTAATGAAGATTAATTGGTATCATTATTGGAAGAATACCAAAAGACAAAGAATCTTGGTATTCTTTCAAACTCTTGATATTCTTTGAAGAATATAAAAGACCTTTTGAGTTTATTCTTTCATGAGAGACTCTTGATCTTCTTATCTTCTTCCTCCTTCCTCTTTGGTTGAACTTGTAAGTGGCTAACACCACAAAAGTTGGTTCTTCTCTAAATTGTAAGTTTGTGAGACGGACGAAACGTGTTTATGTAGATATCGTAGAGGCACGGCCACTTGATCGTGCTAAGATCCATTGAGGACAAAGTTACTATCGGGAGTTTGTATTTACATATCAAAGGTATAACTCTCATCGCAATTAATATACGGTTTCCTTCACATTGATCTTCTGGAAAGGATCTTAAAATTATTTATTTCGCTGTGCTTGTGTTGTTTTGCGCTCAAGATCCTTATAGTGGTATCAGAGCCGCTTGCGAAGACGTATATTAAGCTGTAGTAATATTTCAATATGTGATATAGAAATTTCATGAAGCTTTTATTATGATTTGCATTATGTTATGAGTGTTTTCTTTATGTTGAACGAAAACTAAAGGATATAGCATCTTCATGAACGTGTGCTCTAATCCGATTTCGTTCGATAGAAACATACATGGCTATGGATGATCTCGGGTTGGCATATGTTGAGAACAGATTGTGTAAAACACGCAAACTGTTGTGAATAGTTTTGTTAGTCTCAGGTATGTGGTGGTTTTAGGTATAGCAGCAATTCATTCAAATGAGTTTGCAAAATAAGTTTACTTTGGGGACGTTGCGGCTCATACTTCATTGTTGAAATTATAGTAAAGTATATGCCATAGATTTATTGTGAATGTTATATAACATAGTGCATGGTTATGACCCTTTACCCCAATGTGATTGGATATATGTGTGTTTGTTATAATTCATAATACGACCTACGTGTTGCGCTTTTCATCTTTTTCATTCCTATTATAAATTTAGATTACCCTCGAATATAACTTGAGGTTTTTTTAGATTTTATAATGTATAAATTTTAAAAGAGCTAGTGTACTAGATGATGGTGAAAAAGGAAGAAGGACAACAACACACGACAACCAAGGAAGTACTTGGAGGAGATGATTTTACCTAGGTTGACCTTTCGATCTTTTCATTGGCTTGAGAAGATAATAGTAGATGGGGCCATAACCATGTCACATTTTATTTTAGCATATATGTTGATGTATGTCATGATATTCCATGATTGTATGCAATGCACGTGTAGTTTAATCGTAATTAAGTTCTTTTATATGCCTACCAAAGTTTGGTACTCACTACTAGCTCGATTAATTGTAGTCAGGTTTTGGCTAAAGCAAAGTGACTCGATTTATCATGGTAGAGTGCGACAGGATAATTGTGATGTCCGACTATTGAACTTTAGGTATGACTTAACTAAGTTACCTTAATTGGATAGAGAACTTAGAGACATATCCCATACGATGTAATTTAATTATACTAGTCTTGGGCAATTATCCAAAGGTAACTCAAGATGAGTTATAATATATATTTCATGAGATGGAAAAACAAACAAATAGTCTTGTTCGCCTAACTATACAAGAGTTACATATGATATAATTGGTAAACAATGTCTACCTAAATTATACAAGTCTTGGGCGATTAGTTAAAGTTAACTTAAGATGAGGTATAATATGGATCTTGTTCAATTGGTATATGTTGCCTACCTAACTTATACAAGTCTTGGGCGATTAGCTAAAGCTAACTCAAGATTAGGTATAATATAGATCTTGTCCCACTTGAATGTCATTGCTTTTGGGTTTGGAACTAGTAGTGTGGGTAAAATCATATCCATGACTTGCTCCTACCAAGCTTTACAATTCAGTGGGAGAATCATTTAATTTAAGGCCTAATTAAATGATCTGAATATAATACTTATTTCTATATTTTATTATTGAGATAACCATGTCATCTAGTACATCAAATACTCTATCTCTGTGATCTATTCTTGATAAGGACAAGTTCAATGAAGCTAATTTCTTGGATCGATATAGAAACTTGAGAATTATCCTCAAACAAGAATGAAAACTGTACGCCCTTGAGCAAGTCATCAAGATGATGCATTAGATGTGTCATATCTTATGCATGCAACCATGAACTCTGAGATTCAGAAGCAATATGAGAACATGGATGCTCACGATATGGTTGAACATCTTAGACAAATGTATTAGGGGCAAGTAAGGCATGAGAGGTTTGAGATATCCAAAGCCTTATTTCAATGCAAGATGCAAGAGGGAAGTCCCGTAGGAACTCATATATTTAAAATAATTGGGTATTTTGAGAACTTGGAAAGATTAGGATTTTCTTTGGGTCAAGAATATTGGAGGATCGGACGAACGGCTAGAAGGGGGGTTGAATGGATGACGCCCCCAAATCGATAGCTTCCTACACTTGTTAGTTTGTGTAGCGGAAATACAAACTAAAAGAAGGCTAAAGATAAAGAAAAACAAGCAAACCGCTAACACGACGATTTACGTGGTTCAGAGATTAGGGCTCCTACTCCACGGCTTGTCCTTGAGGTGGATAATCCCTATCCGTCGGTGGATTAATCCTTGAAAACTCCGTCTAGCACAATCCTCCTTGTCGGTGGAGAAACCTCGCCATTACTCGACCAAGAGCACTCGAATTGCTAGGGCACTAGTTGGCTACTAATTAGGGTTAACCACCACTAATTTCATCAACCTTAACCAAACTCCCAAGGCTTGGTTATATAGGCCGCGGGTTGGAAAATCCTGCCTACCAGTCAACTGGTGAAAGTGCCAGTCGACTGCCCTCTGTGGAGATTTGACTGTTACATCCCAACATCTCGATACCAGTCGACTGGTGAAAGTACTAGTCGACTGCTCTACAATGCTTAAACGAATAGAAGCATTCTATTCGCTCCCAGTCGACTACACCAGTCGATTGATGAAACCACCAGTCGATTGGTACCAGAGTACAATCTCTCAGCACTCGGACCCTCAATCTTACGACTCAATTGACTCTTCATTACAACCTTGACCTATTGCCTTCAAGCCTACTTCCTTTGGCTCTCGTCCCTTGGATGCACCCAAGCCCGCTGCTCGTCCCAATGCCATCCTTCGCGTATGCCTCAAAGTCGCTTCCCTCAGCCCTTGTCCTTGCTGTCTTGTCCACGGTCCCTGGATGCTCCATCCTTCACCAAACCCGAAGCTATCAAACTGAGTTATATGTGTATCCTACAAACCTACACAACTCAAATACAAGGGGGAACCTAACTTAAACCATTTGCCGAAACACCAAAACACATGGTCGCACAGACCATCGTGATTACTCCAACAATCTCCCTCTTTTTGATGTTTGGCAATACGTTTAAGTTAGGGAAAATATAATAGCAAAACAATATACTAAAAACAATGGACTTATGATGCCAAGGCTACACATTTGGACTTACACCGTCGAATGGACTTACATTGCTAAGGCTACACACTTGGACTTACACCGCCGAATAGACTTACGTTGCCAAGGCTACACACTTAGACTTACGTCGCCGAATGGACTTACGTTGCCAAGGCTACACACTTGGACTTACACTGCCGAATGAACTTACGTTGCCAAAGCGACACACTTGGACTTACACCGCCTAGGCTACACACTTAGACTTACACTGTCGAAACAAAAATAATTCAACATGCATTGGAACCTATCACAAGGCTCCCCCTACACCTATGCTCCCCATAGAGCTAGGAATTTCCCACAGGGCTATTTAAGAACCTATCACAAGGCTCCCCTACACCTAAGCTTCCGAGTTAGGATTTTCACCACTGCAAAGGTATTTTTAGGTTTTCCTAACTAAACCTTATTTCTCCCCCTTTGCCTAACATTAAAAAGCTCCAACAATATCCCAATTGTTGAAACTTGATCATCAACCTACCCCTAAACTTGTGTATTTATCCCTTATGGATCTCATACACATATACGAGCTGACCTGGTCAAATTCAACGTTGAAAAATAGTTTCAGGCTGGTATCAGTTGACTGACAGAAGTACCAATCGACTGCCCTTATCGAAATAAACTCACAGAACCATTCTGTGTTCGACAAATACAGTTACCAGTTGACTAGTAACTGCACCAGTCGACTGGTACACTATTTTCAACCCAAACAATATTCTGAACCCAATTTCAAAAATACACAAAAAATTTCACAAACATCCAAAAATATCTAAATTTTGTGGAGAGGTCTGTTTTACCCATGTCTACTTGGAAAAAAATACATTAAAAAATATATCTATCACCAATCCCAAGATTGACATAAAATCCAAAACTAGCTAAATGGTTCAATTGAACCTTGACCTAAAGTCCTAGTTTTGGTTTTCTCTTGATGTATTTGCTCATACTAAACCACAATGCATTCCTAGCATTGGTTTATATGACATCTATACATCCAAAATCAATTATCATACTATATGACCCCAATGTCATATTTCTAAGCATGAAACACATCCCATGTGTGCCAATTCCCTAGGTTTGAGACTCAAGTCCGTCTCCAAATCATTTGGCACACTCCATGGCTCCTCTAGACTCCCAAGTAAAGCCTACTTGAGATCCATTGACCATGGATCCCAAATTGACTCTTTGAGCTTCCCCTAAAGCTCTTAACCTTGGTCACATCCCTAGGTGACTCATCTACAATTGCTAGGCCACATCGGTGCACCTCCGGTGACACTTGGCCTACAAACCTAACCTTCTTAACCTTGGACACCTTGTCCTTGGATAATTTCTTCTTATCATTAAATGACTTTCCCTTGCCATTTATTGACTTCTCCTTGCTATAGTCATATGCAACCTTAGCATAAGACTTTCCCTTAGCATTGGAGACATTAGATCGATATCCCAAACATGATATATCATTATTGGGTCTTTGACTACCCAACACCATGCTCAACCCTCTAGATCCAACAGTGAATCTAGCTAGGGTTTTCTCCAAACTATCAAGCTTTGCCTTTAAAGCTTGATTTTTCCTTTCTAGGTTCCTAAACCTAGAATTGACTTGTCCACATTGGACATTGCTAGACCTTCCCTTCCTAGGCATGTGTCTCCCCTTCTTGGGATTGATGTCTTGGTTCTCCTTAGATCTACAATTTCTAGATTTATCATGAATGAGTCTCCTAGGGTTATGATCTACATTTACCCTATTCCTATCATGATATCTAAATCCAAAATTTTGCATGGGTAAATAATGGAAATTATTTCTAGCATGCATGGGAGAATAAGAATTTGAATTACAATTCAAGTTAGGGTATACCTCCCTTACCCTTGAAGCTCCCCCTAGACTTGAGCTCCTCTTCTTCTCTTTCTCCCATTTCTTCAATAGTGCTAGCTTCTTGATCTTTTCCTTCTTGGGATATTTGGTATGGTAGTGACACTTCTCTCAACACGTGAAGCGTATGATGCACAATCTCCTCCTTTGGGCTTCTTCATTCCTACAACTCTTGTTAGTGTTTAAATAATTTGAGTAGGTTTAGGATTTACCTCTTTTGTGCCCATTGGACACCTACTCTTGTAGTATCCCTTCTCATTGCACCTGAAGCACACAATGTGGTCCTTTGACTTTGCTTCAGTGGAGGTGCTCACTAGGTTGACTTCCAAGACTTCTTCTTCTGTCTTGACTTCTTCTTCAACCTTTGAGGATGTTGATGATACCTCATCTTCCTTCTCCTCCTCGGATGTTGAACATTGCTCAACTTCCGGTTGCTCCTTCTCTACTTGATCTTCTTCATTCGTTTATTCAGATTTTTCTTCTTCTTGTGTAGGCATGAGTTCTTTTCCTAGAACCATTTTCACTTTACTCCACAACTCGTGAGCGTTCTTGTATTCACCTACACGACTTATCACGTTAGAAGGCAAAATATTTACCAATATTGATATTACCTTTGAATTGACATTCGATCGTGTGTTTTGCTCCTCCATCCAATATCATGGTCGGAGCTTCTTCCCTTTCTTGTCTTTAGGGACTTCGAATGGTTCTTCCACCACCATCATTGTGTCCCAATCCGTCTCGAAGAAGTTCTTCATCTTCACCATCCAAAGGTGATGTCCCATAAACTTCCTCCTTCAAACTTTGGCGGATCTATCAAGCTGGTCATCTTTGCTTCCTTGGCGGTTATTTCGACGGAGAGCGGCCTTGCTCTGATACCACTTAAGGATCGGTCGGCCGGCTAGAAGGGGGGGTTGAATGGACGACACCCCTAAATCGATAGCTTCCTACACTTGTTAGTTTGCACAGCGGAAATACAAACTAATATGAATACAAAGGAGGCTAAAGACAAAGAAAAACAAGCAAACCGTTAACACGACAATTTTCGTGGTTCGGAAAATAGAGCTCCTACTCCACGGCTTGTCCTTGAGGTGGACGATCCCTATCCGTCGGTGGATTAATCCCTGAAAACTCAGGATAGTACAATCCTCCTTGTCAGTGGAGAAACCTCGCCACTACTCAACCAAGAGCACTCGGATTGCTAGGGCACTAGTTGACTACTAATTAGGGTTAACCACCACTAATTTCATCAACCTTAACCAAGCTCCCAAAGCTTGGTTATATAGGCCACGGGTTGGAAAACTCCACTTACTAGTCGACTGGTGAAAGTGCCAGTCGACTGCCCTATATGGAGATTCGACCGTTACATCCCAACGGCTCGATACCAGTCGACTGCACCACACTAGCCGAGCGAACAGAAATATTCTGTTCGCTCCTAGTCGACTGCCCAATCGACTACACCAGTCGACTGATGAAACCACCAGTCGATTGGTATCCGAGTACAATCCCTTAGCACTCGGGCCCTCACCCTTACGACTCACTTGACTCTTCGTTGCAGCCTTGACCTTTTGCCTTCAAGCCTACTTCCTTTGGCTCTTGTCCCTCGGATGCACCCAAGCCCGCGGCTCGTCCCAATGTCATCCTTTGTGTATGCCTCGAAGTCACTTCCCTCAGCCCTTATCCTTACTGCCTTGTCTATGGTCCCTCAGATGCTCCATCCTTCATCAGACTCGAAGCCATCAACCTGAGTCATATGTATATCCTGCAAACCTGCATAACTCAAATGCATATATCAAATACACGGGTAAATCGAACTTAAACCATTTGCCGAAACACCAAAACACATGGTTGCACGGACCATCGGAATTGATCCAACAAAGAATTGGCCACTGATCTTATTCTGCAGTCGTTACTTGAGAGCTATAGTCAATTTGTCATGAACTACAACATGAATGAAATTGACAAGCCATTACCTGAGATGTTAAGCATGTTGATAATTGCTGAACTCAACCTTAAGAAGGCAAAACCTAGTACCATTTTGATGGTGCAAAAAGGTGAAGGCAAATGGCAACCCAAAGGTAAGGGTAAGACCTAGGCTAAAGGAAAAGGCAAGTCTCATGCATTGAAACCCAAATGTGGGGTGGGTAAAGAAGGAACCTGCTTTAATTGCGGTGAGACCAGACACTGGAAGAGGAACTGTAAATTGTACCTAGAGAAAGTCAAAAGGAAGAGAAGTAAGACTTCTACCTCAGGTATATATATTATAGAAGTCAATCTATTTATTTCTTCTTCATGGGTATTAGTTATCGGCTGTTCATCTCACATTTGTATGAATGTATAAGGGTTGAGAAATAGTAGATCATTGATGAAGGACGAAGTGGACCTATGAGTAGGCAATGGGGCAAGGGTTGTTGCTATAACTATAGGAACATATTCCTTATCTTTACTCAGTGGACTTTTTTTAGGACTTAAAGAGTGTTATTATGTATTTTTTTAACTAAGAACATTATCTTTATTTCTTGTTTAGACAAGAAAGGTTTTTCATTTGTAATAAAAGATAAATGTTGTTTTGTTTATTTCAATAAAATATTTTATTGCAGTGCACATCTTATGAATGTACTCTATATTCTAGACTTTGAAAATATAATCTATAACATAAATACCAAATAGTTCTAATCTAATTATCTAAACTAAATATATCTCTAGCATTGCCATTTGGGTCACATAAATGAGAATCGCATATCACAACTCCATAAGGATAGACTTTTAGACTCATTTAATTTTGAATTATATGAGGTATGCGAATCTTGTCTACTAGGTAAGATGACAAAAACTCTATTTAGTAGACACAGCGAAAGAGTTAACAATTTGTCAGGACTCATACATACTGATGTATGCAGCCCTTTCAATATAGCAGCTAGAGGAGGCTATCAATACTTTATTACCTTTATTGATGATTTTAGTAGATATGGCTATGTATATCTCATGAGACACAAGCTTGAATTCTTTGAAAAGTTCAAAAAATTCAAGAATAAAGTATAAAATCAACTTGGAAAGCATATTAAGATGCTTTGATCAGATCAAGGTGGGAAATACCTTAGCCAAGAGTTTCGTGACCATCTCGTTGAGTTTGTGATTATATCTCAACTAACTCCACCTGGAACACCACAGTGGAATGATGTATTAGAAAGGAGAAATCATACTTTATTAGATATGGTACGATTAATGATAAGTCATACAGATCTTCCTACTTATTTCTGGGGATATGCTTTAGAGACAGTTGCTTTCACACTTAATCGTGTTCTATCTTAAGTGGTCATAAAGATACCATATACGATATGGACTAGGAAGAGTCCCAAGATGTCTTTCATAAAGATTTAGAGATGTGAGGCTTACATTTGACAACAAGTCTCAGATAAACTAGGACTCAAATCAAACAAATGAAATTTTGTAGGATATCCCAAGGAAATAAAGGGATATTACTTTTATAATCCCACACAAGGTAAAGTGTTTGTTGCTAGAAATGATATTTTTCTAGAAAGAGATTTTATTTCTAGAAGAGTTAGTGGGAGTAAAGTCGATCTTGAAGAAATTCAAGATACACAAACAAGTATTGAGGTCTTAATGGAAATTGAACATGTACCACGAGGGGTTGTGGATTATGATTTTATTACACCATAAGAAGTTATGGAGCAATAACCTGTTCAAGTAGAATAAGCTCTATGCAGAGCTGATAGGACCCTTCATCAACCTGAAAAATATTCTTTTTTCGCATCTGACCATGGTGATGTAGTGCTTGTTGGTCTCAATAAGCCTACATCCTATCAAGAAGTTGTAATGAGCCCAGATTATGAGAAATGGCTAGAGGCCATGAGATCTAAAATGGAATCCAGGTACACCAATTAAGTATAGACTTTGATTGATCCACTTGAAGGGATCAAACCTATTGGTTGTAACTGGGTCTTTAAAAGAAAGTCTAACATGGATGGTCATCTACATACCTATAAGGGGTGATAGATAGCTAAAGGATTCAAGCAGATTCATGGTATAGGCTATGATGAAACCTTTTCATTAGTTGTGATGCTTAAGTCTATTCGGATCATGCTTGCTGCTGCCATTTACCATGATTATGAGATCTGGCAGATAGATGTCAAAATTATATTTCTGAATGGAAATCTACTCGAGGATGTGTACATGATACAATATGAGAGTTTTGTAGATCCAAAGGATGTTGGAAAGGTATGTAAGTTGTAAAGGTCCATTTATGGATTAAATCAAGCTTCTCGAAGTTGGAATCTTCGATTTAATGATGCGATCAAAATGTTTGGTTTCATAAAGAATGAAGATGAACCTTGTGCCTATAAAAGGGTTAATGGGAGTACAGTCATCTTTCTGATCTTGTATATAGATGATATACTTCTCATTAGAAATGATATCCCTACACTACAGTCTTTGAAGACTTGGCTTGAGAATTATTTCTCAATGAAAGACTTATTAGGTATCAAGATCTATAGAGATAGATCTAAGAGATTGCTTAGTCTAAGTCAGAGTACATATATTGACAAGGTGCTTAATCATTTTACCATGCAGAATTCCAAGAAGGGATTCTTGCAGATGTCACATGTTGTGAGTCTTTAGAAGACTCAATCCCCCCTCTTCTAAGGAAAAAAGGGACTACATGGATCAGATTCCTTATGCATCTTCTATAGAGTCTATTATGTACGCCATACTTTATGCTTTCCCTGATGTCTCATATGTATTAAGCATGATGAGCAGATATCAGTCAGATCTAGGTGAAGGTCACTGGACAACAGTTAAAATATTCATAAGTACTTGAGAAGAACTCAAGATTATTTCTTGATCTTTGGAGGTGATGAAGAGCTTGTTGTAAAGGGTTACACCAATGCCATCTTCTAAACTAATAAGGATGATTCTAGATCACAGTCAGGGTATGTATTTTACTTAAATGGTGGTGTTGTGCATTAGATACTATGGCAATTCTATCTCATTTGAGAGATCATCAATAAAAGAGATGTGAGATTATGCAGAGTATCGGTTGATGCTAACATTATGGATCTATTGACCAAGACTTTTGCACAGAGGAAGCATGATGGTCACACTAGGTCAATGGATATTAGATATTTCAGTGATTGACACTAGTGACATAAGGAAATTGTTAGTGTAAGCCCTAAAAGCCAATCAAGAGTTGATTGACTTAGGACATATTGTATCATATTTTAATAATAAAAGGCAGAGTTTTAGATATTATATTTACTTCAAATCTGTGTCAGATGAAAAAGTATAATAATGTCCTAGGGTAGTAGATTCTAGTTTACAGTATATCAATTGGTTGAATTGATAGTGAGAGCCTGTAGATATATATAGACAATACTCTTAACTATTCCTAGTCAAACATTAATATGCAAGGACAATATTAATGCATTAAGGCTAGTATATAGGTCAATTGATGACTTAATCTCATAAGTCATGGATATAAGATATTAGGTTGACACATGAGTATATATTAGAAAATATGTATTGAATTGACCCACTATGAGATGTTTCATGGATTGTTATATTAGTGTCATAAACATTCTTATAGTGACTATTGGTATGAATAGTCCTTAAACTTAAAGTCACTATAATTCTCTACATAAGGAATTATGTACTTTAGTCAAACGTCACCTGTAACAAGGTAGATTATAAAGTCGATCACTAAGTATGCAATAAGTTATGCGGAGGGATATGAGTGATGTAGATGAGATCTATCCCTTCCATATGACGGAAGTGATATCTGTGGACCCTTTGATTAAGTATGATACAAGAAAGCATGACCATGCTCAAATTAGTCAATATGAGATATTGAGCTTATTTGATTGAGTGTATCTACTTAGGGATCAAGAAACACAAAAATTGATAAGAGGATGACATGGTCTATACCTTATTGATCAATATAGATATCAAGAATAGAAGGGCTGATTCATGCAAGATAATAGACAAAGATAGGTTAGGTCGGATCTCGACATTCTCGTCACTTGGGTAGCAATGATGTCTTGCTAGATGTCAATCATTGTTTATATATCTAAAATGTTAATTTGGATACATTGCCAACATTACAAGAGCCTATTGGGTTACACACAAAGAATATATTGGATTGGAGATGAATTTATTTTAGTTTGACTAAAATACTATGGACCTTAAAAATAATGGGTTACTCCAAAGTGTTAGTGTCATCTTATGTAGTGATTGTTACTAGTGCTAGTGGAAGATTGTTAATATTAGCCCTAAGAGCCAATTATGAGATAATTAGGCATATTGGGTTAATGACTTATTGGGTTAATGACTTATTGAGTTAATAACTTATTGGGTTAATGGTTAATCTCCTTTACCTATTTGGACTCCCCTTATTGTATCTAATATATGATCCTCTATGACCTATTAAGACTTCACTTTTCATGCCTAACATTCCATTTTTCATGATTTGTTAGGACTTTAACCATCGTTAATTGTCCGATCCTCCATGGTCTGCTTAGACTTTGTCTTTACCAACTCTCAATTGGACTTCCAATTATTAAGTGTCTAGTCATTCATGACTTATTTGGACTTCATCTTTGCCAAGTGTCCGGTTCTCCATAATTCACTTGGACTTCACCTTTGTCAACTCCATATTGGACTTTCAGTTGTTAAATATTCAATCAATCATGATATTGTTGATAGTTCTAAAACATGAAAATAGTAAACACTTACAACGATCTCTCGCAGATCTGCAATCGGTGCCGACAAGACTTGCTAATGAAAGAATGATCACAGAATTGGAAATCTCTTCATGGTTCACAAACCAAATCCCTATTATGAGATTGGAAAAACTAATGTTGAATGTTCTTCTTTGCCCACCGTCGCCTCCGCTGTGCACACACTGATCACCTTCTTCCTCCTTTCGATTGCTCTTGGACGCTTCATTATATAAAAAGAAAGCATCGGTTTGTAACTGATGCTTTGATGGCATATAATGGAGGAAGATGAAGGTGAATGAGCACCCCTTCATCTTCCTAACGTTGCAACTAATGCAACGTCCAACATCTCCCACTCATACAAGTCAATCCATAAAGGTTATCTGGTCACAGAGACTACAAGATGATCATGTCACAAGGCCAAAGCTAAACATTAATTGGTCACAAAGACCAAATAAGTCACATAGACTATATGACGATCAAGTCACGAAGACCAGAACAAAACACTAATTAGTCACAAAGACTAAATAAGAACTAGTTAGTCACAAAGACCAAATAAGAACATCCAATTCATAATTTAGGGAAAATGATTTGTGTGACAACAAGCACATTGAGCGATATGTGCTAAGAAGATTGTTACACCTTACATAGCCGCTCTTTGAGCAATGAATCAGAGACATCCTCATAATGACACATAGCCTCTTTGTCATGGTAGTACATAACCTTTATCCAGGAAACATCCAATCTCCTAGTGGTACACAGTCATTATCTTGGATATTTCTATGTCTTGCTATTTACCCAGATTAAATAATCTTTATTTATATCAATATGAACATCTCTAATCCCTTATAATGACCATTATGTCAAGAGCATATTCTATATTTAATATTCACATTTATTTCTATACATAACAGAAATGGGTCGACCAGTGAATAATATCAAAAGATGTAAATCTATTTAATCTTCCTTTTTAGCTAGAATCTATTTATTCCAATCAGTCGCTTTCCTAGTTATGTTCCATAGACCAAATCATCTATAGCGATAGGATATATGCTAAAGTAGCAAACACTGATTAAAACTTCAAGTAAACAGGTAAATAGTCACTAAGGCAGAAACTGAGATTAACTTATAATCTCAAAGGTCTCACATAGTAGAGAAACAGGGATCCATTCTCCTACTACCCTTATTGTCGTCATAGCACATGTGATATGAATCACATGCTACGATGTTATTATCTTTACTAAAAAGAGCGCATGTTTTTATTTTCATATTTTAATATCGTACAGATTTCGATCTAGACATACCTAATGTCTAATCCTAAATTCAACATATGAATTCTAATCTGGCTTTCAACAGGTTTAGTAAATGGTGAGTTCATTTACTTCGATCATCATTCAACATAAATGATCTCATCTTGACATAATTATCAAGGCGACCTTAACTTATGGATATGTCTTAGTTCACAGCTACATAAGCTGTCCCATAAGTAACAGTCTTACCTCTATTTATACTTAACAAATATAGATGATTGTCCATGTGAGTGGACCAATCTCAACCTGTCAACATTCTCATCGAGACTTTAATTCAAAATGTAACAACTTATACACTGAATATATCATGACATTTTATAACGTGTTATATTTTTACGAAGTTACAAAGACTTCCTATTTTTTGAAATGACTCTTTAGTCAATGGCTTAGTAAAAGGATCTGCAAGCATAGTACGTGTAGGGATATACTCAAGAATTAACATTTTCTTGTCCACAATATCCCTTACAAAATTATACTTAATTCTATATAATTGCCTTTGTTGTGATATTTAGGATCCTCATTTTGACTGTCACAAATAGGACTCCCACTATCTTCAGCAATCTTCAAATGCTTCAGGAACCTTTTCAACCAGACATATTATTGCACAACTAATGCGCAAGCCACACAACTTTAATTGTCGACAAGGCTACACAAGCCAAGCCATATATCTTTTATTGTCGACATGGCTACACAAGCCAAACCATACAACTTCCATTGTCGACAAGGCTACATAAGCCTGCTTCTTGGTATGAGATGACACCACCATTTAGCAAGAATGTATAGCTAGATGTGGATTCTCTGTCATCAAGGTCTCCTGCCCAATCTGTATCTGTATAGCCCTTCAGGTTCATAATAGATCCTTGGAAATAGATACAATTATCTATTGTCCTTTTTGAGGTATTTTAATATCCTCTTCACTGCTTTCCAGTGTCTCGATCTTGGGTTTAACTGGAAACGATTAATTAAACCAACATCATAGCTTATAGCAGGATGAGTATATAATATAGTGCACATGCATCAAACTACCAATAACATTGACATATGATTTTTTTTTCTTTCAACTATTTCTTCAGGAGTCTTGGGATATAATGCTGCAATTCGACATATTGAAGTGTTGTAACATCTTAGTGATATAAGCCTCTTGAGACAAACCCAAAAACCTTTTTTTTATCAATCTCTCATGATCGTCACTCCTAAAATGTACTCAGCTTCTCTTTAAGAAAAAATACCCTTCATTTGGGTATATTCTTTTGTAACTAGTTGAGCTTTGTGTCAATTAATCGATCTATTCACTTTTCTCTTCATTTTGATAATCAACCTATTCCCAATGATCCTTTTACCCAGAGGAAGATCGATTAAATCCTAAACTTGATTCTTTCTCATTAACTCCATTTCCTCATCCATTGCAACTTACCTTTGTTTTCTCTAATTGAGCATCTTAATGCTTCCTCAACCGTTTGAGGTTCATTATGTCAACTAAGAGTGTTATTAATACCTTATTCTCAATATCAAACCATTTCCGAGGTTTAATCTTATGAACACTTCTTCGTAAGTTGGGTTGTTGAGAAATCAACTTATGACTTAGCAAATCACTCCCACTGGGTTGACTAGACTCTGGCATCTCGTTTGACACCTTTCTTGTTGATAATATCTCATCCTCCTCTAAAAAACGAACACTTTTATCAACATCACCTCTGGATGAGAACTCTGTTTCGAGAAAAGTCACATCTCTCGAATTTATTTCGGAGATGGTTCTATCTTGTTGCTCACCTATGAAGACATAACCTTTGGAGGTCTCATTATATCTAATAAAGATACATTTCTTACCCCTAGGTCTCAATTTTCTATACTTGTGAAAACTATCATGAATATATACAGCTGGCCTCCAGGGTCTCAGATTACTCAAATCTGATTTTCTACCTATCTAACATTCATATAGAATAGATGGAACTGACTTTGAAGGCACCTTGTTAATATGGGCTGCAACTAATAATGCATCTTCCCAATAGGAGATCGACAAATTATCCTGCACCATTATAGACCTAACCATATCTAGAAGAGTTCTATTTCTTCTTTCAGCAACCTTATTTTGCTATGGAGTTCTTGGGATTGCCAGTTGTCTAATAATCCCTCTATCATTACATATTATCTTGAACATGTTGGTGTGGTTAGCACTAACGGTGTAACTCAAGTTTTGATGAATGACAAAGTAGGTTAAGTTAGTTTCGTAGTGATCTAACACTTTGACTGAGTGTACAAGAGAAGTCCAGATAGGTCGACGACCTGACCGGATATCTGGCACGAAGCCCATCAAGGTCGACGGGCCGACCAGATAGCTGGCACGAAGTCCAGCTAGATCAATGGGTTGACCTGATAGCTGACACAAAGTCCAGACAGGTCGACGGGCTGACCGGATGTCTGCCACGAAGTCCAGCTAGGCTGACGAGCTGACTTGATAGCTTGCACAAAGTCCAGATAGGTCGACGGACTGACCCGATGTTTGGTAGGTAAGTTAAGGTAATTTACTGGAGGGGAGTGACTTAGTGAGGATGCGTTCCCCATTTGAGAGAACAGTAGACGTCGATCCAATTTAGAACCATTTTGAGAATTTAAGTTGAGATCGTGACTAGATTCTAGTCTTGGTGACACAGAATCTAATTACTACCTTTTTTTATTGCACTAATACTTTGTTTTGTAGGGTAGTATAATTTGCATTTGTCTCGAACTAACATTTTCTTGAAGGAAATTGAGTTGCTGAAAATGGTGGTCCGGGCGCCCGGAAGGGATTCGGGCGCCCAGAATACAAATTCTATCCCGACGCAACATGGAGCTCGCTGATTGGCTGGGCCTACGTCATGCTCCAGGCGCTCGAAGCTTCCTATATAAGGAGGCCATCACCTAGAGCAAAATACAACAACTTCTGCTACAATTGCCCTCGTGCGCACTGTTTCCAAGATGCTCTTGCTACGCTATGAAGCTTCTCCGACAACCAACGATTTAGTCTTTACTTTCTTGTTGTCAGTAATTTCATTTTGCAAGTTCCTGTACTCATTTTGTAAACATCTTTTCAAATTGTTAGTGATTTCCCAAGGAATGTACTCAACGAGTGCGGGCCTTGGAGTAGGAGTCGACGAAGGCTCCGAACCAAGTAAAATTGGTTTGTGTTAGCATTGTGTCTTTCATATTTCTGTTGCATACTCGACTCGATTTAATTACGAATTTTTTCGACCAGTGGTTTAGCATCACCAGAGGCTACAAGACGCCTGTCGATAACTATGGAAATCCATTGGACCCGGAATAGTGGAATTCGGACATGAAGAAGAAAGCCTAGACGGACTTCAAAGCCCTCAACACATTACAATACGGGCTAACGAAGGAAGAGCTGAACCGAGTGGGCCCACACCAAAATGCAAAAGAACTGTGGGACAAGCTCATCGAACTACATGAGGGAACGAGCGACGCTAAGGTAACCAAACGAGACCTTTTCTTAAATAAATTGTTTAATATTAAAACACAGAAAGGAGAAATGACAAGTCAACTCCACGCAAAAATAAAAGATATCCTCAATGGGCTCCACACTATTGGCAACCAAATGGAGAACCACGACTTAATCAGGTACGCTCTAAACGCGTTTCCTCGAAATGCATTGTGGGCAGCCATCGTGGATGCCTACAAGATTATGAAGAATCTTTCAAAGGTAAAGTTATATGAGATGCTTTGTGACCTTGAGTTACACGAGCAAACTAACACCGGAACCGAGAAATGTATTGCTCTTTTTGTAGGTTCCTCCAAGGAAAAGACAAAGACCAAGCCTGATGTTATGATTCCGCAAGTGCACGGATTTATCGTCAGTAATATATAAGATTGTCGAGCCACAGGGACTGTTGATTAGACATTAGAGATGTCACAAACTAAGTTATCTAGACGGTCGAGAGTTGGCTTTGACACTTACGAACTAACGAGTGTGATTAAAGAGAGAGAAAGAAGTTTGAGACGAAGAGAGAGGAGAGAGAGAATTGATCTTGGAGGGAATGCGCTTTGGGAGATGAATTCTAGGATTTCGGTTTCATTATAATGCTAGGAGATATTACATAGATTGCTTAGTTTCTACCCTCTATGTCCATGCTTTTGCAGGAAGTTAAATTGGTCAATATCCCTAAGTATCGAATAGAGACGATTCCTGTGAAATCTTGTAACGGTTAACCCCTGTCACGAGGGTGCTTCGGTAGATCACGGGAAAACATGTCTAGTAAATAACAATAAGGATAAAGGTAGAGATTTGGTACGGTTTCCTATTTCCTTATGGAGAAATTGCCTCTCCATTCAAGAGAATGTCCTAGACATCCGTGAACGGGTTACCCTTGCCACTAGGGCCCCTCGGGTATACGATCTAGAGTACTCTTTCTACGAGAGCAGTAATTCCTAAGGGATTGTTTCTCCTTTTAAGGGAACGTCCTAGATGTCCGGAAAGGGTTACCCCTGTCACTAGGGTACCTTGGTCAATACGCTCTAGGGCATCCCCTTTGTGTGATTAATGATCCTCCATATCAATCAACAAAGCGTGCAAAGAAATATAAATTCATCAAGCATGAACAAGGCATTAACAAGTCATTGAATAGAAATATGGCGAATCTACATAGTTCTACATCTCCATCACATTACAAATACTTCCTAATCCTAGAAGAGGATATCTACTCCATTGTGAGGGAAGAACAACCCCAAAACATAAAGTAAAGCATACTTACAACCCTTGATGTGAGAAGAAGGGGAAGAAGAGATGCTTGCCGAGGTTTCCGATGTCTTGGGGATGTCTCCTTGCTCTGGAGATGGACGGAACGTCAAGGGATGATGATGGATGAAGCTCTAGGGTTTCCCCCGAAGGGGAGAACCCTTTCCCAAGGAGAGGAACGAAGTACCGAACCAAAGATGCCCCCAAGAATAGGGTTTTGACCCTTTTATAGGTTAGGGCACGGGTGTCGCACGACCCGTGTCACGGCCGTGTGAGATCTGCACGGGCAACTGCCTCCTCCCTTCGGGTTGAGTGGCACGACCGTGCGAATTGACACGGCCGTGCCTTCCTTCTGCACTGGTTACACCGCACGGTCGTGCGAATTGACATAGTCATGCCTTCCTTCTGCACTGGTTACACCGCACGGCCGTGCGAATTGACACGCCCGTGCCTTCCTTCTGCACTGGTTATACCACATAGCCGTGTGAATTGCCATGGACGTGCCTTCCTTCTGCTTTGTTAAGGTTACACGGCCGTGTGGAGCTCACATACCCCTTGCACACCCCTTGTCTTGGCTCTAAATGACTATATTTCATTGCAACGTCTTTTACACTATCAAGATGGGGTTTTCTCTAGTTTATGTCTTCATTAAAGTTGTAGATCTTGAAGTTATCTACGAATCGGTATAAAAAATAGCCCAAAACTCCAACCGACAACAAAGTTATGGCCATTTTACTTTTGGTCTGCAGTGCTAAAAATTCTACATGACCTTCACATGACCGTGTGACATTCACACGGCCTCAACATGCCCCCCACACGACCTTCACACGGCTGTGTGGTCTCTGCATAGCTAGAACCTGCAAGTGTAGATGACATGTAATTATCCCTAATGAATCAATATAAACCTATCATATAGTTTCATTGATGAGAATTATACAAAAATTATTTAAGTGTGGCCTAAGTAGAAGTTCTCCGTGCTCAGTGTAATAAGTGGCTTAACTTTTTCAAGTGTCAATCTCTAAGCCTAGTCAATTTTTCATTTAACCATGTTCGTCATACTTCCGGCGATAGGCACTTACCTGCCACACGCAAGGTTCGTTCCTCTCAAAAAATGCTATGCATCATCTATACAAGGTCTCAAAGGAATACTCAGTATCAAGAGAAATATAGCATTCATTTTCCCAGTAACCTAACTCGATCTCAAAGGGGTGAATTGCTAGTTTTCACTCACGATAACTATTTTTTTATCCCTTATTTTTTTTCTTCTTTTTTTTTTATGTTTGCAAAGCATCAAACTTGAACAAACTTTCATCATTTTTTTTTGGGATTGATTTTTCCAAATGAGCTTACATGATCTGATTTTATCCAGTAACCAAAATATATTTGAGAGGTCACTATAGAAGCAAGAGTACTAGTCCGATTCTATGAATCATGACTATTTTCAAAAATATCTACCATCAAAGTCAAGCATAATGTGTAAAGATCCTAAAACTAGGCCAACATTCAAATTCTTCTAGTAATAACAATGCTCACTTCATGCTACTATGGATAGGAAAATAAAGATCAATAAGCATACTAGCATACCAAATCACACAACATAAATATCTAGATGAAACGTGCTAGTATTTTGCATTAAGGAACAAACAATTGTGATGTGATGAATGATACAACTAGGAAAAATTTATTATGCAAAAGAAATAAGCAAAAACTAAACTAAACCAAATGCATCTAATGCCTCCCCTCGGACTTAAACTTTTCATTATCCCAATGAAAACTAAAAAGAATGTGGAGGAGATTAAAAGTAAGAGAAGTTACCAAATGATGTGTGTTAATGTCACTAACTTTGCCATCATGTAATTGCACTCCTCCTAATCTTTGAGTCCTATAAAAGAAGATTGACAACAAAAATTAAGTAGAGGATACATATTTATTATAAATAACTAAAGACATAAAGAAAATAAGGAAAATGAACTTGGGTTGCCTCCCAAAAAGCGCTTGTTTAAGGTCATTAGCTCAACCACCTCATTAGATTTAACGAAATCATGATCTTGGAGAGGTAAGATATTTCAGCACCCTCTTACCAAGGGCTCTTATTATGGAGGGAGCTTTCAATATATGAGTTAAAAAGTGAAGTATCACTCTCTCCATCTTCGTCTTCTTGGAAATTCTTTGAGGGGGTCGAAGATAGTTCAGATCGAGCTTCCAATTATAGACCCCATGAAAATCTGCACACCCAAAAGAAAAACTGTAACGCCCGAAAATTCTCAAACTTGCATTATAAATATTCTATGATTTTTCTGGAATTTTTAGATATTTTTTCGGAATTTTCCGAGTAGCGGAAGTAGCAAAAATAATTAGAACCGCAAAATAGCTTAGGCGGGAATCGAACCCGAGACTTATGGCTTAGGGATAATGTTGGGAACTAGTTGAACCCAGCAAGGCCGTGCTGAAAGGAAAGGGAACCAATAAAATTTATATTGGAGTTGGGCGAATTAAGTCTTTAATATAAATAGGAAAATTAATTGAGGAGATTATTTTTTTCACCGTGACCTATTCCTCTCCCAAAACCTCACCGCCGCCCACACCTCTTCCTCCTCCTCTCTCAGCGCCCAAGCCCCAAGGACTCTCGGATTATCTTCTGGCGACGACCCCAACACGAAAGAGGTTCTTTTCCGCGAGAGGAACGCGAAGACGTGAGCGGATCGTCGAGAAGGTCATCTCCACCGGAATTCTAGCGAATAGAATTGTAAGAAATTACGAACAGGAGGTAAGAAACCCCTCACCTGTAGTATAATAGCTACCGTTTGATGTTCTGTGCATTAGTTTAGTTATATGCGTATGTTTTCGACACGTAGTGTGTATTTAACCCTCCTCGCAGGTTTAGGGATTTAGTGAGTACCTTTAGATGGGCCGGACACGTCTTTTCTCCTTCAGTTGGAGGTTTAGATGCTGTTGGGTGCCTAAAGGTAGTCTCCCTAATGGAGAGGGGAGTTAAAGCACACTAGGTGTTCGATTAAATAACCCGCTTAGAAAAGAATGCACCTTAGGCATTTTTTCTATTAGCACAGTTGAATGCATTAGAAGCATCTAAATTAGTAAATCAGTTTATTCTAGCTTATATGGGACTACGGTCCAATGGGTGGGCTCCCACAGTCGCCTCTAGGTTCAGACAACCTAGCTCTAGGTTCAGATAACCTAGAAACAACAATTTAGAACAGTTTAGCTATACTCAGTATTTTACTTTTCAGTTGGCACTGTACTGGATTAGATATCCATTGGGCTGGGCTCCCATAGTCGGTCCCTAGGTTTAGATAATCTAGTAGCTCTACTAAATTCGGGACTTGCAACCCCGGGTCTAGTTAGAGATGCGCGCATAGCACGTACAGTTGCCGGGCCTATCAGCGGCATGTTTAGTATTTTCACTTATTATATGTATATGGTTTTCAACCTTTCACAAATTAGTTCGTGAATTCAGTACAGTCCTAGCAGTAGCCCAACTTTTAGTATTCAGCTTAGTTCTTCATTGATACCCTGTGATTGATATCATGTTCAGCTTTAGATATGCCATGATTGTATGCTTATATGCCATGCCATGTTTAGTTTATCTAGTATACTTAGCATATCCTTTCAAACAGCATGTTTAAAAATCATATTTGCATCGTATGCATGTTTTAGTGAGGTAGATGGTTTCTTACTAAGCTTTTTAGCTTACAGATACTATTTTCCTTATACTGCAGATTCAGGTAAAAGGAAAATGGACTAGCAGTGGAGGCTGGAGGTCAATGCAGATCAAGATGTGTGTGGAAGGAACTGGAATAAAGATCATAGGGATCCAGCAATTTCAATTAATCATATGAACTCTAGTATTTCTATTACTCTTGGTTTTAGCATGTTAAACGCCATGAGCTAACGAACCATGCTTTAGATTTTGCTTAGAATGTTAAATATATGATGTTAGAATGTTAGTTGTCATTGTTAGAGTGTTTCCTAGCCATTTTAGAACTTATAATGTGATTGAGGCACGAAACAGTGCTGAAATCAGAGCTTAGCTGCGAAATCAGAAACTCGAATCGATCAGCTGATCGATTCGAGGGTCCTCAATCGATCAGTTGATCGATTGGGCAATCTGTTCCGTGAACAGTAGGCTTCTGGATCGATCAGCCGATCAATCCCCGCAATTTCTGTCGCGAACAGTAGGCTTCTGGATCGATCAGCCGATCGATCCAGCAATTTCTGTCGCGAACAGAAGGTTCTGGGATCGATCACTGGATCGATTAGCCAGCCTGGATCGATCAGCTGATCGATCCAGATAATCGTCCCGAGCACAGTAGCATGCTGGATCGATCACTGGATCGATCCGACATTCCGATCGATCCGTGGATCGATTGGGAGGTATGATAACAGCCAGAAAAGGGTTATTTCAATTCCTTGACCATAGGGGATGTAGTATATGTTAGGTATACTTTAGATTACACCCCTTAGTACACGTAGAACCAAGAAATGTCAATAGTTTAGCGAAATTTTTAGTTAGCATAGCTTCCGCACTTAGATTTATTGATGGTCTTGGACTAGTAAGCACGGCATAACAGGCCGCTTTAGAAGCCCCTCCAGCTATGGCGAATGCGAGGATCTACTCACTCACCAGAGAGGACGTAGCCAATGCCTCGACAGTTGTCACAGGTCAGATTAGTATTTTTCAGTATAGTGCTACTGTTCTATTTGATACTGGGGCAACCCATTCATATATAGCCAGGATGTTCTCCGAAAAATTAGAAATACCCTCAGAGGTACTCAGTGGACAGTTTTTGACGGCACTACCTTCAGGAGAGATCATGGCATCCACGCACTGGCTCAGAGCAGTGCCGGTCATCATAGCAGACAGAGAGCTCTTTTGTGATCTGATAGTGCTAGAAATGACCGACTATGACGTTATCTTTGGAATGGACTTTCTGATCAAATACGGTGCTACTATAGAGTGCCGTAAACAGAAAGTCATCTTCCAACCTGAAGCGGCAGTGCAATTTGAATACAGCGGGGAACCAAAGAGAAAGGCCAGGAAGTTTCTCTCAACTATGAAAACACAGAAGCTACTGGATTCAGGATGTACAGGACTCCTAGCACACGTAGTCAACGCCAGCCAGGACAAGAACCAACAGCTAGCAGAGGTTCGAGTCGTTTGTGACTACCTAGCAGTCTTCCCTGAAGAGTTACCAGGCTTAGCACCAGACAGGGAGATTAACTTTGAGATAGAGCTCATTCCCGGTACAAATCCTATCTCCAAAGCGCCTTATCGCATGGCTCCAGCAGAACTGAAGGAACTTCAGGAGTAACTACAGGAGCTGCTTGACAAGGGTTTCATACGCCCGAGTCACTCACCATGGGGAGCGCCTGTACTGTTCGTGAAGAAGAAGGATGGAAACATGCGACTGTGCATAGACTACAGATCACTGAACCAAGTCACCATCAAGAACAGGTATCCCCTTCCCAGGATCGATGACCTGTTCGACCAGCTGAAGGGAGCAGCAGTATTCTCTAAGATAGATCTCAGATCAGGTTATCATCAGGTGAAGGTCAAAGAAGGGGATATACCCAAGACAGCATTCAGAACCAGATACGGACACTACGAGTTCGTGGTCATGCCCTTTGGTGTGGCCAATGCTCCAGCTACATTCATGGATCTCATGAACAGAGTATTCAGGGAGTATTTAGATAAGTTTGTTATTGTGTTTATCGATGACATTCTTATCTACTCAGGAACTCAGGAAGAACACGCAGAGCACCTGAAACTAGTATTGCAGACCCTTCAGCAGAACTAGCTATACGCCAAGTTCACGAAATGTGAATTTTGGCTAGATCAGGTGTCCTTCCTGGGTCACATCATCTCAAAAGATGGTGTTATGGTAGATCCCAGCAAGATAGAAGCAGTAAGTAACTGGAAGAGACCTAAGAACGCCAGTGAAATCAGGAGCTTTCTGGGATTAGCAGGATATTATAGAAAGTTTGTAGAGGACTTCTCCAGGATAGCCTCCCCACTGACAACTCTTACCAGAAAGAACAGGAAATTTCAGTGGACAGAGGACTGTGAGAACAGCTTCAGCGAGCTAAAAAGGAGATTGACCAGTGCTCCCATTTTGGCTCTACCAGACGACACCAGCAGCTTTGACATTTATAGTGATGCCTCTAAGTTGGGACTAGGAGCAGTATTGATGCAAAACGGCAAGGTGATCGCCTATGCCTCCAGACAACTCAAGGATTATGAGAAGAATTACCCTACTCATGACCTTGAGCTTGCAGCAGTAGTGTTCGCTCTCAAAATTTGGAGACATTACTTATATGGAGCTCAGTGCAGAGTGTATACAGATCATCAGAGTCTGAAGTACTTCTTCACTCAGAAGGATCTGAATATGCGACAGCGCAGATGGCTTGAGCTGGTCAAAGACTATGATATAGACATCCTCTACCATCCAGGGAAAGCCAATAAGGTAGCCGATGCACTTAGTAGAAAATCCAGTGTTACCTTATTATCTCTTATAGCCATGTCACCGCCCCTACAGAAAGAGATCGTAGATTTCGATCTCGAGCTCATCGTTGGACAGCTCTCTACTATGACCTTAGAGTCTACCTTGCTTGGTGATATTCAGTCAGCTCAGGAGCAGAACCCTGAAATTCAGAAAATCAAGCAAGGGCTAGCAGAATCAGAAAGTAGAGAATTCAGAGTGTCCGATAGCGAGGTGTTGTATTTTGGTGACAGACTCAGTGTTCCAGACCAGGAGGAGCTACGGGGACAGATTTTAGATGAGGCTCACAAGACTCCCTATGCGATGCATCCGGGTTCCACCAAAATGTATCAAGACCTGAAGAACCGTTTTTGGTGGCCCGGGATGAAACAAGACATCGCCAGATATGTTAGCATCTGCCTCACCTGTCAGAGGGTCAAGGCAGAACATCAGCGACCAGGAGGAGTTCTGCAGCCTATACAGATTCCAGAATGGAAGTGGGAGGATATCTCTATGGATTTCATAGTGGGACTACCCAGAACCACGAATGGTTATGACGCCATCTGGGTAATAGTCGACAGGTTGACTAAATCAGCCCACTTCTTAGCTATCAAGATATCCTACTCCATGGAGAAGCTAGCTCAGTTGTATCTTCAGGAGATCGTCAGATTACATGGAGTCCCACGAACCATCATTTCAGACAGGGACAGCAGATTTACATCACACTTCTGGGAGTGTGTGCAGTCAGCATTGGGCACGAAGTTAAAGTTCAGCACAGCATTCCATCCTCAGACAGATGGTCAGACGGAGCGAGTAAATCAGGTACTCGAAGATATGCTCCGAGCATGTGCCCTAGATTTCAAAGGAAGTTGGTGCAATCTGCTGGTATGAGAGTGGTGAACAGAAAGAACTAGAGCTTCAGACAGATCTAGTAGAAGATACCACAGCAGCTATACAGCAGATCCGCCAGAGGATAGAGACAGCTCAGAGCCGCCAGAAAAGCTATGCTGATACACGGCGCAGACCCTTAGAGTTCTCAGTTGGGGATTCAGTGTTCCTCAGAGTAGCTCCCATGAAGGGAGTAATGCGTTTTGGGAAGAAGGGCAAGCTTAGTCCCAGATATGTGGGACCATACCTTATCAGCAGAAGAGTGGGCAAGGTAGCCTATGAGCTAGAGCTACCCCAGGAAATGTCAGCTGTCCACAACGTATTTCATTTCTCTATGCTGAAGAAGCATACCCCAGATGCCACCCAGGTGATTGAGCCCCAGTCGGTACAGATCCACAAAGACCTCAGCTATGATAGTCGGCCTATTCAGATAATAGACCGAGCAGTTAAGAAATTGCGGAACAAGGAAGTACCATTAGTCAAAGTTATTTGGCACAGTCACACAGCAGAAGAGGCAACTTGGGAGACAGAAGCCAGCATGAGACAGAAGTACCCAGAATTATTCTAAGTTCGAGGACGAACTTTTTATAAGGTATGGGGGATTGTAACGCCCGAAAATTCTCAAACTTGCATTATAAATATTCTATGATTTTTCTGGAATTTTTAGATATTTTTCCGGAATTTTCCGAGTAGCGGAAGTAGCAAAAATAATTAGAACCGCAAAATAGCTTAGGCGGGAATCGAACCCGAGACCTATGGCTTAGGGATAATGTTGGGAACCAGTTGAACCCAGCAGGGCCGTGCTGAAAGGAAAGAGAACCAATAAAATTTATATTGGAGTTGGGCGAATTAAGTCTTTAATATAAATAGGAAAATTAATTAAGTGAGGAGATTATTTTTTTCACCGTGACCTATTCCTCTCCCAAAACCTCACCGCCACCCACACCTCTTCCTCCTCCTCTCTCGGCGCCCAAGCCCCAAGGACTCTCGGATTATCTTCCGGTGATGACCCCAACACGAAAGAGGTTCTTCTCCGCGAGAGGAACGCGAAGACGTGAGCGGATCGTCGAGAAGGTCATCTCCACCGGAATTCTAGCGAATAGAATCGTAAGAAATTACGAACAGGATGTAAGAAACCCCTCACCTGCAGTATAATAGCTACCGTTTGATGTTCTGTGCATTAGTTTAGTTATATGCGTATGTTTTCGACACGTAGTGTGTATTTAACCCTCCTCGCAGGTTTAGGGATTTAGTGAGTACCTTTAGATGGGCCGGACACGTCTTTTCTCCTTCAGTTGGAGGTTTAGATGCTGTTGGGTGCCTAAAGGTAGTCTCCCTAATGGAGAGGGGAGTTAAAGCACACTAGGTGTTCGATTAAATAACCCGCTTAGAAAAGAATGCACCTTAGGCATTTTTTCTATTAGCACAGTTGAATGCATTAGAAGCATCTAAATTAGTAAATCAGTTTATTCTAGCTTATATGGGACTACGGTCCAATGGGTGGGCTCCCACAGTCGCCTCTAGGTTCAGACAACCTAGCTCTAGGTTCAGATAACCTAGAAATAGGAATTTAGAACAGTTTAGCTATACTCAGTATTTTACTTTTCAGTTGGCACTGTACTGGATTAGATATCCATTGGGCTGGGCTCCCATAGTCGGTCCCTAGGTTTAGATAACCTAGTAGCTCTACTAAATTCGGGACTTGCAACCCCGGGTCTAGTTAGAGATGCGCGCATAGCACGTACAGTTGCCGGGTGTAGATCTCAACATGTTTAGTATTTTCACTTATTATATGTATATGGTTTTCAACCTTTCACAAATTAGTTCGTGAATTCAGTACAGTCCTAGCAGTAGCCCAATTTTTAGTATTCAGCTTAGTTCTTCATTGATACCCTGTGATTGATATCATGTTCAGCTTTAGATATGCCATGATTGTATGCTTATATGCCATGCCATGTTTAGTTTATCTAGTATACTTAGCATATCCTTTCAAACAGCATGTTTAAAAATCATATTTGCATCGTATGCATGTTTTAGTGAGGTAGATGGTTTCTTACTAAGCTTTTTAGCTTACAGATACTATTTTCCTTATACTGCAGATTCAGGTAAAAGGAAAATGGACTAGCAGTGGAGGCTAGAGGTCAATGTAGATCAAGATGTGTGTGGAAGGAACTGGAATAAAGATCATAGGGATCCAGCAATTTCAATTAAACATATGAACTCTAGTATTTCTATTACTCTTGGTTTTAGCATGTTAAACGCCATGAGCTAACGAACCATGCTTTAGATTATGCTTAGAATATTAAATATATGATGTTAGAATGTTAGTTGTCATTGTTAGAGTGTTTCCTAGCCATTTTAGAACTTATAATGTGATTGAGGCACGAAATAGTGCTAAAATCAGAGCTTAGCTGCGAAATCAGAAACTCGAATCGATCAGCTGATCGATTCGAGGGTCCTCAATTGATCAGTTGATCGATTGGGCAATCTGTTCCGCGAACAGTAGGCTTCTGGATCGATCAGCCGATCGATCCCCGCAATTTCTGTCGCGAACAGTAGGCTTCTGGATCGATCAGCCGATCGATCCAGCAATTTCTGTCGCGAACAGAAGGTTCTGGGATCGATCACTGGATCGATTAGCCAGCCTGGATCGATCAGCTGATCGATCCAGATAATCGTCCCGAGCACAGTAGCATGCTGGATCGATCACTGGATCGATCCGACATTCCGATCGATCCGTGGATCGATTGGGAGGTATGATAACAGCCAGAAAAGGGTTATTTCAATTCCTTGACCATAGGGGATGTAGTATATGTTAGGTATACTTTAGATTACACCCCTTAGTACACGTAGAACCAAGAAATGTCAATAGTTTAGCGAAATTTTTAGTTAGCATAGCTTCCGCACTTAGATTTATTGATGGTCTTGGACTAGTTAGCACAGCATAACGTGACGATCGACCTTACAACCTAGTCAGTAGAAGGCGGGTCGTTACAAAAACATACCTTTCCCAAGCATGCTATATTAGATAGAACTAGAACCTTATTAAGATAAACTGAGTATGTATCATAAATTGAATCACATCCATCAAAATCTACTATTGGTACATCTATGAAATTTCCCAAAAGATCACAAAGGATACTAATCTTGCTTTGCTGAGAAATACCTGAAAGTTCTAAACATGTGGATGTGACTTCTGAATCTTGTATTGGCTCTTGCTCTAGCTCAAGTAGTGGTGCCTCTAAAAGTGATGGTTCTTGGGGCTTTGCTTCTATTGCACAAGTCCCTACACGTTGGTCCACAACATGTTCAATCCTTGCAACTCTCATAATCTCAGAAGGTTGTGTGGATAAAAGAGGCGATTCTTGAGATGCTACTTCCACAACACAGCTCCCTACACTTCTTTTCATAACATCATCATCAACACAAGCATCAAAAAATAAACCAACATCAATATCCTCAGTGGGAGAATCATCTATAGGAGGATCACTAACTTAATTTGCAGTTTTAAGTTGATCTACCACATCACATTCATCATCTGAAAATTCAATTTCATCATAACACCTAATAAACCCAGAAGGTAAATATGAAAACTTGTTATCCACTGCATTATCATCACAATCCTCATCTGAAGAGTCCTCATCTTCATATACATCCAAAAATCTACACTCAACCATATTAGTGTCACAGAATTTGCCAAAGTCTTCATTTTCATTGACCCTCACTAGCCTTTGTAGAAAAGGAACTTTTAGTGAAGGTCTTGGGAAAGGTACTTCCCTTTTCCCATATTCCCTTTGAGCTTACGGAGGAGGTCCAACTTGCTTATCTAGTGTAGGTGTGATCAATCGTTGAGGGAAAGGTACTTGTGGCCTTTGGGAACTTCCTGGAGTAATGAAACTGAGTTCTTGAGGTCTTCTATTGTTCTTTTCCTCAATTCTAAACAAATCCTTCTTCAGTAGCTCTTCATGATTCTTGCCACTTCTCAACTTAAAATTATTACACTGTTCACTAGACACTGTCTATGTAGGGGGGATCTTGTTTGAACCATTTTGAAATAATGTTATCAATCTTTGCCCCTAAATGTTTGAACTCCTCATTCTGTGACTTGTGGATTTCAAAACTCTTGGATGGTTGACTTGTATTTTGTTTGGCAGGCTATCCTGTATATATGGCTTGTACTTCTTGAATTTCTGAGGGAGATTCCATCCAACTTTGGCTTGACCATTCATGGAGGTTCAATGCTACTTGATCAATCAATGTATATGCTTCATCTACACTTTTGTCCATAAAAGAACCTCCAGCTGATGAATCTAACAAACGCTTATCTGAGAAAGAAATTCCCTTATAGAATATGTATAGGGTTAGCCATTTTTCCAAACCATGATGAGGGCACTGTCTTTGTAGACTCTTGAATATATCCCATACTTCAAATAACGATTCTCCATATGCTTGAGTAAAATTTGTGATGCAATTCCTCATATAAATTGTTCTACTTAGAGGGAAAAAATGATCCAGAAATTGCTTCTCCAATTGTTTCCAACTTGTGATGCTTTGAGGATAAAGGGAATATAACCAAGTCCTTGCTTTATCCTTGATACTAAAAGGAAATACTATCAATCGAACTACATCTGCTGACACTCCTTCACAATTCACCATATCACAAAGCTCTAGAAATGTCTCAAGGTGTAGATAAGAACTTTCTGATGCTTCTCCTCCAAATTTGTGACCTTGTATCATGAAAATTAACTCTGGGTCTAGTTGAAAATTTTCTACTTCAATGTGAGGCTGCACAATGGGAGATAAAAATCTTGCAGAAATGGGTGCAGAGAAATCTCTTAAGGCTCTACTTGACATGTTAGTACTCATGGATATCTAAAAAAAATAAAATGTAGAAATAAATGCAGAATTTAAAGACAAGAAAGAAAATGTAAGTTTTTATGGAAAACAAATTGCAATTTTTTTTTGAATTATGAAAATGGAAAAATAAAAACTATTCACAAGTCTAGATTAACTAAATTGCTAATCTACTAATGTTAATGTGAACAGTCCCCGGTAATGGCGCCAAAAACTTGTTACGATTCCATAAGTGCACGGATTCATAGTCAGTAATATATAAGATTGTCGAACCATAGGGATTGTTGATTAGTCACTAGAGATGTCACAAAGTAAGTTATCTAGACGGTCGAGAGTTGGCTTTGACGCTTACGAACTAACGAGTGTGATTAAAGAGAGGGAAAGAAGGTTGAGATGAAGAGAGAGGAGAGAGAGACTTGATCTTGGAGGGAATGAGCTTTGGGAGATGGATTCTAGGATTTCGGTTTCATTATAATGCTATGAGATATTACATAGATTGCTTAGTTTCTACCCTCTATGTCCATGCTTTTGTAGGAAGTTAAATTGGTAAATATCCCTAAGTATCGAAATAGAGACGATTCCTGTGAAATCCTGTAACGGTTAACCCCTGTCACGAGGGCGCCTCAGTAGATCACGGGAAAACATGTCTAGTAAATAACAATAAGGATAAAGGCAGAGATTTGGTACGGTTTCCTACTTCCTTATGGAGGGTTTTCCTCTCCTTTCAAGAGAATATCCTAGACATCTGTGAACGGGTTACCCTTGTCACTAGGGCCCCTCGGGTATACGATCTAGAGCACTCTTTTTACGAGAGCAGCGATTTCTAAGGGATTGTTTCTCCTTTTAAGGAACGTCCTAGACATTCGGAAAGGGTTACCCCTGTCACTATAGTACCTTGGTCAATACGCTCTAGGGCATCCCCTTTGTGTGATTAACGATCCTCCACATCAATCAACAAATCATGCAAATAAATATAAATTCATCAAGCATGAACAAAGCATTAATAAGTCATTGAATAGAAATATGGCGAATCTACATAGTTCTACATCTCCATCACATTACAAATACTTCCTAATCCCAGAAGAGGATATCTACTCCATTGTGAGGGAAGAACAACCCCAAAACATAAAGTAAAGCATACTTACAACCCTTGATATGAGAAGAAGGAGAAGAAGAGATGCTTGCCGAGGTTTCCGATGTCTTGGGGATGTCTCCTTGCTCTGGAGATGGACGGAACGTCAAGGGATGACGATGGATGAAGCTCTAGGGTTTCCCCCGATGGGGAGAACCCTTTCCCAAGGAGAGGAACGAAGTCCCGAACCAAAGATGCCCCCAAGAATAGGGTTCTTGACCCTTTTATAGGTTAGGGCACGGGTGTCGCACGACCCGTGTCACGGCCGTGCGAGATCCGCACGGGTAACTGCCTCCTCCTTTCGAGTTGAGTGGAACGGTCGTGCGAATTGACACAGTTGTGCTTTCCTTCTGCAGTGGTTACACCGCACAGTCGTGCGAATTGACACAGTCGTGCCTTCCTTATGCACTGGTTACACCGCACGACCATGCGAATTGACACGGTCGTGCCTTCCTTCTGCAATGGTTACACTGCATGACCGTGCGAATTGCCACGACTGTGCCTTCCTTCTGCTCTATCAAGGTTACACGGTCGTGTGGAGCTCATACACCCCTTGCGCACCCCTTGCACACCCCTTGTCTTGGCTCTGAATGACTATATTTCAATGCAACATCTTTTACACCATCAAAATGGGGTTTTCTCTATTTGAAGTCTTCATCAAAGTTGTAGATCTTGAAGTAATATACAAATCGGTATAAAGAACAGCCCAAACCTTCAACCGAGTACAAAGTTATGACAATTTTACTTTTGGTCTACAGTGCTGAAAATTCTACACCGCCTTCACACGGTCGTGTGACATTCACACGGCCTCAACACGCCCACCACACGGCCTTCGCACGGTCGTGTGGTGTCCGCACGGCCAGAACCTACAAGAACTTAGTTTTCGCATGCCCGTGACACTCTGGAAGCTCTAGACTTCATTTAAGCTCCGTTTTTGCTCCAAATCATGTCCTGTCAATCAAAACAAGCAGAGAACAGATCTCCGAACAAAATATAATGGAAGTATGCCATTATAAATAAATAGGGTGCAATAAACATAGATTATGTCAATGAAATACAAGTAGATGTGCGCCCGAACATGTATAAATGATCATAAGATCTACACACATCACCTGAACCTAAAGATGAGTCTGACCAAGAGTCAAAAGACGAAGAGTACCTGGTGAACTTGGTAAGAAAGATGTTTTCCAGGAGAAAGAAGAACTTCAGCAGAAAAGACCTGTAGAAGATCAACTCCATCGATGAACCAAGAAATGTGACCTGCTTTCGGTGCAACAAGAAAGGACACTACAAGAACGAGTGCCCAAAATTGAAGAACAACAAGTCAAAGACAACCAAAAAGAATGCACTCAAAGCAACATGGGACGAATCGTCTTTAGAGGAATCAAAAGTCGAAGAGCAGAAGAACCGGAGCTACCTTGCGTTGATGGCCCGTGAGTCAGAATTGGAGGACGAATCGGAAGACGGGTCCGAACCCGAATCGAGCCACGATTCTGTACTCGTTTCCGAAGGTTCCAATGAGGTAAATTTTTATTTAAGCAGAAAGTTTTTTAAAGTTATTTCTTGTCTAAATAGAAAATTAACCGAACAAGAAAATCAAAATAAATTGCTCCTTGAGGAAAACCAACACCTCAAGGAACAAATTGAAAAATCTAATCCAAATCAAGTTTTAATACTTGAGAAGGAAAATTCAACACTAAAAGATGAAATTAAAAGACTAAAAGGGCTATTAAAAAACTTTACAACTAGATCTAAAAATTTAGATCTTATCTTAAATAATCAAAAGGCTGTATACAATAAATTTGGATACAAGTCAAACTCAAATAAATCATTTATATAACTAATAATGCAAAATCAAAAAACAAACCAAAGTTTGGGTTCCGAAAGCATGTTTAACCATGCAATTAGGAATTAATAAATATTATATACCTAAAAATAAAATATATTATGTAAAATCCAAAAACCCAATTCAGAATTTTAGCTATAAAATTAAATCAAGTAAACCAAAATCAAATAATAGAAATAACTATAGAACAAAAATAAAACCAAACTATCATCAAGTTGATTACAATTATAAAAGTAATCGACATAAACCCAAAACTAAAATTTAACCAAGATCAATAATTTAGGGGGAGGCTCCAAACTAGTTGGCACCTCCAAAAATAACCTATCCGATAGGGTAATTAGGATTAGCTTAAAAAGAGACTAAGTTTAACTTGACCTACGGTACTGGTGAAGTTTTGGATGATAGTAGGTTAGGGAAGCTCAGTCTATGCATGTCTAGGAAGATATGACTTCGACCTAATACATTTGGCTGAGTGGAATTAACTGAAGCTACCCCTTACGGATCCTAATCAGTTAGACCAAGGATTTGTATTAAGTTCAGTGGATAGGACTATTTGGAAAATCTCAAAAGCATGGTTACTCTAATGATGTCCAGGTGACTCACCATAACCCAAAAGTTTATCCAAAGAATGCATATTTGTTGAGCCTAAGGCTAAACCCTAAATCTAACACAAGGTTACTCTAATGATGTCCAGGTGACTCACCATAGCCCAAAAGTTTATCCAAAGAATGCATATTTGTTGAGCCTAAGGCTAAACCTAAATCTAACACAAAGTTAGACTAAACCCTAAAAATTGAATTAACTTCATCTCACAAAAACTATAGGTTTCTTTGATTGAAAACATAGATCGGGTGAGATGACTAAGGACTTTAAATTAAATTAGTAAAAATTATTTTAAAGTTTATTTAACCTAAAAAAATTATTTTAACTTAAAATTTTCTTAAAAATTATTTTAACATAAAATTTTCTTTAAATTATTTTAACTTAAAATTTTCGTAAAAAAAAACTTATTTTAACTTCAAATTTTCTTTAAATTATTTTAACTAAAAATTTTCTTTAAAAAAATTATTTTAACTTAAAATTTTGTTTAAAATTATTTTAAAAATCATTTTAACTTAAAATTATTTTGACTTTAAAATTATTATTTAAAAAAAAAATGATTATAACTTAAAATTATTATAAAAATTATTTTAACTTAAAATTATTTTAACTGAAAAATTATTTTAAAAATCATTTTAACTTAAAACTATTTTAACTTAAAAATTAGTAAAATTTTACCTTAAAAAAATTATTTTAAAATTTATTTGAACTTAGAAAAATTTATTTGAACTTAGAAAAATTTATTTTAACGTAGAATATTTTTTAAAAAAATTATTTTAACTTAGAAAAATTACTTTAAAATTCATTTTAACTTTAAAATTATTTTAAATTAAAAAAATTATTTTAAAATTTAACTTAAAAATTTTTCTTAAAAATTTATTTTAACTTAGAAATTTTTTCTTAAAAATTTATTTTAACTTAAAATTTTCTTATAAATTTATTTTAACTTAAATTTTTTTTAAAAATTATTTTAACTTAAAACTTTCTTAAAAATTATTTTAACTTAATTTTTTTTAAAATTATCTTAACTTAAAAATTTTCTGAAAATTATTTTACTTAAAATTTTCTTAAAAAATTTATTTTAACTTAAAAATTTTCTTAAAAATTATTTTAACTTAAATTTTTGAACTTAAATATTATTTAAAAATTTATTTTAACATTAAAATTTTCTTAAAATTGTTTTAGCTTAAAATTTTCTTAAGTTAAAATTTTCTTTAAAAAAATTATTTTAAATTTTTCTAAAAGTTATTTTTACTTAAAAATTAATTTAAAAATTATTTTAACTTATTTTAAAAAATATTTTGAATTAAAAAATTATTTGAAAAATTAACTTAAAAAATTAAATTTAAAAATCAAATTAAGAAATTAACGTAAACTTCTAAATTAAATTAACTTAAAAAAATGGAGTTAGAAACTCGGGGTGCCCGCCCCTAGTATTCAACTCTGGGCGCTCGGAACATGCTCCAAGTGCCCTGGCTTGCCCTGCTCTAGGCGCTCAGACCTAGTCCAGGCACTCGGACCTAGTTCGGGCGCTTGGACCTAGTCCGGGCGCCCGGACCACCTTATATAAGGGGCGGCAAGGGCACCTCCTACTCCTTGAACCTCTCCTTTCCACTCTTGCAAAGGCTCTCATCGGGCTTTAATGCAAGAGGGATCAAATTTAAAATTTTGCTTCCTCCTTCGGTTATTATGCCGCTGCGAAACAACCGAGGTCGTCATTTCTATTATCTTCATTAACGATGCCTCGGTAAACTTTTCCTCCTTTTCGCAAGTTTCTAAATTTCTTTATTTTAATACTTTATGCTTAGTTTAGAGATCTTTAATAATTTAGGAAACGTTCTAGATTTGATGTTGGGCCTTTACTGCTAGTATATACCCTAGGTTTCCGACTGAGGAACTTAGGATTAGGTTTGCTAGTACTATCTACATGCCTATCTGGACTAGGTGTTTAGATAGATAGTTTTTTGTACGTTCATACATTCCTGCTATAGAGGTCATTGACTACTACAACTTGCATCGTTTGGTTTATTGTACCAGTTTAGTCAACATAGGTCTATGTGTTGAACTGTACAATAACCTAGCTAGAGTAGATGGCCTTATATATACCACGAGGGTAGCTAGTATTGATATGACGCTATCCCCTGCTGTCATCCGTATCTTTCTAGGCTTACACCCTTCTGCATGCACTTTTCAGTGCTATCCCCCTAGGGATCCACCATTTGGTGATCCCTACTCACACACTACACTAGATACGATTTACTCGTATTTTTTTTGGGGAAGAGTGAGTACCCACAATTATGCTATTTAGGTCAGTCTCCCTTAGAGTTCAGGACTATGTCCTTTATAGGGTCTTGGTCTCTTGCACTTTGCCACTGACCACTCGCAACATCGCGATGATGCGTCCTTTTCACTCATTCTTACTATATGCCCTATGCCATAGATTAGACGTAGACATTAGTCTACATATTTTTCATATCATTATTTACTCAGCTGGACTCATCACGAGCAGACGGGTTCATATACCCTACTGCCACATCTTGACCACATACCTTGCATCCTTAGAGATTGATGTCACTAGAGGTGATGTCAGAGCCCTGACTGAGTTTGACATGGTAGGGTCTAGGAATTTTTCTTTAGGAGGCATTCACATAGATGATGAGGGTATCTTGTCCTAGCAGAGGGGGGCCCAACACCAGCCTAACTTGGACGATGAGCCAGATGCTAAGGGGGAGGAGGCAGAGGTAGACGAGTTCATGGATGCACTTTTCGACGATCACCTTGCTTCAGCACCGCCTCTAGCTCGAGCACCACGTCCCGCTCTTACACCCTAGTCGACCGAGTTACCGGTCTTGAGATAGCTATGACTAATCTTCGATAGGAGGTCTCTGTTTTTCGACGGGACATGCGACAGGAGATTTCCGAGCTTGGACGAGATATACGGCAGGATGTCTCCGATCTTCGACGAGACATATCCAACTCTCAAGAGGATGACCGGACTCGTCACTCTGAGCTGATAGAGATGTTACACTCTTTGGGGTCCGGACCACCCTCCTCATCATCCCGATAGATTAGATTGCCACTATCTACGTGTATTTTGCTTGACTTATATATTGACTTCTTTATATTTCATCTCACATGTTGACTTGTCATGTTATGATTAATAGACTAGGAGTTTTAAATTGCAAAATTATTTTCAAAAATGTTTTTCTTAAATTCTAGGGTAAAACTTTTTATATTTTTCAAAATCCCCTTTTTTAGAATTTTTTTTTAAAAAAATCAGTTTTAGCCTTAGTCTAGATCAAACCCTTAGAAAGCATACTCCTATAGGGCTAGAACTTGAGCATCTCACCAAAACACTAGGACTAGCTTGTTTGTGTATTGCTAAACTTAGAAAGGGGTGAAATGTATAGACAGATTACCTAGACTTAAAGATACTTATATCAGTATATCAACAAAAGTCTGGGCGTTAAAATACCAAATAAATAGTAATCAGGTTAAGTATTTCAGCTTAGTCAAACACTAACTGAATTCAATTAACTTAACCTGACTAACCAAGTGAAAACTGCTATCTTCTGATAGTCAATAAGTAACTAATGGTTAGACAATTGAGGATTTTTTAATGTCAGGTTCAGGGGGTGAATTAATTCAAATTATTTTCATACTTTTCTCTTCTTTGAAAATATTTTTGCAAAATTATTTTTGAAAAGTATTTTTCAAAAATACTTTAGCAAGATTGTTTTAATTTTTGCAAGCTTATTTTTGAAAACTATTTTGAAAAGTGTTTTAAATTTGCAAAACTAATTTTTGAAAATTGTTTTGAATCTTGCTTTATTGTTGAAAACTTCTTTTATATCTTTTCAAAAAAATTATTTTCAAAATATATTTCAAAGTATCCCTTATTTTCAAAATGTTGTTTTCAAAATATACCTTTATCATCTTATTTTTGAAAGCCTTATATTTTTAACAAGACATTTTTGAAATTATCCCTTTTTCAAATTCAATTTTTTAAAAATTGTTTTTCAAATGGGTTGAAAAGTATTTTAAATGTTTTTTAAAAATTCACTTTCAATTTTTTATATACCGTTAATCGTCTAACTCTTTCTAGCATTTTCAAATTTTATATGCTTTGAAAAGATAGTACATTTTGTAAATTTTGAAAACTATTTTCTTCTTACAAAACTTTCTTTGAATTCTTGAAAGTTAAACTTTCCCAGTAATTCTGACAAATTTCTGTTAAATTTTTTTCTTTCCATTACTTAGCCATTTTTTCTTAAACCTGTTTATGCTTGTAATTTTTTTTGATGAATGCCAAAGAGGGAGGGTTAGGTGGCTTAAGTTAGAAAAAACTAGACTAACAAACACCAAAATAATTAAAAAGTAAATAAAAAATCATTTCTTTGGTAATAGTTATTTTTGCATATTTTTACTAACTTAATTCAGGTTGTCATTGCATGAAGAAGGGGGAGATTGTTGGTGCGGTTAGCACTAACAGTCTAACTCAGGTTTTGATAAATGACAAAGTATGTTAAGTTAGTTTCGTAGTAATCTAAGACTTTGACTGAGTGTACAGGAGAAGTCCAGATAGGTCGACGGGCTGACCGGATATCTGGCATGAAGCCCAGCTAGGTCGACGGGCCGATCGAATATCTGACACGAAGCCCAGCTAGGTTGACAGGCCGACCGGATAGTTGGCACGAAGTCCAGCTAGGTCGACAGGCTGACCTGATAGTTGGCACGAAGTCCAGACAGGTCGACGAGCTGACCGAATATCTAGCACGAAGTCTAACTAGGTCGATGAACTGATCTGATAGCTGGCACGAAGTCCAGATAGGTCAACGGGCTAACCCGATGTCTGGCAGGTAAGTTAAGGTAAGTCACTAGAAGGGAGTGACTTGGTGAGGATGCATTCCCCGTTCGAGGGAACAATTGACGTCGATCCAACTTAAAACCATTTCGGGAATCTAAGTTAAGATCGTGACTAGATTCTGGTATGGTGAGACAGAATCTAATTACTATCTTTTTTTTATTGCACTAACACTTTGTTTTATAGGGTAGTATAATTTGCATTTGTCTTAGACTAACATTTTCTTGCAGGAAATTGAGTTGCTGAAAATGGTGGTCTGAGCGCCCGGAAGGGATCCAGACGTCCGGAATATAAATTCTATCCCAACGCAACATGGAGCGCGCTGATTGGCTGGGCCTACATCACGCTCTAGGCGCCCGAAAGGGATCCGGGTGCCCGGAGCTTCCTATATAAGGAGGCCATCACCTGCAGTAGAATATAACAACTTCTGCTACAATTGCTCTCGTGCGCGCTGCTTCTAAGTCGCTCTTGCTACACTGCGAATGTAACGCCCGAAAATTCTCAAAATTATTTTAGAAATATTCTATGAATTTCTGGAATTTTAGAATATTTTTATGGAATTTTTAGAGTAGCGGAAGTAGCAAAAACAAATAGAAGAGAAAATAGCCTACGCGGGAATTGAACCCAAGACCTATGAGGCCCTATGTCTTATAGATAGCTTTAGTAACCAAGTGAACCTAGCAGGGCCGTGCTGAAAAGAAAGGGAATCAGTTATATTTAAGTTAGAGTTGGGCGAATTAATTCCTTAATATAAATAGGGAATCAAGTGAAGAGTTATTTTATTTTAACGTAACTCTCTCCTCTTCCTCACCCTAATCCCGCCGAACCTCCCTTCTCCTTCATCTCTCGGCGCCAACCACAAGTAAGTCTAGGGTTTCATCCCAAGGGCTATAGGAGCACCTTCCGGAAACGACTTCGGCTCGAGAACGCTCCTCTCCGAGAGAAGAGCACGTAGACGCGAGGAGATCGACGAAGGGATCTTCTCCATCGGAAATCTAGCGATCAGATCGTAAGGAAATCTAGCACAGGATGTAAGAAACCCCTCACCTGCAGTATAAGTAGTTCTCGTGTGATTGCATGCTTTAGTTTAGTAGTATATGGATTTGTGTCACATAGGGAGTGCAACAGCGCACGCCAAGTGCTCGATAGTATGTTCAGTACAATTGAAATGCGACTTAGGCATTTTAATAGTTTAGCTAAATGCGATAGAAGCATTTATTTAGTATATACAGTTTTACTACAGCTTATATGGGACTACGGTCCAATGGGTGGGCTCCCACAGTCGCCTCTAGGTTCAGATAACCTAGCTCTAGGTTCAGACAACCTAGAAATAACAAAATAAGAAAATTTAGCTATAACCAGTATTTTATTTTAGCAGTGGCACTGTACTGGACTAGATGTCCATTGGGTTGTGCTCCCACAGTCGTCCCTAGGTTTAGATAACCTAGTAAACCCTACTAAATTCGGGACTTGCAAACCCGGGTCTAGTTAGGGATGCACGCATAGCACGTACAGTTGTCGGGCCCATCAGCAGCATGATTATGTATTTTCATCTATCTATGATAAATAGTTTTCAAAAGCTTCACAAAATATATTATGTAGATATAGTACAGCTTAGCATCAGTTCACATTAGCTTAGTTCAGTTTGATTTCAGTTTAGTTCTTATGGATGCACATGTTGGTTTTATGCTTAGGTATGATTGCCATGTCTTATATGTGATTATGCCATGATTTTAGAACCTATGATTATTAATGTTCAGCATATATTTCAAATAGCATGTTTTAAAAGCATAAATTGCATCGTATGCATGTTTTTGTGAGGTAGATGGTTTCTTACTAAGCGAAAGCTTACAGATACTTCTTTTCCTTATACTGTAGATAAAGGTAAAGGAAAGATGGACTAGCGGAGGCTGGAGGACAATGCGATGAAGATGTGTGTGGAAAAAGGAACTTGGAATAACGATGCTTGGGAACTAGCCCACTTAGAACATAGCATTTTCTTTATGTCATTACTTTCCTACACTTTAGTTGTTTAATTGTTTTGAATTATGTCAGTTAAGCATAGATTGTTAGTTGTCATGATATTAGATAGCATTCCATGAGTAATGTTATGCCTAGTAGTTCTATTTTATGCTTATAGAGTTGATGTATGTGATTTTGGCACGAACCAGTGCTGAAATCAAACTTCTAATACGAAATCAGAAACCCCGATCGATCAGCCGATCGATTGGGGGTCTTCAATCGATCCGTTGATCGATTGGTGAACTTGTTCCGCGAACAGTAAGCTCCTGGATCGATCAGCCGATCGATCCAGTCGCTTTCTGTCGCGAACAGGAAGTTGCCGGATCGATCAACCGATCGATCGAGGAATCGGGGAATTTGCTCCTGCGAACAGAGAGTTCGGAATCGATCACTGGATCGATTGGCTAGCCTAGATCGATCAGCCGATCGATCCAGAATATTACCCCGAGCATAGTAGCAACCTGAATCGATCCATGGATCGATCCAACAGCTTGCAATCGATTGAGTTGAATCTGAATCGATTGGGAAGCTGGGTTTCGACCAGGAAACCCTGTAATTCATCTCCTTGACCATAGGGGATGTAGGATATGCCACGTATACCTTAGATCACATCCCTTAGCACATGTAGAACAAGGAAATGGTATTAGTTAGCAAAGTTTAAATTAGTTTAGCTTTTTCCGCACCTTAAAAATAGCTAGCACAGCATAATGTGATGGTCCGGGCTTACAGCCTAGCCAGTAGAAGGCGGGTCATCACAGAGTGGTATCAGAGCAGGAAGTTCCATACTTCCTACACACACATCAGCATTGAACCTGCAGCTTCCAAGTAAGAATACCTCTCACTTTGTTATGTTATTGCTTTCATATTTGTAGACAACTAGAGTATGCTTATCTGTGATAGTAACTAACATGATAGTATTAGCTATGTGAACATGATGCTTTAGTTATGTACGTCCTTTGTTCCTTTAGAAATGGCACGAGGACGCCCAGCTAGAAGGGCACCAGTTACTGAGCCCTAGTATGAGGCAGGCAGTTCAGTGCCTCCCCCAGACCTTACAGTAGTAGTGGCTCAGTTACAGAAGCAGCTAGCAGAACAGAAACAGGAGATAGCCACCTTAAAGGCTAATCAACAGAATACTCCCACTGTCACCCCGGAACCAAACATAACAACCCCAGTAATTATAGAGGTTCCACCAGTCCAGCCTACAGCACCAGTAGCCCCAGCAGCAGAGGCAAAGGGAGAAGTCTATCTGATCCAGTGGCAGAGAGTCAAGCCCGAGAACTTCTCAGGCACCAGTGAACCATGGGATGCTCAAGCCTGGTTCAAAACGCTGGAGAGTACGATGGAGCTTCTGGACTGGCCAGAGCATGAAAAAGTGAAGTGCGCCTCCTTCTGCTTGACAGGAGATGCACGTATGTGGTGGGAGAGAATTAGAGCGAAGCGCCCAGTGAACCAGATGACATGGGCTGACTTCGAGAAAGAATTCTTCGAGGAGTTCTTTCACATGCGGGTCACAAACCGCCACTATGACGAGTTCACTGAGTTTCGTCAGGGCAACCTATCAGTGGAGGAAGCCGTGAAGAAATTCAATAGATTGGCTCGTCTATGCCCCGAACTAGTCAGCACAGAAAAAGAACGAGTACGGTTGATGCTCAAGATGCTGAGGCCGAAAATAGCAATGAACGTGGCTGGCGGCGTTTATAGACCGCAAACCACCGAAGAACTAGTCAGCAGTGCTCTGACCACCGAGCACTATCAGAACAATATCAAGCAGCAGAAGCAAGTCCTCTCAGAGTCCAAAGGGCAAGGAGGCTCAGGTACTCAGAAACAACAGGACCACAGCTCTAACTGGAAAGGGAACTCCAGTAACAAGCGCAAACCAGAGAGTTACCCAAAGGGAGGACCAGCTAGCAAACAGCCCAGTTATCCCAAATGTGCTACTTGTGGGAAATTTCACCCAGGAGTTTGTCGCAAGGGCACGCGAGGATGCTTTGAATGTGGACAGGAAGGGCATATGGCTAAGCAATGCCCGAACAAGACAAGTCTTCGTCAACCACAGCCGATACAGTATGGAGGCCAGCCAGCACAGCTACATCAGATGCAGACCGCTTTAGATGGTCCACATATCAGCCAGGGCAGACTAGAAGCCCCTCCAGCTACGACAAATGCGAGGATCTACTCTTTAACCAGAGAGGACGTAGCGAATGCCTCGACAGTTGTTACAGGTCAGATCAGTATTTTACAGCAAAGTACAACTGTCTTATTCGATACTAGGGCAACCCATTCTTATGTATCTAGGGCATTTTCCGAAAAGTTAGCGATACCTGCAGAGGTACTCCGTGGTCAGTTTTTGACAACACTACCTTCAGGAGAAATAATGGCGTCCACGCACTGGCTCAAAGCAGTGCCAGTCATTATAGCAGACAGAGAGCTCTTTTGTGATCTGATAGTGCTAGATATGACTGATTACGATGTCATATTTGGAATGGACTTCCTAATCAGATACGGTGCCTCTATCGAGTGCCGTAAACAGAAAGTCATATTCCAACCTGAAGCAGGAGTACAATTTGAGTATAGCGGAGAACCAAAGAGAAAAGAGAAGAAATTTCTCTCAGCTTTGAAGGCACAGAAATTGTTAGATTCAGGATGTACGGGATTTTTAGCGCATGTAGTCAATGCCAATCAGGACAAGGACCAACAGCTAGCAGAGGTCCGAGTCATATGTGACTACCCAGCAGTCTTCCCTGAGGAGTTACCAGGCCTAGCACCAGACAGGGAGATTGAATTTGAGATAGAACTCATTCTCGGTACGAATCCTATCTCCAAGGCACCTTATCGCATGGCTCCAGCAGAACTGAAGGAACTTCAGGAGCAACTACAGGAGCTGCTTGACAAAGGCTTCATACGCCCTAGTCACTCACCATGGGGAGCGCCTGTATTGTTCGTGAAGAAGAAGGACGGGAGCATGCGCTTATGCATAGATTATCGAGCACTGAACCAAGTCACGATTAAGAACAGGTATCCTCTTCCCAGAATAGATGACTTGTTTGATCAGCTAAAGGGAGCGACAGTGTTCTCTAAAATAGATCTACGGTCAGGATATCACCATGTTAGAGTTAAAGAAGGTGATATACCCAAGACAGCCTTCAGGACCAGATACGGACATTATGAGTTCGTAGTCATGCCCTTTGGCGTGACAAATGCTCCAGCTACTTTCATGGACCTCATGAACAGGGTATTCAGGGAATACTTAGATAAGTTCGTTATTGTGTTCATCGATGACATCCTTATCTATTCAGGAACTCAGGAAGAACACGCAGAGCACCTGAAGATAGTATTGCAGACCCTTCAGCAGAACCAGCTGTACGCCAAGTTCACGAAATGTGAATTTTGGTTAGATCAGGTGTCCTTCCTGGGTCACATCATCTCAAAGGATGGTATCATGGTAGACCCCAGTAAAATAGAAGCTATAAGTAACTGGAAAAGACCCAAGAATGCCAGTGAGATCAGGAGCTTTTTGGGACTAGCAGGTTATTACAGAAAGTTTATAGAGGATTTCTCCAGAATAACCTCCCCACTGACAGCTCTTACTAGAAAGAACAGAAAATTTCAGTGGACAGAGGACTGCGAGAACAGCTTCAGCGAGTTAAAGAGGAGATTGACCAGTGTTCCCATTTTGACTCTACCAGAAAACACAGACAGCTTTGATATTTATAGTGATGCCTCTAAGTTGGGATTAGGAGCAGTACTGATGCAAAATGGCAAGGTGATCGCCTATGCCTCCAGACAACTCAAGGAATATGAGAAGAATTACCCTACTCATGACCTTGAGCTTGCAGCAGTGGTGTTCGCTCTCAAAATTTGGAGACATTACTTGTATGAAGCTCAGTGCAGAGTGTATACAGATCATCAGAGTCTGAAGTACTTCTTTACTTAGAAGGATCTGAATATGCGACAGCGTAAATGGCTTGAGCTGGTCAAAGATTATAACATAGATATCCTCTACCACCCAGGAAAAGCCAATAAGGTGGCAGACGCACTTAGCAGAATGTCCGATGCTACCTTACTATCCCTAGCAGCCATGTCACCGCCCCTACAGAAAGAAATCGCAGATTTCAGCCTCGAACTTATAGTGGGACGGCTCTCTACTATGACATTAGAATCCACCTTGCTTGGTGATATCCAGACAGCTCAGGAACAGGATCCTGAAATTCAGAAAATCAAGCAAGGGTTGACAGAATCAGAAAGTAGAGAATTCAGAGTGTCCGATAGTGGGGTATTATACTTCGGTGACAGACTCTGTGTTCCAGATCAGGAGGAACTAAAGAGGAAGATTTTAGACGAGGCTCACAGGACTCCTTATGCGATGCATCCAGGTTCCACCAAGATGTACCAAGACCTAAAGAAACGTTTTTGGTGGCCATGGATGAAAAGAGACATCGCTAGATATGTTAGCACCTGTTTGACCTGTCAGAGAGTCAAGGCAGAACACCAGAGACCAGGAGGAGTTCTACAGCCTATCCAGATTCCAGAATGGAAGTGGGAAGACATTTCTATGGATTTCATAGTGGGACTACCCAGAACCATGAATGGTTTTGATACCATCTGGGTAATAGTTGACAGGTTAACTAAATCAGCCCACTTCTTAGCTATCAGGATATCCTACTCCATGGAACAGCTAGCTCAGTTGTATCTCAAGGAGATCGTTAGACTACATGGAGTCCCACGGACCATCATTTCAGACAGAGACAGTAGGTTCACATCACACTTCTGGGAGTGTGTGCAGTCAGCATTGGGCACTAAGTTGAAATTTAGCACAGCTTTCCATCCTCAGACAGATGGTCAGACGGAGCGAGTGAATCAGGTACTCGAAGATATGCTCCGAGCATGTGCCCTAGACTTCAAGGGAAGTTGGTGCAAATATCTGAGTTTAGAAAAATTCGCATACAACAATAGCTATCAGGCCACTATTGGTATGGCACCTTACGAGGCTCTCTATGGGCGGAGGTGTAGATCTCCAATCTGCTGGTATGAAAGTGGTGAACATAAAGAACTAGAACTTCAGACAGATCTAGTAGCAGATACCATAGCAGCTATACAGTAGATCCGCCAGAGGATAGAGACAGCGCAGAGCCGCCAGAAAAGCTATGCTGATACACGGCGCAGGCCCTTAGAGTTTTCAGTTGGGGATACAGTATTCCTTAGAGTGGCTCCCATGAAGGGAGTAATGCGTTTTGGGAAGAAGGGCAAACTAAGTCCCAGATATGTGGGACCATACCTTATCACTAGAAGAGTTGGCAAGGTAGCATATGAGCTAGAGCTACCACAGGAAATGTCAGTCATCCATAATGTATTTCATGTCTCTATGCTGAAGAAGCATATCCCAGATGCCACCCAGGTGATTGAACCCCAATCGGTACCAGTCCGCGAAGACCTCAACTATGACAGTCGGCCTATTCAGATAATAGACCGAGCAGTTAAGAAATTGCGGAATAAGGAGGTACCATTAGTAAAAGTTATTTGGCAAAATCACACCACAGAAGAGGCAACGTGGGAGACAGAAGCTAGTATGAGACAGAAGTACCCAGAGTTATTCTAAGTTCGAGGACAAACTTTTTATAAGGTATGGGGGATTGTAACGCCCAAAAATTCTAAAAATTATTTTAGAAATATTCTATGAATTTCTGGAATTTTAGAATATTTTTATGGAATTTTTAGAGTAGCGGAAGTAGCAAAAACAAATAGAAGAGAAAATAGCCTACGCGGGAATTGAACCCAAGACCTATGAGGCCCTATGTCTTATAGATAGCTTTAGTAACCAAGTGAACCTAGCAGGGCCGTGCTGAAAAGAAAGGGAATCAGTTATATTTAAGTTAGAGTTGGGCGAATTAATTCCTTAATATAAATAGGGAATCAAGTGAAGAGTTATTTTATTTTAACGTAACTCTCTCCTCTTCCTCACCCTAATCCCGCCGAACCTCCCTTCTCCTTCATCTCTCGGCGCCAACCACAAGTAAGTCTAGGGTTTCATCCCAAGGGCTATAGGAGCACCTTCCGGAAACGACTTCGGCTCGAGAACGCTCCTCTCCGAGAGAAGAGCACGTAGACGCGAGGAGATCGACGAAGGGATCTTCTCCATCGGAAATCTAGCGATCAGATCGTAAGGAAATCTAGCACAGGATGTAAGAAACCCCTCACCTGCAGTATAAGTAGTTCTTGTGTGATTGCATGCTTTAGTTTAGTAGTATATGGATTTGTGGCACATAGGGTGTGCAACAGCGCACGCCAAATGCTCGATAGTATGTTCAGTATAATTGAAATGCGACTTAGGCATTTTAATAGTTTAGCTAAATGCGATAGAAGCATTTATTTAGTATATGCAGTTTTACTACAGCTTATATGGGACTACGGTCCAATGGGTGGGCTCCCACAGTCGCCTCTAGGTTCAGATAACCTAGCTCTAGGTTCAGATAACCTAGAAATAGCAAAATAAGAAAATTTAGCTATAACCAGTATTTTATTTTAGCAGTGGCATTGTACTGGACTAGATGTCCATTGGGTTGGGCTCCCACAGTCGTCCCTAGGTTTAGATAACCTAGTAAACCCTACTAAATTCGGGACTTGCAAACCCGGGTATAGTTAGGGATGCGCACATAGCACGTACAGTTGCCGGGCCCATCAGCAGCATGATTATGTATTTTCATCTATCTATGATAAATAGTTTTCAAAAGCTTCACAAAATATATTATGTGGATATAGTACAGCTTAGCATCAGTTCACATTAGCTTAGTTCAGTTTGATTTCAGTTTAGTTCTTATGGATGCACATGTTGGTTTTATGCTTAGGTATGATTGCCATGTCTTATATGTGATTATGCCATGATTTTAGAACCTATGATTAGTAATGTTCAGCATATATTTCAAATAGCATGTTTTAAAAGCATTAATTGCATCGTATGCATGTTTTTGTGAGGTAGATGGTTTCTTACTAAGCGAAAGCTTACAGATACTTCTTTTCCTTATACTGCAGATAAAGGTAAAGGAAAGATGGACTAGCAGAGGCTGGAGGACAATGCGATGAAGATGTGTGTGGAAAAAGGAACTTGGAATAACGATGCTTGGGAACTAGCCCACTTAGAACATAGCATTTTCTTTATGTCATTACTTTCCTACACTTTAGTTGTTTAAGTATTTTGAATTATGTCAGTTAAGCATAGATTGTTAGTTGTCATGATATTAGATAGCATTCCATGAGTAATGTTATGCCTAGTAGTTCTATTTTATGCTTATAGAGTTGATGTATGTGATTTTGGCACGAACCAGTGCTGAAATCAGACTTCTGATACGAAATCAGAAACCCCGATCGATCAGCCGATCGATTGGGGGTCTTCAATCGATCCGTTGATCGATTGGTGAACTTGTTCCGCGAACAGTAAGCTCCTGGATCGATCAGCCGATCGATCCAGTCACTTTCTGTCGCGAACAGGAAGCTGCCGGATCGATCAACCGATCGATCGAGGAATCGGGGAATTTGCTCCCGCGAACAGAGAGCTTCGGAATCGATCACTGGATCGATTGGCCAGCCTGGATCGATCAGCCGATCGATCCAGAATATTACCCGAGCACAGTAGCAACCTGAATCGATCCATGGATCGATCCAACAGCTTGCAATCGATTGAGTTGAATCTGAATCGATTGGGAAGCTGGGTTTCGACCAGGAAACCCTGTAATTCATCTCCTTGACCATAGGGGATGTAGGATATGCCACGTATACCTTAGATCGCATCCCTTAGCACATGTAGAACAAGGAAATGGTATTAGTTAGCAAAGATTTAAATTAGTTTAGCTTTTTCCGCACCTTAAAAATAGCTAGCACAGCATAATGTGACGGTCCGGCCTTACAGCCTAGCCAGTAGAAGGCGGGTCGTCACAGCGAAGCTTCTCTGACAACCAACGATTTAGTCTTTACTTTCTTGTTGTCGGTAATTTCATTTTGCAAGTTCTTGTACTCATTTTGTAAACATCTTTTCAAATTATTAGTGATTGCCCAACGAAAGCACTCAACGAGTGCGGGCCTTGGAGTATGAGTCGACGAAGACTCCGAACCAAGTAAAATTAATTTGTGTTAGCATTGTGTCTTTCGTATTTCTGCTGCGTACTCGACTCGATTTAATTACGATTTTTTTTCGAACGCTATTCACCCCCCTCTAGCATTTTCACGATCCAACAAAACATATCAGACAAATATTTCCCTCCACGGTTAGTGCGTAAGGTCTTAACTTTACATTTTGTTTGATTCTTAACTTCATTCATATAACGAATGAAGCAATCTAATACTTCAAATTATGAGAAATCAAATACATATGACCGAAACAAGAGAAATCATTAATAAATGTAATGAAATAGGAAGCTCCATATCTAGTCTTCACATTCATTGGACCACAAATATCCGAATGAATTAATTACAATGATGATTCAACTCTTATAACCTTACCAAATGATTTCCTAGTTGCTTTTCCAATAAGACAATGCTCACATATAGACAAGTGAATCTTAGCCCGAGTGCCCAATAGACCCTCTCTAGCCAACTGATTCGTACGTTCTTGTCCTATGTGTCCTAATCTAGCATGTCAAACCTCATTAGTTATATCTGCATTACTAGTTAGAGCAATATTTGAAAAGCAACCCTTAATAGCACAATTGACATCTGGTTCTATCAAGAACCATAAAACCATTTGATAAAAAAAAATATATCCGATTGACACTGAGTCAATCTTAAGTTTAACACTCCAGCTATAAAAATTAATACAATACCCAAAATCAAGAGGACCTGTAATGGAAACAAGATTCCATCGAATTTCAGGAGCATACAGGACATCATGTAGAAACAAAACACTACCACCATGGAGGTTGAGTTTGCAAGTGTTGACTCCTTTGACTTCAACTCTTGCATTGTTTCCTACATAGATCCATTTGTTGCCAGCTGGTACCCGTCAGTACTCTACAAATGTAACTCACTCTTGAGCTACATGGTTGGTTGCTCCCGAATCTATAATCCACAAAGGATAAGAATCAGCTAACAACACTGAACTAGCAACAAAATGCTCAAGAAAAGAAGACACACTTGCACTGTTTCAATCTGGTCTTCTTTCCTTTCTTCTTGATTGGGTCTTCTCCCATAGCAGCAACTTATTTCTTCTTTCCCTTCCCCTTCTTAAACCATTTCTTTTTCTTGGATTCAGATGATCCAACAAAACCAATAGCCACATAGGCTAGTCCAGAAATCCTTACAGATTCAACTCTCTCCGTCTCTAATTCTACATGGCGTGAGATGTTAATGAAAGTCTTAATACTCTCACTGTGAGTTAGGGTCTGTTTCGTGGTCTCTCAAGAATCTGAAAGGGAACGAATAACTTCTTGAACCTATTGTTCATCGGTCAACTCATGACTAGCAGTTTTAAGCTCCTGAATTATGTTCGACATCTCCCTGAGGTGTTGAACCATTGAAAGATTCGGACGCTTAATGTAGCTGTCAAACTTAATTGTTAGCTATCGAAGCTTGCTTAGACTTCCTCCACTATATTTCTCCTTAGGGGCTACCCAGATTGCATGAGCCGTAAAATACGACTCATATTCAAAAACTAGGTCATCCACCATTGAACTAATCATAGTGGAGTCCTTCTTCTTCCATGCCTTATAAGCATCAAGATCTCGTCTGTTCTGTGTAATGGGATCTACAGGTTCTTCCATAACCTATTTTATAGCCTCAAGAACTTCTTTTTCCTTAAAAACATATTATATCTTGAGTTGTCAGATTTTATAGTTATCCTCATATAATTGCTCTCTATTATTGAGTTTAGCTATGATGTTTTTATTTGTCATGATCTAACATAAATAAACATATTATTTAGTATTCAGTGTAATTCATATGCATGCAATTTATAATTGACTTAGTATTAATTTGAGTTGGTTTACAAAATCAAGTGATAACTACGTTTCTACTCATCATTTGTATGGTCCAATCAAATCAACATTGATCAATACTATTACATACATCCCAACAAATGAACTAATCATCATTCTATCATGATTTCTATAATTAAATGAACTAATCATTTAATAAAATGAACTAATCATTTTTCATGTATCATGTAGAGTAATCAACATATGAATGAACATATCATTCATATAAATATACCACATATTGTGAACATATAACAAATGGACATAAACTAAATGGACTAATACTGTTCATACATAATGACAGTAATAATAATAGAACTTTTACAAACTAAATAGGTAGACATCACTTTCACTAGGACAGACACTAATGTAGTAACCAACATAATCCTATTCAACCTGGACTCATTTGAGGCAGTCTCAGATAGACCAACTTCAAGATTTTCAATTCGATCTATTATCGAAACTTCTTCAAAATCTTCTTTACATTCTTCAGGATCCTCCTTTGGATCCTTCTCAAATTCTTTAGGATCTTCCTTTAGAAACTTATGGTGAAGTAGCTCCACACACAACTATACATATAAGGTTCTTCCTTCGGAGAGCCTCTATATCTAGTGTGCTACCACGTTAGTATTCTCCGGCAATGAACGAATCAATGCCCAGATCCTGTAATTATCCAGGATTCGAAACTCTTCTTATTCGAGTTTTCAGGACTGGTAATCATTCGCGTCATCTTTAAATTGAAATTAAATAAGTTAGTACAAAACCAACTAACCAGTAAAAAATCAGCTTAATTTAATTTATATAGGCATAGCACCAACATTATTAATCAAGAAAAATAAATCTTCTTGATTTTCAGGAGTCTAAATCGACTGATCTATTTGATCGGTTGATTCGGAATCTAGATCTGAATTATGTCCAATGTCCTCATTAGAACTAATCTAACTAGACTGGGATTTCTTACCTATGTTCTGTTAATCTAAGCCTATTTAAGTAAATCTCAGACTTATTGATCAAACTTAGGTTCATTTGATCAAACCAATGTCTATTAGATTAAGTTTGACCCATTAGAACAAATCTAATTAGTTTAGTTAAACCAACTAATGGTTTAAACTAGATTGGGGTCTAATTAGACCAAAAGATTAGTCTAGTTAAACTAACCTAGTCGGTCTGGTTCAGTGAACCAAATCCAATTTAAATTTGACCAAAAAGTTTAAACTCATCCTAATTAAATCAATAATAAACTGACCTGGTTAAATTAACCAATGGTTTGCACTAGATCTCGGTATTATTGAATCAAAATGGTCTGGTTAAACCAACCAATGGTTTGCACCAGATTGAGATCCTCATAGACCAACCCAATCTGATATGGTCTATTTCCAATTAACTAGACCGATTTAGATTATACCATTAAATAGTCATGCAAATTCAAATACAAGAATTATTAATTGAAAAATTAAAAACACAAAGTTTTAATTTTCAATCATTTTTTGTTAAAAAAAATAACCTTCATTATCATTTTTTTTTACATGACATAGCTTTCATGTTTTTTTTTTAATTTAAAAAAAAAAATCTTTTGACGGATGAACCATAACCAATACTGTTCATCTTACTCAGTTTAATTGATTCCTTGATATTTGAATCGATTAAAATTTCAAAATGACTAATTTTAATTGATTACAAATATGTTTTAATCGATTACTCAGATCGATTAAAAATCTGTTTGAATCGATTACACCTGTACTTGAATCGATTACACAGATTTACTGTACTTCGTCAGTTTAATTGATTACACAGATTTTGAATCGATTAAGATCTATTTAAATCGATTAGTTTAATCGATTAAACTTCTTCTTCTCTTCTTTGTCGTGACCACGACACTCTCATCTTCTGCCGCGACGAACGCGATCGTTGGTCTGCCAACGTGGTCACTAGCACTCTCTGGCAACGGAAGTCGATAGCCAACAACTTCTCAGGGCTCGACAATTGCGGCAAATAGCGACCCAGCCGCGATCTTGCCTGGCGACGGTGGCAGAGACATTTTTTCAACGAAGTGACAAGTTTCATATAGTTTTAGAACTAAGACACTGCTCTGATACCATTGTTGATAGTTCTAAAACATGAAAAATAGTAAACACTTATAGTGATCTCCCACAGATCTGCAATCGGCGCTGGCAAGACTTGCTGACGGGAGAATGATTACATAATCAGAAACCTCTTCATGGTTCACAAACCAAATCCCTCTTGCAAGATTGGACAAGCCAATCTTGAATGTTCTTCTTTGCTCACTGTTGACTCTGCTGTGCACACACTGATCACCTTCTTCCTCCTTCCGATTGCTCTTGGACGCTTCATTATATAAGAAGAAAGCATTGGTTTGTAATTGATACTTTGATAACATATAATAGAGGAAGATGAAGGTGAACGAGCACCCCTTCATCTTCCTAACATTGCAACTAATGCAACGCCCAATAGATACATTTGGACTTCATCTTTATCAACTCTCTATTAGACTTTCAACTACTAAGTCTTTGATTGACCGTGCCCACTTAGATTTCATAATGTTAATTTTCTATTGGACTTCTTATAACTTCCCATTGGACTTCCTTATAAGTGTGACTAGTTTAATGTTTTGCTTCTGCTGTTAATTGTGTTTGTGTTTGACCTTACTAATTCTTTAGCAAGAATATTAGAATCGTATTTGTAGCTGTTAATCACTATTCCATCCCTTCTATCCTGATGCACTAATCCTAACGTTAGGTCCATCTAACAATTTTGACCGAAACTGTTAAATGACCTTTTAAAGACTAAAACAATAGAAATAAAAGCCACTATAAAAAAACTATCATTTAGGGACGAAAATTTGGGACGAATAATATTCGTTACAAATTTGCGACTGATTTTACAATGAAAACCTAATTCATCACAAATTAGCAACGAAAATAGAAACAAAAACAATTCGTTGCAAATTAGCAACAAATATATTTTCGTCGTAAAATTCATTGCCAATCTCCGTCAAAAAATAAATTTCATTGGAAAATTTATAAAATTTGCGACGAAAAAATTTGTTCATCGCAGAAACTAAGATAAATAGATAAATTTTTGCGACAAATCTCTAGTTTCATCGCAAATTGGCAACGAATATATATTCGTCGCCATTATATATCGTCGCAAATTAGGGACGAATTTCCGAGTTCGTCGCAAATTTTTTGTTTTTTAAGTGATACTTTAAAAATTTGGAAGATGACCCTAGAGAGCTCGGATTGACACGAAACAAGTTTCTATGAGTGCTATCGTTCTCCTCATCTTACTAGTGGGCTCAAACAAAATTTTTAACCAATATTCAGACGTTTATAAATTTTCTAAAGGTTCTAGTGAAAAAAAATGATTAGGTGATCAGTTTAATCCCATGAAAATTTTTCATCGGTCGTTAGGATAGATCAGAAAGTGCTTATGGTGGATAACCCAAAAGTCCAATATCTCTTGGTTACAAGTCTCATTTAGAGAAAAAATTTCTATAAATACACCGTAGCTGAGAATTGAACCGTTGATATATAAATGACAACTAAACATCCTTCCACTATACCATAGCTCCGAAGGCCTAAAGGTTCTAGTGAATACAATAGAGAGATCAATTTTGAGATTTGACAAACTTATATCTTTCTAATAATTTTGGATAAACTTCCTCTATGATTTAAACAACAAAACTAAGATTATAGAAACTTCAAGGAAACATAATAGACGAATCATCAAACTCTTTATGAGCTTGAGAGAATCTTGTCGGTCAATATCTAAATAAACAAGGATTGGAAATGAAGTGTAAACGGTTTCTAAGAATAGGTGTAATTGATGAAGGCATATGTAGATTTGGCAGACGAGTTAAACTAATAAGAAAACAATAAGAAAAAAAAATAATTTTAAAGTAATTCTTTATGAAAAGAAACAAGGTCCTACACAGAAATGAGATCTTCATATCTAATGCTACAATTGTATAGATAAAAAAAAATTAGCGTAGTTGAAGTAGCAGCAAGGTTCAATATACATATTCAAATATTTACCAACAAACCTCTCATTTTTCTTTCAAATGTTTTTAAATGCTTTTTCAGATGGTTACTAACAAACACCCCTTTTTTTTATCAAATGTTTTCAACTAAGAGAGGAAGGTAAACTAGGTCAGTTGGCAAGAACACTACAAATAATTACCAAAGTCTTGAGCTATCTTTAAAACAAAAGAAAATACTATTGGAAGTCATCTTGCCTTATTATGGTCCGATGTGATCATGAGTTTTGATGATTTGGATAAAAAATTTAAGTTAGATTTATCATTATATTTGATATGTGTATTTGAGTTATGCAGATTTACAGTATATATATATGACTTAGCTTGATGGCTTCAGGTCCGGTGAAGGATGGAGCATCCGAGGGACCGTGGATAAGGCAACAAGCACAAGAGCCGAGGGAAGCACACTTCGAGGCATACGCGAAGGATGATATTGGGGTAAGTCATGGGCTTGAATGCATCCGAGTGATGAAAGCTAAAGGATGAAGACTTGAAGGCAATAGATCAAGGTTACGAAAAAAAGTCAAGTGAGTCGTGAGTAGAGGTGTAATCGAGCCAAGCCAGATGAACTCTTGAATGTTTGAGTTTAACTCGTTTATAATTGAGTCGAGCTCAAGCTTTATTTAACGAATATATTTATAACCCAGGAGATTATTTGAACTTTTATCGAGCCTAAACGAGCTTAATAAATATAAATTATAAATTTAAATATTCATTAAAAATTAAATTATATATTTAGAGAAATTATAATATTCTTATTAAAATTTATAATTTTATTCTAATAAATTTAATATATTTATCTATATTTTTCATAATTAGAGTGTAAAATCTATAAATTCAATATCAAAACTATTTTTTTCATTTAAAAGTTGATTCATAAGCTTACTAACAAATGTTCACGAGCTAACGAGCCGAGTATTGTGAAGCTTAAGCTTGATTTGTTTATCTTAACAAGCCTAATTAAACGAGCTCAAACGAGCTTTTATCGAATCGAGTTTCGAATAGCTAATGAGCAACTTGATTCATTTACACGCATAGTTGTGAGAGTTCGAGTGCTGAAAGATTATATTCGAGGTAAAACCCTAGGTTTAGGGTTTGTCAGTCGACTGGTGCAGTCGACGACTGCGCAGTCGACTGGGAGCGAACAGAATACTTTTATTCGCTCAGTCAATGTGGAGCATTGGACTGGTATCGAGTCGTTGGGGTGTAATGGTCATATTTTCACAGAGGGCAGTTGACTGGTATACTTAGTAGTCGATTGGTAGGTGGAGTTTTTCAATTCATGACCTATATAACCAAGGCTTTGAAGCTTGATTTAAGGTTGACGAAATAGAGGTGGTTAACCCCTATTAGTAATCTTTCAAGTGCCTAGCATCTCAAGTGTTCTTGTGAGAGTTGTGGTGAGGTTTCTCCACGTACAAGGAGCTACGTGAGTTAGCCGGAGGTTTTTCGAGGAGTCATCCATTGATGGATCGAGGGCGTCTGTCTTACGGACAACCGTGAAATGGAAGCTTATTTCTGAACCATATAAATCGACGTGTTAGCAATTTGATGTTATTCCTTATTGTTTAACTTTATTTATTTATATTTCCGCTGTACAACTAACATGTGTAGAAAGAAAGAACCATGAATTAGGGGTACCGACTATTCAACGCCCTTCTAGTTGACTATCGATCCTCAACAAATACACCATTAGAGAATTTTGTGATCAATTTTTCTTCTCAAACCCCCATAGCAAATGACTTAAAATCCCAATTAGTAGTGTTTTATGGAAACAAAAGTGCCATTTCTCAAATAAACATTATGTAGCTCAATATTAATATCAAGTCACAGCTCTTAGAACACAAGTCATACCGTAGAAGGGTATCCTCATGTCTTTCATGCCAGAAGCACAACTAATATCTCACATCAAGATGGAATTATATTTATAAGAGCAATAATAACCATTACTATAGATAGAAGAAACTCAAGCTTCCTAGCCGACCTCTTCTTCTTCCTCTTCCTCTTCCTCATCTTCATAATCTTCCGCATCAGCTGTTGCATCCTGGTATTGTTGGTACTCAGCCACCAAATCATTCATGTTGCTCTCTGCCTCAGTGAACTCCATCTCATCCATTCCCTCGCCTGTATACCAGTGTAAGAAAGCCTTCCTCCTGAACATGGCAGTGAACTGCTCACTGACCCTGCGGAACATCTCCTGGATCGATGTTGAGTTGCCGATGAATGTTGAAGCCATCTTCAGCCCCTTGGGTGGAATGTCACACACGCTTGATTTTACATTATTTGGAATCCACTCGACAAAGTAGGAAGAGTTCTTATTCTGTACGTTGATAATCTGTTCGTCAACCTCCTTTGTGCTCATCTTACCACGGAACATGGCTGAGGCAGTTAGATACCGTCCATGTCGAGGATCAGCAGCACACATCATGTTCTTGGCATCCCACATCTGTTGAGTCAACTCGGGAACAGTCAGAGCACTGTATTGCTGGGATCCCCTCGATGTCAAGGGTGCAAACCCTACCATGAAGAAGTGGAGGCGAGGGAAAGGAATCAAATTCACAGCGAGCTTTCGAAGATCAGAGTTAAGCTGACCAGGGAAACGGAGGCAGCATGTGACACCACTCATTGTAGCAGAGATCAGATGGTTCAGATCACCAACTGGAGCAGAAAAGAAACAATGAACAAACAGAACAAGATAACAACTATTTACTAATTGGGAGATTGACATCTGCAATTATGACTGTTTGGAACATTGAGAAAACTACATATCCACCATAATTCTAATTACCATTTATTAACTTTAGACACATAATGACTGTGAAATGGAGCTACATTTACGCCATGTCCAAAGAAAAGAAGAACAAATGAGGTAACCAATTAAAAAAAATGGCTCAAGGGATTAGCACTAATTTAGGACGCTGTCAGCAACAGGAGACGATTTACCAAGAGAAAAGTACTATTGTAGCAAGGAGGGATCAAAGGACATGCAACTAATAGTATGACTAACACTAGTAGCTCTTGAAGTTGAAATGGAATCAGAGTATGTTACAACGATTGAAGACTGTAGTAAAGCTATGAGATTTGAATGAGACAATTAAAGAATTTTAAAAAATATTGTTTTCACTTACATGTAGGAGTTGCAAGCTTCAGTGTGCGGAAGCAAATGTCATAGAGTGCTTCATTGTCCAGAACCATACATTCATCAGCATTCTCCACAAGCTGATGTACCGAAAGAGTAGCATTATATGGCTCCACAACTGTATCAGAAACTTTCGGCGATGGAAAAACAGAGAAAGTAAGCATCATACGATCAGGGTACTCCTCTCTGATTTTGGATATAAGGAGGGTGCCCATGCCAGAACCAGTTCCACCTCCCAAGGAATGGCAGACCTGAAATCCTGCAGATTAAAAACCAAGATTTACTAACAGATAGATCAACCTCGAGGGAGTAAACAGGGTAGAATTTCACAGATTTGTGCCCAATTGAAGAGTTAAGACTACAGATCTGGTTTGGGCTCTTCCTTAGCACACATGGTTGATCTTTCAAATGTGAGAGCAAAAATATAATGCAACTATAACACGCAGATATACTACACTAGGCTACATAGAATCACACAGAACAGAGGAAAGAAAAAGACATGCCTGGCAGTGATGTTTGTTTTACTGCCGATTAAAGAAATGAATTACAAGAGCCGTTTGCAAAATCTCATGTTTGTTTACAGATATTGCACCTTTAAGAGAAACCTAACGTAGAAGAGACATAAATCCGCCAAAGAGAAGCCAACATTACAAGATCAAAAAATGCAATACTGCCCAGATCTATTGATTTATTCACGAAAAAAAAATCATTTTTCTTAGAGACTAAGAATACCTACAAGCAAAATCCAGCAATTATACCCAAAAACCATACCTTGTAAGCAATCACAGTTCTCGGCCTCCTTCCTCACCACATCAAGCACCGAATCAATAAGCTCTGCTCCCTCGGTGTAGTGCCCCTTCGCCCAGTTGTTCCCAGCACCGGACTGCCCGAAGACGAAGTTATCCGGCCTAAAGATCTGGCCAAATGAGCCAGATCTGATGGAATCCATAGTGCCGGGTTCCAGATCCATGAGAACAGCTCGTGGAACGTAGCGGCCTCCACTGGACTCATTGTAATACACATTGATCCGCTCAAGCTGGAGGTCGGAGTCGCCGCCGTACCTGCCGGTGCCGTCAATGCCGTGCTCGTCACAGATCACTTCCCAGAACTTAGCGCCGATCTGGTTCCCGCATTGCCCGCCCTGTACGTGCAAGATCTCTCTCATCTTCGTTTCTTTGGAGACCTACGCTCGAACGAGGCGTTTCGGTTTCCTAGATAACGACGGAGGACAAATGCGCAAGAAGCGGAGGAGACACGAGCCACGAGCCACGAGCCACGAGCCGCGAGCCAAATTATGAATCACGGAGACAGCTCGGGTAAAATAATAATAATAATAATAATAATTATTATTATTATTTAATAATTTAGGTGTTCAATTGTCCGATTAATTTTAAATATAGTCTTCCTTTAATTTGCCAATAAGTAAATTTAAATATTCATTATTTAGTTCAACTTAAAAGATGAGCATGCAAAATCCAAATTTGTTGAGTAGATAGAAAATACATGGGCCAAACTACGTTCCTTATGTTTATTCATATTGATTTATTTATCATATATATATACATTATTATTATTATTATGAGGGATAATAAAATTTTTATATATATAGGATTTAATACGCCGCGAATCTTACGTAGCACAGATCTAGTGGCAGATTTAGGACTTCTAAATGAATTTCTATAAAAAGTAATTTCTATAGAAGTATCTTGATATATAATGTGTTTTTATGTGGGTTGTATTCTAATCAAAATAACAAAACACCAATATAGTTCAAAATATCTAATTTTATTTTATTAAAAAACAAATGTTTCCTTTACTTGTCATAACAACACATTAATAACAATTTAAAAGAAGACGGGATTCTCTTATCTATTTTTTTTTTTAGATCACGATCAGAGATGGTCAACATAATTACAATCAGATTGTGATCATGATTTGACTATCATTAGTTAGGATATTTTCTTATGTTTATCTTCCCATCTAGGTTATAGTTTGGATCGAGATGGACGATCGAAGACGGCTCCCTGCTCGATACACGATAGCCCGGCCACCCACCCATCCCCGGAGGCCTCTAGGCGATCTCCGACCGCTTATTCCAACCCAAACTATAATTTAGATAGAAAAATAAACTTAGAAAAGAATTGTAATTAATTGTGATCAAATCATAACTATAATCCGATCAAAATTACATTATAAACTATCCATTTATAAAAAGTTGATTAGAAGATCTGCGCTCATTTAAAAGAATATATAATGTGACAAATTCTCAAAGGCCGCACTTCAACTTTAATTTTACCCAAAAGACAGGCTCAAATTTCATTCTACAAAAGACACATTTGATTTCAATTTTAACCCTGATAACTTTTCACATTTGTTATCTCTCCTCTCTCATTTACCGGTAACATTTAATTAATCTTCTCATTCATCTCCTAATTTTCCTCTCTTATCTTTCTTCTAAAATTAATTTAAACACTCTAAATTTATTTATTTTTAATTTTAATTTTAAAACTTTAATAAATATTTAAAAAAATATAAAATAAAATTAATAAACCATCAAATAATATTTTTTTTCCTATTTTTTAATATTTTCTATATTTAATATCTAATTATAAAAAGAATAATAAATAAAATTCATAAAGCTTGTTTTATTACTTTAATGCTGGTGATACTGACTAACACCGAATTGTCATGAAAGTTTCAAATTATTATATTTATTTATTTATTTATTTATTTATTTATTTTTATTATAGTATTGTAAGGTTAGAATTTATATTTTTCCTAATTATAACCAATCATATAATCATAATCGATCCTCATTATTCATATTTGTTATGTTATATATAAACAATATACAATATAAAATAAATAAATTAATATATATATATATATATATATATATATATTCTTAATTCCTTAATTCATTCTTAATTCCTTAATTTTTATAATTTTATATTAAAATATTCAATTTTTTATTATTTTATTTATTATTTGATAATATGTATAATATACCATACAAATTACAAATAATATAATTTATTATAATTATAAATAAATTCTTAATTTAAGTTAAGAATTTAGATATATCTTACTAATAGATATATATCTTTTTTTTATAAGTTCATGATCTTTCCCATTTATTTTCAATGTGAGACTTTATTTGTAAACTTGCAATTCCAACAATCCCCCCTCAAATGAATGACCACAAGCTCCTCTCAAGTGGAAAGTCTATTTGTTTGACGTCCGATTCTCTATCCACCAGGTCTTCCTACCCCTCGGTCCAACAAACCTACTAGGTCTTCTTGCCTCACATAACTGCCTCACATAACTTGATTAGACCATAGCTCTTGTGCACAGTTGACTAGGGATGACAACGGGGCGGGGCGGGGGCGGGTTTGCCATTCCCATCCCCGCCCCGTTCTCATTTTTTCGGGTTTGGGGATTCCCCGATCCCGAACCCACGGGTTCGGGAATTCCCCATCCCCGCCCCATTTCTAAATTTAATTTATATTATTATTATTATTATTATTTAATAATAATTATTAATGATAATATTAATATCAATATCAATATCAATAATATTATTATTAATAATATTTTCAAAAATTCTAATATTAATATTAACACTATTATTAATATTTTTTAAAAATATCATATTATTATTTATTAATATTAATAATAATAATATTCGGGGCGGGTTCGGGGATGGGGATAGTATTCCCATACCCGCCCCATCCCCGAAAAATCGGGGATCCCCATCCCCATTTCGGGTTTTCCCCGCTGGGCCCCAAACCCGCGGGGAAAATTGTCATCCCTACAGTTGACAATTAGACATTCTAGTAGTCCAAGCTCTAATATCAATTGTTAGGATCGAAAGAATTTATAGATCCCTACAATGGTATGATATTGTTCACTTTGAGTCTAATCCCTTATGGTTTTATTTTTAAACTTTACACAAAAGATCTTATACCAATGGAGACATCGTTCCCTTATAAGCTCATGATTTTTTCCATGTATTTTCAATGTGGGACTTTATTTGCAACCTTGCAACCTCAACAGGAATGAGTCCAACCAAAATCCATTGATGGACCTAGGGGATTCGGATTTCTAAAAACTTATAATGAGATAAAAGAGGTGAGCGTGTAGAAGGAAGATGTGGTGAGAAATCATAGTCCTGAGTCTCCTACACAAAGTTATAAACTTGTGCCAATTGGCACAAAATTTGAAACTTTTTAAACCTTTTGAGCAATATTGGAAATCTTTTATGATGATAATGAAGGACACCCTTGGAAGAAACCTATAAGAGTTGGAATGAGTTCGATCAAAGTTCTCTAGGTCCATCAATGGGATCAAAATCCATTGATGGACCTAGATGACTTGGATTTTAAAATTTTTGTAATGAGATGGAAGTGTAGAGTATATAGAAGGTAGATATGGTGAGAAATCTTAGTTATAAGTCTCTTATATGAAGTTATAGGCCTGTACCAATTGTCACAAAGTCTGAAATTTTCTAAATTTTCTGAGAAATATTGAGAATCTTTTACGATAATAACGGAGAACACCCATGAACTCGATCCAGGGAACTGTAGAAACTACAGGAGTTGGAATGAGTCCAATCATAATTCTCTAAGTCCATTAATATAAATCCATTGATGAACCCAGATAACTTAAATTTTTAAAATTTTATAATAAGATGGAAGTGTGGAGTGTGTAGAAGGTATATATGGTATCCAATCTTGGTCTTAATACACGTAGACAAAGTGATGATCGCGTGCCAATTAGCATAGTCTATGGTGCTGGTCTTCAAAAACCAACACCATAGTCTGTACGAGCTATCACGCGATCATAACTTTGTCTATGTGGATTAGGACTATGATTGGACACCATATATATCTTCTACACACTCTATACTTCCATCTCATTGTAAAATATCAGAAATCTAAGTCATCTAAGTTCATCAATAGATTTTGATCAAAATCCATTGATGGGTACTTAGAGAGCTCTAATCGGACTCATTCCAACTACTGTAGGTTTTTGCAGTTCCCTAGAGTCTAAGGGTGCCATCTGTTATCATCGTAAAAGATTCTCAGCATTGCTCAAAAGGTTTAGAAAGTTTTAGACTTTGTACCAATTGACGCGGGCCTATAACTTCATGTAGGAGACTTAGAATCAAGATTTCTCACCATATATACCTTTTACATACTCCCCACTTCCATCTCATTATACAAATCCAAAAATCTAAGTCATCAAGGTCTATCAATAAGCTTTGGTCAAAAATTCATTGATGAATCTAGAGAGCTCTGATCAGACTCATTCCAAGTCTAATAGGTTTCTGTAGTGCCCCAGAGTCCAAGGGTGTCTTCCATTATCATTGTAAAATATTCCCATCATTGCTCAAAGGTTTAGAAAGTTTCAAACTTTGTGTTAATTGACACGGGTCTATAATTTTATGTAGGAGACTCAAGACCATGATTTCTCACCATTTCTCCCTTCTACACATTCACATCTTCCATCTCATTTCAAGTTTTTAGAAATCTGAGTCCCCTAGATTCATCAATAAGTTTTGATCAAGATCCATTGATGACCCTAGAGAGCTTTGATCGAACTCATTCCAACTCCTATGTGTTTATTAGGTAAATCTAAGTCCAAATAAGCTCTCATTTATTGTTTTAAGATCCTCCCAATAATACTCAAAATGATTTAAAACTTTCATGGCATTGTGATACTGATCTTCGAAAACTAGCACAACAGTAATGTTGATATTTAAGTTGTGGTGTTGGTTTTTGAAGACCTGCATCAAAGTAATTTTTATTTTATTTATTTTTATTAATAAAATTAACTTTATTAATTTTAATTTATTATTCTTTTATAATTAGATATTAAAAAATAGAAAAAATATTTTTGATATTTTATTAATTTTATTTTATATTTTTTTAAAAAATTTAATTAAAGTTTTAAAATAAAAATAAATAAATTTAGAGTGTTTAAATTAATTTTAGAGAAAATAGAAGAGAGCTGCAAAAGTTGAAATCGCTCGCCCTCGGTGTCTTCACCGCACCCAATCTAAAGTCATCACGATAGAGGTAAATCACGGTAACGAGAGGGTAAGTGGTGGATGGGGTGAGGTACACAGAATCCGGAGATTTACGTCCCGACATTCCTGTGATTCGACCTCACGTTCTTAACTGCAAATATAACTATCACTTACTATCTCGGATAATTCCTTGGGGTTAGAGAAAATAGAGATAACTCTGTGGAGTTGGAGAAAATAGAAGAGAGGAAAAGTAGGAGAGAGGGAAGAGAAAGATTAATTAAATGTTGTATATAAATGAGAGAAGAAAAGTGAACAATTGTCGGGGGTATAATTGAAATCATGTGCACCTTTTGGGTTTAAAGAGGGATACATTTTTTATATAATGGGTAGAGTAAATTTAATATAATAATAAGTTTTGAAATGTGGCACCAACTATATATAATAATAATAAATTAATTAATAATGTCCATAAATTAATAATGTTTGAATTAGTGGTTTAAAGATAAAGATTCACATTCTCTAACCAACATAATTGGATAATTGCAAGACAGTAGTGAGTGCGTGTATTTATGTTTATTCTTTTCCTTTGGTATGTATTTTAGCTTTGGCTACGATCATTTATCAAGTAAAGATATTATCAAAAGCTGGATATCTGAATTATCGAAGGTATCAAGATTTAATGTTAGTTAGAGCCCTAGAATCAATCATATGATGATTATTGTATGAACTCGATGTACCATATTCCTATATGTTTATAAAGACATTTCTTTATGGTTATTATACTTACTTGTATTGGTGCTAAATAACTAAGTATAATAGCGTCCTTGAGTAAAAGGTTCTTATCTATACCAATCGATTGGTTGAATCGATAGTGAGATGATATAGAGAACACTATTCTTAATCATTCCTAGTCAAGTATTAACATTCAGGGACAATGTTAATGCGACGAGACTAGCATGTAGGTCAACTCGATGACTTGATCTCACAAGTCATGGATATAGAGATATCAAGTTGACACATGGGTATGCATTGGAGAATGTATACTGAATGACCCGCCATGAGAAAGTATCATGGATCATTATATGAGTGTCATATACTTTCTCATGTGACTATTAGTATGACTATCAGTCATTGAACCAGAAGTCACCATGGTTCCCTACATAAGGAGTTACATACTTTGGCTTCGTCAAACGTCACTTGTAACTGGGTGGACTATAAAGGCGATTACTGAGTATATAACAAATTATGCGGAGGGATGTGAGTGATGTAGATAGGATCTATCCCTCCTATATGATGGGAGTGACATCATCATTCTTGATAGAGTGAGACCACTAAGTGCATGACCATGCCCAAATGAGTCAATATGAGATATTGAACTCATTTGATTAGAGTGAGTCTACTTGGAGTTCAAGATATAGATTGATTAGAGGATGACATGGTCTATGCCTCAAATTGATCAATCTAGATGTCAAAGATAGAAGGACATTAGCATATATTGTGAAGGGTCACAATTAGTAGTCACAAGGTAATGTTGGATCTCAACATTCTTGTAACTTGGGTAGTAATGATGTGTTGCTAGATACCGCTCATTACTTATGCTTCTAAATGAGTTTAGGAGCATTGCCAACGTTACAAGAACCTATAGGGTCACCCACAAAGGATAATTAGATGGAGAATAGGTTCATATGATGAACCAAGAGGATTAGGTTCATATGATGAACCAAATTGGATCAAGAGTAATCCGAATTAAACTAATTTAGTTGGACTCAATTTGATTTATGTGTCCAATGAGTCTAATTTAGATTATGACTCATTAAATCAATTTAGTTTAATGAATAGAGATTCATTAAATCAAATTGGCTTGAATCAATGGTTAGATTTGATCAACCATGGGAGAATTTAAGTTAAGTTTGACTTGACTTGAGAGGGAAGATGAAGAGTCAAGTTTGACTTGACCTTGACTTGACCAAATGCCATGTCATTGTGACTTGGCATGGGTCGACCAATGATAGTGTTCCACATCATCAAGGCTTCTTTACTTGGTCAAGATTGACTTGACCAAGTGCCACCTCATGAGGGAAACCAAGAGTCTTACTCTTGAGATTCCATGGAGGTTACAAACCTCATTGAAGTGGCCGACCACTTTTAGTGATAGAATGAATTGATTTTCATTCAAGGCATCATCTTCTTCCTCCTCTCTTCTTCTCTTCTCTCCCTCTCCTCTTTGGCCGAGACTCCTTGGGGTGCTAGCACATTCTAAGGTTTCCTCTCCATCTCTTGTTCGTGTGGATACTTCTAGAGGTGTGTACACTTAAACACACTTGAGATCCGATGGACCTTGGACGAGTAGGATTTGCGAAGGGTTTCACTTCAAAGGTATACTCACTTTCTAGTAGATTTAGTGTAGATCTAGGATAAGAAACATGTACATGAAAAATTTTATATGTCTTCGAATGGATCCGTGGTAAGACTTCGGGGTTTCCGCAACGCAAAAAGCAGTTTTTGCGGCCCGAAAGTCCCAATAGTGGTATCAGAGCCACGTGCGAAGCGTGTACATGTTTTGTTTGTATTTTTATGAAAAATATCAGATCTGTAAGTTTCTGTAACTTTACTATTTTTATAAATTTTATGGGTATTTTTCTCGTAGAGGCGAAGCAACAAGTGCTAGGACACTTGTAGGCTTCGACTACCGATAAAAACTTTCCGAAACGGCTAGGTACCGCCCTAATTGTTTTGGGACAGCGGCTTAAGGCACTGTAAGATCGAAGTAGGACACTCATGAGACTTATTTCGCGAGAAGGGATGCTGCCCCTAACCCCACAAGGGGCATTGTCCCGCGATCGCGCCCGAAAATTGCTAAACGGGACCGCCGAGAAATTTTAACTCATAAAATTATAAAAATAGTAGTAAAATTATAGAAATTTATGTAAAATACATAATTTAGAATTATGTATGATTTTGTGATGGTCATGGCCCAAAAACCCAATTTGATTAGACTAAATGTGTTGTAATTCATAATATGGCCTGTGCGCCATTTTGTGTGATGTGCGTGTTGTATATATTATGCGACCTGCGTGTCGTACCGCCCTCATTTTTATTTCCTGTTGTAAATAGTTTTTTAGACTCGAATATAACTCAAGTTTCATATCTGTAATGTACAAAAAAAATGGAGCGGTGGAAGGTCCACTCGAGGAGGAACGACGAGGAGGGTGCGAGCAACACATGGTGGTCAAAGGGAGGAGCTTAGAGAAGCTGTTGACCCTAGGTTGACCGTCCGATCTTCTCATTGGCTTGAGAAGATTGTAGTAGGGCCATAACCTAATCAAAATTTAATTATTCATTGCCTGTGTGTATGTGATGCATGCTAGAGTAGGATAATTAGTGCCTTGATGCGTATAAGATACGAATCCACGATTAGATTAGATCTAAATCAACTCAACTCGAAATGCCTACCAAGTTTTGATACCCATCACTACCTCGATCATTTGTTGTTGTTGAATCTGCCAAAGCAGAGCAACGCATATTATCTTGGTAGGGTGCGGAGGGACAATCTTGGTCCCGCCTATCAAAGCTTGGGTGAGTACAAACTCAATTAGATTGAGTATAACTAGTTAACTCAATTGGATCAGGTATAACTATAGGCATTTTCCAACAGTTGGACGATAAAATAAAAATCACATTTATACTAAATCTTGGGCGATTTAGCCAAAGCTAACTCAAGTTTTATTATAAATGAGATTTTTGATCCTATAAACAAGAGTTGCATAGAGATGTAATTGATAATTCGTTATCTACCGATCATACTAAGTCTTGGGCGATTTAGCTAAAGCTACCTCAAGTCATAGTATGATGTGGATCTTGTCCCACAAAAATTATAGCTAATTGGTAAGAATCTTGTAGTGTGGTTTGACCACATACATGACTTGATTCTACAAAAACTCTATAATTAAGTGGGAGCATCATTTAATTAAAGGCCTAATTAAATGATTAGTGGAATATGATATTTATTTTCTGCATTTTTCTGTTGTAGATTGCCATGTCGACAAACACGAACACCTTCTCTTTGTGTTCTGTCCTTGATAAGGACAAGCTCAATGGAGCTAATTTCCTGGACTGGTACAGGAATCCGAGAATCGTTCTCACACAAGAATGAAAACTGTACGTCCTGGAGAATCCCATTCCTGAGGCACCTCCTGCCACTGCCACGCAAGCTGACCGAGATGCTTATAAGAAGCATCAAGACGACGCATTAGATGTGTCATGCCTCATGCTCGCAACCATGAACTCTGAGCTTCAGAAGCAACACGAGTTGATGGGTGCTTATGATATGGTTGAACATCTTCGTCAACTATATCAAGGACAAGCGAGGCACGAGAGATTCGAGATCTCCAAGGCACTGTTTCAGTGCAAGATGCAAGATGGGACTCCCATAGGACCATATGTGCTCAAGATGATTGGGTACATAGAAAACCTACAGAGGTTGGGATTCCCACTTGGCCAAGAGTTGGCCACTGACTTGATCTTGCAATCCTTGCCAGAGAGCTACAGTCAATTTGTCATGAACTACAACATGAACGAAATTGACAAGCCACTGCCTGAACTGCTAAGCATGTTACGAACTGCTGAACTTAACCTTAAGAACATGAAGCCTAACTCCATTTTGATGGTGTAAAAGCATAAAGGCAAGGGCAAGCCTAAAGGTAAGGGAAAGTCTCAAGCCAAGGGCAAAGGCAAGGCACTGAAACCTAAAGGAGGGGTTGCCAAGGATGCTACCTGCTTCCACTGTGGTCAGACCGGGCACTGGAAGAGGAACTGCAAAGTTTACCTAGAAGATCTTAAGAAGAAGAGAAGTGAGACTTCTACTTCAGGTATATATGTTATAGAAGTTAATCTCTCTATTTCTTCATCATGGGTATTAGATATCGGATGTGCTTCTCACATTTATACTAATGTGCAGACATTGAGAAATAGCAGAGCATTGACGAAGGGCGAGGTGGACCTACGAGTAGGCAATGGAGCATGGGTTGCTGCTGTTGCTGTAGGGACTTACTTTCTATCTCTGCCCTCTGGGCTTGTACTAGAATTAGATGAATGTTGTTATGTGCCTGCTCTTACTAAGAACATAATTTCAGTTTCTTGTTTGGACAAGAAAAGCTTTTCGTTTATCATAAAGAACAAATGTTGTTCCGTCTATTTAAACGATATATTCTATTGTAGTGCACCTCTGATGAACGGACTCTATATTCTAGACTTATAGACCCCCATCTATAACATAAATATCAAAAGGTTCAAATGAAATGAAATGAACCAAACCTATCTCTGACATTGTCGCTTAGGTCATATAAATAACAAACGCTTATCCCAGCTCCATAAAGATGGTTTGCTGGACTCATTTGATTTTGAATCATATGAGACATGCGAGTCATGCCTACTGGGTAAGATGACCAAGACTCCCTTTAGTGGACACAGCAAGAGAGTGACTGACTTGTTAGGACTTATACATAGTGATATATGTGGCCCTTACAATGTCGTTGCCAGAGGTGGTGATAGGTACTTCATTACATTTACTGATGACATCAGTAGATATGGTTATGTGTATTTGATGACACATAAGTCAGAATTGATGGATCGAAAGCGCTAGAGGGGGGGGTGAATAGCGCTCGTGGCTATTTTATCGATTTACGGAAATCGTTCGAGTAACTAAAGTAACGCAGCGGAAATGAAAAGTAAAGTAAATACAAAGACACAATTGATTTACTTCGTTCGGAGCCTATTTCGACTCCTACTCGAAGGCCCGCGGTCCTTGACCGCTTTCGGTGGGCAACAACTATATATCCGGAATTATTACAAACTAAAAGCAATTATAGTTAAGTGCAAATCAGAAAGTTTTACCAACGAACAAGAAAGTAGAAGAACTTTGGAGATTCAGTTCGTTGTGGCAGCAGAGCGTAGTTGAAGCGTACGGAGCACACAAGAGCGCAGAACTTCTGTTCGGAATTCGATGTACTGAGCTGCACCTCGAGGCCTCCTTTTATAGCTCTGTGAAGTCTGATCCAGATCCCCAAGTCTCCGGATCAGATTTGACCCGAAGTGGATTGGTCGACCGATCCCCACGTTCGGTCGACCGATCAGATGACCTCCACCGCATCTGATCCGTCCATCCGTCGCTCCGCTTCGATCTGGTCAAACTTTATCCCTGGGTTCGGTCGACCGATCCCAAGGTTCGGTCGACCGATCAGTCTCCTCTGACCCGCACACCTCGGCTTGATCCAGTCGACACCTATCCCAGGTTCGGTCGACCGATCCCGAGGTCCGGTCAACCGATCCCTGGTCGAACCCGACCCATCTTCTGGAGATCTGATCTGGTAGCTTGAAGGTTCGGTCGACCGATCTTGGTCAGTTCTAACCCTACATAAAACTATTAGTTACCTGCAAAACAGAGTTAGAACACAAAAAGATAACACAATAAATATAATTGTCAGTCATCGGACTGACCGGGTCTGACTTCAAGTTTCCGACCGAAAACCCTAGGTCGACCCGACGCCTACTGTTCCCTCTACGGGGAACGCGTCCTCACCTACTCCACTCAGGAGATTTTACCTGATGTCAGTCCGGTCCTCCAGACCGACTGAACTTTCCGCCTAGGGTTACCGCCCCCTAGGGTTTTTCTCCACCTAGGGTTACCACCCCCTAGGACCTAAGGTTACCGCCCCTTAGGGTTTTCCTCCACCTAGGGTTACCACCCCCTAGGACCTAAGGTTACCGCCCCTTAGGGTTTTCCTCCACCTAGGGCCCCCTAGGACCTAAGGTTACCCCCCTTAGGATTTTCCTCCTGCCTAACTGCAGTTAGGACTTTCCTACACACTTGTTTAAGCTCATTAGATAACAAAACAACTTAACTTGAACCCTTTGACATAATCAAAACATCGGTTCGATCGTCGGATGCTTCCTGCACCAACAATCTCCCCCTTTTTGATTATGGCAACACAGTTCAAAGTTAAGTAAAAGTATGACAAAATTATTAGGAAATTTAAACATGAATGTTTGACAATTTGAAACTTATGCTGCTCTTTATGTTTAAATTTCTTAATTGTTGTTAATTTCTTTAACTATTCTTTAACTTTAACTTTAACTTTTCTCTCCCCCTTTGACATAAATCAAAAAGAATTTCAGGAAAAGAAAAGAATAATTAGTTTAAGCTCCCCCTGAAGAGTAGCCATTTATTTAGTGTCTTAGTGTTTCAAAAAGAATTATTTTGCCCAACACAAGCAAGGTATACCTAGGTGTTTGTGAGATGCTCTGGCTAAAATCTAGTGGAACAAGATTTCTAGGGTAGATCCTAGGGTATGTCATATTTTTGAAAATTCTAAGAAAATGGGATTTTAAAATCATTATTTTTCCTAGGTTTTGAAAAGAATAAAAGAATGAGTTTTGAAGTAAGACAGTGAGTTTTGAAAAATTAATGTCTATTCTACCCAACACATTCCTATTTGCCTTCTAAGTGAGCTGAACTCAAGTTCAGGTAAGGGCTTTGTGAAGATATCAGCTAGATTTGATTTTGACTCAACATAGTTGAGTTCAATATCACCCTTAGCTACGTGATCCCTTACAAAGTAGTGTTTCACTTCTATATGTTTAGTCCTTGAGTGATGAATTGGGTTTTTTGTTAGATTTATTGAGCTTATATTATCAATTGAGATTTTAATTTTATGATACTCCAGTTGATAGTCTTTAAGGGTATGCATCATCCACAGCAACTGAGATGTGTATTCACCTAAGGCTATATATTCAGCTTCAGTGGTAGATAAAGCAACACAGTGTTGCTTTCTACTTGACCAACTTACTAGGCATTGTCCTAGAAATTAACAACTACCACTTGTGCTTTTTCTATCTAGCTTGCATCCAGCATAGTCTGAGTCAGAGTAGCCATTTAGGTCAAGGGTGCCAGATCTAGGGTACCATAGTCCTACATTTAGGGTTCCCTTAACATACCTAAGGATTCTTTTAACAAAGGTTAAGTGAGACTCTTTTGCACAAGATTGGTATCGTGCACACATACCTACTGCAAAAATAATGTCTGGTCGACTTGCAGTTAGGTACAGTAGACTTCCTATCACACTCCGATAGTATTTCAAGTCTACTGATTTACCTTCTAAGTCTGAGTCAATTTTAGCATTTGTAGCCATTGGTGTATTGATTATTTTTGAGTTTTCCATGCCAAATTTTCTAATTAATTCCTTAGCATATTTAGTTTGATAAATGTAAATTCCATCTTTAGTTTGCTTAATCTGTAAGCCTAAGAAGAAATTAAGTTCTCCTACCAGACTCATTTCGAATTCATTTTTCATAAGTTGGGTGAATTCTTTTAGAAATTTAGAGTTTGTGGAACCGAAAATAATATCGTCAACGTAAATTTGGGCTATAAAAATGTTATTTTCTAAGATCTTTACGAAAAGGGTTGGGTCTATTTGACCTTGGTTAAATCCTTTTGATATTAAGTAATTGGACAGACGTTCATACCAAGCCCTAGGTGCTTGTTTTAGTCCATATAGGGCCTTTTTAAATTTAAGGACATAATTTGGTTGTTCTAAATCTTCAAATCCTGGGGGTTGCCCTACATACACTTCTTCTTTAATAAATCCGTTTAAAAATACGGATTTTACGTCCATTTGAAATAGCTTGAATCCTTTGAGTGTTGCATAGGCTAGCAACATCCTAATGGATTCAAGTCTTGCTACTGGAGCATAGGTCTCGTCATAATCTAACCCTTCTACTTGACTGAATCCTTTAGCTACTAACCTAGCTTTGTTTCTAACTATTTCACCTTGATCGTTTAATTTGTTTCTAAAAACCCATTTAGTGTCAATTATGGATTTGTTAACGGGTTTCGGCACTAATTCCCAGACCTGATTTCTTTCAAATTGGGCCAATTCTTCTTGCATTGCTAGAGTCCAATCTAGGTCTGGTAGGGCTTCTTCTATGGTTTTGGGTTCGATTTTTGAAATCAAAGCTATTTGGCTCTGGTTTCTATAAGATGATCTAGTTCTGACTCCTACAGTTGGGTCACCCAAAATTTGGTCAGATGGGTGATTTATGCTTGTTCTAGTTGGTCGCATATCATTTGAGTTAGTGATTTGTTCTTCAGATTCAATAGGTTCAGATTGAATTACGTCATCTTCTCTGTTTATAGGGTTAATATTTTCTGTATTTTCAGTTTCATTTATTGTGTTGGGTAACTTATTTTCTTCATCAAATATTATATTTATGGTTTCTTCTACCTTTAGAGTATTTTTGTTATACACTCTATATGCTCTACTAGTTGTTGAATATCCTAAAAATATTCCCGGGGTTATTTTTGATGTAAATTTCCCTAAGTAGTCTTTAGTGTTCAAAATGAAGACTTTACACCCAAATACTTTTAAATAATTTAAGTTGAGAATTTTATTATAATAAATTTCAAAGGGTGTTTTATTTTGAATTTTGTTAATTAAAATCCTATTTTGAATGTAACATGCTGTACTAACTGCTTCAGCCCAGAATTGATTAGATAGTTTGTATTCGTTTAACATGGTTCTAGCAGCTTCTTGTAGTGTTCTATTTTTACGTTCTACTAAACCATTTTGTTGAGGGGTTCTAGGGCAGGAGTATTCATGTTTGTATCCATTTATTTCACAAAATTCAATAAAGTTGTGATTCTCAAATTCTCCTCCATGGTCACTTTTTATTCTTTTAATTTTAGTGTCTTTTTCATTTTCTGTTAATTTACAAAAATTACTAAATATTTCAAAGGTTTCATCTTTTGTTTTTAGAAATTTTACCCAGGTGAACCTGGAGAAGTCATCTATTATAACTAAGCAATACTGGTTCTTGCTTAGTGACTTGGCTCCGTGTGAATCAAATAGGTCTAGGTGAAGGAGCTCAAGTAAACAAGTAGTTCTAGCTAGATTGGTTAACTTGTGGGTTGACTTGGTTTATTTTCCTTGTTGACACGCATTACAGATTGAATTTTCAATAACTTTTAATTTGGGCAATCCTCTAACTAGTCCATTTTGACTCATTTTTGAAATGAGTCTTGTGTGAGTCTGACCCAATCTCCTGTGCCACAACTCAGTTTCCTCTTGTTGTGTTAGAAAACACTTTATTGAGGGTGTCGGTAGATAAATGGTGTGGACATTATCTTTCCTAGTGCCCTTAAGTATGATTTTTGGATTGTCAATATGTTTGACTATACATTCGGACTTGGTAAAATTAACTGAATAACCAGTATCGCATAATTGGCTTATATTTAATAAATTGAAATTCAAATTTTCAACTAATAATACTTTTCGAATAATAAAGTCGGAATTAAGTTCGATATTACCTTTTCCGATTACTTTCAGTTTTCCATCGTTGCCGAATGCAACTGACCCTAGATTATTTAGTTTTAGCTTAGTGAACTTCAACCTATCTCCAGTCATATGTCTGGAGCATCCACTGTCCAACATCCATTGATCCAATTCCTACACATAAAGTAGTTGATGGATCAAAAGACAGTTTGATTGAAGTTTTTTTTTTTTTTGAAAAATGTTAAGTTTGGAGAATATTTTAAGTTAATTTTTAATGAAAAAATATTTAAGTTAATTTTGAAAAAATATTTAAGTTAATTTTGAAAAATATTTAAGTTAATTTTGAAGAATATTTAAGTTAATTTTGAAAAATTATTTAAGTTAATTTTGAAAAAATATTTAAGTTAATTTTGAAAATTATTTAAGTTAATTTTGAAGAATTATTTAAGTTAATTTTGAAAAATATTTAAGTTAATTTTGAAAAATATTTAAGTTAATTTTGAAGAATTATTTAAATTAATTTTGAAAAATATTTAAGTTAATTTTGAAGAATTATTTAAGTTAATTTTGAATAATTATTTAAGTTAATTTTGAAGAATTATTTAAGTTAATTTTGAAAAATATTTAAGTTAATTTTGAAAAATTATTTAAGTTAATTTTGAATTTTAATGAAAAAATATTTAAGTTAATTTTGAAAAAATTACGAATTTGAATTTAAATTTTGAATTCCTTAGTCATCTCACCCGACCTAAATTTTCAATCAGGGACTCCTATAATTTTTTGTGAGATGAATTTAAGGTTCAATTTTAGGATTATGTTTAACTTTGTGTTAGATTCAGGTTTAGCTTTGGGTTTACCAAGTAAGCATTTTTTGGATAAACTTCTGGGCTATGGTGAGTCACACGGAACTCATTAAAGTAACCATGCCTTCGAGGTTTTCCAAATAGTCCTACCCATTAAACTTAATACTAAACCTTGGTCTAACTAGTTAGGATCCATTTAAGGGTTGTTTCGGTCAGTTCCACTTGGCCAAATGCACCAGGTCGAAGCCATATCTTCCTAGACATGCGATGCCCAAGCTTCCCTAACGTACTATCATCCAAAAACTTCACCAGTACCGTGAGTCAAGTTAAACTTAGTCCATTTTATCTAACCTTAATTACCCCGCCGGGTAGACTACTCTTATTTATCAATTTCTGGTAGATTAAGTTTGGTTACCCAGTCGGGTAGTTTAGTTGCGGGTTCCAGCTATTCTGGATCCTCCTTCTATTTCGAATTTTAGTTTAATTTTGAATTTTAAGTTAATTTCAAATTTTTATTTGGATTTTAATTTTTAATTTTTATTTGAATTTCGAATTTTTAATTTCAAATTTTTATTTGAATTTCGAATTTTTAATTTCGAATTTTTAATTTTAATTTCAAATTTTTAATTGAATTTTTAATTTCGAATTTTAATTTGAATTTCAAATTTTTAATTTCGAATTTTTATTTGAATTTTGAATTTTTAATTTAATTTCGAATTTTTAATTTTTGTTTTAATCGTTTTTCTTTTGGCTCCCCCTGGATCATAGCCTCGATATGGTCTATCGAGGTAATGTATTTGATCCTTAGGAACCCAATACTGTCCGAGTCCAACTTGATTGATCAGGTTGGACTTGGCAACCCATGCTTGGACCATTTTTCTATTTGTTCTTTGTATTAGAGATAAATAAGACTTATACTTCTTTTTTGATTTATATCCTAGTCCAGTTCGACTATAGATTGCCCTTTGTGTTCCAAGAATCAAGTCAAGATTCTTGGATCCCAAGGAAAATCATTCTAAGGTTGTCTTCAAATCTTTGACTTGACTTTTCAGGTTGGAATTCTCTTCCTCAAGTTTCTGAACTTGAGTAGAGGTTCCAGTCTGAACTGGATCAGTTAAGGATTCGTTATTAGTCGTTTCTTTAAGGAGTGTTACCTCCTTCAGAAGCGACTTGATTCTAATTTTGGACTTAGCTACTTTATGCATTAAATAATTAATCAAGCTATATAAACGGTTTGTACTTAGAGAGGGGTTTGGCCCTTCGGAAACGGATGCAGATCCGTGGCTTCTCTCGGACTCAGCTTCCGATTCGTCCTCGCTTCCGGATTCATTGGTGTAGTCCCGGGCTGTCAACGCGAGAAAATTCGTCTGCTCAAGTTCTTCGTCGTCGGATTCCTCGGAAGAAGACTCGTCCCACGTCGCTTTCAAGGCCTTCCTCCTCCTTGGTTTCTTTGGATCTTTTTGGTTCGGGCAGTTAGCCTTGATGTGTCCCTTCTGATTGCACCCGTAGCAGGTCACTTCGAATTTGGCCTTCGAGCTTGATTGGGCTTCTTTGGACTGGATGGCCTTTCTGACATCCTTTTTGTTGAAGCCCTTCTTTTTGTAGAGTTTCTTTACCAGGTTGACTATTTCGGTTGTAAGCTCGTCATCGTCTTCCGAATCTGGTTCTTCTTCTTCTGACTCAGGTTCGGTTCTGCGCTTTATCTTTGATTTGCGTACTCTTCCTGTTCCTGCAACCAAAGCCAACCCTTTCTCGGTCGAGCGTGCATTAGTCTGTTCATGAAGTTCGAATTCTGCAAAGAGTTCATCTAACTTAATAGTAGACAAGTCCTTAGAAACCTTGTAGGCATCTACCATGGATGCCCACAAGGTGTTCCTCGGAAAGGTGTTTAGAGAATACCTTATGATGTCCCGATTATCTACCTTTTATCCAATTTCATGAAGACCGTTGAGCAGATCTTGAATCCGGGCGTGGAGTTGGGCAGCTGTCTCACCTTCCTGCAGTTTGATATTAAATAATTTATTAAAAATTAGGTATCTTTTACTTACTTTAGTGTCAGACGTTCCTTCATGAAGTTCAATGAGCTTCTCCCACAGCTCCTTGGCACTGTTGAAGGGGCCGACGCGGTTGAGTTCTTCTTTTGATAGACCACACTGGAGGGTGCAAGTCGCCTTGGCATTAGCTTCCACTTTCTTAATTAGAGATGTGTCCCAGTCCTCGTAGGGTAGTGGTTTGCCGGCGCTATCAGTTGGTAGTTAGAGGCCGGTTTTGACAATCATCATGACTTCAAAATGAGTCTGGAGATATGTCTCCATCCGACCCTTCCAGTACCCGAAGTCGTCTCCGGTGAATAGCGGGGGACGGGCTGTACTGTAGCCTTCTTGAAGGGCCATTTAGATCAACTATATAAAACAAATAAACAACAAGAAAATCCCAGCACTTGGTCCTGGATTAGTAGTGCGGTATGAAAAAATAGATCACGAACTCGGGTGGTGTTGCACCAACCTCGAGCAGAAAACCGATTCGAGAAAAAGAATAAGAATATGGCTATAAAGCCAAATTCTAATCGACTCAGAAAAATCTGAAAATACCACGAAAAAAAAAAATTATTTTGAATGGTGGTTGCACCGATTCAAAATGACCCCGCTCTGATACCAATTGATGGATCGAAAGCGCTAGAGGGGGGGGTGAATAGCGCTCGTGGCTATTTTATCGATTTACGGAAATCGTTCGAGTAACTAAAGTAACGCAGCGGAAATGAAAAGTAAAGTAAATACAAAGACACAATTGATTTACTTCGTTCAGAGCCTATTTCGACTCCTACTCGAAGGCTCGCGGTCCTTGACCGCTTTCGGTGGGCAACAACTATATATCCGGAATTATTACAAACTAAAAGTAATTACAGTTAAGTGCAAATAAGAAAGTTTTACCAACGAACAAGAAAGTAGAAGAACTTTGGACATTCAGTTCGTTGTGGCAGCAGAGCGTAGTTGAAGCGTACGGAGCACACAAGAGCGCAGAACTTCTGTTCGGAATTCGATGTACTGAGCTGCACCTCGAGGCCTCCTTTTATAGCTCTGTGAAGTCTGATCTAGATCCCCAAGTCTTGGGATCAGATTTGACCCGAAGCGGATCGGTCGACCGATCACCACGTTCGGTCGACCGATCCCCACGTTCGGTCGACCGATCAGATGACCTCCACCGCATCTGATCCGTCCATCCGTCGCTCCGCTTCGATCTGGTCAAACTTTATCCCTAGGTTCGGTCGATCGATCCCAAGGTTCGGTCGACCGATCAGTCTCCTCTGACCTGCACACCTCGGCTTGATCCAGTCGACACCTATCCCAGGTTCGGTCGACCGATCCCGAGGTCCGGTCGACCGATCCCTGGTCGAACCCGGCCCATCTTCTGGAGATATGATCTGGTAGCTTGAAGGTTCGGTCGACCGATCCTGGTCAGTTCTAACCCTGCATAAAACTGTTAGTTACCTGCAAAACAGAGTTAAAACACAAAAAGATAACACAATAAATATAATTGTCAGTCATCGGACTGACCGGGTCTGACTTCAAGTTTCCCACTGGAAACCCTAGGTCGACCCGACGCCTACTGTTCCCTCTACGGGGAACGCGTCCTCACCTACTCCACTCAGGAGATTTTACCTGATGCCAGTCCGGTCCTCCTGACCGACTGAACTTTCCGCCTAGGGTTACCACCCCCTAGGGCCTAGGGTTACCACCTCCTAGGGGTTTTCTCCACCTAGGGTTACCACCCCCTAGGACCTAAGGTTACCGCTCCTTAGGGTTTTCCTCCACCTAGGGTTACCACCCCCTAGGACCTAAGGTTACCGCCCCTTAGGGTTACCACCCCCTACGACCTAAGGTTACCCCCCCCCCCCCCCCCCTTAGGATTTTCCTCCTGCCTAACAACAGTTAGGACTTTCCTGCACACTTGTTTAAGCTCATTAGATAACAAAACAACTTAACTTGAACCCTTTGACATAATCAAAACATCGGTTCGATCGTCGGATGCTTCCTGCACCAACAAGAATCCTTTGAAAAGTTCAAATCATTCAAGAATGAAGTACAAAACCAGCTTGGCAAGAGTATTAAAACACTTCGATCAGATCGAGGTGGTGAATACCTTAGCCATGAATTTCGTGACTATCTAACTAAGTGTGGGATTATATCCCAACTCACTCCTCCTGGAACACCACAGTGGAATGGTATATCTGAAAGGAGAAATCGTACCCTATTTGATATGGTGCGATCTATGATGAGTCACACAGATCTTCCTATATCTCTTTGGGGCTATGCTCTAGACACAACAACCTTCATACTCAACTGTGTTCCATCCAAGGCTGTGATAAAAACACCATATAAGATATAGACTGGGAGAGATGCCCAAGTGTCTTATATGAGGATTTGGTGTTGTGAGGCTTACGTTCGATGTCAAGTCTCGGACAAACTGGGACCCAAATCTGATAAGTGCTATTTTATTGGATATCCCAAGGAAATAAAGGGATATTACTTCTACATTTCCAATCAACACAAAGTAGTTGTGGCTAAGACTGGGGTATTTCAAGAAAGGGACTTTGTTTCTAGAAAAACTAGTGGGAGTACGTTCAATCTTGAAGAAATTTAAGATATGAACCATAGCACTAAAGCCTTGATGGAAGTTGAACTGGAACCACAAAGTGTTGTGGATGATGAGATTGTTCCACAAGGAGTTAAGGAACAACAACCAGTTCAAGTAGACATACCTCTTCGCAGGTCTGATAGGGTACGTCATCAGCCTGAGAGATACTCATTTCTCTTGTCTGACCATGATGACGTTATGCTCATTGAGAATGAGCCTACCTCCTATCAGGAAGCTGTGATGAGACCAGATTCTGAGAAATGGCTAGAGTCCATGAGATCCGAGATTGAATCCATGTATACCAACCAAGTATGGACTTTGGTTGATCCACCTGAAGGGGTCAAACCCATTGGGTGTAAGTGGGGCTTTAAAAGAAAGACTGACATGGATGAATTTATATATAAGGGTTATCTGGTAGCTAAAGGTTTCAAACAAATTCATGGTATTGACTATGATGAAACCTTTTCTCCAGTAGCGATGTTTAAGTCCATTCGGATCATGCTTACTATTGTAGCATACCACGATTATGAGATCTGGCAGATGGATGTCAAAACTACGTTTTGGAATGGAAACTTGCTCGAGGATGTGTACATGACACAACCTGAGGGTTTTGTAGATCCACAGCATACTCGCAGAGTATGCAAGCTGCATAAGTCCATTTATGGACTAAGGCAAGCTTCTCGGAGCTGGAATCTTCGATTCGATGATGCAATCAAACAGTTTGATTTCATCAAGAATGAAGATGAACCCTGTGTCTACAAGAAGGTTGTTGGGAACATAGTTGTCTTCCTTGTATTGTATGTGGATGACATACTACTCATTGGGAATGACATTCCTTTGCTGTAGTCTGTCAAGACTTGGCTGGGGAATTGTTTCTCAATGAAGGACTTAGGTGAAGCAGCCTGCATCCTAGGCATAAAGATCTACAGAGATAAATCTAAGAGATTGCTTGACCTAAGTCAGAGTACATATGTTGACAAGGTATTACTACGGTTTGCCATGCAGAATTCCAAGAAAGGATTTTTGCCGATGTCACATGGTATAAGTCTTTCGAAGACTCAAAGTCCCTCTTCTAGAGAGGAGAGAGATTGCATGGATAAGATCCCTTATGCTTCAGCCATAGGATCTATCATGTACGCCATGCTATGCACTCGTCCTGATGTCTCGTATGATTTGAGCATGACGAGCAGATACCAGTCAGATCCAGGTGAGTGTCACTGGATAGCAGTCAAGAATATTCTTAAATAGTTAAGAAGGACTAAAGAATATTTCTTGATATATGGACGCGATGATGAGCTAGCTGTAAAGGGTTACAGTGATACTAGTTTCCAAATTGGCCAGGATGATTATAGATCGCAGTTTGGGTTTGTGTTTTGCTTGAATAGTGGAGTTGTGAGCTGGAAGAGTTCAAAGCAGGACACAGTTGCTGATTTTATAACAGAGGCCGAGTATATTGCTGCATCAGAAGCAGTAAAGGAGGCAGTTTGGATCCGCAAGTTCATTATTGAGCTTGGGACGGTTCCTAGCATAGCCGATCCTATAGAGCTCTATTGTGACAACAATGGAGCAATTGCACAGGCTAAGGAACCTCGCTCACACCAGCGGACCAAACACATACTACGACGCTTCCATCTCATTCGAGAGATCATCGATAGAGGAGATGTGAAGATTTGCAGAGTACCCACAGAGGCTAACGTCGCTGATCCCTTGACCAAGACTTTGGCACAGAGAAAGCATGATGGTCACACTAGGTCATTGGGTATTAGACCCTACACTGATTGACACTAGTGCTAGTGGGAGATTATTAGTTAGAGCCCTAGAGCCAATCATATGATGATTGTTGTATGGACTCGATGTATCATATTCTTATATATTTATAAAGATATTTCTTTATGGTTATTATACTTACTTGTATTGGTGCCAAATAACTAAGTATAATAGCGTCCTTGAGTAGAAGGTTCTTATCTATATCAATCGATTGGTTGAATCGATAGTGAGATGATATAGAGAACACTACTCTTAATCATTCCTAGTTAAGTATTAACATTCAGGGACAATGTTAATGTGACGAGACTAGCATGTAGGTCAACTCGAAGACTTGATCTCACAAGTCATGGATATAGAGATATCAAGTTGACACATGTATACGCATTGAAGAATGTATACTGAATAACTCGCCATAAGAAAGTATCATGGATCATTATATGAGTGTCATATACTTTCTCATGTGACTATCAGTATGACTATCAGTCCTTGGACCTGAAGTCACCATGGTTCCCTACATAAGGAGTTACATACTTTGGCTTCGTCAAACGTCACCCGTAACTGGGTGGACTATAAAGGCGATTACTGGTATGTAACAAATTATGCGGAGGGATGTGAGTGATGTAGATGGGATCTATCCCTCCTATATGACGGGAGTGACATCATCATTCTTGATAGAGTGAGACCACTAAGTGCATGACCATGCCCAAATGAGTCAATATGAGATATTGAGCTCATTTGATTAGAGTGAGTCTACTTGGAGTTCAAGATATAGATTGATTAGAGGATAACATGGTCTATTCCTCAAATTGATCAATCTAGATGTCAAGGATAGAAGGACATTATCATATATTGTGAAGGGTCACGATTAGTAGTCACAAGGTTATGTTGGATCTCAACATTCTTGTAACTTGGGTAGTAATGATGTGTTTCTAGATACCGCTCATTACTTATGCTTCTAAATGGGTTTAGGAGTATTGCCAACGTTACTTAAATCTAAGTCATCAAGGTCTATCAATAAGCTTTGGTCAAAAATTCATTGATGAATCTAGAGAGCTCTGATCAGACTCATTCCAAGTCTAATAGGTTTCTGTAGTGCCCCAGAGTCCAAGGGTGTCTTCCATTATCATTGTAAAATATTCCCATCATTGCTCAAAGGTTTAGAAAGTTTCAAACTTTGTGTTAATTGACACGGGTCTATAATTTTATGTAGGAGACTCAAGACCATGATTTCTCACCATTTCTCCCTTCTACACATTCACATCTTCCATCTCATTTCAAGTTTTTAGAAATCTGAGTCCCCTAGATTCATCAATAAGTTTTGATCAAGATCCATTGATGACCCTAGAGAGCTTTGATCGGACTCATTCCAACTCCTATGTGTTTATTTGGTAAATCTAAGTCCAAATAAGCTCTCATTTATTGTTTTAAGATCCTCCCAATAATACTCAAAATGATTTAAAACTTTCATGGCATTGTGATACTGATCTTCGAAAACTAGCACAACAGTAATGTTGATATTTAAGTTGTGGTGTTGGTTTTTGAAGACCTGCATCAAAGTAATTTTTATTTTATTTATTTTTATTAATAAAATTAACTTTATTAATTTTAATTTATTATTCTTTTATAATTAGATATTAAAAAATAGAAAAAATATTTTTGATATTTTATTAATTTTATTTTATATTTTTTTAAAAATTTTAATTAAAGTTTTAAAATAAAAATAAATAAATTTAGAGTGTTTAAATTAATTTTAGAGAAAATAGAAGAGAGCTGCAAAAGTTGAAATCGCTCGCCCTCGGTGTCTTCACCGCACCCAATCTAAAGTCATCACGATAGAGGTAAATCACGGTAACGAGAGGGTAAGTGGTGGATGGGGTGAGGTACACAGAATCCGGAGATTTACGTCCCGACATTCCTGTGATTCGACCTCACGTTCTTAACTGCAAATATAACTATCACTTACTATCTCGGATAATTCCTTGGGGTTAGAGAAAATAGAGATAACTCTGTGGAGTTGGAGAAAATAGAAGAGAGGAAAAGTAGGAGAGAGGGAAGAGAAAGATTAATTAAATGTTGTATATAAATGAGAGAAGAAAAGTGAACAATTGTCGGGGGTATAATTGAAATCATGTGCACCTTTTGGGTTTAAAGAGGGATACATTTTTTATATAATGGGTAGAGTAAATTTAATATAATAATAAGTTTTGAAATGTGGCACCAACTATATATAATAATAATAAATTAATTAATAATGTCCATAAATTAATAATGTTTGAATTAGTGGTTTAAAGATAAAGATTCACATTCTCTAACCAACATAATTGGATAATTGCAAGACAATAGTGAGTGCGTGTATTTATGTTTATTCTTTTCCTTTGGTATGTATTTTAGCTTTGGCTAAGATCATTTATCAAGTAAAGATATTATCAAAAGCTGGATATCTGAATTATCGAAGGTATCAAGATTTAATGTTAGTTAGAGCCCTAGAATCAATCATATGATGATTATTGTATGAACTCGATGTATCATATTCCTATATGTTTATAAAGACATTTCTTTATGGTTATTATACTTACTTGTATTGATACTAAATAACTAAGTATAATAGCGTCCTTGAGTAGAAGGTTCTTATCTATACCAATCGATTGGTTGAATCGATAATGAGATGATATAGAGAACACTATTCTTAATCATTCCTAGTCAAGTATTAACATTCAGGGACAATGTTAATGCGACGAGACTAGCATGTAGGTCAACTCGATGACTTGATCTCACAAGTCATGGATATAGAGATATCAAGTTGACACATGGGTATGCATTGGAGAATGTATACTGAATGACCCGCTATGAGAAAGTATCATGGATCATTATATGAGTGTCATATACTTTCTCATGTGACTATTAGTATGACTATCAGTCATTGAACCAGAAGTCACCATGGTTCCCTACATAAGGAGTTACATACTTTGGCTTCGTCAAACGTCACCTGTAACTGGGTGGACTATAAAGGCGATTACTGAGTATATAACAAATTATGCGGAGGGATGTGAGTGATGTAGATAGGATCTATCCCTCCTATATGATGGAAGTGACATCATCATTCTTGATAGAGTGAGACCACTAAGTGCATGACCATGCCCAAATGAGTCAATATGAGATATTGAACTCATTTGATTAGAGTGAGTCTACTTGGAGTTCAAGATATAGATTGATTAGAGGATGACATGGTCTATGCCTCAAATTGATCAATCTAGATGTCAAAGATAGAAGGACATTAGCATATATTGTGAAGGGTCACAATTAGTAGTCACAAGGTAATGTTGGATCTCAACATTCTTGTAACTTGGGTAGTAATGATGTGTTGCTAGATACCGCTCATTACTTATGCTTCTAAATGAGTTTAGGAGCATTGCCAACGTTACAAGAACCTATAGGGTCACCCACAAAGGCAATTAGATGGAGAATAGGTTTATATGATGAACCAAGAGGATTATGTTCATATGATGAACCAAATTGGATCAAGAGTAATCCAAATTAAACTAATTTAGTTGGACTCAATTTGATTCATGTGTCCAATGAGTCTAATTTAGATTATAACTCATTAAATCAATTTAGTTTAATGAATAGAGATTCATTAAATCAAATTGGCTTGAATCAATGGTTAGATTTGATCAACCATGGAAGAATTTAAGTTAAGTTTGACTTGACTTGAGAGAGAAGATGAAGAGTCAAGTTTGACTTGACCTTGACTTGACCAAATGCCATGTCATTGTGACTTGGCATAGGGCCGACCAATGATGGTGTTCCACATTATCAAGGCTTCTTTACTTGGTCAAGATTGACTTGACCAAGTGTCACCTCATGAGGGAAACCAAGAGTCTTACTCTTGAGATTCCATGGAGGTTACAAACCTCATTGAAGTGGCCGGCCACTTTTAGTGATGGAATGAATTGATTTTCATTCAAGGCATCATCTTCTTCCTCCTCTCTTCTTCTCTTCTCTCCCTCTCCTCTTTGGTCGAGACTCCTTGGGGTGCTAGCACACTCTAAGGTTTCCTCTCCATCTCTTGTTCGTGTGGATACTTCTAGAGGTGTGTATACTTGAACACACTTGAGATCCGACGGACCTTGGACGAGTGAGATTTGTGAAGGGTTTCGCTTCAAAGGTATACTCACTTTCTAGTAGATTTAGTGTAGATCTAGGATAAGAAACATGTACATGAAAAATTTTATGTCTTCGAACGGATCCGTGGCAAGACTTCGGGGTTTCCACAACGCAAAAAGTGGTTTTTGCGGCCCGAAAGTCCCAACATGTAAATCTCAAATATAATGGATATTTTCAGGTCAACTTTTGAATATGTATAAATTATATTTTAAATAAGGGTGTAGGAGAAATAAGGAGAAGGAGAGGGGCATTTTAATCCTTTCACGGTGTAGGGTTTTAAGAAGAGGGAAATGACACTGTTGAAGGGTGGGGGGCTGGTTTTTTCCGCCGTCAGGAGAAAAAGGGGCATGGGTGTTGGTCCGCCGCCTCCAATGATCGGACGTTGATACCGGGTAACAACTCTGGCGTCGCTCTTGCATAGACACGCCGGCACCTCACGCACAGGGACGCATGGGACAGCCGACGCTCCTCCTTTCTCCACGCTGACGTCGTCGAGGAGCACTGTCGTCGCCACCTATCACCTCCTTAGTCGACCGTCGCAGTCCCCACAACCATTGACGCCCTCACCGCCTCATGGCCACCGCTGCCGCTGCTGTCACCGCTGACTCTGCCTCCAGAGTCATCGCAACCTCCAACGGTGGCCGCCGCCTCCAGCGATTGTCGCCGCCTCCAGCGGCCGTCATCGTCGCCGCCTCCAGTGGTCGGCGCCGCCATCGCCTCCTCCAGCGTCAGCCACAGTCCCCGCTGTCCCAGCTGCCTCCCTCGGCTGCCGTCACCGCCGCCGCCTCCAGCGGCTGCCTTCACCGCCTCATCCACAATTTTCGTCGTCTGGATAGCCGCTACCTGAGTTCTTAGATTCCGTAGTATTTATCTGCTTCGACCTGCGAGCCGATAGGGTGTTTAGCCTGCGAGCCGATAGGGTGTTCGACCTGTAAGTCGATGTGGTGTTCAGCCTGCGAGTTGTTCAAATGTTCCCACTCCCTGGCTCCATGAGACCTCCGACTTTTATTACCACCAATCCGTGTCAACCCAGCTCTCCATCCATTTGATCCGTCATGCTATAGAAAGTCCAACCCCCGTGGGTCCAGGTATAGGGAGGTTATCACTCTCCTTTTTACATATGACATTGCTATTCGTCATTATATTTTATATCAAAGGAGGCTAACCTGAAATAGCTTTCACCTCTGCTCGTTGCTACAGGACAAGCGTTACGACCAGTCCACTGGTCAACCAGAGGGCGCTCCCCTGGGGCCAGGGTACGTTCTTGTACTCATTATTTATTTCATTGTCCCATTTTTATACGACTGCTTATATATTTTTGGGACATGCCTCGTGTATCGGGATAACAGGGACTAGGGTAACCTGGTTGCTGGCTACAAGTAGTGTTGACCAGAGGCCTTCTGACGATTCGGTCAACACAGAAGACAGCTCACCATCCGGGTCATGCAGATACGGTCAACATTCCAGACACGTCATTCTGGCAGTTCCGTCTTCTCAGATTCCTGACAGGATCATATTGGCATCGTCCGTGGGAACTTCGCCTAATCTAGAACGTGAAGATGGACGACACCGAAAAATTCTACCATACTCATGACCTTGGTGGGTTTCGACCGGCATATCATATTCTCCTCACTCCATGCGTATTCGGGAGTTGAGGAATTGAGTCAGATCCTTTACTGGTCGGCAGGTCAGTTTTTCTGTTATATTTTCTCTTTCTGTAATAAGATCTGCCATAGTTCTCCGATTAAAGACCCTCGTGTCGGTCAACCGAGTCTAAGCTATATTTGAGCCACGGGCTCAATGTCGAAGATCCCCATGCCAATCGACTGGGTTTATATCATATTAGAGCCATGGGCTCAATGTCGAAGACTCCTGTGCTGATCGACCGGGTTTATATTATATTAGAGTCACGGGCTCAATGTCGAAGACTCCCATACCGATCGGTCGGGTTTATATTATATTAGAGCCACGAGCTCAATGTCGAAGACTCTCGTGCTGATCAGCCGAGTTTATATGATATTAGAGTCACGGGCTCAATGTCGAAGACTGGCGTGCCGATTGGCTGGGTTTATATCATATTAGAGCCACAGGCTCAATTTTGGAGACTCTTGTGTTGATCGACCTGGTTCGAGTTATATAGAGCCATGGGCTCTAGAAGTCGAGCGGTGACTATAAACCCCTGAGTCAGAGACTCCTGTTCTGATCGGCCGGGTTCGAGTTATATTAGAGCCATGAGCTCTAGAAGTCGAGTGACGACTATAAACCCCTGAGTCAGAGACTCCTGTGTTGATCGGTCGGGTTCGAGTTATATTAGAACCATGGGCTCTAGAAGTCGAGCGACGACTACAAACCCCTGAGTCAGAGACTCCCGTGCTGATCGACTGGGTTTGAGTTATATTATAGCCATGGGCTTTAGAAGTCGAGCGGCGACTATAAACCCCTGAGTCAGAGACTCCCGTGCCGATTGGCCGGGTTTGAGTTATATTAGAGCCATGAGCTATAGAAGTCGAGCGGCGACTATAAACCACTGAGTCAGAGAATCTCGTGTCGATTAGTCGAGTTTAAGTTATATTAGAGCCATGACCTCTAAAAGTCGAGCGGCGACTATAAACCCAGGTCCCCACCAACCATCGAGCGGCGACGTTAAATCCAGGTCTCCACCAACCATCGAGTAGCAACGTTAAACCCAGGTCTCCATCGACGGTCAAGCAGCGACCATAAACCCCTATCTCCCCCATTCGGGGTCAAGCGGTCTTCCCTGGTCGAGGACCAACTTAGTAGATTCTCTTATCTCCCCCGTTCGAGGTTGAGCGGTCTTCACTGGTCATGGACCAGCATATCAGATCTCCTATCTCCCCCGTTCGGGGTTGAGCGGTCTTCACTGGTCGCGGACCAGCTTATCAGATCTCTTATCTCCCCCGTTCGGGGTCGGGCAATTTTCACTGGTTGTGGGTCAGCTTATCAGATCTCTTATCTCCCCTGTTCGGGGTTGAGCGATTTTCACTGGTCTCGGACCAGCATATCGGATCTCCTATCTTCCCCGTTCAGGGTCGAGCGGTCTTCACTAGTCATGGACCAGCTTATCGGATCTCTTATCACCCCCATTAGGGGTCGAGTGATTTTCATTGGTCTCGAATCAGCATATCGGATCTCCTATCTCCCCCGTTTAGGGTTGAGCGATTTTCACTGGTCTTGGACCAGCATATCGGATCTCTTATCTTTCCCATTCGGGGTCGAGTGATTTTCACTAGTCTCGGACCAGCATATCAGATCTCTTATCTCCTCCGTTCGGGGTTGAGCGGTCTTCACTAGTCGTGGACCAGCTTATCAGATCTCTTATCTCCCTCGTTCGGGGTCGACCGATTTTCACTAGTCTCGGACCAGCATATTGGATCTTCTATCTCCCCCGTTCGGGGTCAAGCGGTCTTCACTAGTCGTGGACCAGCTTATTGGATCTCCTATATCCCCTATTCGGGGTCGAACGATTTTCACTGGTCTCAGACCAACATATCGGATCTCTTATCTCCCCCATTCGGGGTCGAGCGATCTTCACTGGTCTCAGACTGATTTAGCGGGCTCCCTTATCTCCCCTGTTTGGGGTCGAGCGGTTCCATGCCCTTCGATCGCCTCGCACCCACTTGGGATACAAACGTCGTTCTTTTCGATCTCTCGCGATCCTCCCACTCAGCATCTTCCCGCTCGGTACTACTCGATTGTCGGACCAGCATTTTACGATCGCGCGGGTGATATTCTCTCGGCTACTCGGTCATCACTCTAGTAGTCGTCTGACAGGTATCGCTCGGCCGTCCGTTCAGCCACATACTTGAACTGCTTGGTCGAACACTCGACATTCTCTAGATGGCCTGGTCAACAGTTTACGATCGACCGACCGACATTCTCTTGAATGCTCAGTTGTCACTTCGTTGCTGCCCGATCCTTATCTCCTGACCATCCACTTAGCCACTTGGTTGTAGTTTCTGACATCCTTATGATCGCATGGTCGACATTTTACAGTCACCCGGTCGACATTTGAGTCATCCGGTCACATTTTACGGTTATTCGGTTGACGTTTTTCGGTGGCCCACTTGGCATTCTCCCGATCCATATGTCAGCATCTTCGCGGTTGCACGCTTGGCATTGCTTGCCCAGTGTCTCTCCTCCTGATCGATGTTCTTCTGGTTGCCCGGTCGGCATCCTTCTGATTGCCCGGTCGACATCCTCATGGTCGCACGCCCGGTAGCCCGCTTGTTGCTCAGTCGACTATCATTTTATTCGTCGCTCGCGTGACATCTTGGTGCTCACTTGGCGTCGGTCCAGTTATCGACTTGGTACTATTTTTCATAGTCCGCTCACACCGTTACCATCTCATGCAACACCATTACTATAGCGACCGCTCGCGTGGCATTATGCGATGGGTTCAACGATTTGACTCGGTTATCGAGAGTGATTCAGCCTTTGCAATAAATTGTCTAGTAAGTCAGACTCGTGCCTCCTTCGACTAGACTTGAGGGGGAGGCTTGCGATGCAGATGTAGCATAAGGGTGTAGGAGATATAAGGAGAAGGAGAGGGGGCATTTTAGTCCTTTCACGGTGTAGGGTTTTATGGAGAGGGAGATGGCACTATTGAGAGAGGGGAGGGGCTGGTTTTTTCCGCTGCCAAGAGAAAAAGGGGCATGGGTGTTGGTCCGCCGCCTCTGGTAGTCCGACGCCGATATCGACTGACAACTCTGGCGCCACTCTCGCGTTGACACACCGACGCCTCACACACAGGGATGCACGAGACAGCCACCGCTCCTCCTTTCTCCACGCTGACGCCATCGAGGAGCATTGTCGTTGCCACCTATCACCTCCTTAACTGGCTGTCACAGTCCCCATGACCACTGATGCCCTCACCTCCTCATGGTCATCGCTGCCACAACCGCCGTAGCCTCTTCTAGTGGCCGCCCGCCGCCTCCTACAGCATCTTTCATAGTCACCACTGTCGCAACCGCCTCCCTCGGCTGCTGTCATTGTTGCCGCCTCCAGCGGATGTCGTTGCCGCCTCATCCACCGTCTTCTCCCTCCGGACAGCCGCCGCCTGAGTTCTTAGATTCCGTAGTATTTATCTGCTTCGGCTTGTGAGCCGATAGGGTGTTGGGCCTGTGAGTCGATGTGGTGTTCGGCCTGTGAGCTGATATGGTTCTGACCTTCGAGTCGTTCATATGTTCCCACTCCCTGGCTCCGTGGGACCTCCAACTTGTATTACCATCGATCCGTGTTGACCTAGCTCTCCATCTCGTCTGATCCGTCATGCTATAGAAAGTCCCGCCCCCGTGGGACCAAGTATAGGGAGGTTATCACTCTCCTTTTTACATATGACATTGCTATTCGTCATTATATTTTATATCAAAGGAAGCTAACCTGAGACAACTTATCACCTCTGCTCGATGCTACAGGCCAAGCATTACAACCAGTCCACTGGTCAACCAGAGGGTGTCCCCCCTGGGCCAGGGTACGTTCTCTTACTCATTATTTATTTCATTGCCCTATTTTTATGTGGCTGCTTATATATTTTTGTGACACACCTCAAGCATCGGGGTACCAGGGATTAGGGTAGCCTGGTCGAGAGGCCTTTTGATGACTCGGTTAACACAGAAGATAGCTCACCATCTAGATCATGGAGATGCGGTCAACATTCCAGACACGTCATTCCGACAGTTCCGTCTTCTCAGATTCCCGACAGGATACACACACACACACACACACACACACACACCAAAGTATACCATTTGCCACCTATGCAATTAAGTTTTTGGTCCTCATTCTCATAACATTGAAATTGCCTCGGTGTAAAAAAGAAATTAGGTCCATATTATTAGGGTCAAAATATGCTAGAGGGGGGGTGTGAATAGCTCGTCGCGCTTGTTGATGTGCTTCTTCGATGATGTGCAGCGGAATTAACAACAAGAACCACACTCTACAATGTTAACACAAGGATTTACTTGATATCCACCTCAAGAAGAGGTGACTAATTTAAGGATTCACACACGTAAGCACTCTTCATTATGAAAATACTCCTTTACGGTAACTACCGAAGGCGGAGAAGCCTTACAACAGTCACACAACAAATACAATACACACAAGAAGAAAAATACAATGAATACAAATGAAAACCCTCTCTTCTTGCTTACTTGTTACTTGTTGTTGCCTCTTGAACCTTAGAAGTGCACTAGCACTTGTCCCCAAGAGCATCCAAGAATTGACCGTGAGCAGTGGAGAAGATCACGTGAAGAGGAATCGAAGAACTGCGGAGGAAAGCGCTTGCCAACGGCTATAACCTACGCAACGGTCAGATCCCAATCGATTGAATCACTCTCAATCAATTGTGGAGGCTTTGAATCGATCAGTAAATCGATTTAGAGTGCCTCTGTGCTCTCTGGAAATAGTCTGAATCGATCACCCGATCGATTCAGCTTCTGTGCACGATTTCCAATTTCCCAATCGATCGGGCAATTGATTGGAGGTGCCCAATCGATCGGCTGATCGATTGGGAACGCTTCTGTGCGCGCGATATAAGCTCCCAATTGATCGACCGATCGATTGGGCCATTGCTTGTCGCAGCACAACCCCAATCGATCGGCTGATCGACTGAACCCCTGTTCAATCGATCAGTTGATTGATTGGTTACCCTTTGACTTGCTTAAACCAAGTCTAGGGTCCCTAATTCCAACATCTGGTCAACTGTGACTTGTTGGAACATTATGTCTATCATCCGGTCAACCTTGACTTGCTAGGACTTCTTCACCAAGTGTCTGGTCAATCCCTTTGACTTTTCTCCTCGTGCCAAATGACTCACCTAGACTTCTTTTCACTAGATGTCCGATCATCCTTGACCCATATGGATTTCCTTGTGTCAAGTATCCAGTCAATACTTTGACCTACTTGGACTTCTCAATGCCAAGTGTCCGGTCAACCTTGACTCACTTGGATTTCCACGTGCCTGACTTCACTGACTAGGTCTTTCTATTTGCTTGGTTTCACTCACCAGGACTTTCTACTGCCCGACTTCACTCACCGGGACTTCCCATCTGCTTGGCTTCACTCACCAGGACTTTCACCTAGCTTCACTCACTAGGATTTTCCAACTGCCTAGCTTCACTTACTAGGTCTTTCACTTGGCTTTACTCACCAGGTCTTCCCATCTATTTAACCTCCAGTTAGAACTTTTCCAGTCAAGTATCCAATCAACCCTTTGACCTACTTGACTTTTCTTCATGCCTATCTGGTCAACCTTGACCAGAAGGGAATTGCACCAGCAATCTCCTTAATCGAATGATTGCACCTGCAATCTCCACTATTGTCAAACATCGAAACTTAAACATCTAGACTCAGACTTGAGTCAACTCAAACCTAGTCAACCTGATCAACTTGACTCAGAAGATATTACACCAACACATATGAAATGACAAACTATCGGATAATTTATCAAAGAAATCAAATTCATTTTCTTATGATTTAAATCCAAAAGTAATCCATCAAATTATCCCCAAAATATTGTTTTACACAAATTGACCACTTTTTCAAATAAAATTTTCTTTAGATTAGATAATTGTCTTCTTTATTTTACCATCTCAGAGCTTACAGCAACTTTGAACAAAATTGATATATAGCCCTAAACTTCACTAAAATTTAAAAATAATACACATCTTAATACCAAAAGATCGAGTGAACTCATAAAAGTGTTTGTTTATGAATTTAAAAAAATTTAGGTCCATATAGTAATCTAATAATTTTGAAAAAAAAATATTAGATCAAAATTGTTACATAGTTATAAAATTCTAACATTTGAAAGAAGAAAAAAAATCACATCTCAACTCCACGGGATCTAATGAACTTATGAGGTTTTTTGTTTGTTTGTTTGTGAGTTTAGACCGAGTAGGGAACACAAAAGAATACTTATTTCTTTCTGAATTTAGATCAACTTAGGGTCATGCAACAGTGTTGAAAAAAAATTATTATATGTCTCTGGAATAGAAAAAAAAGCGTCTTAGTATAATAGTAAAGTTATTATCATGTGATCAAAAAGTTATGGGTTTGAATCCTGAAAATAACCTCTTGTAAAAAATAGGGTAAGACTCTGTACAATGTATTCTTTCCCGAGAACTCACACGACGAGAGATTTGTACACCGGACTACCCTTTGAAATCGACAAATGTTAAATATATAATTCCTTTATTATTGTTCATATATATTATGAAAATTAAGAATATCTTTACTTCAAGAGTGCTAAATGATTTTAAGTTCTTCGTATATAACTAGGGGTGTAATCGAGCCGAGCCGAGCTGAGCCAAACTCTTGGATGTTTGAATTTAGCTCGTTTATAATCAAGCCGAGCTCGAGCTTTATTTAACAAATATATTCATGGCTCACAAACTTATTCGAGCTTTTATCGAGCCTAAACGAACTTAATAAATATAAATTATAAATTTAAATATTCATTAAAAACTAAATTATATATTTTTAAAAAATTATGATATTCTTGTTAAAAATTATAATTTTATTCTAATAAATAAATTTAATATATTTATCTATGTTTTTCATAAGTAGAGTGTAAAATCTATAAATTCAATATCAAAACTATTATTTTTTTATTTAAAAATTGATTTATGAGTTTAACGAACATATTCACGAGCTAACGAGCCGAATATTGTGAAGCTTGAGTTTGGTTTGTTTATCTTAACGAGCCTCATTAAACGAGCTCAAACGAGCTTTTATCGAATCAAGTTTCGAATAGCTCACGAGTGGCTTGACTCATTTACAGATATCACATGTTCTGTGAGGGTTCTAGATGCATTGCAAGACACACTTATAAAAAAAATTATAATAGAATGGTTTTGTTTAAGATTTGAGATTATCCTAATAAATCTCCAAAAAGGAGGGATGATGTACTATCACTAGGGCTAGGAATGTTAAAAATAAATTCGACCCACCAATTCAATCCAAGTTGACTAAAAAAATATCGATTTTGGATTGGGTGTTTTCAGGATCGGGTCAGGTTAAGATTGAGTTCAGATTTTTGGATTGTTAGAATTGAATTGGAATCAGATTAACTCGGGTTGACCTGAATTTAGGGTTTAGTGGATTTTTTTAGGGTTAAATCAAATTTTATTTTAAAAATTAGGATATTTTTATATATATCAATATCAAGACTAGTTTAATAATGATAAAGTATTGAGATAAAACTAAAAATTATAGGAGAAATAAAAAAAATCATTTTAATCGTATTATTCGGGTTGGTCGGGTTATCCGGGTTCAAGTTTGAGTTTAAGATTTTTGAGTTGTGTTTGAGTTCGGGTCACATTTATGTTGAGATTTATTTATAAAATCCTTACTTCAACCCCACCGATCAGAACCCATCCGATCTATCCGAATTGACACCCTTAAATGACACTAACATTTATTTCACTTTTATTTTTAAAGTTTAATTTATATATTGCACACACTTAATAGCATCACTACCAAGACTATCAGAAAAGTTTGTGTAGTTAGGAACGGAGTTAGAAATTTCAAATGAGGGGAGGGGAGGGGAGGGGTGAAAAATATGTTTACGTTGAAAGGGGACAATCGTGTCATTGCCTCTTATTCACCATCTAATTATAGGATAATAATGATTCATAGGAAACTTGCAACTATATCACTTTGATATATTTGAAAGATATAAAATGATTACTCCATAACTTTGGTACATGTGCTAGTTACTATTCCAAAGGCTAGTAGTCGTCCGTGATTTACCTCCTCCGTGTTGGTCTTGGGACAGATTGACGACGGCGTTGAGGATGAACGTATTTACCTTTTGTCATAATGGTATATATGCACAGAGAAAAATTAACTATAACTTTGATATATGGGCAATGAGAAAACTTCTAAATGCGATAACTTTGATAGGTATGCATGGAGAAAGAATTGTAACTGTGTAACTTTCATCCATGTCAAATTTAGCCATTTTAAGTCCATATAACAACTTTATACAAAATTACTACATACCTTAAACTTGTCTAAATTTGAAAAATAATAATTGTTACGCTTATATAAAGTGCTACATGACTCTAAATAGGACCAAAATGGAAAAAGAAGTCACTATAAGAATATTTATTTATGAATTTTAGCCTTAAATTGGATTTGGAGGTCATGTAATAATTTTGAACAAAATTACAACATGATTCTAAACTTATCTAAAATGGAAAAAGTCATATATAGATCAACGGATCTAGAGTGTCGATGAAAGTATTTGTTTATGAATTTAAACCGGTTTAGAATTTAAATTGGTTTAAAATATCAAATCTGGATGGGCTCGTGAACTCATAAAAATATTTATTTCTAAATTTAGAGCATTTTAAAATTAAATAATAATTTTGAATAAAACTGTTATATATTCCCAAGTTAGTTTACACTAGAAAAGATAGACATATTATCTTGAGTAAAAATAAAAGAGTATTCTTTATTGAAGGAATTGTTAACGGAACATTCTATTTTTTTTTTTTTTTAATCAAAGAGCATCCTTTATCAAAAGAGCACACCACCTTAGGATATATTTAACTTTTTGTCTCTAATTATGTTCATCTAAGTTTGGCTAGTTTGCAGATCGATTCATGTTAAATTTTAAACTAGTAGGCCGATACTAGTAGGCCGATCGACACGAATGAGTTGTGTTGGTGTAAAAAGTATCAGATGATCAAATCTGTATTTTAATTATGTCAAAGGGTCCAAAGTTAAGTTGTCTTGTGATCTAACAATGTTGATTGAGCTTCCAGGAAAAGTCCTAAGTATTCTTAGGCAAAAGTCCTAGTGGATTCTAAGCAGGTGGAAAATCTTAGGAGGTGGTAACCCTAGGTCTCAAGGGTGGTAACTCTAGGTGATGAAAAGTCCTAACTGTGATTAGGCAGGTGGAAAAATCCTAGGGGGTGGTAACCCTAGGTCCTAGGAGGCGGTAATCCTAGGTGAAAAATCTTGGCGGGTCGAGTACTTTGGGCAAAATCCTAGAGTCGGGAACTCTAGGTTAAAATCTTGGTGGTCGCGGATCGGGTGGAAGTCTGGGCGGGTCGTGGAGCGGACGCCCAGCATAAAGACGGGAAGCCTCCGGCGCTGAGCAAAAGTCCAGTCGGTCTGAAGAACCGGTCTTGTAAAAGGGAAACTCTCTTAAGAGGAGTAGATGAAGACGCATTCCCCGAAGAGATAACAATAGGCACCGGTTTGATCTAGATTTTCGACGAAACTCAAAGTCAGAACTCGACAGTTAGAGGATGTCAAATTTCATATTATACATATTGTTTATTGTCTGGACTAACTTTATTTTGCATAAAATAAAGGGTTAAAAAAAGCAGGTCCGGGCGCCCAGAAGGGGTTTGGGCGCTCGGAGTCGGTCCGGGCGCCCGGAGTCGGTCCGGGCGCCCGGAGTCAGTCCAGACTCCCAGAACCCAAAAACTATCTACAAGTTGATGTGGAGCACGTCGATTGATCGAGACACGTAGTCCAGGTGCCAGCAGGGGTTCCAGGCGTCCGGAACAACCTATAAAAGCAGGTTTCGACCAGAAGCTTCATAACAACATTACGAACGACTTTCGCTTCTTCAAGCTACTTAGAAAATGCCTCTACGACACCCGAAAGTTCCAATGACAATTCTACTGAAGATTTCATCATACAAAGTTGTTAGTATTATTTAGTTTTCAAATCACTTGTAATCATTTTAAACTGTATTTGTACTCTTTACGATTGATTAGTCGTTGCCCATCGAAAGCACTCTCATGTGCAGACCTTGGAGTAGGAGTCGTCACAGGCTCCGGACCAAGTAAAAGAAATGTGTTAGCGATTGCTTGGTTTTCTTTCTGTCTTTCCGCTGCTTTTACTCCGATTGATTTTAAACGAACAAATTACCCACGAATTCTATTCACCTCCCCCTCTTGTAGGGATCTAGAGCGCTAAACACGCTTAAGCGTAGCGGAAAATTAACTAGATTCTCTCTAGAAGATCCATGCGAAGGAGAAAAACAATCATATACTAAGTTTTTTACATGAGAGGTATACCTTTGTTGCGTGCCCTTCGCAATCCCAACAACAACCTTTTCTTTGGATCCAGATCTTAGCACGTTCAAGCGTCCGTGCCTCTACGGTATCCACACGAACATATCCTTCGTTCGTCGCACGAACGAAGCCTTCAGAGAAGAACCATCTTCTTATGCTAGCAAGATACATGGTTCAGCCAAGGAGGAAGATTCGACCATGGAAGGAAGAGGAAGAAGAGGGAGATGAAGAGTCACCATTCTCTTCACTTATCCACACTTATGAAAAATTCATTACAAAAGGCTATTTATATTCATCCCATGAATACCAAGGGTCTTTTGTCTCTTTGTATTCCTCTTAATGGGTTGGATTTATTATATTAGATTAACCATTAATCTAATAACCCAATAAGTCTAACCCATTGAGTCTAACCCATTAATCCAATTTGTCTAATTCGGATTGGACTCAATCCAATGAGTGAGTTCATTTGAGTCTAACTCAATGAGTAACCCAAAATGCCTAATTATCTTATGATTGGCTCTTAGGGCTAATTACTAATAATCTCCCACTAGCACTAGTGCCAATCACCACTAAGATGACACCAACACTTTAGATTTACCCATTATTCTTAATATCCTTAGTATTTTAGTCAAACTAAAATACTCATCTCCAAACCAATATGTTCTTTGTGTGTGACCCTATAGGCTCTCGTAACGTTGGCAATGTACCCAAATCAACATTTACGATACATAAACAATGAGTGACATCTAGCAATGCATCATCGCTACCCAAGTGACGAGAAAGTCGAGATCCGACCTAACCTGTCCGTGGATATTATCTTGTATGACTCAGTCTCTCTATCCTTGATATCTGGATTGATCAATGAGGCATAAATCGTGTCATTCTCTTATCAATTTTTGTGTTTCTTGATCTCTAAGTAGACACACTATACAAATAAGCTCAATATCTCATATTGACTCATTTGAGTATGACCATACATTTCTGTGTCCTACTAATCAAGGGGTCCACAGATATCACTTCTATTATATGGAAGGGATATATCCCATCTACATCACTCACATCCCTTCGCATAATTTATTGCATACCCAGTGATCGACTTTATAGTCCACCCTATTACGGGTGACGTTTGACGATACCAAAGTACACAACTCCTTATGTAGGGAACCGTAGTGACTTCAGGTCTAAGAATTATTCATACCAATAGTCACATAAAAATGTTTAAGACACTCATATAACGATCCATGAAACATTCTCATGGTGGGTCATTCAGTATATATTCTCGAATATATACCCATGTGTCAATCTGATATCTCATATCCATGACTTGTGAGATTAAGTCATCCGTTGACCTACATGCTAGTCTCAACGCATTAATATTGCCCTTGTATATTAATGCTTGACTAGGAATAGTTTAAAGTAGCGTTCTCTATAATATCTCACTATCAATTCAACCAATTGGTATATTATAGATTAGAATCTTCTACTCTAGGACATTATTTTATTTATTCATTCGGCACTGAACTAAAGTAAATATAATATGTTCGATCGAAAGCGCTAGAGGGGGCTGAATAGCGCTCGTGGCTATTTCGCGTTTCGGAATCGACTTCGTAAAACTCGACGAGTAATAAGAGTAATAAAGTAGCGGAAAATAAAAGGCACACAACTCGAACACAGGTCATTTACTTGGTTCGGAGCTTGTGATGACTCCTACTCCAAGGCCCGCGGTCGTTAACTACTTTCGGTGGGCAACAACTATAGAATCGATAGATTTTACAAGAAAAACAATTACAGCTCAAATTAAAATAATGATCTTATACTGACAACTAGAGATGAGGAAACGAAGCTCCGGGTCGTCGGGAGGTTGTCGCAGCACTACGGGATCGTGTCGTTAGCAGCTTTTCGCAGAAGGGTCGCTTGGATGATGATGATTTTGAGTGCTGCCTCGAACCCCTCTTTTATACTATGCTGGAGGCGCCTCCAAGCCTGTCCAAGGCGCCTCCAGGCCGCTGAGTCGCACGAGTGGATCAGCGCAAACCTGGTCGCACCTTATCTGGTTTAAGGCGCCTTCAAGCCTCCTCAAGGCGCCTTCAAGCCTTGGTCCAAGGCGCCTCCAGCTTCATCCAAGGCGCCTCCAGCTCCTCTGGACAACTGGCTTCGGCTTGCATCCGAGGCGCCTCCAAGCTCCATGGAGGTGCCTCGGACACTGTTCATCCGAGGCTAAACTATAGTTTTTGGCCCTGCAAAACATGTTAGTCTACAAACACATCCTGCAAAACCAAGTTAGCACAGATATTAATCATGAGAATATTCTGACAGTCTTCGAACTATTCGGGTCTGACTTCGGATTTCTGACCGAAAATCCTAGGTCGACCCGACGCCTACTGTTCCCTCTGCGGGGAACGCGTCCTCACCTACTCCACTCAGGAGTTTTACCTGTTGCTAGTACGATCCTCCAGATCGACTGAACTTTTGCTCGGCGCTCGATGCTTCCGGACTTTCTGCTGGACTCTCGCTTCCCGGCTCGTCCAGTCTTCCTCCTGGTTCGCGACACCAGGACTTTCCACCTAGGGTTACCACCCCCTAGGATTTTTTTCTGAAGCCCTCGACCTGCCAAGACTTTCCGCATAGGGTTACCTCCCCCTATGACCTAGGGTTACCACCCCCTAGGGGTTTTCTCCTGCCTAACCGCAGCTAGGACTTTTGCCTAAGTACCACTTAGGACTTTCCTGCAAGCTCCATGAACTTTGTTAGATCACAGTATAACCTTAACTTTGAATTCCTTTGCCATTATTAAAACAACGATTTGATCGTCGGATGCTTCCCGCACCCACATAATAACCATAACCTTTGCCTTCTAATGAAATAACTAAATATGATACAAAATGTCCTAAGTCAATCAACTCTTGATTGCCTCTTAGGGCTTACACTAACAATCTCCTTATGTCACTAGTATCAATCACTGAAATATCTAATATCCATTGACCTAGTGTGACCATCATGTTTCCTCGGTGCCAAAGCCTTGGTCAAAGGATCCGTAATGTTTGCATTGCTTGGTTCTCTACATATCATCATATCTCATATATCGATGATCCCTTGAATCGTTGTAGTATCCAATATTCAAGACCACCATTTAAGTAAAATACATGCCCTAACTGCGATCTATAATCGTCCTTGTCTATTTGGAAGCTTGCACCACTGTAACCCTTTACATCAACAGTTGTAGCCCTTTCTAGTAATAGCTGTAACTCTTTACAGCAAGCTCTTCATTGCCTCCAAAGATCAAGAAATAATCTTGAGTTTTTCTCAAGTACTTAACAATATTCGTAACTGTTGTCCAGTGACCTTCACCTGGATCTGACTGGTATCTACTCGTCATGCTTAAAGCATATGAGACATCTGGGCGAGTACAAAGCATGACGTACATGATAGACCCTATAGAAGATGGATATAGAATCTGATCTATGCGGTCCCTTTCTTCCTTATAAGAAGGACATTAAGTCTTCGAAAGACTCACACCATGTGACATCGGTAGGAATCCCTTCTTGGAATTCTGTATGACAAAACGTTTAAGCACCTTGTCAATATATGTACTCTGGCTTAGACCAAGCCATCTCTTGGATCTATCTCTATAGATCTTGATGCCTAAAATATAGGATGCTTCATCTAAGTTCTTTATTGAGAAACAATTCCCAAGCTAAGTCTTCACTGACTGAAGAGTAGAGATATCATTTCCAATGAGAAGTATATCATCTACATACAATATGAGAAAATTGACTGTGCTCCCACTAACCTTCTTATAGACACAAGGTTCATTTTCATTCTTAATGAAACCAAACGTTTTGATTGCATCATCGAATCAAAGATTCCAGCTTCTAGAAGCTTGCTTTAATCCATAAATGGATTGTTGCAACTTACACACCTTTCAGACATGCTCTGGATTGACAAAACTCTCAGGTTGTATCATGTACACATCCTGGAGTAGATTTTCATTAAGAAAAATATGATTTTGACATCCATCTGCCAGATCTCATAATCATAGTAAGCTGCAATTGCAAGCATGATCCGAATAGACTTGAGCATCATAACTGGTGAAAAGTTTCATCATAGTCTATACTATGAATTTGTTTGAATCCTTTAGCTACCAATCTACCTTTATAGGTATATGCATTTCCATGTCAGTCTTCACCATGAAGACCCACTTACACCTAATGGGTTTGATCCATTTAGGTAGATCAACCAAAGTTCATACTTGGTTAGTGTACATGGATTCCATTTCAGATCTCATGGCCTCTAGCCATTTCACAGAATCTAGGCCCTGTACATCTTCCTGATAAGATGTAGGCTCATCAAGACCAATAAGCTCTATATCACTGTGGTTAGACAAGAGAAATGAATATCTCTTAGGTTGACGACGAGTCCTATCAGATCTGCGTAGAGTATGTGCTACTTGAACAGGTTGCTGCTCCATAACTTCTTGTGGTGTAACAAAATCCTGATCCACAATATTTTGTGGTACCTGTTCAATTTCCATCACGGTGCCAGTGCTAGTATCTTAAACTTCTTCAAGATCGACTTCACTCCCACTAGTTTATCTAGAAATAAATTTCCTTTCTAGAAACACACCAGTCCTGGCAACAAACACTTTGCCTTATGTGGGATTATAGAAGTAATATCCCCTTGTTTCCTTGGGATATCCAACAAAGTAGAACTTATCTGATTTGGGTCCTAGTTTATCAGAGACTTACCGTCAAATGTAAGCCTTACAACCCCAAATCTTCATAAAAGACATCTTGGGACTCTTTCCTATCCATATCGTATATGGTGTCTTTATGACAATCTTAGATGGAGCGTGGTTAAGTGTAAAAGCGGTCATCTCTAGAGCATGTCCCCATAAAGAAGTAAGAAGATCTGTATGACTCATCATCGATCGTACCACATCTAATAAATTACGATTCCTCCTTTCTGATACACCATTCCATTGTGGTGTTCCAGGTGGAGTGAGTTGAGATATGATCCCACACTCAACAAGATGGTCATGAAACCTTGGCTAAGATATTCCCCAACTCGATTTGATCGAAGTATCTTAATACTCTTACCAAGTTAGTTTTGTACTTCATTCTTGAATTCTTTGAACTTTTCAAAGGATTCTGACTTGTGTCTCATCAGATACACATATCCATATCCACTGAAATCATCAGTAAAAGTAATGAAGTAATGTTAGCCTCTTCTAGCTGCTATTCTGAAAGGGCTACATATATTAGTATGTATGAGTCCTAACAGATCATTTGCCCTTTCACTGTGTCCACTAAATGAAGTCTTAGTCATCTTGCCTTGAAGACAAGATTCACATACCTCATATGATTCAAAATCAAATGAGTCCAAAAGTCCATCCTTATGGAGTTGGGATATGCTACTCTTATTTATGTGAACTAAGCGATAATGCTAGAGATATGTTTGATTCAAATTATTAGACTTGAACCATTTGGTATTTATGTTATAGATTGGGTTATCATAGTCTAGAACATAGAGTCCATTTATAAGATGTGCACTACAATAGAATGTTTCATTGAAATAAACAGAATAACATTTGTCCTTTATTACAAATGAAAAACTTTTCTTGTCCAGAGATAATGTTCTTAGTCAAAGTAGGCACAGAACAACACTCTTCAAGTTCTAAAACATGCCTAGTGGGCAAAGATAAGGAATATTCTCCTACAGCTATAGCAACAACTCTTGTGTCATTGCCTACTCATAGGTCCACTTTTCCTTTTGTCAATGATCTATTATTTCTCAACCTCTTCACATTAGTAAAAATGTGAGATGCACATCCGGTATCTAATACCCATGAAGAAGAAATAGATAGGTTGACCTCTATAACATATATAACTAAGGCAGAAGTCTCACTTCTCTTCTATTTTAGTTCCTCTAGGTATAACTTGCAGTTTCTCTTCCAGTGTCCGGTCTCACCACAGTGGAAGTAGGTTCCTTCCTTAATAACCCCACCTTTAGGTTTCAATGCATGAGTCTTGCCATTTCCTTTGACTTGGGTCTTACCCTTACCTTTAGGCTTCCACTTGCTTTTTCCCTTAGACACCATCAAAATGGAACTAGACTTTGCCTTCTTAAGGTTAAGTTCAGTAGTTCTCAATTTGCTCAACCTTTCAGGTAGTGGTTTGTCAATTTCATTCATGTTGTAGTTCATGAAAAATTGACTGTAACTATCAGGCAATGACTATAGAATAAGGTCAGTGGCCAATTATTAGCCTAGTGGGAATCCCAACCTTTGTAGATTCTCCACATACCCGATCATTTTGAGCACATAAGGCCCTATGGGACTTCCTTTTTACATTCTGCATTGAAACAGTGCTTTAGAGATCTCAAATCTCTTATGTCTTGCTTGTCCTTGATATAGTTGTCTAAGATGTTCAACCATATCATAAACATCCATGTTCTCATGTTGCTTCTAAAGCTCAGAGTTCATGGTGGCGAGCATAAGACATGATACATCTAATACATCATCTTGATGCTTCTTGTAAGCATTTCTATCAGCTCTAGTGGCAGTAGCAGGGGGTACTTCAGGAATAGGTTGCTCTAGGACGTATAGTTTTCTTTCTCTCTTGAGAACTATTCTCATTTTTTTATACCAGTCTAGGAAATTAGCTCCATTGAGCTTGTCCTTATCAAGGACAGATCGCAGAGATAGTGTCTTCTACGTACTAGACGACATGGTGGTTTACAACAATAAAATGCAGAGAAGTATCATACTCAGATCATTTAATTAGGCCTTTAATTAAATGATTCTCCCACTGAATTCTAAAGCTTGATAGGAGCAAGTCACTACTAGCTCTAAACCCAAAAGTAAAGACATTCAAGTGGGACAAGATCCACATTATACCTCATCTTGAGTTAGCTTTGGTTAATCGCTCAAGACTTATATAAATTAGATAGGCAACGTGTACCAATTAGACAAGATCCATATTATACCTTATCTTGAGTTAGCTTTGGTTAATCACCCAAGACTTAGTACAACTTAGGTAGACTACGTTTACCAATTAAATCCTATGTAACTCTTGTATCTTTTAGGTGAATAAGACTATTTGTTCATTTTCCATCTCATGAAATCTACATTATAACTTATCTTGATTTAGCTTTAGCTAATCGCCCAAGACTAGTATAATTTTAATTTCATCATATGGGATATGCCTCTAAGTTCTCAACTTAGTTAAGTCACACCCAAAGTCCAATAGTCGGACATCACAATTGTCCTGTCGCACTCTACCAAGATTAAATGAGTCACTTTACTTTGGCAAACCTGACTACAAATGATCGAGGTAGTAGTGAGTACCAAACTTTGGTAGGCATATGAAAAGGACTTAATTATGATAGCTACACATGCATCACATACATTCATGGCATATCATGTCATACATCAACATATATGCTAATTTAAACGTGACATGGTTATGGTCCCATCACTACGGTCTTCTCAAGCCAATGAGAAGAGCGATAAGTCAACCTAGGTTAAAGCAGCTTCTCTAAGCACTTCCTTGGTCGTCGTGTATTGTTGTCCTTCTCCCTTTTCACCCGTCGTCCAATAGACTAACTCCTTTCTGATTTGTACATTACAAAATCTAAAGAAACTCAAGTTACATTCGAGTGTATTCTAAATTACAACAAGAATAGAAGGATGAAGGCACGACACGTAGGCCGTATTGTGAATTACAATATACACACACATCCAATCACATTGGGGTTAAAGGTCATAACCATGCACCATGTCATGTAACATTCACAATATTTTATGACATAAAATTTACTATGATTTCAACAATAAATTATTAGCCACAACGCCATGGTGGTCCCGCTAGCTGGTTAGCGGGCGGGGGTCAAGGGGGTAGCGCCCCTTGCGGCGATTTCAGGGGGCAACACCCCCGAAGCAAAATTTATTTTGCACACTCATTTTATGAGTTGCTGCTATACTCGAGACCCTACTACGCATAATACCAACTATGATTTGTTCCAAACAAAACACCTCTGGCCGAGACCTTGTCGGTCACACACCAACTATGTTTTGTTCCCAACAAAACACCCCTGGCCGAGACCTTGCTGGTCATACACCAACTATGCTTTATTCCCAACAAAACACCCATTTCGGTCAAGGCTTAGGATTTGACAGAGACACAAAATCTGGCCAAGACTCATAGTCTGGCCGAGATTCACAATCTGACCGAAACCTTGTTTGGCTGAGACCCATAATTTTGCAAATCACAGTAAACCTATCATGCAATTTCTATATCATATATAAAAATTCTAACAACTCAGTATATGCCTTTGTAAGTGGCTCTGATACCACTGTAGGGATCTAGAGCGCTAAACACGCTTAAGCGCAGCGGAAAATTAACAAGATCCTCTCCGGAAGATCCATGCGAAGGAGAAAAATAATCATATATTAAGTTTTTTACATGAGAGGTATACCTTTGTTGTGTGCCCTTCGCAATCCCGACAACAACTTTTTCTTTGGATCCAGATCTCAGCGCGTTCAAGCGCCCGCACCTCTACGACATCCACATGAACATATCCTTCGTTCGTCACATAAACGAAGCCTTCGGAGAAGAACCATCTTCTTGTGCTAGCAAGAAACATGGTTCGGCCAAGGAGGAAGATTCAACCATGGAAGGAAGAGGAAGAAGAGTCACCATTCTCTTCACTTATCCACACTTATGAAAAATTCATTACAAAAGGCTATTTATATTCATCCCATGAATACCAAGGGTCTTTTGTCTCTTTGTATTCTTCTTAATGGGTTGGATTTATTATATTAGATTAACCATTAATCCAATAACCCAATAAGTCTAACCCATTGAGTCTAACGAATTAATCCAATGTGTCTAATTCGGATTGGACTCAATCCAATGTGTGGGTTCATTTGAGTCTAACTCAATGAGTAGCCCAAAATGCCTAATCATCTTATGATTGGCTCTTAGGGCTAATTACTAACACCTCTAGTGCAACTATCCTACAATTGGTATCAAAGCAAGGTCACTCTGAATTGGTGAAATCACCAATCGAGCAAGGGGGGGTTCCTTTTTGAAAGAAAAATAGATATCATTTGTGTTTAAAATAAATCCTTATGCCTTTCATTTTTTCCTCCAAAATTATTTTTGAAAAATTCATTTTCATATTTTCACCTAGGTCAGTATTGACAAAATATCGCACTTAAAAAAATTTGAAATAATATTTTTTTATTAATATTTTATTATTTTTTTTCTCGAAATTAGTGAATTGCTATTTTTATTTTTCTCCCGCACTATTAATCCAAGACTAAATTTTGGAACATTTGATATTATTATTTTTTGTGTGCGAGATTCCTCTTTAATGACCAACCAAGAAGGGTATAACACTGCACGCCCTCCCCTCTTCTCTGGTGAAGACTTCGTCTACTGGAAGAGCCGAATGGAGTACCACCTCAAGACAAAAGTCGAGATGTGGATAATCATCCAAACTGATCTTGAACTCTCACTCGATGGCGTTGGAAAGCAAATATCATGCCAGAACTGGGACGCAACCTTGATGAAGAAAATTGAGGCCGACGCCAAAGCAACATGCACTCTCTAATGCGGCCTAACCAAAGAAGAATTGAATCGGGTCACCCCCTTTAAAAGCGTGACAGAACTATGAGAGAAGTTGATCGAACTTCACGAGAGAACCTCAGACACCAAGGTAAGCAAACGTGATTTGATACTAAATAAACTTTACAATAAAAAAATACAGGAGGATGAATCGACAAGCCAACTTCATGTGTGGATTCAAGACCTCCTCAATGGCCTTCACGCAATTGAATAGAAGGTGGAGAATCCCGACATCATCAGGTATGCGCTCAATGTATTTCCGAGGAATACCTTGTAAGCATCAATGGTAGATACTTACAAAGTATCCAAGGACCTTTCTTTAATTAGATTAGACAAGCTTTTTTCTGAATTTGAACTTCATGAACAAACTAATACTACTCGGACCGAGAAAGATATTACTTTGATTGCAGGAACAAGTAGGATGTGAGAATCAAAAGCAAAGTGTAGAACTGAACTTGAGTCTGAAGATGAATCAGACTCAGAAGACGTCGATGATGAAATTACAGCTGAGCTCGTAAAATTGGTATAAAAATGTACAAAAAGAAGAAGGTGACTCAATTGAATATGAAGGCTAAGTCTGGAGTTACTTGCTACGGCTGCAACCAGAAGGGACACTACAAGCCGGAGTGTCCGAACCAGAAGCAACGAAGAAGGAAGGCCTTGAAAGCAACGTGGTTCGAGTCCTCTGAAGATTCTGACGAAGAACACGAGCAAGCAAGCTTCCTTGCTCTACCAGTACAAGCATACATTACCGAAACATAGTCCGAATAAAAAAATCAGAGCTGAATCGAAAACTGAGTCTGAAAGAAGTCATGGATTCGTATCCGTTTCCAAAGGGCCAAACAATATTATAAGTTCCCTAATTTCTGGTACTAAAATTGATGAATTACAAAATTTAGTTTTATATTTGTTAAGAAAGTTGGAAAAATCCAACCTCCGAGTCAAGTCACTCCAAAAAGAGGTAACAATCCTTAAGGAGGAGACTAACCTAAGTCCTTTAACTGAGCCAGTTCAACATGGAAGTTCAACCCAAGTCCAACAACTTGAGGAAGAAAATTTCAATTTGAAAACTCAAGTTAAAGAACTTAAGGACACGTTGGAACGATTCACCGTGGGTTCCAAGAATCTTGAACTGATTCTTGGAAAACAAAGGGTTGTATACAACCAAACTAGACTTGGATACAAGGCCAAACAAAGATGTAGATCATACTTATCATTAGTAATTCAATCAAATAGAAACTTAGTCCAAGTATGGGTCCCCAACTCCAATCTGATTAATCAAGTTATAATCAATCAATATTGGATCCCCAAGGATCAAATACATTACCTTGATAGACCTTATCGAGGCTATGATCCAGGGGGAGCAAATAAAAAGACCATTTTTATCAGTTATGTTACTCAGGATACTTTGTCACGTTTTCAAAATCTGAGTGCTTAATTAAAAACATTGAAAATCCTGAAATCACACTTAAGGGAATTAGGAAAAAGAATAGCTATACAATTAATCTACCAACCTCCTCACTAAAGTGTCTATTGACACAACAAGAGGAAACCAAGTTGTGGCACAGAAGACTGGGTCACACTCATACCAGACTCATTTAAAAAATAAGTCAAAATTGCTTAGTCAGAGGTTTGCCTAAATTAAAATTTACCGAAAATTTAATTTGTAATGCGTGTCAACAGGGTAAACAAACCAAGTCAACTCATAAATTAACCAACTTAAATAAGACCAATTCAATACTTGAGCTCCTTCACTTAGACTTGTTTGACTCACATGGAGCCAAGTCACTAAACAAAAACCAATATTGTTTAGTAATAATTGATGATTACTCAAGGTTTACTTGGATAAAATTTCTAAAAACTAAAGATGAAACCTACGAAATCTTTAAAATATTTTGTATTGAAAATGAAAAAGATACTAAAATTAAAAGAATTAGAAATGATCATGGGGGAGAATTTGAAAATCTCAAATTTATTAAATTTTGTGAAATTAATGGATATAAACATGAATACTCATGTCCTAGAACCCCTCAACAAAATGGTCTAGTAGAGCACAAAAATAGAACTCTATAAGAAGTCGTTAGAACCATGTTAAATGAATATAACTTAAACAATCAATTTTGGGCTGAGGCAATTAATACATCCTGTTACATTCAAAATAGAATTTTAATCAATAAAATTTAAAATAAAACTCCATATGAAATATATTATAATAAAATCCCCAACTTAAACTATTTAAAGGTGTTTGGGTGTAAAGTTCATATTCTAAACACTAAGGACTACTTAGGTAAATTCATATCAAAATCAACTCAAGGAATTTTTTTAGGGTATTCCACAACCAGTAGGGCCTACAGAGTTTATAACAAAAGTACCCTAAAAGTTGAAGAAATAGTTAATGTGATTTCAAATTGCTAATTCAGTTTGTTACTCAGTTTAAAATTCTAGGAAAAATATTTTCAAAATTTTAATTTTATTAGTTTTCAAAATATTAGACTTAACCTAGGTATTTACCCCTAGAAAGCATGTACCCCTAGTTCTTAGCCAGAGCATCTCACAAGCACACTAGGTTTACCTTGCTTATGTATGAAAAATACTTAGAATGATGTGAGATGCATAGGGTACTGCTTGAACTTCAGAATGCTTATGTTTGTGCATCGACATAAGTCTGGGTAATAAATATAAACTTTATATCAATCAAATTGAGTTATCCATGTTTAGTCAAAACTAACTGGAATATTTACTTAATTTGACTAACTAAGTGAAAGCTACTACCTCTTGGTAAACAGATAGTAACTAAAGGTTAGGCAGTTGTTTGAAAGTAAATATTTTGTTTACTCATGCTTGGACTCTAGGACTTTTTTATAACAAAATTGTTTGCCATTAATCAAGGGGGAGTGAACAAGGGAGTAAAAAAAAACAAGTTGGTATTTTCTTTTAAATTAGTTTTTAAAGTATATGTTTTTTTTAAAATCATGTTACTTAGTGTTGAAAATTTGTTTTTTTACTTAGTTTTTAATTTTTTTTTAAAAAAATTACTTTTTACTTAGTATTGGAATTTTTAGTGTTAAAATAAATTTTTGGTTTTTGAAATACATATTTTTGACTCATTTAAATTTTTTTTTTTTGGTAAAATTATTTTAACTACATTTTACTAAGTTTTTTATGGGATTTTTCTCTTTCTGAGCTAGAGTGCTAAATTTTAAGATTCTTTTGAGCTCATTTTTGCTAAATTCAAAATTACGATCAAAATATTTTTTAGTATTTTATCAAAATATCTTAATATCTAGCTAAGCTTTGAGTAAAAGTACTTATTTGAGCTTATCTTTTACAACTTTTAAAAGCTAAAGTACTTCACTAAGTTTTAGAACTTTTTAAGTGCATATAACTTTCTTTCTAAATCATTTTCAAAAATTCAAAATTTTTGTTAAAGTTTCTTTATCAAAGCTAATATTTCAAGTACAAGCTGTCCTTCAGGGGGAGCTAATTATTCTCTTCTATATTTAGTACTTTTGATATATGGCAAAGGGGAAGAGTTAGGAAAGTGAAAGTTAAGTTAAAAATGAATAAAAAGTTAAGTTCAATAACTAGAACAATTTGATATTGCATTACTTGATGTTGCATGTATGCTATGATCTTACTATGCTTTTTTCTTACTATGTTTTTACTTAAATTTAAACTTTTGTTGCCATAATAAAAAAGGGGGAGATTGTTGGTGCGGGAAGCATCCGACGATATAACCTAAGTTTTGATAATGGAAAAGGGTTCAAAGTTAAGGTCATTTGTATCTATCTAACGTGTTTGAAAGAGCTTGCAGGAAAGTTCTAAGTGTACTTAGGCAAAAGTCCTAGCTGTAGTTAGGCAGGTGAAAACCCCTAGGGGATGGTAACCCTAGGTCCTAGAGGGTGGTAACCCTAGGCGGAAAGTCTTGGCGGGTCGAAGGTTTTGGGCAAAAGTCCTAGGGGATGGTAACCCTAGGTGGAAAGTCCTGGTGTCGCGAACCAGGTAGAAGACTGGATGGGTCATGGAGCAGATGTCCAACAGAAAGTCCTGGAGCCTCGGGCGCTGAGCAAAAGTCCAATCGGTCTGGAGGACCAGTCTGACAACAGGTATAGTCTCCTAAGTGGAGTAGGTGAGGACACGTTCCCCGATGAGGGAGCAGTATGCATCGGTTCGACCTAGGATTTTCGGACGGGAATCCGAAGTCAGAACCGGATAGTCCGATGACTGTCAAATTCTTTATTTTACATGTCTATATTGTGCTAACTTTGTTTTACAGGGTATGTTGGTTTGTTAGACTAACATATTTTGTAGGAAGTGAATTGGACATCCTTGCCTCGGATGAACAGTACCCGAGGTGCCCTCCATGGAGCTTGAAAGCGCCTCGGGTTGCATACAGAGACAACCTCGTAGCAAGGCACGAGGGCACCCTCGTGGAGCTTGAGGGTGCCTTGGACCTGGCGTGAGGGCGCCCTCCATGGGCTTGAAGGCGCCCTCCATGGGCTTGGAGGCGCCCTCAGGTGGATAGGCAGCAACTTGGTGGAGCCCATCCACGCTGTAGATTCGACACGGATGAGGGTGCCCTCCAGTGTGTTGGATGCGCCCTCCACGGGCCTTATAAGGTAGTCTCGAGCAGCAGCTTGGGACAATAATGAAAACACGATCCATCTTCCGTGCACTGCTCAAAGAACCATCCGATAAAGCTGTAGCAAGACACCGACGACCTGAAACTTCGAATTTCCTATTCTTAAGTTGTTGGTATATTTTCTTACTGTACTTAATTGCTGTACTCTAAACGGTAACTTTTGTGAACTTATAGTGATTGCCCAAAGTAAACGCTCAACGAGTGTGGGCCTTGGAGTAGGAGTTGCCCCAGGCTCCGAACCAAGTAAAAAACTTGGTGTTTGTGTGTTTGTAATTATCTTATATATTTCCGCTGTGTTTTACTCTTAATCTTTTGAAATGTAAGTGAAAGTCATGAGCGCTATTCATCCCCCCTCTAGCGCTTTCGATCCAACATCTAGTTGGATTAATTCATAAGGACAATTAAAGATCATTTTGATTAGGGTTTTCCCTAACTATTTTTGGAGATTTTATTTAGCTATTTAATTCATAAAAACTTAGCTAAATAAAGTACTTTGATGCAGGACTCTGTTGAGACAACATCACGATGTGGGATTTATCTGATACGATCTTCTTTTGAGGCAGGTATCTTTGACTTATCTCTTTTGATATTGTCATTCTGAATTTCTGATATGCGTAATAGGTTATAGCTAGTAGTAATGGTTATGTTTATATTTGCTTGGTATGTCACTACTTGATACCCGTAGTATGTGCATATTATTATCTGTTATGCATTTATGTTTATGTCTCTTGATTCGTGCTGTGTGTACTTATGTTCATAGAAGTAGTGAAATACAATACATTACCGGCTATAGGCCTAGCTACTAGATATACGTGGCATGCGTACCTAGATTTATTATCTGACATGTGTACCTAATTTTATTATCTGGCATGTGTACCTAGATTTATTACTTGACATGTATACCTAGATCCTTATTATGGACTCGATTTTCCTTTTGGTACATATTATATGGAGGTTGATATTTTCAGGAGTTACATGCTTTAGTGTCATGCACCATTTTACATGGTTGCATGCTGAGCGATTGTCAGCTCCTTTATAGTTGAGCACATCGCTAGTTACATCATCTACACAAACAACCACTCATGGGTAAGTGGTACATCAGGCAGGGTGTGTGTAGTTTGCATTGTCAGGGCTCCGCTGGTCCGCTCATGGGTAGTGTGACTACAGCGTGGTAGCGGGCAGGGATCCCTTCACTTGACTATGACACAGGGAGATGAGAGCTTAGGCTCCCCTACTATGTTTGGGGTAGGAGGATAGGTGTACTCCGATAGCATACTATCCACTCGGTCACTCAGGAGTAGTGATGGCAGAGTGCACAGTTGTCATAGCCCTACCCACTCGACCTCATTATCGTGTGTGAGGTGGCTGACTGGTGGCAGGGGTGACCCTATCATTTTCATCATATGCATGGATTGCATTTATTTCTTATGATTGTTGCATTTTGGATGTTGCATTTTGGTGGTTGTATATGATTGACATGCATACAAGAGACATGAGGTATTTGGTCTGATGACACTTGTATCCGAATAGGAGGTCCTGATGAGTACAACTTCTTCTGTTATTCAGTTTTGCATTTTCTATTATTATTCAGAAGATTGTACTGCATGATTATTGCTGATAGTTATATCTTACTATGCATGTCTGATCGATACCGGCTGAGTTCTTGAACTCACTCCATTGATTATTTCCTATTTCAGGTTGAAGCCGTCAGGAGGTTCCAGTTGCTAGTCCCCATTCCGTGTCGTGATGATTTTCTATTTTTGGTCTTTTGTTTCTTGTTATATGATATACATACTTGTGATGTGTTTTTCTAGCACTCGTGGATCTTATATCGAGATTTTGGTATGCTGCCCATGTTTTCCGCTGCGATGATTTTCCATTGTGGGTAGTGTTTTTCTCATTATAGTGGAGTAGGTTTGATATACATATATAACTGCGTAGAATGTTTATTTAAATTATTGCTTATGTTCCGGACGTGTTGGCCGAGGATTGAGAGGCCTTGAGGGCTGCGTATTTATGGATTCAGATTGTCACCGGTATAGGAGATATGCTACCAGATTTACCTCTGGCAGGGACTGCTCTGGGGCGTGACATGAGATGTTAGGATGGTGAAAAAAACTCAAGATATTAATTTAGTACATTTTTTAAGTTTTAGTTTCATCAAAACACATAGTTTATGTGTTATCCAATTATTAGGAAAGCTAGTGTACAAGTCATGCGCATTTAGCCCAAAGAACATAGTTGGAAATTGATTTTGAAAATTATTTCAAAATACTCTTGGAAAACCTTGATGACTATTTTTTGATAGGAATTATCATTGTAGAGTTAGACACAAACTAAAGAAAAATATTGAAGTTTTCAATGGTTTCAAGTTTTGTGTCAATCTTTGAAAATATGATGTATTTTCATAAAAAATTATTTTTCCCCTAATAGAATATGACTTAAATAATGTTTATGTAAAATTTTATGATTTTTGGAAAAAATATAGAATTATTTAGGGATTTCTAAATTTTAGCTGAAATTTGAATTTAGGAAATCAGAAATCTAATTGATCAGTCAATCGATTGGGCACGTTCGATAGATCAGCCGATCAATTGAACTGGGTTTTCCCCAAACAGAAGCTCGCGAAATCAATCAGTTGATCGATTGACCCCATCTAGATTGATCAGTTGATCGATTCAAGTGCATCTTCCACAAGCAGAAGCTCGTAGAATCAATTAGTTGATCGATTGAATAGCTTTGATAAATTGAGTCCCAACCTCGATCAATTGGAAAAGCTATTTTTGGCTATAAATGTCTAATTTCATTCATTTATGCTACATTTAATCATGTTAACCATCCTTAACCTTATGAAACTCATTTATGAACATTTAAGGGTAGTTTTTTTTTTTATGAAAACGAGATTGGAATGGTTAAAGAAGACTAAGTTGGAGTTTAGGTATAGGTTTCACTACAAGAAAATTGAGATTAGTGTTGTCTTTTTTTTTAACAATGCTTTTAGTGAAAAGAGTTGTCTATCTATTTATTTTCTTACTAATAGATAATATTTTTTTAAAAACCGTTGTCTACTAGTGATTTTTGTGGGTCAAAGATGACACTTTTTGAAAAACGTTGTCTATTAGTAATTTTTTTAGTGTTTACACAATGATTTTTACAAAATGTTGTCTATTGTCAAGTTATCATCTAAATTTGGGATGTTATGAACCATTGGATCAAGTAAGGAGTAATAAAACCCTAGGTTTCACTCAGCACTCAAACCTCTCACCTCATGCGTCTTCGAGCTCCTCCCGAACCCCTCGTCTCACACCCTCTCCATCCAACTCCTCGTCTCACGCCCTCTCTATCCAACTCCTCTCTGGTGAATCCCTCTCCGTGAACCTCTCATCGGCGGTGAACCCCTCTTCGTCGAACGATTCTCTACCGAAGCCGAGGGACATTTCCTTTCCCATTTTCTGTGACATTCATCTTCCTCAGGTCTGTGACATTTATCTTCCTCAGGATTGGAGGGAAAGCAGGGGCACAAGGAATGGCTGGTAAGTTAAATCCTTCGCCAAGGTGTTCGATAAAATATCTTGTACCTGAGCTTTTGTAATTTTATCCTTTAATTTGTTTGGAATTTTTTTGACGTGCACACTGAAGGCATCTTCCTTGGGCAAGTGAAGCACCCAAACCTTGTGAAATTGATTGCGTAATGTTGTGAAGATGAACAAAGGTTGTTGGTGTATGAGTTCATGACCCGAGGCAGTTTAGAGAAACTTCTTTTCAAAAGTATGTATTTTCCCTCTTTTGTTTTTTTGTTTATGTTTTTTCTCCGATCCATATGTATGAAACTAGCCCATCTATGTACTTATTATAGTAGTTATGATTCAAAATTACTACAAATTGACCAACACTTGTACACATGTTGTAAGACAATGCTATATGTTTTTTCTCCGATCAATTGAATTCTAAAAATGAGTTTCAGCAAAGTCATAGATTATATGTTTTGGTCAGATTTGCTCTGAGGTTCAAGACAATGCTATATATACACACACTTTTGTTTTGGTTAGATTTGCTCTTAGGTTCAAGATAATGATATATATATATATATATATATATATATATATATATACACACTTTTGTTTTGGTCAGATTTTCCCATGAAGGTGACTCATTTCATTGTGATCATTGAAGGTTCCTTTCATCACAACCATGACTTTGTTAAACAATTCCCTTGAAGAAAAAGATAAAAAATCAGCAGTAGTAAATTTTACTTAATAGCCATACACAAACTTTGTATTTTCATATCAGTCTTAACTCTTGTATTCTACATGAATATTACACCAGAGACCAGAGTTTTTTTATTATGCATCTTAGCTCTGGATCAAACACAAAATATATGTATTTTCTTTAGTGTATTAGCTTGTGGTACCTGGTCCTAAATAAATAACTTTTTCCTATAGGTATCTTCAGATCAAGCCCAACTACTAGTGAAGTGATTCTTGCACAAATTCTTGTAGCACAAAGGTGTATTGAAGTTGGTGTCTATACAGTATGATTTCTTTAAATATATCTTTGTCTAGATCCACTTACTTTTCTTCTATAGACCTTTTGAATACTTTGTTGTCTTCATCATGTATTTTTTCTCCAGTTATTGCAATTGCATGATCATGAATTTGTTCTTTAATTGCTTGCTTTCAAGCATTAATATTACTTGAACTTAGCTAGATTATCTTGTCATCACTCGTCATTCTATATAAAAATTGGCATTAGTTAAATTGTCATAACTCATCATTCTATATAAAGCTTACTGGTAGATAATCATTTTCTCCCGCCTATACAATTGGGCCTAATTCCTCATTTGTTGTTGTCTTGATTAGAACTTGCTTTCACTAAGCGATATTGTAGGATTTGATAATTTAACACGTGGTAAGCTTTGGACTCATTATGTTGAAAATGTGGACAGCATATTATGCTGCAGTTTATTGATCAAACTATATCATTAGGACTAGTAAATGAGCTAATTTCCTTGCAGATGTGCTAAATAAAAAGTCATAGACTTGGTGGCTTTGATTGCTGAGAAATGTGTATGCATTGGTTTGTCTCAATATCTCGTAATGAGAATTGTAGTACAGCTAAGTTGAGCTTAATCATTTCAGGCAGTATGGTTTGAACCTAGCAATGCTTCACATCTTTGATAGGCCACCAACTCATGAAACTCGGAAGTAGAATAAACAAGTTAGCTCTTTGATCGCCAAGACATGCAACTCGAATTGGTTGTCTCAGTTTAGTCTCACTTCAAAATTTTACTAAGTCGTGATATGAATTTCCCTCAACTATTTTAGTTTGATTTATTTTTATTTGTTGCTTGAATGCAAGTTTATAATAATCACTATAAAATTCAGATTTAGCAGGAGTTTTGTTGATTAATGATGAGTCTTTTATGTGGACTAGAGTTTCTGATCTCTGCTCATTCTATATACTATTTTATGTGTACTATTTTTTAGTTTTGTGCCATGTGTTGCCTGAAATCCAGATTTATCTCATCTACACCTCAATCTAAATTTTCTCATTGTTGTATATTATTGTTTTAAGCTTTAATTAGAGTGAAAATTTCTTTTGCATAATACCGATGATATTATTTTCAGTGACAGATACATAGTGGTAAGTGTTTTGTTTCAATCTCAAGCCGACGATAATCTTTTTTGAGTATATCTAGTAGAAGCAAGCATACAGATCATTGTCTTCGAGGCCGATTAGCTATTTTGTGCTTTTTTATTTTAAATTTGAATGTCACTATCTACTTTAAAACAGAACTATTTAGTTTTTGTGTATAGTTGAATTCTACTATAAATACTAATATCTACTTTGTAGTTGAATTTTATTGTTTTGGTATGAGTTTGAAATCATTAGCCAAGCTGATTAACTGCTATTATATGCCAAATAAGAATCTTGATATGTAAAAGACAAATAATAGTTTTGTAAATATAAAAAAATACTTTTGTAAATAGAATTTTTTTTATCTATTTATTTTAAAAAGGCAATACTTTTAAAGTGTTGTAAAAGTATTATCTTTGCCAAAAACAACAATGCTTTTAAAGTGTTGCAATAATGTTGTTTTTACAAAAAAAAAAAAAGACAACACTTTTAAAGCGTTGTCTTTGCTACAAATGACAACACTTTTAAAGTGTTGTTGTTGAGCAGACTTTTAACAATAATACTTTTAACAACGCTTTTTCACTAACATAGACAACTTTTTTAAACCGTTGTCTATCAACTTTTTTCTTGTAGTGTTAACATTCAATTTTGATTCTTGAACCTCAAAACTTTAAATCTTGGGTTTCCTAAAGGTTTAGGAATTTCATGTCATTGTTGGTGCAATGACAGAAGGTTAGAGCATGTTTTGAGAGGGAGCTACTCCTTAAAGACATGAATTTACTTTTAACGAAACAATGGAAGGTTGTAAACCTTCATTATTGTGAATGCTCTAGGATGAACATTATATGATAGAAGTATGCTCTAGATTAAGCATTGGCGATAATGAAGGGTATGAGATCTTTATTGTGATGTTGTGAACAACAAGTGAGGCTGTAAACAACATGAGATAACTCTTAAGGAGAAGAGTTTTTGATATGTGCCAAAGGGAGAGAATGTGGGTTTAAGTTAGAAAATTCTCTAATGTTCATAGGGGGAGATTGTGAAACCCTTATGTTAAGGGGGAGAATTAAAGGAAATCCTTATTCATGCTTTGGCATGAAGAAGAAGTTAAAGCTATAGGATTAGCCTAACTTAAATATATTATCAAATACCAAAAAGGGGAAGATTGTTGGTATAATTTTCCCTGGGTCAAGGTTGACCAGGTTGACTAAGCTTGACTTGGTTCAAGCTTGAGTCATGATATTTAAGTTTTGATGTTTGATAATATATAGAGATTGATGGTTAAAGCTTGACCAGAAGTTAAGTAGGTCAAAATTGACTAGATACTTGACTGGGAAGTCCTAACTGTAGGTTAGGCAAGGGCAAGTCCAACGGAAAGGCTGACAGAAGATGCAAAGTAAGTCAGTGTTGACTAGCCACTTGATGTGAAAGTCCTGGTTAGTGAAGCCAAGTAACTGGAAAGTCCTGGTGAGTGAAGCCAGATATATTAGAAAATCCCTAGTGAGTGAAGTTAGGCAAATGGAAATCCTAGTGAGTGAAGCTAGGTGAAAGTCCCGGTGAATGAAGTCAGGTAGTGTGAAAAGTCCTAGTGAGCGAAGCTAGGTAGTGAGAAAATCTTGGTAAGTGAAGTCAGGTGAAAGCCCTAGTGAGTGAAGCTAGGTAGATGTAAATCCTGGTGAGTGAAGTCAGATGGTGAGAAGTCTTGGTGAGTGAAGCCAAGCAAAGGAAAATCTACGTGGGTCAAGGTTGACCAGACACCTGGTGTTTGAAAGTCCAAGTGGATCAAAGGATCGACCAAACACTTGGTGATAAAGTCCCAGCAGGTCAAAAGTGATCGGATATCAGAAGTGGAACCCTAGAATTGTGTTTGGAGAAATAGGGCTAGACAATCGATCAGGTCGATCGAAAAGGAGGCTATCACAAAAACACAGAGGGTTTCCCAATTGATCAGCCGATCGATTGGGACATTCCAATCGATCAACCGATAGATTGGGAAAGATTTTCTCTCAAAGGTGTGAGGAAGCCAGAATTGATTGGTCAATCGATTCTGGAAAAATCTACGAGAGCACAGTTCTTTGAATTGATCGGTCGATCAATCAAAGCCTCCCTAATCGATTGGTCAATCAATTGGGATATGATCATTACACAGGTTGCGAGGTTTGGACAGTTGAGATCACCTGAATCTGACGTGACAATCGATTAGGAGCAAACCCAATCAATTGGGAGCCCTAGAAACACAGATATAAAGGCAATGGTGAGTTCAAACGAAGCATCGATTCTAATATCTCTTCACACAATCTTCTCTGCTACTAATAGTTTTGACCTTGAGCTTTGGAAGATAAGCGTTGCTGTACTTTCCAACTAGTCTAAAGGCATATACAAACTACAAGAGATCAAGCAAGAAGGTTTTCATTTGTATTCTTGTGTATTTACTTCTTGTTTTGAGTTGTACGCTTGTGTGAGTTTGTACAATGTTTCTCCACCTCCAAATTTTTCCGAGAAGGAGTGTTTTTGATAGTGGAGAGTGTGCACATGTGTGGATCCTTGGATTAGTCACCTCATCTTGAGGTGGATATTAAGTAAATCTTTTGTATTAGCATTGAAGAGTTCGCTTCAAGTTTATCCGCTACAAATCATCATCATCGAAGCGAAGCAAGCTATTAACCCGTTAGCTTCGAAGTGTTCCGACAACTAGTTCGTCATAGGTAGAGTTAAATACATACATATAATATGAGTAATTATTTAGTAAATACAATATCAAGATAAAATTAATACATCGGTATTTTATTTGGTATGTTATCAAGTCCAGATGTTGTACCATGTTACCTACATGCATCATCATTAAGTAAATATTATGTAACTAATCAATGGTATGATCAAATTGTAGTCCATTAATAAAAATTAAATATACATACTCATCCTGTGTCGTAAGAGATTATCATTTGCGTCGTTCTCTCCCCTTTGATCACCTATTGTTAGAACCAATATCCTTTCCTCTACTTGACATCTTGTATCCATGTTAAAATATTTAATAATAAAAAGAATGTATGCTATAGACAATTTGCCATATGTTACATAAAAAAAATAGTACTTGTCATGTTATAAAGAATCTTACACCTATTTAAGCTTCAAAACACAACTTGTCAACATAGTAAAATCTTAACTAAATTTAAATAACTAAATATATACTCTAGGAAGGCAATGCAAGAACAACATTTAATTATCCAAAAGACAATATTACTCTAAGTACACTTTACTCCAAATGAAATAAAAAGAATAGCACAATAAATTACAAAAATTCACTATCACTATTATTAGAGTCATGATCTATTTCATCTTGTGTTTCTTCGTCTGATTTAAAATCTTCAAGTTCTTCCTCCCGCTCTTCACCATCTACAATAACTTGCTTACCATTCACAACACGCCGAAGCTCCTCAATTTCCATTTCATGTAATTCCTCTTCATCAACATCAAAAATAATGTTAACATCATCAATATCTATATATGTTAACACATGCAGTGGAGTGGATATCTCCTCTTCTTGAGAAGCAACCTCAACAATCGGTAAAACATTTTTATCTTGTTCTTCAAGAAATGGTATGTCATATTTTCCTCTAGCTTTCACTTTGCAAATTATGACTCAATCATTCCCCTCTTGGTTGATGGTAGGAGATCTAGTATAGTACACTTGTTAGACTTGAGCAGCTAATATGAAAGGGTCATTTGTATTCAACTTTGATTTATGATTAATTTCAACAAGACCCAACCGATGCACTTTCATCCCTTTATCTAATGTATCATACCAATGACACTTATGTTGGGATGTATACTATAAGCCTAGCTTTTGTATGAACATCTATTTTGAAATATTTTAAAATGAAAATCACTTTGGTCAAATATCTGAATTTTATATTTCTATATATGTCAATGCAGTTTTCCATTTAATTTATATTGTAGATAACATGATGTGTGGTGTCACACAGAAGATCATGTTATCGGTTCCTTATAAATTATAAATAGTAGCTCACAACCAAGATGGATTGGGACAAACCATTGGAATGGTTGTAGTGTAATTTGGTATTAGTCTGTTTTGACTATAAAATTACACTAGTACACTATGTGTGTATTGAGCAGGACCATTTGAGGTTGTTAGATTTATACTGACTATATAAAAGAACAGAACCTCTGTTATTATGGATGTGCGTCCTCTTAATCTCTATATAATAACAAGCACATATACTTGGTATTTATTTCTTTGACTTATCAATGGGTGAGATTTATCCGTTAAATCAATAGGCCCGATGAGTTGAGAGATAGTATTATTTATATGGTGTGTTGTTGATTATAGAAGAAATCTGTGTCCTAATTATTTAGGATGATGATGTCCCCTTGAGAAGCTCATAAGGATTATCATGTAAACCCTGCAGGTGGACTTAGTCCGACATGATAATAAAGTTGAGTGGTACTACTCTTAGAATTAGATATTAATTAACTGAGTTGTCAGTAACTCATTTAATTAACGGACATACAATATCTTAAACATGGGGAGATTAATGCACTCATAATAAGAAGGAGCCCATATTGTAATATGGGATTGGTGCAGTATTTCAATGATAACCCTTTAGTGGTATGAGTTATATTGATGGACTTGAATTGGGTGTTCAGGGCGAACATGGGAAACCCAGGCCCATCGGGAGACCTAAACCAATTTCTCCTCTAGGTCCCTATTGTAGCCTCTATATATAAAGCCTCGCATCCACCCATCCATAATCGGGTTTGGTTTAACTTGGTTTGGTTTAACTTAACTTGGTTTGATTTAACATAGTTTGTTTAGATTTTTTCTAAACAAAATTTTGTTAATTTTTCTTTCCTTATAACCGACGGCAAGTCTATAAAAAGGAGTAGGATGTGGCCCCTAAAACCTAACTTTCTAATTCTCCACAACTCCCTTCTCTCCTTGTGGTTGTCGCCCCTTCTTCCCTTGCTAGGGCCGGCAGCACAACCAATTCTCTTCTCCGCTTGTGGCCGGCGCCACCTTCTTCCCCACCTAGGGTCGGGGCCAACCCCTCCCTTGCAAAGGGCCAGCGGTTTCCTCCTCCACCTTGGCTAGGGTCGGCAGTTCCCCTTCTCTCTTGGTGACCGACACCTCTTCCCATCCATTGGTGGCCGATGGCTTGAAGAAGAGGAGGAAGAGAAGAAGAAGAGGAAGAGAAGGAAGAAGATTAGAAGGTGCCCCATCCTAGAGACTCCTTTTGTGGCTGGCGGTTTGGAAGAGAAGAAAAGAAGGGTGGTGTTGTCTTGGTAGATCATCGCCCACACGATGTCCAAGAAGAGGAGAGGAATACGGCAGAAGATCAAGAGGTCTTTAGCTACGAAGAAAGGTACAGCTAGTTCTTTAATTCCGTTGTGTAATTGGTTTTGTTTTCTTCGTGTCGATTTTGGATTTCGATTTTGACTACCAACACAAAAGTCCAGCGATCTTGTACTTCAATTAAGGTGTGCTTTGATCATTCAAGAACTTTCTTGATTGATCAAACACATGTCTGATCGAACATGCGGGTTGCTAGCAATAGTTCTATACTTATACAATTTTTTTTGTACGGGAAATTTAAATAGAACGGAATTATAGCGCCCTTCAAGTGGTATCAGAGCAAGTTTTCTAGTTCTGTGTGATTGGTTTTCGATTAAATTATGCACTGCTCATACATAAGTTTAGGCCGAATAATAGTAGGATGTGCTAGATTGATTAACTCTGTGGTTGCAGACATCCTAGATCCAACTATTATAGCTTTTTGTGTGCTTGTGTGTGATTTGAACCCTCGGGGATGTCGAGGTTGTTATGTGTGCATGATTGTAATAATTAAATATGATCAGTTGCCGTATTATTATTATTGTTGTTTTACATTCTGTTCGATCTAGATTACATGTAAATTCCTTTGTGGAATATAAGATCGATAAATGTAAAATTTTATTTTTGTCGCGGCTTGTATCCTTGCTATGCGTGGTGCTATTTTGAGGACCAGAGGTGCGCGGAGAAAGAAGCGAGATAGATGCGATAACTTGATCCATCGGCGACACATTGGAGGACAGCGATCCATTGACACCATATTGGAGGACAGCGTTGGATGAGGCCATAATAGTTGAAAATTTTATTTTCATGTTTATTGCCTTATATGCTATTTTTATGTGATGTGTGTGCTATGATGTGCGTGCATGATTAAAATTTCTCAATTTAAATAACTAAGTAGGAGAGGGATTATTTAAATAAATTTCACGATCTCCATTACTGGTTTGTAAGTGATACATTCAAACTTGCGCGTTAGCTTTAAGTGCCTTCCTCCATATCGGATGAGTTTGTTTACGGATCACTAGATCAAACTTCCTTTATGGATGATTATAGGAAATTATTTAGGTATGTGTGATCTTCTCCATCTGAAGGGGTATAATCCTAATTAATGGACTAAGTATCAAGTAATGGTATATACTTAGTCACATTTAATAGTATTCTCCCTATCGGAGTCACTGCTATTATTTGTGTGACCAAAGATGAACTAACTATTAATTTTTTTTGTCATAAAGTTAGGTTGACAAGATAATAAAATTAATGGGTAAAACCTCCTCTTACAAATGTTTGAATTAGTATACGTCCACACTATCGTGGCATACGAAATTCACGGTGTTTTGAGGTATTGGTGAATTTAAATTATATTGTTTGAGGAAGCAATATTATTTTAAATTCTAAAGTTTTGACCAAGTATTTTATTTTGTGATTCTCAGGATTTCAAAATGGCTTTCAATCCTCTTGCTGTTATTTTAAAAGAAAACAAATTTACTGGTCCAAATTATATTGATTGGAAATGAAACTTGACATTGCCTTAACTGTTGAAGAATACAAGTTCGTACTTCTTGAGGTCTGTCCTAGCGTGCCTGATAAGGATTCTAGTGAAGAGGAGATAGAGAGACATAGAAAATGGGTCAAGGCAGATGAGATGGCGCGGTGTTACATTTTGACTTCTATGTCAAATGTGTTGCAACATCAACATCAGGTCTATGACATGATGCTCAATCTCAAGTAACTCTTCGAACACCAGAATTGGGCTGCCAGGCAGGAGAACAATAAAGGTGTATCTTATTCATTAGTTGTTGAAATATGTTTAGCGGTGTTATCTAGCGATACCTGGTGTGTAGATACGGGAGCCACTGATCATGTTTGCAATTCATTGTAGGGGTTCCAGGAAACCCGATGACTACATGAAGGGGAAATCACTGTCTACATGGGCAATACTACGAGAGTGGCGACTGTTGTAGTAGGAGATGTTTATTTATCTTTTGATAGTGATATGGGTTAGGTTTCATGGATCCTCGATAAGGGAGGGAAAGGAGATAACCAAGTGGAGAAGATAGATCGATATTGGCCGGGATATACCATAAAGGGGGTAGGCTAATATCGGCCGGTATATGCCTCCAAGGAGACAGGTCAATATCGATCGATACGTACCTTCAGGAAGAAAGACCAATATCGGCCGGGATATGCCTCCAAAGAGGCAGACCCACATCTATCAAGATATACCTCCGAGGAGTTTGGCTGAGATCAGCCATGATATACCTCAAAGGAGGCAGGCCAATATCGGCTGGGATATACCTCAAAGGAGGTAGACTAATATTGGCCAGCATATGCCTTCAAAAAGACAGGCAAATATCGATCAAGACGTACCTTCAGGAAGAAATACCAATATCAGCCGGGATATGCCTCCAAGGAGGCAGACCCACATCTATCAAGATATACCTCTGGGGAGTTTGGCTGAGATCAGCTAAGATTTACCTCAAAGGAGGTAGGCCAATATCGGCCGGGATATACCTCAAAGGAGGTAGACTAATATTGGCCGGCAAATGCCTTCAAGAAGACAGGCCAATATCGATCGAAACGCACCTTAAGGAAGGAATGCCAATATCGTCCGGGTTGAATAATACCTTGAAAAGATACTTGATAAAAATTACATACTTGATAAAATATAGCCCAGTGTTAGCTAGGATAATAAACATAGAGGAGCACGGACGGACATTGCCCCAGGAGCCTCATGAGAAGTAATAATAATTGATCAAACATAGTTAAGCCCAGCTTCGACCAATACAAAAAACATTGTTATATTAAGCTATCTATGATATAGCAAAAATAGGAGGGGCAAGTAGGAACGATAGAAACACTTTAAAAGGACTTATGAAACAGGATAGAAGTAAATATTTTAAATAATTAATGAAGATATTTGCAGTATATGATTGTTTAACAGGTGTTATATATTTGGCGGGAAATGTATTTTTAGACTATTTTACAGGTACTAGACGACAAAGAAGGTACATCTGGGGTACGAAAAAGATTCCTTAAAAGTCATTTACCACAAGTATGCAGCTTACGTCATCTCATAACAAACTCTAACAAATCGGGGTCCACTTCATGACTACGGAGGTTATATGAAGTGTTATAAAAAGGGGTATCCTCTCCGTTGGCTAGGGGGGTTGACATCACTACTCACATTCATAACCCTAGTTTTTCACTACTGTTCAGCTTCTTCTTCCTTTTTCCCTACACAAAGAGAGATCACTAACTTGAGCATCGGAGGGCCTAGCCAGGGATTTCCACCCCGGTCTTAGGTCACTGACGATAGTGTTGGTCGGTCTCTTGTGCGCAGGAAGCCTTGGAAGCTCCGGATCTAGGTTTTCTTCTTTCAGATTTATTTCTCGTTATTGGGACTTTGCACCAGGAAGGTATTCTGTGATTCCACCCTCCTCGATCCGCTTTGGATTTCTCGGATTGGCATTCAGTCAGGTATTATTCTTCATCGGGGCAGTAGGTTTTTCCCTTCTAGCTCTCCGTTTTGTCAAGCTTCTCAGACAGGATCAAATTTGGTGCCGTCTATGGGAACTTCACCTGAATCTGAAACTACAAGATGGAAGAGGCTGGAAAATCAAACCTACTCACCATTAGCCGTGAATATCTGGATTTCCTCATTAATTCTCATGTACAAAAAGCCTTGCAACAACAATAACAACAACTTCAAGCTCATACTGGAGCTACTCTGCCAACAGCTCATAATCCAGCGATTTCAACTACTGAGCACTGGAAAGGAAAAGAACCAGAAGAGGAAGAACATGCATATTTTCCTCCAGTTACGGTTTCTCCGACAAGGCGTCCACGAGCCTTCCTTCGCACTCCCATGGAGCAAGGGGGTCGAAGGCCCGTGTTCCAAGAATCTTCTGGCGAAGCACCAGACAAAGAAAAGCGTAAGGTTAAAATGATAACTAGTGATAACTCACCAGAAAAAGTCATCTCTCCATTCTCTCAAAGTGTACCGGATGATCCGCTTCCTAAGCGGTATCAAAATCTTCAGATTGGCGAGTACACCGTAACCACAGATCCAGAGGATCATCTATTGAAATTCGAGAATGTGGTATTATTACAATAATTCTCTGATGGGGTGAAATGTCGGATGTTTCTTACTACACTCGGAGGAGCCGCGCAACGCTGGTTCAAGAGACTGCCAGAAAAATCTATCCAAAAATTTAAGGACTTCATGAAAATTTTTCTACACCACTTTTCTAGTAACAAAAGGTATCATAAGACTCCTTGGAGTCTATTTTCAATTAAGCAAGCATCCAAAGAGTCCATCCGAGCCTACATCAAAAGGTTTAATCAAGTAGCTATCGATGTACCCAATGCTACTACTGAAATCTTAGTGAGCGCTTTCTCTCAAGGTTTAAATGATAATGATTTTTTTAAAGATCTGGTAAGAAATCCTCCTGCCAATTTTGACTCTTTAATTGAACGAGCCACTGAATTTATTAATGTTGAGGAAGCTCAAGCCACTCGTAGAAAAGAAGGCACTACTTCTTCTCCTACTCCGATTAAAGAGAAAGCTCCTACTCCTATTCCTCCACCTAGAGGACCTCGGGCAGTGCATCCACCTCATCGCCATCCAGAATATCGCCCGCAAGCAGTATAACATGTGGAGATACAACCAGAGGCACCGAGAAGATGGTGCACTTATCATAAAACTAGCAGTCATCATACCGAAGACTGCTTTGTTTTAAGAAATAAAAGAGCAAATAGGGAGCGATACCAAAGACAAAATTATTATCAGCAATAGTATCCTAGGCAGCAAAGTCCGCTCAAACTAGAATATCGCCCGGTCGAGCCTCGGCAAGATGCGTTGCCTACCCCGGCCGGTACGAGCCAGGTGACGGAGAAGGCTCCTTCTGAAACTATGACAGCCAGACAAGAAGAAAATAGGAGTAATGCCGCCCGGGGCAATATCAACATGATCGCAGGCGGGCCCACTGATGGGGATTCTAATAGAGCCAGAAAAGCACATGCACGAAGGCTTGAGATCCATGCGGTGGGGTGTAGCATGGAACGAGCAGCTGGTCCCGAAATAAGTTTCGGACCTAGAGATCTTGAAGGGGTGGAAATACCCCATGATGATGCCTTGATAAACAAGGTCGTGATAGCCAACTATACTATTTCTCGTACCTTCATTGACACTGGTAGTTCTGTCAATATTATCTTTAAGAAGACCTTTGATCAATTACAGATCAACCCTAGCGAACTTCAACAGATGGTAACTCCTCTATATGGATTCACGGGAAATGAAGTACAACCGCTTTGTCAAATAAAGCTGGCCATATCTCTCGGGGAGGAGCCCCTAATGAGAACAAGAAGATCTTGTTTTATGGTGGTGGATGCTCCGTCTTCTTATAATGTGATGCTGGGTCAACCGACCTTAAACGAGTTTAGGGCGGTCGTTTCTACTTTTTATCAAAAAATTAAATTTCCTGTTGATGATCAGGTTGGAGAAGTACGAGGTGATCAGAAGACAGCTAGAAAATGTTATGTAGAGATCGTTCAGGCTGAAGCTAATGCTGCCCGAAAAATTCAAAAAATGGAAGTCAATGCCATTTAGGAAAAGACGTCTGTGCTGGTTTATGAAGAAAAGGAAGAAGTCCAGATTCAGACCGGGCGACCTGAAGCTACTACTTATGTTGCGGCTGATCTTGATCCCACTCTGAAAGCCGAACTGGTGCAATGCCTGAAGAAGAATAATGATGTGTTTGCCTCGACACCCAAAGAGGTCTCGGGCATTTCTCCTGCAGTCATGGAGCATTCTTTACATGTCTTCCCAGATGCCCGCCCGGTCATGTAAAGGAAAAGAAATTTTAGCGCGGAGCAGAACCAAATCATCAAAGAAGAAATAACTAAACTCATGGAGGCTAGTTACATCAGGGAGGTATAATTTCCTAGTTGGCTAGCTAATGTGGTTTTAGTCTCTAAGCTAGGAAACAAATGACGAGTATGCATTGATTTCCGGGATCTCAACAAAGCTTGTCCAAAAGATTATTATCTGTTGCCCCGGATCGATCAATTGGTAGACTCCACTGCTGGGTGTGAATACATCTCTATGTTAGACGCTTATCAAGGCTATCATCAGGTCCCCTTAGCTAAAGAGGATCAAGAAAAGGTCAGTTTTATAACATCTGAAGGTACTTATTGTTATAATGTTATGCCCTTCGGACTAAAAAATGCAGGAGCAACTTATTAGAGGCTTATGAATAAGGTATTCCAGAAGCAGATTGGAAGAAATATGGAAGTATATGTCGATGATATTTTGATTAAGTCTCTTCAAGCTGTTGATCTATGCAGGGATGTGGAGGAGACCTGCAAGACATTGAGGTAATATGGGCTTAAGCTGAACCTGAGCAAATGTCTATTCGGAGCAAAAGGGGAAAAATTCCTGGGATATATGGTGTCTGAGCGAGGAATAGAGGCCAACTTGAGAAAGGTCAAGGCACTTCAGAACATGGAGTCCCCTCGTAACATGAGGGAAGCTCAAAGACTTACTGGCCGGATTACATCCCTGTCTAGGTTTATTTCCAGGTCGGCCGATCGTAGCTTCCATTTCTTTAAAATACTTCGGAAGGCAAACAAATTTCAGTGGAACGAGGAATACGATAAGGCCTTCCAAGAGTTAAAAGATTACTTGTCTACTCTTCCTGTATTAGCTAAGCCTATAATAGGAGAGACCCTCTGGGTATATTTGTCAGCTAATGAAAACGCTGTAGGCTCTGTATTAGTTAGGCAGGAGGGGAAGGAACAACAACCTGTATATTTCTCTAGCCATTTATTAAAAGGAGCTGAGTGTAGATATACTACACTAGAAAAGTTGGCTTATGCATTAGTGTTGACTGCTCGGAGGTTGCACCCATATTTCTTAGCACATGAAATTGTTGTATTGACCAATAGTACCCTCGGACTGGTGCTACTCAATCCAGAGGCATCAGGCCGGCTGATCAAATGGACGACTGAACTTGGCGAATATGACATACAGTATCAACCTCGCTCGGCCATCAAGGCACAAGCTTTAGCAGATTTCATTATAGAAGTTCAAGGCCTTGAGGAAGAAAATATTTGGAAAATTTATGTGGATGGCTCCTTAACCAGACAAGGTAGCGGAATTGGTGTTCTTCTTATATCCCCCAGGGAAGACAGACTCCAACTCTCTATTAGATTGAATTACAGAGCTACTAACAATGAGGCAAAATATAAAGCCTTGATAGCTGGATTGCAAGCCGCTCGGCATATAGGAGCAGCTCGAGTTCTCATCTATTCTGATTCTCAATTAGCAGCCCAATAATTATCAGGTAATTTTAAAATTAATAATGACAGGCTTAAGTTATATGCTGAGGCATTTGATAAGTTGAAGTCCCAGTTTCAAGAAGTAAATATACAAAAAGTTCCTCTATCTGAAAATCAAGTAGCAGACGAATTGGCTAAGTTGGCCTCCGCTATAACACCATGGAATTTGGATCGGCCAGTTGAACAAACTCTATTAATATCTTGTATTGAAAGACAAGCTGATACAGAAATACAAGGCGACTGGAGGGCCCAAATCATACTGTATCTGCAGTAGGGTATTCTTCCGAGTAATGAGGAACAAGCAAGGATATTTAAGAAAAGAGCTGCTCAGTACACTATGATAGGTGAACAGTTATATAAACGAGCTTTCTCTAGACCTCTGCTCAAATGTATTGGCACAGAAGATATACAATTTATTCTATAGGAGGTTCATCAAGGCTCATGTGGTAGTCATCTAGGAGGAAGATCCTTAGCTCGCAAAATTTTACTAGCAGGATATTTCTGGCCTACTCTACACGAGGATGCCAACAAGTTGGTAAGAACTTGCATCTCTTGTCAGAAACATCAAAATATTTTGCATCATCCTACACAGTTATTGAGGGCCTCTATAGTCTCATGTCCCTTCGATCAGTGGGGCATGGACATAGTAGGCCCGTTTCCAATGGCAGCTGCACAAAGAAGATTTTATTGGTAGCAGTTGATTATTTTTCTAAATGGGTAGAAGCAGAACCGCTTGCCCGGATTACCGAAGATGCAGTTATTAAATTTCTGTGGAAAAATATCATATGTAGATTCGGCATTCCTCATAAATTAGTCTCTAATAATGGAAGGCAATTTCAAGGGGATAGAATCTTAGATTGGTGCAAAAGTTATGGTATTATTCAGGCCTTCACCTCTGTAGCTTATCCGCAAAGTAATGGTCAAGCGAAAGTAACCAATAGAGAAATTATAAGGGGTTTAAAAACCAAACTGGATCATGTTGGAGGTAGCTGGGTGGATGAGTTACCCAGCGTTCTTTGGGCATATCATACTACCCCTCGAGAAGCTACAGGAATTACTCCCTTTCTATTAGTCTATAGAGGAGAAGCAATAATTCCCATCAAGGTGGGAGTAGAATCTGATAGAAAACAATTATATGATGCTAATAATGATGGACGATGACTCATGAAGCTAGACTTGATAGAAGAAATTAGAGACAAGGCTACAGCTCGACTCACCTCATATCGACAACGAATGAGGTAAAATTATAACAAAAGAGTTATCCCAAGATTTTTCCAAGTAGGAGATCTGGTATGGAAGCGTATTAAACCCGTTGGGGACGTCAACAAGTTAGCACCACAATGGGGAGGACTTTACAAAGTAGTGGAGAAACTTGCATCAGGTTCATATTATCTGCAGGATATTGAAGGAAAAATTCTTGAGCGTCCCTGGAGTGCAAATCACTTACAGCCTTACCGAACCTAACTAGATTATATTATTCAAGAGTATATCTGGAAGAGCAAATATGAATTAGTTGAGGCAAAAATCTCGGCGAATTGAAGACAAGCATGCTTATAATATGTACCCTATTTCTTTCAAATGCAATGCAAGACAAACATCGCCCAAGAAATGAATGCGGTTCAAACAGTTTGATAATCATTGGCCGAACTTTTATAAATCTATTTGAATGGTCAACAATTGGGAACCCTAAGGATCTACTCAGCTTCCTTAAAAAAAACTCAGAGGCCTTAAAACCATTACAAGGTCAGTACAAACATTATAATTCAGCACAAGAACATAGTCGATCGGGAAATCCCATGAAGTAACTCGGACGGGTTTTCATGGGAGGAACCGGAGACTTTAAACTATCACAGAACATAGTCGATCGGGAAATCTCATGAAGTAACCCGGACGGGTCTTCATGAGAGGAACCGGAGACTTTAAACTATCACAGAACATAGTCGATCGGGAAATCTCATGAAGTAAACCGGACGTGTCTTCATGAGAGGAACCAGAGACTTTAAACTATCACAGAACATAGTCGATCGGGAAATCTCATGAAGTAACCCGGACGGGTCTTCATGAGAGGAACCGGAGACTTTAAACTATCACAGAACATAGTCGATCGGGAAATCTCATGAAGTAACCCGGACGTGTCTTCATGAGAGGAACCAGAGACTTTAAACTATCACAGAACATAGTCGATCGGGAAATCTCATGAAGTAACCCGGACGGGTCTTCATGAGAGGAACCAGAGACTTTAAACTATCACAGAACATAGTCGATCGGGAGATCTCATGAGTAACTCGGACGGTTCTTCATGGGAGGAACCGGAGACTTTAAACTATCACAGAACATAGTCGATCGAGAAATCTCATGAAGTAACACGGACATGTCTTCATGAGAGGAACCGGAGACTTTAAACTATCGCAGAACATAGTCGATCGGGAAATCTCATGAAGTAACTTGGACGGTTCTTCATGGGAGGAACCAGGGACTTTAAACTATCACAGAACATAGTCGATCGGGAAATCTCATGAAGTAACTCGGACGGGTCTTCATGAGAGGAACCGGAGACTTTAAACTATCGCAGAACATAGTTGATCGGGAAATCTCATGAAGTAACTCGGATGGGTCTTCATGAGAGGAACCGGAGACTTTAAACTATCACAGAACATAGTCGATCGGGAAATCTCATGAAGTAACCCGGACGGGTCTTCATGAGAGGCACCGGAGACTTTAAACTATCACAGAACATAGTCGATCGGGAAATCTCATGAAGTATCTCAGACGGTTCTTCATGGGAGGAACTGGAGACTTTAAACTATCACAGAACATAGTCGATCGGGAAATCTCATGAAGTAACTCGGACGGGTCTTCATGAGAGGAACCGGAGACTTTAAACTATCGCAGAATATAGTCGATCGGGAAATCTCATGAAGTAACTCGGACGGGTCTTCATGAGAGGAACCGAAAACTTTAAACTATCAGAGAACATAGTCGATCGGGAAATCTCATGAAGTAACCCGGACGGGTCTTCATGAGAGGAACCGGAGACTTTAAACTATCACAGAATATAGTCGATCGGGAAATCTCATGAAGTAACCTGGACGGGTCTTCATGAGAGGAACCGGAGACTTTAAACTATCACAGAACATAGTCGATCGGGAAATCTCATGAAGTAACCCGGACGGGTCTTAATGAGAGGAACCGGAGACTTTAATCTATCACAGAACATAGTCGATCGGGAAATCTCATGAAGTAACCCGGACGGGTCTTCATGAGAGGAACCGGAGACTTTAAACTATCACAGAACATTGTCGATCGGGAAATCTCATGAAGTAACCCGGACGGGTCTTCATGAGAGGAACCGGAGACTTTAAACTATCACAGAACATAGTCGATCGGGAAATCTCATGAAGTAACTCAGACGGTTCTTCATGGGAGGAACCGGAGAATTTAAACTATCACAGAACATAGTCGATCGGGAAATCTCATGAAGTAACTAGGACGGGTCTTCATGAGAAGAACCGGAGACTTTAAACTATCGCAGAACAAAGTTGATTGGGAAATCTCATGAAGTAACCCGGACAGGTCTTCATGGGAGGAACCGGAGACTTTAATCTATCATTGAACATAGTCGATCGGGAAATCTCATGAAGTAACTCGAACGGGTCTTCATGGGGGGAACTGAAGACTTTAAACTATCGCAGAGCCTAATCGACCGGGATTTTATTGTCAAGGTAAATTCAAAGTTATACATATTTCTTCACAAAAATCGTTTGATATTCTACACTGAATTAAAAGTCAAGGTTCAAGGGGGATTCTATACATATATACATACGTTACATTTCCTATCTGGAGGCTCGTTTACATGGAGCTCTTTATTTAAAATCGCCCGAGTATTGTACCCAGCACGGAGCTCAGGAGTCTTATAAAGTTCCTTATATGAAATCGCACGGATTATTCATTCCTTTGAAGTATGAAGCATACTCGGCACATGCCTATCTAAATGAAACTTAGGGAGATTATGGAAATTGGTACTGATTAAAGTTATATGATCATGGAAGATGTCATCGGCAAAGAAGTCTATTAAGACAAGATTTAATCTCAAAAATCAAGCAAGGAATTCTTGAATAAAATAACACTTATACTCAATATCTGGAAACATTTCAAGGGGAGCCATTTCAGGCTAACATGAGCTGGAAAAAGAAACAGGTATGTATCAAAACCTTCCCCTATATTGAAATCACTTAATTACAAAGTTTTCAGTTACAATTCTTTTCGTTACAAATCTTTTCATTACAAGCTTTCTCATGGCCTATCATTTTGAATATATAGCCATGCTTACTTAAAATGACTCGTTAAATCTTCGGGTAGTTCTTTGTTAAGTCTACGACGGCTTATGAATGAAGAAGGAGGCTCCTTAGGTAGATAACCACCCTCTCTCAGTTGTTGAAGAATGCTCGACACAGAATGATTTAAAGCCCCTACCATTCGACGGGCATATTCTTGAACAAATGCCGGAGACTTTAGATATGCTAGGCGCCACTCTTCCCATCGGCTCTTCTCCTACTCCTTATAACTCTGAAAATCAGCTTGTAGTTTAGTGTTTTGATCTTTTAAAGCATCTTTCTCCAATTTGAGTTGTTCCAATTCCTTTTGGAGCAGTGATAGCTCAGCGAAATCATGAGAGGCTAAGTCTTGAGCTTGTTCAGAAAGACAGACATTATGAAGCTTCTCTACTTTCTCTAAAACAAGGCTTTTATGACAAGCGTCTGAGAGAGCTTTTTCTTTTAAAGCAATTTCCAGTCGAAGACCAGAATGTAAGCGGTCCACCTGTAGCTCCAAAGTTCTCCTTGCAAGCTCTTTGTCTTTCAATAATTGTTGCGATTCTTGTAATTCCTGCCTCAATACCCTCAGTTGTTGATCTTGCAAGGTCACTTTCTCTTGCAATTGAGTCAAGTCATCAAGAGAAGGAGGTAGAGTAGCTCTCAATTTTTCCATTTGGGCTTTTAGCTTACTATTTTCCCGATCCCGATCCATAAGCAGCTGGTCTATGTGGATACTTGAAGCCAGAAACTAGACAGAACAATAATAAGGATTAGGAAAAATGATAGGTAGATGGTAACCTATAACTAAGAATATGTACGGTGATAGCTTGACGACTATGATCGTCAGCCCGATCTGAAATATTGACGCCCCTTAATTGCTCTTGGCTGTGTAGCCAAGATTCAGCTAACAGACCTTGTAATTGGAGAGAACCATAACTAGGGGGATCAAGGGTCTGCCCCATTTGAGAAGGCAGACCCAAGGCTTGTCTGAATAAAGGGGAGGAAACTAAAGAAGAAGAAGGTGAGGAAGAAGAAGAAGGAATAGAAGGGGAAGAAGTAGTAGACACAAGGGCAGCAGAAGAAGAACTAGATGGGATGGAAGGCGGCAATGCAAGGGGTGCTGACTCAATCATTGAAACACGAATCGTTGAAGGCCCGACACTGGGAGAAGATCTCTGGCAAGGCGTCCATTTTGCTCGCGGCCCAGTAGCCAAAGGAGGTAAGGCCAATGCAAGAGGTTGAGAAGACATAGAAGGGATAACGACCATTTCAGAAGCAGAAGCAGAAGAAGATGAAACAATAGCAGAAGAAGAGGGGATGAGCAGAGTAGGTCTCATCATCCTAAGAGTAGGATTGGAGATAATATGGGTAGGGGATATCGGTGCCTTACCTCTCTCAAGAGAAATAGGTGCCGGAACAAGAGGAGTCTGCACATAAGTACCAAAAAGATCGCCAAAGGAAGCATCCTCAGTAAGCCTTGGCTTTTTGATTAAGGTAATAAAAGGCTATTCTTCTTCCTCTTCCATGGTTGCAACAGCTTCTGCTTGTTGTTCTTCGTTAGATAGCAGGCCCAAAGTAGAGGAATTAGGACTAGCTCGACGAGTTCACAGCCACTCTTCTCCGAGATTATTCACAAAGGACTTAGTCATAGTAGGGTTCTTGTACATGAAAGCCGGAAGAAGAGCATCAGCTGAAACACAGGAATTAAGCACCATTATAAAGGAGATACACCAATCAATAAACGTAGGGAAAAATGTCTATATGTACCGAAAGAGCCATCCAAGGGAGTGTCAATGTTGCTTATCCCAAAAGGAAACATCAAACCCTCCACAATTAAATGCGGCAAGCTGAATTTTGCTCCCCTCAGTTTAGATAAAGCAAAGGCAACAGAGGGATCATTGAGGAGATTATGGGTACTAGGAACCGGAGGTAGATCATATATCCATTGGATAGGAAAAGGAGGGGGATAAGGAAGACGTATACGGAAAAATTTATGACGCCATTCCCCTTGAGGGGGAATGCGGTTAAACAAAATAGCCTTAGGGCGAGACTGAAACTTGAAGACACCCATGTCTATCTGGCGCGGAACGAAGAAGTGATGAAAAAGGCGAGGGGATAAAGGAAAATCTAGCAGTTTAGATACTCCAATGAAACCCATGAGGATAGAAAAAGACTGAGGGATAAGCTGGTTGAGGGGAATGTTGAAGTATACACTAACATCAAGAAAAAAGGGATGAAGAGGGAATCGGAAACCTTGTAGGACTTGGTCCTGGAAGATAAATATACACCCTAAAGGAGGAAGATGTGGACTATCTAGCTGAGTAGGGCGAACTATATAAGAAGGAAAACCATAAGTCGCCTTTAAATCCACCTCCTCTGTGTAACGCCCGCCCCTCCTGCTCGTAGGGTGCGGGGTTACATACTTAACCATTTCTATTTCTATTTGCGGAAGCATATATGCATATTAAAATTTCTTTTGAAAATAAAACACATAAGAATATCTTGAAGTCATACGGACAATAACATAACACACTAGTCCATGTTAACATAACCAAATAACTTAAGCAGGTCTTCATTTGCCTTAGCCGAGCCACCACCACACACATCTCCTTGCCTCTCCTGCAGCTCCCTTAGGTCATCCATTCTTTGCCCTTATCTGTGGTACAAGGAAAGTAAGCTATAAGCACACAGGCTTAGTAAGATCCTTTCCTACTCACAAAATCCATATATCAATGCATAAACACATAAGCATATAACCATAAAAATTATGATCATCTAACATCATAAGGGCATAACATGTTATATCATAAATCATAAGGAACATCATGCTAAATCATATCATAAATCCAAATATCATAAGAGCATAGCATGTCATATCGTAAATCATATCATATCAGCTCATAAATAACATCATGCTATATCATATCATAAATCATCATGTCCTATAAATCATAAATCGTATCATGCAAGATGTCTTTTAAAACATATGTCATGTCATATGCAAGATGTTTTAAAACATAGCATATAGTACTTGAACATAATATCATCATGAGGGCCCGGCTTGTACCACATACATACATAAATGCGCGCAATCCCTAGGACAGGATAGCTAGCCCCGAACCTACTAGGGATCTAGGTCTGTTCATAGTCCGTCGACCTAGGGGCGTACTAAGGAGCCCATCCCTTTACTAGACCCGTTCATAGTCCGTCGGCCTAGGAGCGCTTATGGAGCCCACCCTTGGTACAAGCCATACAAAGTAAAATATCATATCATGGTTCATATCATAACATAACACATCTTATCTTATCATATCATGAGGGGTAAAGCATGCATATTTGGGCACATAGCACATGCATGGATCATAAACATACATAATGAACATGTTATTTATCACATCATAAAACATGCATATTTGGGCACACAGCACATGCATGGATCATAAGCATACATAATGAACATGTCATTTATCATATCATAAAACATGCATATTTGGGCACACAACACATGCATGGATCATAAACATACATAACGAACATGTCATTTATCATATCATAAAACATGCATAATTGGGCATAAAGCACATTCATGGATCATAAGCATACATAATGAACATGCCATTTATCATATCATAAAACATGCATATTTGGGCACAAAGCACATGCATGAATCATAAGCATACATAAGGAACATGTCATTTATCATATCATAAAACATGCATAATTGGGCACAAAGCATATCATAAAAGACACAATTATGCATAGCATCAGGAAATAACATTTCCTAATTCATAACGCATCATGTGAGGCATATCTAAGTTTTAAAACTCATAATGGCCGAACCACTCATAAGGAGAAAACCAAGCTATAGGCAACATGCAAGTGTAAACACCTAGCTAAATTCATATCATATTATCAAGAGGTACATGAGCATTCTAGGTTAACCTTTTAGCTTCTCTAAGCCCTAGTTTGATTCTTGGCTGAACCTTACATGAGGGGAAAGCTAGGTTTTAAATCAACATATAAGCATAATCACCTAGCTAAATTCATATCATATTATTAAGAGATACATGAGCATGCTAGGTTAACTTTTTAGCTTCTCTAAGCTCTAGTTTTGTTCTTGGCCGAAACATACATGAGGGGAAAGCTAACTTTAAAACAACATATAAGCATGAACACCTAACTACATTCATATCACATTATCAAGAGATACATGAGCATGCTAAGTTAACTTTTAACTTCTCTAAACCATAACTTTGGGTTCTTGGCCGAACCATCCATGAAGAGAAAACTAGGTTTTAAACAACATATAAGCATAATCACCTAGCTAAATTCATACCATATTATTAAGAGATACATGAGCATGCTAGGTTAACTTTTAGCTTCTTTAAAACCCTAATTTTGGTCTTGGCCGAAACACACAAAAAGGGAAAACTAGGTTTTTAAATCAACATATAAGCATAATCACCTAGCTAAATTCATATCATATTATTAAGAGTTACATGAGCATACTAGGTTAACTTTTAGCTTCTTTAAAACCCTAATTTTGGTCTTGGCCGAAACATACATGAAGGGAAAGCTAACTTTAAAACAACATAAAAGCATGAATACCTAACTACATTCATATCACATTATCAAGAGATACATGAGCATGCTAGGTTAACTTTCTAGCTTCTCTAAGCCCTAGTTTTGTTCTTGGCCGAAACATACATGAAGGGAAAGCTAACTTTAAGCAACATTCAAGCATAAGAAAAACCAACCCAATCCGTTAACATAGCATACATATCATAAGGATGTAGTAAACATGGTTAGTTTAGGTCTTAAGCTTCCCTAGATCCTTCATCTATACTTGACCGAAAGTTCATGTTTAAAAATCTAGGTTTTAAGTCAACATACAACATGAGAACATTAACTAGCTTCTTATACTAGGGTACTTATCACAAGAACATAATGAACATGCTTTATTTAGATCTTGATCTACCCAAATCTTTCCTTTTATTTTATACTTGGCCGAAAGTTCCAACTTGTGACCCTAGGTTTTAAGCATTCTACTCCTATGTAAACACAAAAGCAACTTGTACCACAGGTGAGGGGATACTTACATCCTTTCGCTTGTGGTTTTTCTTAAGGAAAAATACTCTAGGTGAAGAGGAAGAAGAGAGCTTCTTCTTCTAGCACTCCCTTTGATTTCTCTCGCTTGGAAGGGGTAGACCTTGAAGGCTCCTTCTTGTAAATTAGTTTTCTTGGAGAGGAACCTTAGCTTAGCTTTTGAAAATGAGGAGAAGGAGAGTTTTTGGTTTCGGTGGAGAATGAAGAAGGAGAAGGAAGGAGGAAGAAGAAGAAAGGATTAATCACTTGTCTTTTCTTCTTTCCATCCTATTTATTTCCTTTGTAATGAACATACCTTCATTCATCCCCCTTAGCCCTCCTATTTACTTCACTCTTTTAATTCCACGAAAATAGAGAGGAGGAGGGAAGCAAGCAACTTATCTTTTGCTTGCTTCTTCTCTTAACCAAGAGGAAGAGAAAGTAAGCTACTTGGTTTTCTCTTGTTCCTTTACTTAACCATCCTCTCACCTTTAACTAATATTTCTATTCTTTTCTATTTACATATCATTCATGTCTCTAGTGGTTATCATACACCAATTTAACTTTATCATTTGTGGGAGGTTCAAGGTTCAATCCTTGACCTCACCTCTTTTTATTTTGGTTTCTATTTTTCCCTTTTTCTCTTTCTTTCTTTTATTCTTCTATTTTAAAGAAAAATACTCCTAGATATAGCTTAGCATTTTTTGGGCGTTACACTCTGTCTCCGTAAGATCAGAAGCACATGAAAGGAACCACGCAGGAGAGGAAGTAGCCATGGTGGAACAGTAGAAGGAAGATGAATCGAGGGAGGTGAAGAGAAAAGCTGGAAAGCGGAAGAGAACTTCTTAAAACCCTTGTTTTCCTTCCGGTCCTGTGCTAAAACCCCCAAATAAAGATAGCAGAAGAAATAGGAAAAGGAAAAGTACTCGAAATTCCAATCGTCATAAATAGGTAATGACAATAAAGGATAAAATCAAATTCCAAAAAGGGGAATGAATCCCAAGAAAGAGATGTTAAGTTGAGTAATCTTCCTCGAAAAATGCGGCTAAGTTTCCCTAGATATAATTTTAGTTCTTGAGAAAGTCCGACAAATCGGTCAGGTACAATAAATTCAGATTATTTGTTTAATAAAACAACAAACCCAAATGGGCATAATAGACCGGGCGAAAGTTTGGTTTGAGGCATTAGTCGATAGATAGAACTTGGTTAGAAGATACCGGACGAGATTCATAAATATGAGTATGAATCGGCCGGTAATAATAGACCGGCCGAGATAAACATTATTCTAATATGTCGATTAGAGGTTTATAATGGTAAGCCAGGTGACATCCACCATATGAAATTTGGTTAAAGTATAATACATAAGATGATATGCATAAATACAAGTATAAATTAATCGAGTATAACAAATCTACCAATATTGAGAATATCACAATAAGACTGCACTAAATCGAACGGGACACAACTAGCTGTAAAATATCGGACGATATTTGTCAGCGTTGATATACACCGGCCGGTCACGATAGAGCGGTCGAAATAAAGAACATTATAATAGGTTGAGCGAAGTTTTATGGTGGCCAGCCAGGTGACATTCAATATATTTAAACAAGACAAACAATCGTCATGAGGAAGAACAGGGTTAACAATGAAAAAGAGAGGATCAACTTTACATAAGTTCACTAGATTGTCATCACAAAGTCCCAGTCCCCCTTACAGGGATTCAAATTTAAGTAAGAAAGTCATTCTAAGGTCAGCTGAGGAAATAAATCAGGAAGCATGTTATCAATAAGTTTGCGACGATCTAGGAAGTTGGGAGGGGGATCACGAGATAAGAAGTTTTCCTCTCACAGTTGTTGAACCGCCCCTTCAGCTCCCTCAGTGAAGGCTGCTAGGATTGACTTCACAATCGGCCTGTTGAACTCAGTAGATTCAATCATGATAGTAGCTCTTTCCTTGTAGCGAGTGTCTTCGTTAGCCTTGTAGACAACCAAAGCCGTCTGGGAGGTCTTCAGTTCGGCTTCTTTAATAGAGACCTCGGTTTTAACTGAATTCAAGGAAGTATTCAAGGAAGTATTCAAGGAAGTTATTTCGTCATCCTTCAGTTGCAAGACCTTAAGTTTTTCGGCCAATGCCGATTCATAATCAGCCTTTAGCTTGGCAAGCTCAGCTGTTCATTTCTCTAAATTGGAAGTTAATTCTTGGTTAAGATCCGTAGCTGACTTGAACTGTGTCTGAAGACTTTCAACTTGAACTTCAAGTTGTTTCTTGGAGGCAACGGAAAATGTGGCAGAAGATAACTCAGTAACTTGTTGTTTCAGCTTGTCATTCTCGGATCTCAGCTTCTTGTTCTCGTTGTACAAATTGTGCATTAGCCAAGACAAGCCCATATTTTCTATCCATCGCTAGAGATATAATAAAGGGTTATGACATACTCACCGATGAATAATAAATAGACATTCATAAACATACCTGATTCTCATTATAGGAAAAACGATCAATTGTTTCGGAAGTGGTAAGTTCTTCAAAAATAGGACGAACTTTCTCCCAAGCATTAGCAAAGGAACCTCCTAGCAATATGGGGAGGACGGGAATGGTGGAAGAACCCGTGGAGAAAGAGGAAGTAGGAACAGAAGGAGGAGCAAAAACTAAATAAGAAGAGGGTGAGGAAGGTAAGGATCCAAGTTCGGGAATAGACAATGGAAAGGTGAAAGAAACATCACCAGGGGCACTAGTGCTGGAAGAGGGTGATGCAGAAAAGGTGAGAGAAGGATAGAGCTCAGCCAAAGTAGGTTCGTCAGAAGGAAGGTCAGCATAAACAAAACCTTCCGAGACAAGCTCATCGACAGGAAGGGCAAGTCTCCTTTTGGGAGGAGGAGCCCTAGTAAGCTTGCGCCCCGGACGTTTACCGGTAGCAACTTCAACTAGCGATTTACCGGAACACCCAGGAGACGTGAGTTCAATGATAGGAAGAGGGGTGGCTGATGAGGTAGCAGCAGCCACCGGTGAAGCAACAGTGGGCAAAGAAACAACAGGGATTTCTACGGGAAGACCTTCGGGAGCCTCAGGAACCGCCGGAGAGCTGGGTACCTCAGCTAAAGGAGTCGGATCTTCGATTGGAGGCGATGGAGTGATGACAGCAAAAAGCTCTTTTTCTTTGGCGCGAATTGCGTCCTCCTCCAGACGCAGTTCTTCATTGATCAAAGCGGAATAAAAGTTTTCCACTACATAGAAAAGAAAAATGTTTTAGTTAGTTAAAATCGGGACTGGAACAAAAAAACACCAGGTTCCGAACACTTGGGGTAAGAAAACATGAAGAAAGTTTGAGGAGTAGGAGGGATATCTAACAAACGGAATAACATGTAAGCACCACACAAATAACGAAAAGCGTTAGGTGCGAACTTCTGCAAAGGAATATCAAAATACTGGCTTACTTCGATTAGGAAAGGAGGAATGGGAAACCTTAAACCTCCTATCAACTGATCCTTGAAAAAAGTCACGCAATTAGCGGGGGGACGATGAGGACGATCATTTGGTTTCGGGATTAAGATGCTATACTCCCTCGGAATTTCATATTGACGGCGGATGGTAAGCCTAGCACTTTTATCAAAGGAAGAAGACATTTGAACATACCAAGGAGCGATCGTTTCCTCAGCCATAGACAGAAGTAAAGGCTAGCAGAACAACAGATTACTTACTGGAAGCAAGAAAAGAGATCGCCGGGAAACGGTGAGCACGAGGTTTGATCAAGGACCGCAGCAAGAAAGGAACACTAAGGCAAGAAAGGAAGGGACAAAGGTGAAAAGAAGACAAAGGGTTTAGGGTTTGAAACACACATAGTCGTCGTTAGATCAAAACATTTTTATCTTAGTAGACGCTGAGGATTACAGGAAAAAGGACAAATGCTTACATGACGGAGCAGGGAGAGAAAGCATGTGTCACATAATCATAAAGAAAGCTGGACGTGACAGATCGGATCACGCCGGGGTTGGTAACACCTCGTTATACGCTTCCAACATTCTCTTACCAGGGGAAAAGTCAATCACAAGCAAGGAAATTTTGAAAGAAGACGTGGTTTACTAGGCATAATAAAGGAAGAGAGACTAAGTTTGACTAAATCCAGGTTGAGGACAAGAAAAACTAAGGATAGCTATTTAGGCATATAACATGTCCTAAGTTAATGTCGTTATAAAGTATAAACTAGCATTGACCGAGATAATTTTTTACTCATATCGGCTGACATAACTTTAGCTATGATAGATAAGTATAATATCGATCGAGATAACCTTGTTTGTGATAAACAAGCGAATATCGGTCGGTATAGCGATTAGCCACAATAAGTAAGTATAACATTAACCGAGATAACCTTGTCTATAATAAAACAAGGGAATATTTGTCGAAGTAACAATGTTTATGACATACGAGTGAATATTGGGGGGCACAACATCACATCCATTCTTAGAAATTAAAAGGATTCAATAGAGTCGTTCGATTCAATACAAAAGATTGTTTTTACACTTAGAATCTGATCAAATACATAACATTACATTTCCTCTCAGAACATTAAACCTTAAATAGATAACAAAAATTACAAACATAAGCTCTCGAGATGCTTAGAAAATTTCAGTCCCACTGGAGTCAAACTTACCATGGAGCAGAAGTGGGAACATTTTACCTGGCACGAAGAAAGCTTGTCTGGGCAACAAAAGTGAAAATATTTTACCAGGAAGCTTGCCCAGGCGACAGAAGTGGTAATATTTTGCCAGGGACGAAGAAAACTATGAAGTAGAAAGACTTAAGGGCAAGGGGAAGGGGACAGATCTATTCAGGCCGTGGTGCAAAGGTGACTGAAAGAGCCTCTCCCCTATTAGAACCCCAGAGTCCTGCAACTAGAGCAACCAATCCTAGCCCAAGGGCAACATGGGCTACGCGTTTGTAGCGACATCCATGGGCTATTTGATTGGTCCCCTGTGAGTAAGGAGAATTCCTCTGAAGCTCGTTGAGTCTCCAGAGCAATTGCGCCTTCGGTTGGAGATTCTAAACCTCAAGAAACGTCATTTTTTGGGAGGGTTTCTCGAACCCTATAGTTAGCCGAAGTAAAAACTTGAATAAACGCACACATAAATCTCGCCTTGTCCAACAAGAATCTCCCCCAGAGAGGGGGATCCCAGGCCATATTCTCAGCGGGGAAAGTCAGTAAGGAAGGAAAAGAACTGAGGTGGGTGATGAACGAAGAGAGGGTTGTAGCCCTATTTAAAGGATCAAAGGGCCCAAGGAATCACTGTACTAAGGTTCACGGGATCACTATACTCAGGTTCACAAGATAGCTGCACATAAAATCTGTAAGGTCACTTCAGTACCTGTGGCAGAGTCACGGGTAGGAAAAAACAAAATCAAACTTATGTCTAGTCAGTCGTCTACACCTCCTTCGACTAGACTTGAAGGGAAGGCTAGTGATATGGGTTAGGTTTCATGGATCCTCGATAAGGGAGGGAAAGGAGATAACAAAGTGGAGAAGATAGATTGATATTGATCGGGATATACCATAAAGGGGGTAGGCTAATATCGACCGGTATATGCCTCCAAGGAGACAAGCCAATATCGATCGATACGTACCTTCAGGAAGAAAGGCCAATATCGGCCGGGATATGCCTCCAAGGAGGCAGACCCACATCTATCAAGATATACCTCCAGAGAGTTTGGCTGAGATTAGCCAAGATATACCTCAAAGGAGGCAGGCTAATATCGGCCGGGATATACCTCAAAGGAGGTAGACTAATATTGGCCAGCATATGCCTTCAAAAAGACAGGCCAATATCGATCAAGACGTACCTTCAGGAAGAAAGGCTAATATCGGCCGGGATATGCCTCCAAGGAGGCAGACCCACATCTATCAAGATATACCTCCGGGGAGTTTGGCTGAGATCAGCCAGGATATACCTCAAAGGAGGCAGGCCAATATCGATCGGGATATACCTCAAAGGAGGTAGACTAATATTGGCCGACAAATGACTTCAAGAAGACAGGTCAAGATCGATCGAGACGCACCTTCAGGAAGGAAGGCCAATATCGGCCGGGCTGAATAATACCTTGAAAAGATACTTGATAAAAATTACATACTTGATAAAATATAGCCCAGTGTTAGCTAGGATAATAAACATAGAGGAGCACGGACGGACATTGCCCCAGGAGCCTCATGAGAAGTAATAATAATTGATCAAACCTAGTTAAGCCCAGCTTCGACCAATACAAAAAACATTGTTATATTAAGCTATCTATGATATAGCAAAAATAGGAGGGGCAAGTAGGAACAATAGAAACACTTTAAAAGGACTTATGAAACAGGATAGAAGTAAATATTTTAAATAATTAATGAAGATATTTGCAGTATATGATTGTTTAACAGGTGTTATATATTTGGCGGGAAATGTATTTTTAGACTATTTTGCAGGTACTAGACGATAGAGAAAGTACATTTGCGGTACAAAAAAGATTCCTTAAAAGTCATTTACCATAAGTATGCAGCTTATGTCATCTCATAACAAACTCTAACAAACCGGGGTCTACTTCATGATTACGGAGGTTATATGAAGTGGTATAAAAAGGGGAATCCTCTCCGTTGGCTAGGGGGGTTGACATCACTACTCACATTCATAACCCTAGTTTTTCACTACTGTTCAGCTTCTTCTTCCTTTTTTCCCTACACAAAGAGAGATCACTAACTTGAGCATCGGAGGGCCTAGCTAGGGATTCCCACCCCGGTCTTAGGTCACTGACGATAGTGTTGGTCGGTCTCTTGTGCGCAGGAAGCCTTGGAAGCTCCTGATCTAGGTTTTCTTCTGTCAGATTTATTTCTCGTCATTGGGACTTTGCACCTGGAAGGTATTCTGTGATTCCACCCTCCTCGATCCGCTTTGGGTTTCTCGGATTGGCATTCAGTCAGGTATTATTCTTCATCGGGGCAGTAGGTTTTTTCCTTCTAGCTCTCCGTTTTGTCAAGCTTCTCAGACAAGATCAGATAGGAATAAAACTTTGATTTTGAAAAATTATCTTTACGTACTATGTTTTAGAAAGAACTTGATATCAGTTTCTAAATTATTTATGGATGGGTATTCTATTTCTTTTGATGACAAAGAGGTTGTCAAGAAAAATAGGGTGGTTATCTGTTCTGGTGCGTTGGCTGATAATTTGTATACTCTTAATTCAATAACTCCCACGATGCAACAAATGAAAATTAATAACACATCCTCTAATTCTAATAAGAGAAAAGAACCTTCGAAAATGAACCAAACATATCTTTAACATCTAAGACTTGGTCATATTAAATTGAGTAGAATTCAAAGGCTAATAGCCGATGGACTCTTGGGTTCATTAGTGTTGGAAAATTTTATAACCTGCGAATCTTGCTTCAAAGGAAAAATGACCAAGTGAACTTTTAAGGCCAAGGGGGTATAGAGCAAAAGTTGTGTTGAAATTGGTTCATTCTGATTTCTGTGGACCTATGACTATCCAGGCGAGAGGTGGTTTCAAATATTTTATCTCTTTTATAGATGACTATTCGAGATATGAGTACATTTACTTGATGCGCCGCAAGTCTGAGTGCTTTGATAATTTTAAAGAGTACAAGGCTGATGTGGAGAAACGTCATGGTAAAAGTATCAAGACACTACGGTCTGATCGTGGTGGCGAGTACCTCTTAGGAGAGTTTAAGAATTACTTATCAGAGGTTGGGATTCAACCCCAATTATCCGCACCTGGTACACCCCAACAGAGTGGTGTGGAAGAACGAAGGAATATGGCTCTTATGGAAATGGTTAGATCGATTATGAGTTATTCAGAATTACCAAATTTATTCTGGGGATATGCTTTAGAAACAACAATGTACATTCTGAACTTGGTACCTTCTAAATCAGTACCCTCTACTCACACAGAATTGTGGAATGAACGTAAGCCTAGTTTGAAACACATTCGGATTTGAGTAGTCCAACACATGTGTTGAAGGGAGACACTGATAAGTTGGAATCACGTACAGAAGTTCGCTTGTTTGTGGGTTATCCTAGGGGAATGAAAGGTGGTTTGTTTTATAGCCCTAAAGATCAAAAGGCCATTGTTAGCACCAATGCCCGATTTCTAGAAGAGAACTATGTAATGAACCACAAGCCCATGAGTAAAATTATTCTTGAGGAAATAAGAGAGGACACTTCTACGTTAGTACCAACGGTATAAGATGAGATACCACAAGTAACTGCAACACGTGTCACAAATGATGCACAATTACAGGTAGTGCCTCATCAGAGTGGGTGGGTTGTTAGGCAACCTGATATATTCATGTTTTTGGGAGAGTCTTCGGACTTGATCCCTGGTGAACATGAAGTTGATCCCTGAACATATGATGAAGCACTCCAAGATAAAGATGCAACATCTTGGCAAAGTGCAATGAACTCTGAAATGGAATCTATGCATTCTAATCAGGTCTGGGAGCTTGTAGAACCACCAAATGGTCTAAAAGTCATTGGATGTAAATGGGTCTACAAAAGGAAAAGAGGAACATACGGGAAGATGGAAACCTTTAAAGCGAGGCTTGTTGCGAAGGGGTATACTCAGAAAGAGGGAATCGATTATGAGGAAACTTTTTCGCCGGTAGCCATGCTTAAGTCTATCCGGATTCTTTTATCTATTGTTTCTCATATGGATTATGAGGTTTGACAAATGGATATCAAGACAGCTTTCCTTAATGGAAGTCTTGAAGAAAACATCTATATGAAGCAACCAGAGGGATTCATTGCGAAGGGCAAAGAGCATCTTGTATGTAAGCTCAATCGACCCATTTATGGACTGAAGAAAGCTTCGAGATCTTGGAACATCCAATTTGATGAAGTGATCCAGTCTTATGGATTCATTCAATTTCCAGATGAGTCTTGTGTATACAAGAAAAGTCACGAAAATGTGGTGGTAATTCTTGTACTATACGACATTTTGCTCATTGGCAACAATGTCAAAGTGTTGTCAGACGTAAAGGTGTAGTTGTCCAAGAAGTTTGATATGAAGGACTTGGGACAATGTGGACATATTCTTGGGATCAAAGTAATAAGGGATCGTAAGAAAAGGATGTTGTGCTTATCCCAAGCTTCGTACATCGATACTATCATAGCTCGTTTTAGCATGCAAACTCCAAGAAAGGTTTTCTACCTTTTCGGCATGGAGTACCTTTAAAGGAGATAGAGGAGATGAAGGCAGTTCCTTATGCTTCGGCTATTAGAAGCCTAATGTATGCGATGTTATATACGAGATCGGATATTTGTTTTGTCGTGGGCATGGTTAGTAGATATCAAAGTAACCCAGGACCGGGACATTGGACTGCCTGAAAAGGACTAGAGATTATATGTTGGTTTACCAGACAAATGATTTGCTCCCTGTGGGTTACACGGATTCGGATTTTCAATCAGATAGAGACAGTAGTAAGTCAACCTCGGGGTATGTGTTTACTTTGGGAGGTGGAGCCATAGCATGGAGGAGTGTTAAGCAGAAATGCATTTCAGACTCCACCATTGACGCTGAGTATGTGGCAGCCTCTGAGGCAACCAATGAAGCTGTATAGCTCAGAAACTTCTTGATGGACTTAGATGTGATTCTTAGTTTGCCCAAAGTTATCACAATTTATTGTGACAATAGTGGTGCGGTAGCACACTCGAAGGAACCACGAGTCCATAAGGTAAGTAAACACATTGAGCGCAAGTGCCACCTGATACGAGACATTGTAAAACGAGGAGAGGTTGTTGTCACCAAGATTACATCAGCAGATAACCTGGCAGATCCTTTCACTAAGGCCCTTCCGGCGGGAGCTTTTGATAGACATGTTGAAGGGATGAGAATCAGATGTATGACAGCATTTATGGTAGCATAGTCTTTTAGTATAAGTGGGAGATTGTTGGGATGTATGCTATAAGCCTATCTTTTGTATGAACATCTGTTTTGAAATATTTTGAAATGAGAATCACTTTGGTCAAATGTCTGCATTTTATATTTCTATATATGTCAATGCAGTTGTCCATTTAATTTATATTGTAGATAACATGGTATGTGGTGTCACACAGAAGATCATGTTATTGGTTCCTTGTAAATTATAAATAGTAGCTCACAACTAAGATGGATTGGGATAAACCATTGGAATGGTTGTAGTGTAATTTAGTATTAGTCTGTCTTGACTATAAAATTACATTAGTACACTATGTGTGTATTGAGCAGGACCATTTGAGGTTGTTCGATTTATACTGACTACATAAAAGAACAAAACCTCTGTTATTATGGATGTGCGTCCTCTTAATCTCTATATAATAACAAGCATGTATACTTAGTATTTATTTCTTTGACTTATCAATGGGTGAGATTTATCTGTTAAATCAATAGGCTCGATGAGTTGGGAGATAGTATTATTTATATGGTGTGTTGTTGATTATAGAAGAAATTTGTGTCCTAATTATTTAGGCTGATGATGTCCCCTTAAGGAGTTCATAAGGATTATCATGTAAACCCTGCAGGTGAACTTAGTCCGGCATGATAATAAAGTTAAGTGGTACTACTTTTGGAATCAGATGTTAATTAACTGAGTTGTCAGTAACTCATTTAATTAACGGACATACGATATCTTAAACACGGGGAGATTAACGCACTCATAATAAGAAGGAGCCCATATTGTAATATGGGATTGGTGCGGTAGTTCAATGATAACCCTTTAGTGGTATGAGTTATTATTGATGGACTTGAGTTGGGTGTTCGGGGCGAACATGGGAAACCCAAGCCCATCGGGAGACCTAAACCAATTCCTCCTCTAGGTCCCTATTGTAGCCTCTATATATAAAGTCTCGCATCCACCCATCCATAACCGGGTTTGGTTTAACTTAACTTGGTTTAATTTAACTTAACTTGGTTTGGTTTAACATAGTTTGTTTAGATTTTTTCTAGACAAAATTTTGTTGATTTTTCTTTCCTTGTAACCGACGACAAGTCTATAAAAAGGAGTAGGATGTGACCCGTAAAACCTAACTTTCTAATTCTCCACAACTTCCTTCTCTCCTTGTGGTTGTCGCCCCCTCTTCCCTTGCTAGGGCCGACGGCACAACCAATTCTCTTCTCCCCTTGTGGCCGGCGCCACCTTCTTCCCCACCTAGGGTCGGCGCCAACCTCTCCCTTGCAAAGGGTCGGTGGTTTCCTCCTCCACCTTGGCTAGGGCCGGTGATTCCCCTTCTCCCTTGGTGACCAGCGCCTCTTCCCATCCATTGGTGGTCGGCGGCTTGAAGAAGAGGAGGAAGAGAAGAAGAAGAGGAAGGAAAGGAAGTGTTGGATCGAGAGGCGCTAGAGGGGGGGTGAATAGCGCTCGCGGCTATTTCGTTCGATTCGTAAAACTATCAGAGTTAAAAACACGCAGCAAAATAAAGAAACACAAACACAGAGACACATGAGAATTTACTTCGTTCGGAGCCTAGATCGACTCCTACTTGAAGGCCCGCAATCCTTGATCGCTTTCCGTGGGCAACAACTATAAGCTCGATAAGAATTACAAACTAATTACAATGAAAGTATAATAACAACTTTATACCGACAACTAAGGAAGAAGAAACAGATTCGGGTCATCGGGAGGTTGTTGCAGCACTTCTGGATTGTGTCGTTAGCAGCTATATGCAAAGGAATCGCTTGGAGTGAGTTATTTTGAGCTGCTGGTCAAAACCCTCTTATAAAGGGTGTTCAAGGCACCTCCATTAGGCTCCAAGGCGCCTTGAATCCCTAAGTATTATCCCGTAAATAATTCTGCGATGAAGATTTGACCGCTGCCTCTTATCCAGCTTAAGGCGCCTTCATCAGTGTCCAAGGCACCTTAAACTACCTGTTCAAGGCGCCTTGAGCTTCCTTCAAGGCGCCTCCGACCCTTCTGGATAGTTGGCTTAGGCTCGCACCTGAGGCGCCTCCAAGCTCCATGGAGGCGCCTCGGACACTGTTCATCCGAGGTTAACTTGTGCTCCTTTGGTCCTGCAAAAGTGTTAGTCCCAAACACTTACCCTACAAAACAAGGTTAGCACAAAACAACAGTAAATATGATAACAGAATATAATGACAGTCTCCGAACTGTCCGGGTCTGACTTCGAATTTCCATCCGGAAACCCTAGGTCGACCCGACGCCTACTGTTTCCTCTACGGGGAACGCGTCCTCACCTACTCCACTCAGGAGATTTACCTGTTGCCAGTGCAATCCTCCAGATTGATTGGACTTTTGCTTGGTGCTCGATGCTTCCTGACTTTCTGCTGGACTTCCGCTTCTCGGCTGGTCCAGTCTTTCACCTGGTTCGCGACACCAGGACTTTCCACCTAGGGTTACCCCCTAGGACTTTTGCCTGAAGCACTCGACCCACCAAGACTTTCCGCATAGGGTTACCACCCCCTATGACCTAGGGTTACCACCCGCTAGGATTTTTACCTGCCTAACCACAGTTAGGACTTCCCTGAAACACTTAGTCAAGCACGTTAGATCACAACACACCTTAACTTTGAATCCTTTGCCATTATCAAAACTCAGGTTCGATCGTCGGATGCTTCCCGCACCAACAATCTCTCCCTTTTTGATTATGGCAACCCAAATTCAAAGTTAAGTAAAACAAATGCATAAGTATATTAAAAGATTTTAAGTGAGTAAGCTTAAGTATACAAATTCAAATAAAAGCATAACTTAAGCTAACACTTAAACTTTGTGAAGCTCCCCCTTAATACAGGGCCTCCTTTTACTTTAGATAGATTTTTACTTTTTGAATTTCCTACTCTCCCCCTTTGCCATTTATCAAAAAATAAGCTAGTTTCAAGCAATTTTTAATTTTTCTTATTGAAAAACAGATTAGGCTTCTAAATGGTAAATTGACTTTGGGAAAAGAAAAAAAAATTTCACCTAAGTTTAAAAAGGCTAATATTTAGTAGACTGTTAAGAATGATTTTAGCCACTTTTGAAACTTAGTTGTTTTTGAAATATACTTAGCTAAATTTTGAAAATCTTAAAGAAATTTGAAGTCTCTTTTAACTAAGCAAAAAAATATTTTGAAAGCAATGTTTTTTAATACTTTTAGGTAAGTAAAAATAGCTTAGCAAGAATTTGTAAAAGTTAGATTTGAAGGTTTGCTAAGTTTGAAAAAGTTTGAAGGTTTCTATATGAACTTAGTCTTTTGCAAACATTGAATTTTGAAAATAGAGCTTAAGTTGAATAGACACTTAGCTTAATTTGAATAAAACAATTGTTGGAAACATGGGAGTAAGAGCTTTTTAATTTTTAGGAAGAAGAGGGAGAAGCTAAAAAATTTAAATTAGTTTATTTAATCAAATTGGTTGGTCCTTAAGTCCAAGCTTGAGCAAAATTTATTTTAATTAGGTATCAGAGCCCTAAAGTACAAACATGCTTAATCTTAATTTTTCCTTCACCAACTGTCTAACCTTTAGCTACTTGTTGATTGCCTAGAGAGCAGCAGCTTTCACTTGGTTAGTCGAGTTAAGTCATATATTCCAGTTAGATTTGACTAGAGCTGGAAGACTTGACTTGATTACTGTTAATAAGTATTTAACGCCCAGACTCATATTGATGCACATAAATAAGCATTCTTGAGTCCAGGTTGTACCCTATGCATCTCACACTATTCTATATTTTTCAAACACAAGCAAGGTATACCTAGGTGTTTGTGAGATGCTCTGGCTTAAATCTAGGGGAACAGGATTTCTAGGGTAGAGCCTAAGCTAAGTCCAATTTTTTGAAAATTCTAAGAAAATGAGATTTTAAAATCATTAATTTTCCTATATTTTTAAAACCAATTTAAAAGTGATTTTGAAATTATACTCACAATTTTGAAAACGTAACACATAAGTACTGAATTAAATATAAGACAGCAAAACATCAGATAACCAACTCCAAGATACAATCCAAAAGGTGAGTGAAATATCCAGACAGTCTAAAAAGATAGAGTCAAGCAGGTGGATCGTCAGCTGGAGGATCAGCTAGAGGCTGCTCGGGTGCCGGCTGAGGTTGTCCCTGCCGCCGTATCTCGCCTCGAAGGGACTCGAAACCTGCAGCTATCTCGGATCGGAGAGATCGGAGGGAGCGTCGAGTCTCAATGGAGTGAACCTCAAGTCGGGCGAGCCTATCCTCGACGGAGAGTGATGTCGAAGATGAAGGCCCGGCTGATGTGGAGGGTCCGGCAGAGGTGGAAGGATCTGCGAAAAAATCCTTTGTCAGGAAATCGGGCCACTCCTCACCCTCACCTGGTACGTCCTCGGCCTCTGGAGCACCAAGGGCAGCAACTGGTGGTGGTCGGCCCTTCCAGGCCAGAATCCCCTCGGCAGTGACATCTGCCCCTGCAAATCTAAGGCTACGCTGATCTAACTCATCATAAATGGTAAGTGGGATGAGTACCCCTCTAGTAATGTCTATCCTAGAGCCGAAGAATATTTGGGTCAGGATATGGCAGTAAGGCATATAAATCACTCCAGATGTAACTGTACTAGATGCAAGAATGATGTTATGAAACATATGGAGAGCTATGTCTATATCTAAGTGTTGGCTGAGGGCGTACAGAAAGAACGAGTGGGACGGTCGCATCTTCGAGACGTCTCGAGATGAGATGGGTAGAATGCATGCTGTCAGGACTCTGTACATAGCATAGTCCTGAACACGAAGAAGAGTGGATCTGAACTCGGTCAGGCCCAAGGGTCTCTCCTTGATGTGCGTAGATTATATACTCTTTTATGCATGTTTTTATGCACATTTACATACTTTGAGCATGCTTGATCTATGCATTTGTATACTTCCAGCTTTCCTTTTAGCATATTTACTCTTTTGGTTCGGAGATCTGCTTTTTGTGCATTTACTGTACGCAGGAGTCGATTTGGTGAAGAATTTATATCTTTGGGCAAGCCTTGGAGGAAACAAAGGGAGAAAGCACCAGGCCGTGTACCTCACACGGCCCTGCATTGGTATGGAGCTCGGGCCGTGTGGGGTTTGGCACCAGCAGAAGAGAATTGGCGTGTGAACCTCACACGGCCGTGTCAAGATTTGAAGTCAACTGCAGCGAAGCCTTACATGGCGTGTGGATCTACACGGTGTGAGACTCGAGACCAGCAGGTGTGGCCGTGTGCACCGACTGTAGCATTTCCAGAGACCAAGCGGTGTGGCTGTGCACCACTGCAAGCATTTCCAGAGACCAGCGGTGTGGCGTGTGCACCACACTACGTGTAGCATTTCCGAGAGCGAAGGTTCGGCCGTGGAGTCACACCTGCAGTGTTGGCAGAGAGGGAACTGGACATGGCCGTGTGAATCTCACACGGCCGTGTCACGGGGCCGTGTGGCGCCCGATTCCCTCCTCTATTTAAACCCTTCTTCATGAATTGAAAGGGGATCTCTCCCCCTTTGGGAGAAAGCAAGATTTGGTGGTTTCCTCCCATTCTTGGGAGGATTTCTGGGCGATTCTAAGGGAGATCTCGACGATTTCGACTCCGGAGCGAGGATTGGATCCGAACACAAGGCTTCTTCGTAGATAAGCTTTCTCTTTCCCCTTCTTCTTGTTTTCTTGGATTGGGGATTCAAAGAATGCTTGTTATCTCTATTTCTTCGGATTTTCTTCCTCGATTCATGGAGTAGATCTTGTATTCTAGGATAAGGGAGTATTTGTAAGATGGATTGATGTAATCTCTTATGGATTTGCCATTTTCTTGTTTCAATGACATTATCTTGCTTGTATCAATTAGATCTTGAATGATTGATGGTGGTTTGTGCTTAATTCTCATTTCTTGATTGATTGTTTGGATTTCTTATGGACTTGGTAAGGATAAACTCTCACTCGATCATCCGAGGGATCCACGTGACAGGTGCAAGCCCGTGTAAGGACGTTTGAGAGATAATCTTGAAGAGGAAATAGGAATATTCAAGAGAGTAGGATGGATTCTATGATTAGTTTCTTGTATCTTTATAGATTAATAAGTTGTGGGCTTCTATGTTGATATCCGAGGAAGGCATAGTAATAGGTGCGCTTCTGTGTAAGGACAACGTAGGTTCATATCTCATTAATCCTATTTAGATACATTTCTCAGTCCTTAGCCGGTTGTCTATTGCAAGAGGGAACCGGCAACTTTCTACATGTTTGGTAATTGAGGAATAAGAATTGGTGAACCATTTACATTCAAGAAATCTTACAAAGAAACCGAAGCTCCTAGAATCTCCCTTTATCATAACCCAAAACACTAAACTCTTGTTTGTTGATCTTTAATATTAGATTTGCTTACCTTTACTTTGCTTTTGAAACGATTGGATAGTTGTTTAGCTAATTCGCATTGAGACATTTCTAGTGCTTATTCCAGTCCCTGTGGATACGATAATCTTTTATATTACTTGCGACATTTCCGTACACTTGCGGAGCGTAACACTCCTCCCCAAAAAAATGCATATAGATGTCATCTAAGGTAATGTGGGAATCGGGATCACCAAAAGGTAGCTCCCTACTCGGGTAACATAAGAATGTACACTGGGACTCCCTAAGCTCTAAGCTGGTGTGAAGTAGGGAGGGAGTAAACTGAAGGTCCGTACCACCAACTCTGGTGGAATAGGTACTATCATCAACCTTTTCAAGGTTGTGATAGAACTGGGCACACAGGTCTTGGTTGACTGTAGTGGTACAGTCAACCAGTTTATCTAGATGATAGTAGTTTATCATCTGGATTGCGGGTTGACAGTATTGGGATAAAAATTCCTGACCAATATATCTAGATTTAATAGACTCAAAGGTGAACCTAGCGAAATCTATCCTATGTTGTTCCGAGGGGAATCTAGGGTCCGTGGAAGGGGCCCTAGCCGGTGTGGGATCCACAATACGACGCTTCCTATTGTTGACATCATACAAGAAAAATAGCAAAACTAGCAAGAAATTTAGGTAATAGATGATTGAGAAGAGTTTAGATTATACCTAGGAGGCATTGCTAGGATTAAAGGAGGAAGAGATGGGTTGAAGGCGCCTTGGTTGAGAAAAATCGCACTTAAGTTGTGTTTCAGCAGAAAATGAACAGAAGGAGGAGCTTCTGTTCGTGGCAAAAACGATGAGTGAAGGCGCCTTAAGGGCTCCTTAAGGCGCCTTTGGAGGCACCCTAAAGGTTCCTTAAGGCGCCTTAAACAGGCGGCGGGAAATTTCCCGCCGCTGTTGAGGGTGCCTCCCTCGTGTGGGAGGCGCCTTCATTCAGGTGCCACGTGTTTTTTTTTAAATTATGATATGAGTTTAATTAATTTTAAATTAACACATATTTTAGGTTAATTAAATTTAAAAAAAATAATTTGAAGTTAATTTTTGAAAAATAATTTTAATTAAAGTAATTTTGAAAAATAAGTTAATTAATTTTGAAAAAAAATTTAAAAGATTTTGAAATTAAGTTTTTAAAAGATTTTTAAAATAATTTTGAAAAGATTTTTCAAATAATTTTGAAGTTAAGTTTTAAAACATTTTTAAATTGATTTTTCAATTAAGTTTTAAAAGTTTCTAAAAGATTTTGAAATTGATTTTTGAAAGATCTTAAAAGATTTTGAAATTGAGTTTTGAAAGATTTTTCAAATAAGTTTGAAATTAAGTTTTTAAAACATTTTTAAAGTGATTTTTCAAATAATTTTGAAATTAAGTTTTAAAAGTTTTTAAAAGATTTTGAAATTGATTTTTGAAAGATTTTTCAAATAAGTTTGAAATTAAGTTTTTAAAATATTTTTAAAGTGATTTTTCAAATAATTTTGAAATTAAGTTTTAAAAGTTTTTAAAAGATTTTGAAATTGATTTTTGAAATATTTTAAAAAGATTTTGAAATTGATTTTTGAAAGATTTTTCAAATAAGCTTGAAATTAAGTTTTAAAAAGATTTTTTTAAAAAAATATTTTTTAAAAGATTTTTTAAATAAGTTTTTAAAATTGATTAATTGATTATAGAATTTGAATTACTTATAGTTATGAGTTTAATTTTGAATTTGAATTTTAAATTCCTTAGTCATCTCACCCGATCTAAATTTTCAATCAGGGAATCCTATAATTTTTGTGAGATGAATTGATGTTCAATTTAAGGGTTTGGTTTAACTTTGTGTTGGATTCAGGTTTAGCTTTGGGTTCAACAAGTAGACATTTTTTGGATAAACTTCTGGGCTATCGTGAGTCACAAGGAACTCAGGATCCATTTAAGGGTAGCTTCGGTCAGTTCCACTTGGCCAAATGCACCAGGTCGAAGCCATATCTTCCTAGACATGCGATGCCCAAGCTTCCCTAACGTATTATCATCCAAAAACTTCACCAGTACCTTGGGTCAAGTTAAACCTAGCCCATTTTTTTAACCTTAATTACCCTGCCGGGTAGTCTACTCTTGTTTACCCATTTCGGGTTGATTAAGTTCGGTTACCCAGTCGGGTAGTTTAGTTAGGGGTGCTAGCTATTCTGGATCCTCCTTCTAAATTTTTATTTGATTTAAATTGAATTTTTGAATTTTGATTTAAGTTCAGATTTTTAATTTAATTTTAAATTTTGTATTTTAATTTAATTTCAAATTTTTTAATTTTGAATTTTGAATTTTGAATTTAATTTCAAATTTTTTAATTTAATTTTGAATTTTGAATTTTTAATTTAATTTTGAATTTTTAAGTTAATTTTGAATTTTTTAATTTAATTTTTAATTTTAAGTTCGTTTAATTAATATCGTTTTTCTTTTTGCTCCCCCTGGATCATAGCCTCGATATGGTCTATCGAAGTAGTGTATTTGATCTTTCGGGATCCAATATTAACCAAGTCCAACTTGATTAATCAATTTGGACTTGGGGACCCATGCTTGAATTGTTTTTCTATCTGTTCTTTCTAGAAGAGATAAGTAGGATTTATATTTTCTTTTTGGTTTAAATCCTAGACCAGTTCTATTGTAAATGGTTCTTTGTGTCCCAAGAATTACGTCAAGATTCTTGGAATTTAAAGAAAACCGTTCTAGTGTTTTCTCCAGATCCTTAACTTGAGTTTTCAGACTGGAGTTCTCTTCTTCAAGTTTTTGAACTTGAATTGAGTTTCCAGTCTGAACTGATTCAGTCAAGGATTTGGAGTCAGTCACTTCTTTAAGGACAGCTACTTCCTTTAGAAGTGACTTAATTCTAAGATTCGACTTAGCTAATTTTCGCAATAAGTAATTAACTAGATTATTAAGGAGAGGGATACTTATAGAGGGATCGGGCCCTTTGGAAACGGATACGGATCCGTGGCTTCGCTCGGACTCGGCCTCCGACTCTGTCTCACTCTCGGATTCGTCGATCTGGTCCCGGGCCATCAGCGCAAGTAAACTCGTCTGATCGAGTTCGTCGTCGTTGTCTTCTGAGGAAGATTCGTCCCATGTTGCCTTTAAGGCCTTCTTCCTTCTCTGCTTCTTTGCATCCTTTTGATTCGGGCAGTTGGCCTTGATGTGCCCCTTCTGGTTGCACTCGTAGCAGATCACTTCGAACTTTACCTTAGAACTTGGTTGGACTTCCTTAGATTGGACTGCTTTCTTTAGGTCCTTCTTGTTAAAGCCTTTCTTCTTCTTGTAAAGTCTCTTCACAAGATTCATGAGCTTCGTTGTTAGTTCTTCATCTTCATTGATCCTGTCCGAACCGGGAATCAGTGGACGCTGGGCACGTGGCGCTTCCTGCTAGATCCTCGAATGCTCCTGTGAACCTGCAACGAGACCGAGCCGGGAGGGGTATCCCGGCGACGGCCCTCCGACGCTCAAGTCAGGCGAGGAATAACAAAAAGGTGGCTTCAAAATGAAGATGTTTCATACCTCCAGTGGAGAAATGGAAGCCTTATATAGATCTCTCAAAGAAGCCTGGGCGTGCCAATCAAAGCGACCACCTGCCTTTGACCATGCCCAGGTATGGGTCGTTCAGAAGGGCCATGTCTAAATATGGATCTGTCAGGGAGACGTCCATGAGACCATACTGCTACGGTATCAGCCTCTCCATGATGTGACGGCAAGATCGTGCGATCTTGTGTACGGCCTAATCATTAGACATGCTTCGGCTGACATCTCATATCCTAAGTCGAGCGCATAGGCCGCTCGACCCCCTTTATACCCTAGCCCCTATTTTGGCCGAACGGACAACCCCCTCGGCCCTTGGCCCCTGCCGAGCGGACTCCCGCTCGGCCCTTCGGTCTTCCTGCCTTGGCGTCGGAAACATGAGCCCATGGATGGGCTTATCTATAGCTCCGTTCGGACCTACCCATCCGCTCGGCTCGGCCATCCACCGCACAGCCTTTCATCGGTCCTCAGGTCGAGACCCTTCAGGAAGTGGGTCCCCTTCTTACGGCCGGATCACTTGCCTTCCCTTCAAGTCTAGTCGAAGGAGGCAGTGAGATATGTGTCCGAGCGGGCGGTCGCCGCTTTTCCGTAGCTTATAATATCACTGGGGCCGTCCGGCCCTTCTGCCAAATTCAGCCGCTCGGCTCTTTATTTTGGTTGTCTTGTCGCTTAATGTTGACATTTGCTTGTCTAGATCTCCTCGAAAATTATGCAAATCCTCTCCATTAAGTCGGAGCATGCGCGGTATGGGCGCATTAATTGCACTCGGTGACAGGGCGCCACGTGTCGACCCTTGTGTGGCGGCGGCGTCACTTACGATGGGACGCACCCGTTTGAAATGGACGACCCGATGGCGTCCTTGTTTCTCGTGACCTGGATCGGACGGCGGAGGCTGACCGGCCTCGGCCGTATAAAGCCTCCATCCCTTTTTTGGCCGTATATTCGCTCGCGCGTTGCCTTCTGCTTCGTTCTGTTGCTGCGGTCTCCGGCGATCTAGTGTCTGGTTTTTAGGCGGAGATCACCTCATCGGTGATTCTTTCCACCCGTTTCCTTCCCAGTGAGTCCTCTGCCTTCACTTAATAGGTTTTCCCTGCGCATTTCGCTCCTTTCGTTTCCCTTCCTTTGATTTTTTTCTGAGATGGCGAGTTCCTCCGAACCCGCTGTTAACATTTCGGGCCCCTGGTACCTGACCATGGAGAGCCGATTCGATGAGGAGCATGCCCAGCGCCTTGTTCGGACATACGGGCTTCCTGATGACCACGAAATAATTATAGCCGGCCCGTCCGACCGTCCACATGACCCGCCGATCGGCTCCATTTGTTTCTTTTTAGACCAATTCCAGGGCGGCCTTAGATTTCCTACCCATCCATTTATTCTGGAGGTTTGTAATTACTTCCGCATCCCGCTCGGCCAGCTTGTGCCGAATTCCTTTAGGTTGCTGAGCGGGATGGTCGTCCTCTTTAGGTTGCATAGTATTCCTCTTGACCCTAAGATATTCCATTTCTTCTTCTACCCCAAACAATCCGAGCCGGGCACTTTTATCTTCCAAAGTAGAATAGGCTTTAAATTTTTTGATAACATGCCGACCTCCAACAAACACTGGAAGGAGTTTTTCTTCTTCATCCGACTTCCCGATCGGCCAGCCTTCCGCACCCAATGGCAGACCGCCGTGCCGACCCAGCCGGAGCTTGGCAAGTTCAGAAGTAATCCAGCCTATCTTCATGCGGCGAACTGGTTGTCCGGCCAGCGATACAAGATCGACCAGTTGCTCCTGAAGGGGGTGCTATATATTTTCGGATTATCTCCCGTTCGGGCGAATCTCCCCTTCCGCATGAGTAAGGACTCTTTACTCTCTTAGTCTTTTTTGTCTAACTGATTTTAATTTCTTTCACTGCAGCTGACGTCATGTGGCGATCCAAGGCTACCGCTCACTTGAAATTGAAGTCTGTAGAAATTGAAGCGGCCACCAAAAAGGAGCTCGCCGAGCGGGGTTTAATCCCTAGCCGCCCGGCAGGTGCAGGAGAGGGAGGGGCATCCCGCCCTCAGCCAGCGCGAGATCGCGGCGTGGGGTCAGGAGCGATGCATCGATCCTCGCCCGCTCGGCCGGGCGTTCCCTGTTGGAGATCCGCCTTTGGAGGTTCGGCAAACGTCGAAGAGACCCCCGCCTTCACTCAGCCCAAGAGGGGGAACCACAGGCGCCGATCGGCGTAACTTCGCCCGACCGCACGCCGTCACGGATCGGGACCCCTATGGCTTCGCCTGCCGCACAGTCTTCTGGCTCTCCTCCTAGACCTCGCCGCCGCTTACGTCGGTTGGGCGAAACTTCCACCATAGGGGAGTCCTCGCATCAGGCGACCGCGACTGAAGAAGCGCCGTCCGGCCACCCTACTATCAAGACTACTCTCCGATTCCCATCGGAGGAATATTTGCTGTCTGCCGATCGGCCATCGAGCCCCGTTCACGAAATAACCCTGACTGGTCCGCTCGCCAAGCTGTTCGAGGACGCCTTGATCAGGTGGCCCTTATGACGCCCAAGCAGCTCGGCGATAACAATATGCAGCAGGCCACTCAGGTAAACCCATCTTCATTCCCGTGTCATGCTATTGTTTGATTCCTGACATTATTATTTCCCTTACAGCGCTGGGCTGAACAAATTGCCACTAGCCGTCGGCTAGCCGAGTTGGAGGGCCTTCTGGAAAAACTCCAAGTGTCGGAAGGTCCCACGGCCGAGCGGGAGAAACAAGCTCTTGAGGCCGAACAGAAGAAGGCTGCCGACCTGGCTGTTGAGGTAGCTCGGCTAGAGGACTTGGTGAAGAAGCGTGACAAAGAGGTGAAGCGCGCCGGTAGCCGGAAGAGGCAGGCGATCGCTGACCTGGACAGAATGAAAGTAGATGTCCATGCGCTAAATCAGCGATCTAAGGATCTGGAGGCCCAGCTGAACGCCGAACGGGAGGTCCGTTCGGCTGAATGCACAAAGGCTGAAGCAAACTTGAAGGCCCTCCAAGATTCCTTAACTGCTTCCCGGGCGTTGCTCAAAAAATACAAGGAGGGAGAGCCGAGTCGCCTAGCCGTAGCGCGCCAAGAATACATCCGCTCAGAGCGATTTGGCGAAAAGTTTGGTGGCAACGTCTCCTCAACCTTCCTCGAGGCGGTCAAGGTCACCACGGCGTACTTCAAGAAGGGGGGGCATCTTCCTGCTGACCTGAGCATTCCCCCTCCCGAACTGGCGGCCATGATCGACGACATCCCGGACACCTTTTTTAATTTTGAGGATCCGGAGTGATGTGGGTTATTCAAGCACTTTTTGTACTTCCTCCGCTCGGCGGATGTGAAATTTTTGTACGTGCCGTTCGGCATAATTTTTCTTCTAATGAAACGATGTCCCTTTTCCTGTCTTCTTACTCATTGTCCATAATATTCTTCTGTTTGCTTAACATTAATGCTTGTAAAATTTTCGCCAGTCGTGCTCTTAAGCTTTCTCCCTCACGCGTCCGATCGGCTTGGCTCATTGCATAAAGTGCGAGTGAGCAGACCTACTCGCTCTGCACGTATCCTGCTTGCGTGGAGTCAACAGACGCCGAGTGTCGAAGGACCAACCCCCCTTCGGGCCTGAATGCTTTAATATTTATAGTTTCCGCAGTTTCTTACTCCGATATTCGCTCTTCCGCTTGGTATATTTATAGCCGATCGGCGCGGCTCTCGATTTTTACGACGGTGCTCGTCGGCTTCCGTTCGGATTATTTATAGACGCCGGCCCGTCTCGATTTTCATGCTTTCGCCGCTCGATATTTATAGCCGGTCGGCGCGTCGATTTTAACGACGGTGCTCGTCGGCTTGATATTTATAGCGGTCGGTAGCGGCTCTCGATTTTAACGGCGGTGCTCGCCGGCTTTCCCGGATTATTTATAGACGGCCCGCCTCTCGATTTTTAACGACGGTGTTCGTCGATATTTATAGCCGCCGGACCGACTCGATTTTTAACGACGGTGCTCGTCGGCTCGATATTTATAGCGGTCGGGCTCTCGATTTTTAACGCGGTGCTCGTCGGCTTCCCGGATTATTTATAGACGGCCGTCTCGATTTTAACGACGGTGCTCGTCGGCTCGATATTTATAGCCGGTCGGCGCGCCTCTCAATTTTAACGACGGTGCTCGTCGGCTCGGATATTTAAGTCGCCGGTGTGGCTCTCGATTTTTAACGCGGTGCTCGTCGGCTTGATATTTATAGCCGGTCGTGCGGCTCGATTTTAACGCGGTGCTCGTCGGCTTTCCGCTTGATTATTTATAGGCGCCGGCCCTTCTCTCGATTTTAACGCGGTGCTCGGCTCGGATATTTATAGCCGGTCGGCGCGGCTCTCGATTTTTAACGACGGTGCTCGTCGGCTTTCCGCTCGGATTATTTATAGACGCCGGCCCGTCTCTCGATTTTTAACGACGGTGCTCGTCGGCTCGGATATTTATAGCCGGTCGGCGCGGCTCTCGATTTTTAACGACGGTGCTCGTCGGCTCGGATATTTATAGCCGGTCGGCGCGGCTCTCGATTTTTAACGACGGTGCTCGTCGGCTTTCCGCTCGGATTATTTATAGCCGCCGGCCCGGCTCTCGATTTTTAACGACGGTGCTCGTCGGCTCGGATATTTATAGCCGGTCGGCGCGGCTCTCGATTTTTAACGACGGTGCTCGTCGGCTCGGATATTTATAGCCGGTCGGCGCGGCTCTCGATTTTTAACGACGGTGCTCGTCGGCTTGGATATTTATAGCCGGTCGGCGCGGCTCTCGATCTTGCTCGTCGGCTTTCGGCTCGGATTATTTATAGACGCCGGCCCGTCTCTCGATTTTTAACGACGGTGCTCGTCGGCGCGGATATTTATAGCCGGTCGGCGCGGCTCTCGATTTTTAACGACGGTGCTCGTCGGCTTTCCGCTCGGATTATTTATAGACGCCGGCCCGTCTCTCGATTTTTAACGACGGTGCTCGTCGGCGCGGATATTTATAGCCGGTCGGCGCGGCTCTCCGGTTTAACGTCTGGGCTAGACGGCTTTAGGGCTAACTCCTTACCAGGTCGAGCGACCTTGGCCTTCCGTTTCGCAGAGGATACCCTGTGCTATCATCCTTCTACTTCCTGCATCGCAAGTGCATAGGCGACCGAGGAGCATATACAGTTACATTTAGCGCACCTTTCACTCAGTGTGGAGAACGTATTCCTGACCGAACGGCTCAGGGTCTGCTTTGTCGAGCATTTTTGCTAAGATAATTTACCGCCGTCCGAACGGTACAGGGCCTTCGACCCATGGTAATGTCTCATTTTCGCTCTTTTGACTCTTCATTTCTGCATTTCAAGCATTCAGTCGAAAAATGAAGTACACCGAGTGATTTACAGTGATACACCTTTCATCCCGCCCGGTAAGGCTGGAGGTGGTTCGCGCTCCACGGTCTATCTAACTGCCGACCGTCCTTGTCCTCCAAATAATACGCGCCCGAGCGGAGCTTTTCGATGACTCTGAAGGGACCGGCCCATGGAGCTTCAAGCTTGCCGACGTCGCCAACCGACTTAACTTTCTTCCAGACAAGATCGCCGACCTGGAATGATCTGGGGATGACACGCCGGTTGTAAGTTTGCTTCATCCGCTGGCGGTATGCCATCAGCCGAACGGCTGCCTTCGCCCTCTCCTCTTCTACCAAGTCCAGCTCCATGTTTCTTCGTTCGGCGTTGTCGTCATCGTAGCTCTGGATCCGGATTGAATCAACGCCGACTTCGACTGGAATGACGGCCTCACCGCCATATACCAAATGGAACGGTGTGACTCCTGTCCCTTCTTTTGGCGTCGTTCGGATGGCCCACAAGACGCTCGGCACTTCATCCGGCCAACTCCCTCCCAAATGGTCGAGCCGAGCGCGCAGAATACGAAGAATTTCCCGGTTGGCGACTTCAGCTTGACCGTTGCTCTGAGGATAGGCCACGGACGTGAAATGTTGCTCAATGTCGTAGCTCTTGCACCAATCCTCTAACATCTTCCCTGTGAACTGCCGCCCGTTGTCGGACACTAGTCGGCGGGGGATGCCGAACCGACAAATGATGTGTTGCCAGATGAATTTTTTAACCATTTGTTCAGTAATCTTTGCCAGCGGCTCGGCCTCCACCCACTTGGAGAAATAGTCTACCGCCACTAGTAAAAATTTCCTCTGCCCGGTCGCCATCGGAAATGGACCCACAATATCCATTCCCCATTGATCGAACGGACATGAGATGGTTGATGCCTTCATCTCCTCTGCCGGTCGGTGGATGAAGTTATGATACTTCTGGCATGAAAGGCATGTAGATACTGTCCGAGCGGCATCTGTTTGTAAGGTTGGCCAAAAGTATCCGGCCAAGAGGATCTTCTTGGCCAACGAGCGCCCGCCCGGATGTCCCCCGCATGATCCTTGATGTACTTCCTGGAGGATGTAAGCTGAGTCTTCCGAGCTTACACATTTCAGCAAAGGACGCGAAAAAGCTTTCTTGTAAAGCTGATCTCCGATGAGTGTAAACCGACCGGCTCTTCTTCTGAGGAGCCGGGCTGCATATTCCTCAGATGGTGTGGTGCCCGAACGGAGGAATTCTATAATAGGTGTCCTCCAGTCACTTGGAAACGTGAGGCCTTGCGTCCGGTCGACATGCGCTACCAGTAGTATTTTTTCAATTGGTTGCTGAAGGGCGACTGGCGTTATCGAGCTCGCAAGCTTGGCTAACTCATCGGCCGCCTGGTTCTCCGTTCGGGGAATCTTCTGAATAAGCACCTCTCGGAAAGCAGCTTTGAGTTTTTCAAAGGCCTCAGCGTAGAGTTTGAGCCGAACACAGTTGATTTCAAAGGTGCCGGAGAGCTGCCGAGCGGCCAACTGTGAATCCGAATAAAGTGTCACCCGACCGGCTCCCACATGCCGTGCTGCCTGCAGTCCGGCTATAAGGGCCTCATACTCTGCCTCATTGTTAGTAGCTTTGTAATCCAACCGGACGGATAGGTGCATCTTTTCTTCCTGAGGTGAGAGTAGTACTATTCCGATCCCACTTCCGAGCCGAGTGGAGGATCCATCCACATATATTCTCCACATAGCTTCCGACTCAAGCCTTTGCACTTCGGTCACAAAATCAGCCAAGGATTGGGCTTTAATCGCCGAGCGGGGCTGATATTGGATGTCAAATTCACTTAATTCTGTCGTCCACTTGATAAGTCGTCCGGACGCTTCTGGATTCAACAGCACTCTTCCAAGTGGACTGTTCGTCCGGACAATAATGGTATGAGCCAAGAAATACGGTCGCAGGCGCCGAGCGGCTAGAACTAAAGCAAAGGCCAACTTCTCGAGCCCAGTGTAACGAGATTCAGCATCTTTTAAAATGTGGCTTAGAAAATACACCGGCTGTTCTTCGCCGTTCGCCCTCACAAGTGCTGAGCCTACAGCATGCTCTGATGACAGATACATATAAAGTGACTCACCCCGATCGGCTAACACTGGTAGAGAATTAAGATATGTCTTCAACTCTTCAAATGCTCGGTCACATTCTCCATCCCATCGAATTTAGTAGCCTTGTGAGGATCTTGAAGAATGGCAGCTCGGTCGGATTACGGAGATGAATCTCGATAGAGCAGCTTATCCGACCGGTCAACCTTTGCACTTCTCTTGTATTTTGGGGCGATGTCTTGCTTGCTTTTAATCTTGCTAGGATTTGCTTCAATTCCGCTCGGTCACTATATACCCCAAGAAACGCCCTCCTTTGGCTCCGAACAGGCACTTTTGGGGATTTAGTTTGACTCCATATTTGCGCAGCGTTCGGAAGGTTTCTTCCATATCCTTGAAAAGATCGGCCGCTCGGGCGGATTTGATAAGAATGTCGTCCACATAAACTTCCAGATTCCTCCCGATCTGCTCCTTGAACACCTTATTCATCAAGCGTTGATAGGTGGCTCCGGCATTCTTCAATCCGAACGTCATCACGTTGTAACAATATGTGCCGTCAGCAGTTACGAAGCTTACTTTTTCTTGATCTTCCAGGGCGAGCGGTACTTGATGATATCCTTGGTAAGCGTCAAGCATGCAAATTAGTTCGCAGCCGGCCGTGGAGTCCACCAGCTGATCTATCCGGGGCAGAGGATAAAAACTTGGGCATGCCTTGTTCAGATCTCAAAGTCGATGCACCTCCACTTGCCGCCCATTGAGACCAAGACTACGTTGGCGGTGGAACCGGGAACGCACCTCGCGATGTGGCCACCTTCAAGTTTTTCCACCTCCGCCGGAATAATGGCATTCGCGGCGCTAAAGTCCCTTTTTCTCCGCTTCATGGCAGCGTCCGGTCGGACATGCAATTCATCTTGCGCTAGGCTTGGGAAATTCTGTAATTCATGTGTCGACCAGCGAAGACATCATGATTTCGTTGGAGGCATTGAATCAGCTTCTCCTTCTGCTTCTCCTCCAGATCGAGGCGATAAAGTCGTGGCCTCCGATCGGGTCGGATGGATCTGGACTTCCTCCTTTTCATCATAAATTAAAGCGGGAGATTTCTCGGTTATGGCGTGTACCTCAATTCGGGGAGAACAAGCTTCTGCTCGGATCATCTCTATATAGCACCGCCGAGCTGCTAGCTGATCTCCCCGCACTTCTCCTACTTTGTCCTCCACGGGGAACTTTATCTTCTGGTGGAAGGTTGAGACAACCGCTCGGAATTCGCCGAGCGCCGGTCGTCCCAAAATGACGTTGTAGGATGAGGGAGAGTCGACCACCACGAAGTTTATTGTCCTTGTCCTTCTGAGCGGCTCTTCTCCCAGCGAGGTGGCTAGCCGGATTTGTCCGACCGGCTGAACTTCGTTGCCCGTAAACCCGTAGAGCGGGGTCGTCATGGGCAGCAGCTCGGCTCGATCTATTTGCAGCTGCTCGAACGCCTTCTTGAATATGATGTTGACCGAGCTCCCTGTGTCAACAAATATGCGGTGAATGGTGTAATTTGCTATTACCGCTTTAATGAGCAGCGCGTCGTCATGGGGCACTTCTACTCCTTCTAAATCTCCGGGCCCGAAAGTAATTTCCGGTCCACTGGCCCGCTCTTGGCTACAGCCGACCGCGTGGATCTGCAGCTGCCGAACGCCCGCCTTTCTGGCTCGGTTGGAGTCTCCTCCGGTCGGCCCTCCAGCAATAACGCTGATCTCGCCCCGGGAAGTATTGCTCCTGTTTTCCTCCTCCCGAGCGGACGGTCGAGACCGTTCTCTGGACGCCCGGCGATTCTCCCGTCTTGGGGATCGGTGCCGATCGGGCGTCTGGTGATGTCGCCCCTCGGTGCGGGTCCGGTCAGCTTCATAGGTCCTTTGTCTTCTGTCGATGGGAGGAGACCGTCGTTCGGCTCTCCTGGGCATGGGATTAGTCACGAAGGGAAGACTTCGACAATCCCTCGTATTGTGCGTATCCGACTGGTGGAAGGAGCAGAACAGAGGGGTCCACTTCTTCTTCGGTTTGGGCCGAGCGGCAGCCACTTCTTGTACGTGCGATCTGACGTGAGGGGATCGAATCGCTTCGGCCCTCGGTCCTCTGGGTGGCTGCTGAGCGATGTGCTGTTTCCGCTCGGCATGAACAGGGGCGCGCTCGGCTGGAGTTTCCTTTTTCCGAGCGGCTTGCGCTTCTTCCACATTTATATATTCGTTGGCCCGATGCAACATGTGATCATAATCTCGGGGCGGCTTTCGGATGAGCGATCGGAAGAAGTCACCATCTACCAGGCCTTGTGTGAAGGCGTTCATCATCGTCTCCGATGTGGCCGTTGGGATGTCCATTGCCACTTGGTTGAATCGTTGGATGTAAGCCCGAAGCGATTCCTTTGGATCTTGCTTGATGGCGAACAGGCTGACACTTGTCTTCTGATAACGCCGACTGCTAGCAAAGTGGTGGAGGAAGGCCGTTCGGAAATCCTTGAAGCTTGTGATAGATCCGTTCGGCAACCTCCGGAACCACCGTTGAGCCGATCCCGAGAGTGTGGTAAGAAAGACGCGGCATTTCACTCCATCGGTGTATTGATGGAGTGTGGCGTGTTATCAAACTTACCAGATGATCATCCGGGTCCGTTGTACTCGCCGATCGTCGGAGGCACGTAGTGCTTGGGCGGAGGGTCTCGAGAATAGCCTCCAAAATTGGCGGTTGGTCCGCCGAGATGAATCCGCCTGGGAGCCTTACCTTTTCCGCTATCCCGCCTTGGTATTTCGTCCAAGAAGAACCTCTATCTCTTCGAAATGGTGCGGCTCGTGGGTGCGAATAAGGCCCGTGAAATGCGACAGTGAGCCGGAGGTGTTTCGCCGCCACCGACGCAGATGTCGCTTGTTGCTCCTGTCGGCCGCTGCTTTCTGTTTTTGTTCAACAAGTTTGGCGGTCCTTATCTCGACCAGGGCGCCGAGCTCTTCCTCAAAGCGCCACCGTGTTTTGTCGCCCGCCGTCCATTGTTACCGATCGGATGCGGGAGCTCCCATCCACGGCGCCATTTGATCCGTCCGACAACCGGGAATCGGTGGACGCCGGGCACGTGGCGCTCCCTGCTAGATCCTCGAATGCTCCGGTGAACCTGCAACAGACCGAGCCGGGAGGGGTGCCACGGCCTCCGACGCTCAAGTCAGGCGAGGAATAACAAAAAGGTGGCTTCAAAATGAAGATGTTTCATACCTCCAGTGGAGAAATGGAAGCCTTATATAGATCTCTCAAAGAAGCCTGGGCGTGCCAATCAAAGCAACCACTTGCCTTTGACCATGCCCAGGTATGGGTCTGTCAGAAGGGCCATGTCTAAATATGGATCTATCAGGGAGACGTCCATGAGACCATACTGCTACGGTATCAGCCTCTCCATGATGTGACGGCAAGATCGTGCGATCTTGTGTACGGCCTAATCATTAGACATGCTTCGGCTGACATCTCATATCCTAAGTCGAGCGCATAGGCCGCTCGACCCCCTTTATACCCTAGCCCCTATTTTGGCCGAACGGACAACCCCCTCGGCCCTTGGCCCCTGCCGAGCGGACTCCCGCTCGGCCCTTCGGTCTTCCTGCCTTGGCGTCGGAAACATGAGCCCATGGATGGGCTTATCTATAGCTCCGTTCGGACCTACCCATCCGCTCGGCTCGGCCATCCACCGCACAGCCTTTCATCGGTCCTCAGGCTGAGACCCTTCAGGAAGTGGGTCCCCCCTTCTTACGGCCGGATCATTCATCATCTGAGTCAGGTTCTTCTTCTGACTCTGGTTCAGTTCTTCTTCGTGATCTTGGTTCGCGCGTTCGACTGGTACCTGCAACCAAAGCAACCCCCTTCTCGGTTGGCTGTGCATGAGTCTTCTCATGTAATTCAAACTCACAGAATAATTCATCTAATTTTATTGAAGATAAATCCTTGGAGACTTTGTAGGTATCTACCATTGATGCCTACAATGTGCTTCTCGGAAACGAATTTAGTGCATACCTTATGACGTCCCGATTCTCTACCTTTTGCCCTATTCCGTGGAGAGAGTTGAGGATGCCTTGAATTCTTGCGTGTAGAGAGCTTGTCGTCTATAGTTTATTAAGTAAAAGATCTCTTTTACTTACCTTGGTGTCGGAGGTGCCCTCGTGGAGTTCTATCAGTTTCTCCCACAGCTCCTTTGCAGTTGAAAAGGGACCGACTCTGTTGACCTCCTCCTTGGTAAGACCACACTGGAGGGTGCAGGTAGCTTTGGCGTCAGCTTCCACCTTCTTGATTAGGGATGGCTCCCAGTCCTCACAGGGTGTAGGCTTGCCGTCTTTATCAGTTGGCAGATCCAAGCCAGTCTTAATTATCATCCAGGTTTCGAATTGGATTTTCAGGTAGGTTTCCATTCGTCCCTTCCAGTACCCGAAATCTTCTCCGGAGAAGAGGGGGGGACGAACGGTGCTGAAACCCTCTTGTTGGGCCATTGAGAGAATATGCAAAAGAAAAATAAAAAATATATCCCAAGACTAAGTCTTGGATTAGTAGTGCGGGAGTAAAGAATTTAAAAAAGAACTAACTCGAGTGGTGTTGCACCAACCTCGAGCGAGATCAATACGAACGAAAAAAAACTGGAATATAGTAATAATACTAATTTCAGTTGACTCCGAAAAATTTAAAACACCGCGGAAAAAAAAATTGCGTGATTGGTGGTTGCACCAAATCAACGCGACCCCGCTCTGATACCAATTGTTGGATCGAGAAGCGCTAGAGGGGGGGTGAATAGCGCTCGCGGCTATTTCGTTCGATTCGTAAAACTATCGGAGTTAAAAACACGCAACGGAATTAAGAAACGCAAACACAGAGACACAGGAGAATTTACTTCGTTCGGAGTCTAGATCGACTCCTACTCGAAGGCCCGCGATCCTTGATCGCTTTCCGTGGGCAACAACTATAAGCTCGATAAGAATTACAAACTAATTACAATGAAAGTATAATAACAACTTTATACCAACAACTAAGGAAGAAGAAACAGAGCTCCGGGTCGTCGGGAGGTTGTTGCAGCACTTCTGGATCGTGTTGTTAGTAGCTATATGCAAAGGAATCGCTTGGAGTGAGTTATTTTGAGCTGTTGGTCGAAACCCTCTTATAAAGGGTGTTCAAGGCGCCTCCATCAGGCTCCAAGGTGCCTTGAATCCCTAAGTATTATCCCGTAAATAATTCTGCGATGAAGCTTTGACCGCTGCCTCTTATCCAGCTTCAGGCGCCTTCATCAGTGTCCAAGGCACCTTAAACTACCTCTTCAAGGCGCCTTGAGCTTCCTTCAAGGCACCTCCAACCCTTCTGGACAGCTGGCTTTGGCTCGCACCTGAGGCGCCTCCAAGCTCCATGGAGGCGCCTCGGACACTGTTCATCCAAGGTTAACTTGTGCTCCTTTGGTCCTGCAAAAGTGTTAGTCCCAAACACTTACCCTACAAAACAAGGTTAGCACAAAACAACAGTAAATATGATAACAGAATATAATGACAGTCTCCGAACTGTCCGGGTCTGACTTCGAATTTCCAACCGGAAACCCTAGGTCGACCCGACGCCTACTGTTTCCTCTACGGGGAACGCGTCCTCACCTACTCCACTCAGGAGATTTACCTGTTGCCAGTGCAATCCTCCAGATTGACTGGACTTTTGCTTGGTGCTCGATGCTTCCTGACTTTCTGCTGGACTTCCGCTTCTCGGCTGGTCCAGTCTTTCACCTGGTTCGCGACACCAGGACTTTCCACCTAGGGTTACCCCCTAGGACTTTTGCCTGAAGCACTCGACCCACCAAGACTTTCCGCATAGGGTTACCACCCCCTATGACCTAGGGTTATCACCCGCTAGGATTTTTACCTGCCTAACCACAGTTAGGACTTCCCTGAAACACTTAGTCAAGCACGTTAGATCACAACACACCTTAACTTTGAATCCTTTGCCATTATCAAAACTCAGGTTCGATCGTCGGATGCTTCCCGCACCAACAACCGCACCAACAGGAAGAAGATTAGAAGGTGCCCCATCCTAGAGACTCCTTTTGTGGCCGGCGGTTTGGAAGAGAAGAAAAGAAGGGTGGTGTTGTCTTGGTAGATCGTCGCCCACACGACGTCTAAGAAGAGGAGAGGAATACAGCAGAAGATCAAGAGGTCTTTAGCTACGAAGAAAGGTACAACTAGTTCTTTAATTCCGCTGCGTAATTGGTTTTGTTTTCTTCGTGTCGATTTTGGATATCGATTTTGAATACCAACATAAGAGGCCAACGATCTTGTACTTCAATCAAGGTGTGCTTTGATCATTCAAGAACTTGCTTGATTGATCAAACAGATGTCTGATCGAACGTGCAGGTTTCTAGGAATAGTTCTATACTTGTACAAATTTTTTTGTATGGGAAATTTAAATAGAACGGAATTCCAGAGCCCTTCAACTTAAACAATATAATAACATCCATGAGACCGTAATATTTCAATTCCAGAATTTCTTACAACACCCCATAGTAGTGCACTTCATACTCATTGATGGTGATCCCTAAGACACAAACACTAAAATTTGATATTGCTTTGTAATGCCCATGTTCCATAACGGTTGCATAGGTTTATTGCTTTGTGGACAAGTGGGACATCATATCGCTCAATGTCCTTATCCGAAGCGAAAGGGTGGAGGTCCAAGCAATGGTATAGGTGCAAGGGGTCAAGGGGATAACAAGGTAGCCACAAATACCTGAGTATATCCCATCACCTAGAAAGAAGCAAATGCAACTAATAATGCCATGTTAGCTATCATTCTAATCAACAATTTACTTGCTTATGCATTGTTTAATTGCGGTGTCACACACTCATTTATCTATAAGAGATATGCGAAGAAAGTAGGGGCTAAATCAGGAAACCTAGAAGAATCCTATAAGGTAGTGACTCCAGCAAATAAGACCTTAGAAACACACACTCTATATAGGAATTGTAGTGCCCAAATAACAAATCAAGGGTTTAGGACTGATATAATCCAACTCAACATGGTAGAACTCAATGTGATTTTTTGGATGGATTGGCTAACTAAAAATCATGCATGGGTGGACTACCATGTGAAGACCATTCAACTACAAACCCCAGATCAAGAGAAGATTATTTTCCATGATAAAGCTAAGGAGCAAAAATCTCTCTTATTTGTCTCTCAAACTTGGAAAGCCATGAAATGTAGGGAAGAAGTATACCTTGCAATAATAAGTGAGGTCAAGGAAGACTCCGAGTTAAGAGTAGAAGATATACCGATAGTAAGGGAGTTCCTAGATATTTTTCTGGATGAACTACCAGGGTCACCCCTAATCAAGAAATCAAATTCGAGGTCAATTTATTGCTAAATACCACGCCAATTTCCAAGGCTCCATACCGAATGGCTCCAGCGAAACTCAAGGAACTCAGGGAATAACTCCAAGAACTATTGGATAAGAAGAAAATAAGGCCAAGCATATCACCATGGGGAGCACCGATGTTATTCGTAAAGAAAAAGGACAATAGCATGCGATTGTGCATCGATTATAGGGAATTGAATAAGCTCATAATTAAGAATAAATACCCTCTACCAAGAATTGATGACCTATTCGACCAACTCAAAGAAGCTAAGGTGTATTCAAAGCTCGACTTAAGGTTGGGATACCATTAATTAAAAATCAAATGAAAGGATATTCCGAAAACTGCCTTCCGAATAAGATATGTGCATTACGAATTCATGGTAATGTCATTTGGATTAACAAACGCTCCCGTAACATTCATGGACCTTATGAATCGCATCTTCAAACGATTCCTGGATAAGTTTCTGGTAGTGTTCATCCATGATATCTTCATCTACTCATCAAGTGAAGAAGATCACATAGAACACCTCCGACTTAAACTCAAAACTCTTCATGAAAAATAATTATACGTCAAGTTAAAGAAATGTGAATTCTAGCTAAAGAGTGTAACTTTCCTGAATACATATCATATCGGTCAAGGAAGTATCAGTGGACCCAAAGAAGGTGGAGGTGATACTAGAATGGTCACGACTGACAACTGTTACTGAGGTTCAAAGCTTCTTAGGATTAGCTGACTACTATAGGAAATTCATCGAAGGATTTTCCTCAATAGCCATACCTCTGACCAAACTCACACAAAAAAAAATTACAAGTTCAATTGGAATGAGAAATGTGAGTGGAACTTTAAGATCTTAAAAAATAAACTAACGTCGACACCAATATTAGTTCTACCTACTTAAGGCAAAGGTTTTACCATTTGTAGTGATGCTTCGAAAGAAGGCCTAGGGTGCGTGCTTATGCAAGATGGCAGAGTGATTGCAGATGCATCAAGATAATTAAAACCATAAGAGCAAAATTACCCTACGCACGACCTCGAGCTAGAAGCAGTAGTCTTCACTTTAAAATTTTAAAGACACTATTATATGGGGTCAAATGTGAGATCTTTACAAACCACTAGAGCTTAAAATACTTATTTACTCAAAAAGAATTAAATGTGAGATAGAGAGTGGATTACGATCTCACTATTAAGTGGTAGATGCTTTGAGTAAAAAAAATTAGGGAAAGATGATTATTGCCTTAGTGTCAGTCGAACCATGCATATGTGAAAGAATCAAAATAAGCCAAAACTAGAACCCTAATTTGATAAAACTTAAAGCTCAAGCTCAAGATAGAAAATTAAGCTTCAGAATTTCAAGTAGATGGTAAGAGCATACTTTAGATGAGAGAACGACTATATGTGTCAGATGTTGACAACCTCCAAAAAGAAGTACTGTCCGAGACACACAAATCCAAATTCTCAATTCATCCCGAAAATATGAAAATGTATAGAGACTTGAAGAAAAACTTCTAGTGGAGTGAAATGAAGCGAGATGTAGCAGACTTCATAGCTAAGTGTTTGTTGTGTCAACAATTGAAGGTCGAACACCAGTGACCTAGAGGACTCTTACTGCCATTTGAAATTCTAAAATGGAAATGGGAACATATTTCCATGGACTTCGTGGTAGGGTTGCCAAGATTGCGCTAGAGTCATGACGTTATATGGATAATTGTGAAAAGGCTTACCAAGTCTACTCACTTCATACCAGTTCACATGAATTATAATATCAACGAGCTAGCAAATCTTTATATGGATAACATAGTGTGACTGCATGGAGTGTTAGTGAGTATCTTGTTTGACCAAGATCCAAGACTTAGCACGGCTTACCGTCCACAAACGGATGGGCAAACGGAAAGAACCATCCAAACACTCGAAGATATGCTACGAGCATGCACACTAGACTTTAATTCAAAATGGGTTAATCATTTACCTTTGATCGAGTTTGCTTATAAAAATGACTACCACAACAGTATTGGGATGACCCCATATGAGGCACTATATGGGCGAAAATATCGATCACCTTTATACTAGGATGAAGTAGGAGAGAAGACCCTTACTAATGTTAGAGTGTATACTAAAAGCCTAGCTTTTTATAAATATTTATTTTAAAATAAAAGAATAACATTGGTCAAATATCTACATTTATGCTAAGTGTAGTTGTTCAATTAATTTATATTGTAGGTAACATGGTATGTGGTGTCACACACAGAAGATCATGTTATCAGTTCTTTATAAATTATAAACAGTTGCTCATAATCAAGATAGAATGGAACAAACCATTGGAGTGGTTGTAGTTTAATTAGGTATTAGTTTATCTTAACTAATAAATTACACTAGTACACTATGACTGTATTGAGCAGGATCATTTAAGGTAGTTTCATTTTATACTGACTACATAAAAGAACAAGACCTTTATTATTATGGAAGTGTGTGCTCTTAATCTCGAAATAATAACAAGCATGTGTACTTAGTATTTATTTCTTTGACTTATCAATGGATGAGATTTAGCTCGATAAATCAAGAGGCTCGATAAGTTGGGAAATGATATTATTTATAGTGTGTGTTGTTGATTATAGAAGGAAACTGTGTCCTAGGAATCTAGGTTGATAATATCCCCAAGAGGAGCTTATAAGGATTGTCATGTGAACCTTACAGGTGGACTTAGTCCGACATGACAATAAGGTTGAGTGGTACTACTCTTGGAGATAGATATTAATTAAGTGAGTTATCAGTAACTCATTTAATTAGTGGGCATTCGATATCTTAAACACAGGGAGACTAACACACTCATGATAAGAAAGAGCCCATATAGTAATATGAGATTGGTGCGGTAGTTCAATAATAACTCTTTAGTGGTATGAGTAATTATTGATGAACTCGAGTTGGGTGTTCGGGGCCAACACGGGAAGCTCAAGTTCATCGGGAGACCAAAACCAATTCCTTCTCTCGATCCTTGTCGTAGCCTCTTATTTATAAAGTATTATACCCACCTATACCCACCTTCTTACCCACCTTAAGGTGGCCGGCCAAGCCTAGCTTGGAGCCTAAGCTAGGGCCGACCAAACCAAGGTGAGTTGGTTTTAAGAGGTGGCCGGCCCTAGGTTGAACCCAAGCTTATGTGGCCGACCACAATAAAATTAAAAGGATTTTATTTTTTAAAATATTTCCTTATGTGGAAGACATGATTTAAAAGAGAGTTTTAAATTAAATCTTTCCTTTTATAGTTTCTACAAAAGATTAAGAGAAAGGTTTGATATCTTTCCTTATTTGTAGTTAAAAGAAAGATTTTAATTTTGGAGAAATCTTTCCTTTTTGTAATCATCCATATATTTTAATAGACAGATTTTAATTTATAAAAGTTTCCTTTTATAATCAACCATGAAGGGAATTTTTAAAGAGAAATTTTATTTTAAAAATTTCCGGAAACAAATTAAGAAGCTTTAATTTTGTATTTAAAACTTTCCTTGTTTGGAGGAAATGATGTGGACGGCCAATAGAAACAAGAAAAGGAAATTTTAATTAAATTTTTCTTTCATTGGCAAGGAAATTAAGGAAGTTTTAATTAAACTTTCCTTATTTGCCAAGACCAAGGTATATAAAAGAGAGGGTAGAGGTGCCCCACCTCAGTACAATAATACATCTTCTATTGTTCCTCTCTTCCTTGGTGGTGGTCGGCCCTCTCTTCCTCTTCCTCTCCTATTCTTCTTCCTTGTGTGGTCGGCGGCATCTTCATCTCTAGGAGCTTGGTGGTGGCTGGATCAAGTTAGAGGAAGAAGGAGACATAGGAGGCTTTGTTTCTTAGCATCCCTTGGAGCTTGGTTGGTGGCCGAAAGTTCTTCATCTCTTGAAGATTGGTGGTGGCCGAAACTTTCTTGGAGAAGAAGGAAGCTTGGGTGGATTCTCGTCTCGGAGATCATCGCCCACACGACGTCCGAGATAAGAAGAAGAATATGACAAAAGATCGTAAGGTCTATAAGCTATAAAAGGTATAACTAGTTATTAGTTTCCACATCATAACCAGTTCATCCTTTATTTAGATCTTGAAATACCAAACACAAGAGGCTAATGAAACTAGGTTATCGAATTTATGTTTTCGGTTTTATGTTTCTTTTGCTTTTTCGAATTTGTGATTCGATTGTTCTTTTTGGTTAAACCTAGGGTTACTATAAGGAAATTAAATATTGAATTTTATTGAAAGGTTTTGTCTAGAAGTGGTGGACGCTCTCATACTCAAGAAGGCCTAGTGCCTCACCATGTTTAACCTGGAAGATGATCTCTGAAATTAATATTTAATTGAATTTGTAACATGGGTGGATTTGGATCAATAATGTTAAGCATCGTTTGCGATCCAAGTCTAAACCTCTAAGAACAGATAAGTTGAATTTAGAATCAATAATGTTACGTTCTATTTATGATTCCAAATTTAATGTCTAAAGAACATAATAGGTTGTTAGGAAAGGTTCAGGACTTGTATAAAATTTTTGTACAGGGGAACCAGTACGATATTCCGGATAACAACCAACAATTGGTATCAGAGCTAGGGTTTGTCTCTATGTGTTTGGTTTTCAGTTTAATTATGCACATGTCATACATATTTTAGGCATGATAATAGTAGGATGTGCTAACTCTGTGGTTGCAGGCTCCAACTATTATGACTTAATGTGATTGTGTGTGATTGGACCCTTGGACATGTCAAGGGCATTTTATGTGTGTGCATGATTGTATTTATTAAATACAACAGGAGCTGTATTAGCCCTAGGAGTTTACTTTTTTGATCGATCTAGAGTTCATGTACATTTCCTTATGGAATATAGGATCGATATATGTAAAATTCTATTTTTGTCGCGGATCGTATCCTTGCTAGGTGTGGTACTATTGGAGGACCAAAAGTGCAATAGAAAAGGAAGCTCGATGGACCCGACGACATGAACCCTAGGGTTGGTAGCACACAGAGGACAGTGATGGAAGAAGCCATAATAGTTGGAAAATTAATTTTCATATTTATTGCTTTTATTTACTGTGATGTGTGTGTGCATGTGATGTGTGCTTGAATGAAAAATTCCTCACCTTAAATAACTAAGTGGGAGAGGGATTTTAAATAAATTTCACAGTCTCCATTACTGGTTTGTAAGTGATGCAACAAACTTGCATGTTGGCTCCGAGTGCCGCCCTCCACAATGGATGAGTTTGTTTGCGGATCACTAGATCAAACTTCCTTTATGGATGATTATAGGAAATTATTTAGGATGTGTGTGATCTTCTCCAACTGAAGGGGCACAATTCTATTTAATGGACTAAGTATCAAGTAATGGTATACACTTAGGCGTATTTAATAGTATCCTCCCCAATGAAGTCACTGCTATTATTTGTGTGACCAAAGAATACCAACTATTAATTTTATTTGTCATAAAGTTAGGATAATAAGATAATAAAATTAATGGATAAAACCTCCTCTTACAAATATTGAATTTGTATACGTCCACACTAACGTGGCATACAAAATTCAAGGTCTTTTGAGGTGTTGGTAAATTTAAATAATATTGTTTGAGGAATCAATATTATTCTAAATTTAGAGTCTTGACCAAAAGTTTATTTTGTGATTCTTAGGATGACTTTCAACCCACTGGCTATTATACTAAAAGAGAACAAACTTACTGGTCTCAATTACATAGATTGGAAAAGAAACCTAGACATTCTTCTAACTGCTGAATGCTATAAGTTTGTACTGTTAAAGATATGCCCTGAAGTGCCTAATAGTGATTCTAGTGAAGAGGAGATTGAGTATCATAAGAAATCGGTAAAGGAAGATGAGATAGCGCAGTGTTACATTTTGGCTTCAATGTCAAATGTGCTGCAACATCAGCATCAGGACTTACCAACTGCTTATGATATGATGAACAATCTCAAGGAACTCTTCAGACACCAGAATCGGGCTGCTAGGCAAGAGGCAATGAGAAAATTAATGACAACCATCATGTCAGAAGGGACACCCGTAAGGGATTATATCCTAAAAATAATGGCTTAAACGAGATACAAATTCTTGGAGCTAAAATCGATGGGGAGACCCAGGTCGATATTATTCTCCAAACGCTACCCAGAAGTTTTGAGAAGTTCCCCCTGAACTATAATATAAATAAAAGGATGTATTCATTGGCAGAACTACTGACAGAACTTCAGGCAGCAGAAGGACTATTTCGTCATAATTCTCAAATTCACTTTGCTGAAAATGTTTCTACTTCTAAGTCGAAAGGCAAGAAGAAGAATAAGAAACAAGATGGCTCAGCAAAGAAGGTGAATAGATCTCTAGGTATTGGACCGAAAGCTGGAATGAAGAAGCTGAAGGGCAAGTGCTTCATTTGCAAGCAGTCGGCACATTGAAGGGCGGGCTGTCCTCATAGAAGAGAGAACAATAAAGGTATATCTTATTCTCTAGTAGTTGAAATATGTTTAGCGGTGTTATCTACCGGCACCTGGTGTGTAGATACAGGAGCCACTGATCATGTCTGCAATACATTGCAGGGGTTCCAGGAAACCCGGCAATTATATGAGGGAGAGATAACCATCTACATGGGCAATGCTACAAAAGTGGCGGCTATTGCAGTGGGAGACGTCTACTTATCATTCGATAGGAATAGAATTTTGGTTTTTAGAAATTGTCTTTATGTACCAACTTTTAGAAAGAATTTAATTTCAGTTTCTAAATTGTTTGTGGATGGATATTCTGTTTCTTTTGATGAAAAAGTAGTTATCAAGAAGAATAGGGTTATTATCTGTTCTGGTACATTAGTAGACAATTTGTATACTTTAAATCCAATTTCTCCCATAAAGCAACAAATGAAAATTAATAACACATCTACTAATTCTAATAAGAGAAAGGAACCTTCAGAAATGAACCAAACATATCTTTGACATCTAAGGCTTGGTCATATTAACTTAAGTAGGATTCAAAGGCTAATAGTCGATGGACTCTTGGGTTCATTAGTGTTGGAAAACATTCCAACTTATGAATCTTGCTTGGAAGGTAAAATGACCAAGAGACATTTTAAGGCCAAGGGGTATAGAGCCAAAGATGTGTTAGAATTGGTTCATTCTGATTTGTGTGGTCCTATGTCTATCTAGGCAAGAGGTGGTTTTGAATATTTTGTCTCTTTCATAGACGACTATTCGAGATATGAGTGCATTTACTTGATGCTGCGCAAGTCTGAATGCTTTGATAAGTTCAAAGAGTATAAGGCTGATGTGGAGAAATGTCATGGTAAAAGTATCAAGACACTACGGTCCGATCGTGGTGGCGAATACCTTTTTGGAGAGGTTAGGAATTACTTATCAGAGGCTGGGATTCAATCCCAATTATCTGCACCTGGTACACCCCAACAGAATGGTGTGGCAAAACGAAGGAATAGGACTCTTATGGAAATAGTTAGATCGATGATGAGTTATTCAGAATTACCAAATTCATTTTGGGGATATGCTATGGAAATAGCAGTATACATTCTGAATATGGTACCTTCTAAATCAGTACACTCTACTCCCATAGAATTATGGAATAGGTGTAAGCCTAGTCTGAGTCATATTCGGATATGGGGTAGTCCAGCACATGTGCTCAAGGGATATACTGACAAGTTAGAATTACGTACAGAAGTTTGTCTGTTTGTGGGATATCCTAAGGGAACGAATGGTGGTTTGTTTTATAATCCTAAAAATCAGAAGATTATTGTTAGCACCAATGCTCAATTTTTAGAGGAAGATTATGTAATGAACCATAAACCCATGAGTGAAATTGTTCTAGAAGAAATTAAAGAGGACACATCTAGTCTAGTACCAACAGTACATAATGAAATATCACAAGAAACTACAACACGTATCACAAATGATACACAACCACAGATAGTGCCTCGTCGTAGTGGGAGGGTTGTGAGGCAACCTGAAAGATTCATGTTTTTGGGAGAGTCTTCGGACTTTATCCTAGGTAAACATGAACCTGATCCCCGAACATATGACGAAGCACTCCAAGATAAAGATGCATCATCTTGGCAAAAAGCAATAAATTTAGAAATAGAATCCATGTATTCTAACAAAGTCTGGGAGCTAGTAGAACCATCAAATAGTATAAAATCTATTAGATGTAAGTGGATCTACAAAAGGAAATGAGGGATAGATAGGAAGGTGGAAACCTTCAAAGCAAGGCTTGTTGCGAAAGGGTACACTAAGAAAGAGGGTATCGATTATGAGGAAATCTTTTCGCCGATAGTCATGCTTAAGTCTATCCGGATACTCTTATCTATTGCCACTCATATGGATTGTGAGGTTTGGCAAATGGATGTCAAGATAGCTTTCCTTAACGGAAGTCTTGAAGAAAACATCCATATGAAGCAACCAGACGGGTTCATTGAAAAAGGCAAAAAGCATCTAGTGTGTAAGCTAAATCGGTCTATTTATGGACTGAAGCAAGCTTCAAGATCTTGAAACATCCGATTTAATGAAGTAATCCAATCGTATGGATTTATTCAGTGTCCGGATAAGTCTTGTGTAATTACCAAATATTGAATTTCATTGAAAGGCTTTGTCTAGGAAGTGGTGGATGCTCTCATACCCTCGAAGGCCTAGTGCCTCGCCATGTTTAACCTGAAAGCCGATCTCTGAATTAATATTTTATTGAATTTGTAACATGGGTGGATTTAGATCAATAATGTTAAGCATCGTTTGCGATCCAAGTCTAAACCTCTAAGAACAGATAAGTTGAATTTGGAATCAATAATGTTAAGTTCTGTTTGCGATTCTAAATTTAATTTTTAAAGAACACAATAGGTTGTTATGAAATGTTCAGGACTTGTACAAAATTTTTGTACAGGGGAACCAGTACGATATTCCGGATAGCAACCAACAACTAGGCCCGAGCTCATCCAAGCCACCATGAGTAAAGTGGAAATTATTCGAGAGAGATTAAAGATGACACGAGACCGTCAAAAAAGTTGGGCTAATACAAAATGAAGACCCTTATAATTTGATATTGACGAGAAAGTATATATAAAAGTTTCACCAATGAAAGGCGTGGCGAGATTTGATAAGTCTGGCAAGCTGAGTCCCAAATATGTAGGACCATTTAAAATCTTAGGAAGGGTCAACACTCTGGCATATAAACTAGACTTACTGGCAGACCTGAGTCATATCTTGAGGGCATAACCATTGGTAACTCAAGGAAACTTAAGGAAAAAATTGAAATATGAAGAGATTCCAATTCGAATCATGGATTCAAAGGACCAAGTGTTGAGACAAAGGACCATTCCGTATATTAAAGTCTAGTGGTCCAACCATACCAACAGGAAGGCTACTTGGGAATGAGAAGAAGAAACACATATATGCTACCCTTATCTTTTCAAGGTCTACGGTGACTCAAGTTTCGAGAATGGAACTTTCCTTAAAGAGGGAAGAATGTAAAGACTACGATTCAAATAGGATAGTGGAGACAGTGGGATAGTGGAGATCATGGTGTTAGTGGAGATAAGGGTATTAGTGGAGACAGTAGGGTTAGTGGAGATAGTGGGGTTGATGAAGATCAAAACTTCACCCTATAAAAAACCATAGAAAAGTTACGGAAAAACTCGATTAGAAGAAAAGGCATATCCCCAGTAGAATCATTTTGGCAAGGAAGGAGAAGTATACTTCAAGAATCCTACCTTTCCCATCGCCGTATAAACTTTCAACGATTTTAATAAATGAGCTTATTACGCAAATTATGAGTTCTAAAAGTGATAGTTTTATTTTCTGAAAAATATTTTGTTACACTACTATTATTATCAATTATTGGAGATTACTTATTACTGTCATTACTGCATTTTAGGGTACTAAATTAATTATGAACTAAATGGTAGGGATACGTATTCTGAACACTTCTTATTTCTAAACTACTTATGATTTTCGACCTCTCCTCTTAGAGAGATAATTCTAAAGGGTTGATATTAGCATAAGCCATGAGGAACATAATTTAATTTCAGTGCCTATGTATATTTTCATTTTGAGTTAATTGTTATTTTTAATACTAAAAAACTGTTGTTTCTCAAGAACGGATGTATTTATGTTTTATCCCCCACTTACTGGATGACTCCAAGTCACTCACCCCTTACAACCCATTTCAATTAGAAACGAAATTGAAACTTAGAATGAAATCGAAAATAGGAAGTAAGTCAATTTCTAGAGATGGTAAATTCACTCCAATTTCTAATGGGAATACTAAAATTTTATTGCAATATGAGATTTTTAAATTTAAGTAGATGTAATTTTATTAGTTTGAATAGTATGAACAATTTACCATTTATTTTGAAATGAAAAGACTAGTTTACTTTACAATTACTGTACTATCGATGCTGGTTGTTTTTAAATTTTTGTTTGAAAGCAATGCTGATATTCGTCGCCGGTCGCGGGACGCACTGGCGGAGGCAGGGGGCGCGAGGGGGTGCGGAAGCACCCCCTTGCTTTTGGAGAAAAAAAATTAAAAATTAATTATGATTAAAAATAAAGGACATAATTGTAATTTTTTAAAATGATTGGACTTTTTCACAAAAATGTCATTAAAAACACCTTTTCTCTCCTTTCTCAGTTTCAATTCTTTTTCCTTGCTGCCGCAACTTTCTTTTTCTTTTCAACCGCCGAACCTTTTTTCCCTAAGTTAATCCTTCTTCTTTAAACCAAAAACCTTAATCGCACTAAGAGATTTCATTATTTCTTCCTGATCTCCTCAAACCATTGCCCTCATCTTTGTCGCCTCTTCACTTCATTGATGCCTCACGCCAGTGACGCCACTACTGTTCACAGTTCGCCTATTTCGTCGACGCCGCTACCACTGTGGACGCCGCTACCACTGTGCTCCGTCGATGATTCTCCACAACAAGCAAAATCTCTTCAATTTTAGGTGAATCTTGTTACTTATTTCATCTAATTTCTAATTCCATAATTTATACTTGGTAGTACATTAATTTGTTATGTTGATTGCATAAATTAATAATTTTAAGAAATTGACATAGGTTATGGAGAAATTTTTAAAATGAAGTATTGAGTCTTCTAAGAATTCTATGGAAAAAAAATAGTAAGAAAAAATATTCTCGTGTTGAATTCAACCCGGATGATGTTGTTAGTGACCCAGGGCTATGCAAACCAATAAATGAATTTGATGTTTCTATTAGAGATCATATTCGAAGAGAATATTTGATTAGAGGAATATCAGCATAGGTTGTTGGTAAGTCCTGATGCTGATGTTGCAATACATTTGACATCGAAGCCAAGATGTAACACCACGCCATCTCATCAGCTTTTACCCATTTACTATGATACTGAATCTCCTCTGGGGTAGAATCATTGCTAGGTGTTTCTGGGCATTCCTCTGACAGTACAAACTTATAGCCCTCAGCAGTTAAAACAATGTCCAGGTTTCTTTTTCAATCTATATAGTTGGGACCAGTAAATCTATTTTCTTTTAGAATAATGGCCAGTGGGTTGAAAGTCATCCTAAGAATCACAAAATAAATTTTTGGTCAGAACTCTAAATTTAGAATAATATTGATTCCTCAAACAATACTATTTTAAATTAACCAACACCTTAAAACACCATGAATTTTGTATGCCATGATAGTGTGGACATATACAAATTCAACATTTGTAAAAGTAGGGTATATCCCATTAATTTTATTATCTTGTCAACCTAACTTTTTGACAAATAAAATTAATAGTTGGTTTCCTTTGGTCACACAAATAATAGCAGTGACTCCGATAGGGAGGATACTATTAGTCGTGCCTAAGTGTATACCATTACTTGACACTAAGTCCATTAATAAGATTGTTCCCCTTCCGATGGAGAAGATCACACGCTCTTAATTAATTTCCTATAGTCATCCGAAATGGAAGTTTGGTCTAGTGATCTGCAAACAAACTCATCCGATATGGAGGAAGGCACTCAGAGCCAACGCGCAAGTTTGTTTGCATCACTTACAAACCAGTAATGGAGACCGTGGAATTCACTAAAACAAATCCTCTCCCACTTAGTTATTTAAAGTGAGGAATTTTGATGATGCTAGCCTACTAAATATGTACACTAACATTCACACACAGCACAATATAAAAGCAATAAATAGAAAAACTAATTTTCAACTATTATGACTTTTATCTATTGTTGTCCTCCGTGTGTCATCATCCCTAGCTACTGCCATCTTTGGCCACCGCCACCGGGTCTAGTTGTCGCATCCATCTTGCTCCTTGTTCTGCTGCGCCACTCTGATCCTCAAAAGGTTCCACGCCTTGCAAGATTCGATCCGCGACATAAATAAAATTTTACATTTTTTGATCTTATATTCCTTGAAGGAATGTACATGTAAACTAGATCGAACATAAAATAAAATTTACATCCATCGATCCTATATTCCATAAAAGGAATGTACATGTATCTAGATCAAAAAATAAAATCCTAATAAAACTAAATACAGCTCCTGCTGTATTTTATAATACAATCATGCACACATAATAAATGCCCTTGATATGTCCAAGGGTCTAATCACACACATAATAACTATAAGCCATAATAGTTGGATCCTGCATCCACAAAGTTAGCACATCCTACTATTAACCTGCCTAAATTATGTATGACATGTGCATAATTAAACTAATACCAAATACATAGAGGCAAAACCCTAGTTCTGATACCAATTGTTGGTTGCTACTCGGAAAACCCATTGGCACCACTGTACAAAAATTTTGTACGTGATCTGAACCTTTCCTAGCTACCATGTGTTCTTTAAAGTTAAACTTGTATCTCCTGCGGAACTTAATACGTTTGATTCCAAGTTTAACTTATATGTTATTTTAGGTTTAGATTTGGATCTCCTGCGGAACTTAACACGTTTGATCCAAATCACCTAAGTTATAAATTCAATTAAATATTAGTTTCCAAAATTGTCTTCCAGTACTACATGGCGAGACACTTGGCCTTCTTGGATATGGGAGCAACCACCACCGACTAGACAAAGCCTTTTAAGGAAAGTTAATATTTAATTTCCTTATATAACTCTAGGTTAACCAAAAGGAACAATCAAATCACAAGGAAAAAAGAAAAAGAACACAACATCGAAATTAAATTTGAAAAACAAGAATCGAATGCCTCTTGTATTTGGTATTTATACAAAGAAAAATTAACTAGTATGATGCGGAAATTAAATACTAGTTATACCTCTTCCTTGTATGATAAAAACCTCGTGATCTTCTGCCGTATCCCTTGCCTCCTCTTGGACGTCGTGTGGGCGACGATCCTCTAAGACGAACACCACCCGGAAAGCTTCTCCTCCTTCTCTAGAATTCGGGCACCACCACCACAAAGGAGCAAAAGAGAGCAAAGGGAAGAGAGGGAGAGGGGCCGGCCACTTGATGATCTCCAACAACACAATATCAATTGTTATGTTTTTCAAGGCCTCCCCTTCCCCCCTTTTTATATTAGTTTCCCAACGAAAAATTATGGAAAGAGTTTTATAAAAAATTAGACTCATTCCTATTTCCTTTTAATTTTTTATTTTTCTTTCCTTTTAATTAATCAATCCTAGATTGATTTATTAATTAAACAACTATTTATTGATGTTTAATTATTTGACCGGCCCCTTGCTTGGACACCAAGAAAGGTGGCCGACCACTTATTAAAAGGGAAAGAAAGAAAAAAGTTTTATAAAATTTTAAAAGAAGAAAACTTTTAATAAAATTTTACAAACTCTTTTTTTTTCTAATGTGGATATTAAAAGGAAAGTTTTAAATTTTAAAACATCTCTAATAATATTTCTTTTTAAAAGAAAGTTTTATAAATTTTACAACTTTCTTTTAAAACCTTGTGGCCTAATTTAAATTAGGAAAATTTTATAAATTTATAAAATCTCTCTTTTTACAAATTGTAAATATCTGAGGAAATTTAAAAATTCAAAAACAACCTTCCTAATTTAAATATTGCGGCCGGCCCCCTTGCCCAAGGCAAGGGCCGGCCACTTCTAGAGAATATGTGGCCGGCCATTGCTTGGTCACCAAGCAATGAACCGGCCCCTTCTTGGACACCAAGATAGGTTTTTCTTTAGATGGACTTAAGGCTTTATTGAGGCTACAACAGGGACCTAGAGGAGAAATTGATTTTGGCCTTCCGATGAGCTTGAGTATCTCGTGCTCGCCCCGAACACACAACTCAAGTTCATCGATAATAACTCATTCCACTAGAGAGTTATTACCGCACTACCGCACCAATCCCAAATTATATTATGGGCTCCTTCTTATCATGAGTGTGTTAGTCTCCCTGTGTTTAAGATTACGAATGTCCACTAATTAAGTGAGTTACTGACAACTCATTTAATTAATATCTAGCTCCAAGAGTAGTACCACTCAACTTTATTGTCATGTTGGACTAGGTCCACCTGCAGGGTTTAACATGACAATCCTTATGAGCTCCTCTTGGGGACATTCTCAACCTAGATAACTAGGACAAAGATTCCTTCTATAATCAACAACACAAACTATAAGTAATATCATTTCCCAACTTATCGGGCATATTGATTTATCGAGCTAAACCTCACCCTTTGATAAGTCAAAGAAATAAATATTAAATATACATGCTTGTTATTATATTAGGATTAAGAGCACATACTTCCATAATAACTAAGGTCTAGTTCTTTTACTAAGTCAGTACAAAAAGAATTTACCTAAATGATCCTACTCAATACACTTAAAGTGCATCAGTGTAATTTATTAGTCAAGATAAACTAATACTTAATTACACTACGTCTATTCTGATGGTTTGTTCCTTTCCATCTTAGTCGTGAGCAACTGTTTATAATTTATAGAGAACCGACAACATGATCTTCTAAGTGTGACTCCACACTCCATGTTATCTATTATATAAATTAATTGAACAATTACATTTAACAAATAAATGTAAACATTTGACCAATGTGATTCTTTATTTCAAAATAAATGTGTACAAAAGCTAAACTTTTAAGTATACACTCCAACAATCTCCCACTTATACTAAAAGTCTAAGCTGCCATATCTGTTGCCATACATCTGATTCCCATCACCTCCACATGCCGATCAAAAGCTTTCCTCGGAAGGGCCTTAGTGAAAGGATCTACCAGGTTATCTGCTGATGTTATCTTGGCGACGACAACTTCTCCTCGCTTGACGATGTCTCGTATCAGGTGGTACTTACGCTCTATATGTTTACTTGCCTTATGGGCTCGTGGTTCCTTCGAGTTTGCAACTGCTCCACTATTATCACAATAAATTGTGACGATCTTGGGCAAACCAGGAATCACATCTAAGTCCATTAGAAAGTTCCTGAGCCATACAGCTTCTTTGGCTACCTCAGAGGCTGCCACATACTCAGCTTCCATGGTTGAGTCTGAGACACATTTCTGCTTAACACTCCTCCATGCAATGGCTCCACCTCCTAAAGTAAACACATAGCCTGATGTAGACTTACTGTTGTCCCTATCTGATTGGAAGTCCGAATCCGTGTAACTCTCAGGGAGTAAATCGTCTGCTTGGTAAACTAGCATATAATCTCTAGTCCTTCTTAGGTACTTTAATATATGCTTTACTGCAGTCCAATGTCCTTGTCTAGGGTTACTTTGATATCTGCTAACCATGCCCACGGCAAAACAGATATCAGGTCTCGTACACAACATTGCATACATAAGGCTTCCTACAGCCGAAGCATAAGGAACTGCCTTCATGTCCTCAATCTCCTTTGATGTTTTTGGAGACATCTCTTTAGATAAGGCTACTCCATGCCTAAAAGGTAAGAAACCTTTCTTGGAGTTTTGCATGCTAAAACGAGCAAGGATTGTATCTATATATAAAGCTTGGGATAGACACAACATTCTTTTCTTGCGATCCCTTATAACTTTGATCCCAAGGATGTGTGCACATTCTCCTAAGTCCTTCATATCAAATTGTTTGGACAACCATACCCTTACGTTCGATAATACCTTGATATTGTTGCCAATTAACAAAATATCATCTACGTATACTACAAGAAATACCACCATATTTTCGTTACACTTCTTGTATACAAAAGACTCATCCGGACACTGAATAAATCCATATGACTGGATTACTTCATTAAACCGGATGTTCCAAGATCTTGAAGCTTGCTTCAGTCTATAAATGAACCGATTAAGCTTGCACACTAGATGCTCTTTGCCCTTTTCAATGAACCCTTCTGGTTGCTTCATATGGATGTTTTTTTCAAGACTTCCATTAAGGAAAGATGTCTTGACATCCATTTGCCAAATCTCATAATCCATATGAGCGGTAATGGATAAGAGTATCCGGATAGACTTAAGCATAGCTACCGGCGAAAATGTCTCCTCATAATCGATTCCCTCTTTCTGAGTGTACCCCTTCGCAACAAGCCTTGCTTTGAAGGTTTCTACCTTCCCATCTGTCCCTCTTTTCCTTTTATAGATCCACTTGCATCCAATGGCTTTTACACCATCAGGTGGTTCTACAAGCTCCCAGACCTTATTAGAATACATAGATTTTATCTCGGAATTCATTGCCTCTTGCCAAGATACTGCATCTATATCTTGGAGTGCTTCATCATATGTCCGGGGATCTGGTTCATGTTTGCTTGGGATCAAGTCCGAAGACTCACCCAAAAACATGAATCTCTCGGGCTGCCTTACAACCCTCCCACTATGACGAGGCACCGTCTGTGGTTGTGTATCATGTGTGACACATGTTGCAGTCTCTTGTGGTACTTCATCTTGTACTGTTGGTACTGAAGTAGACGTGTCCTCTCTAAGTTCTTCTAGAACAATTTTACTACTGGGTTTGTGATCCATTATATAGTCTTCTTCTAAAAACTGGGCATTGGTGCTAACAATGACCTTCTGGTCTTTAGGACTATAAAATAAATCGCCTTTCGTTCCTCAGGGATACCCTACAAACATACGAACTTCTGTACGAGATTCTAACTTATTAGCATCTTGTTTCAGCACATGTGTTGGACTACCCCAAATCCGAATATGTCTTAGATTGGGCTTCCGCCCATTCCATAATTTTGTGGGAGTAGAAGATACTGATTTAGAAGGTACTAAGTTCAGAATGTGCGCTGCTGTTTCTAGAGCGTATCCCCAAAACGAATTTGGTAATTCTGAATAACTCATCATCGATCTAACCATATCCATAAGAGTCATATTCCTTCATTCTGCCACACCATTCTGTTTGTAACGCCCGAAAATTCTCAAAATTATTTTAGAAATATTCTATGATTTTTTCTGAAATTTTAGGATATTTTTATAGAATTTTTAGAGTAGCGAAGGTAGCAAAAACAAATAAAACCGTAAAATAGCCTACGCGGGAATTGAACCCGAGACCTATTGGGTTCTATGACTTATGGTGAACCTTAGTAACCAGGTGAACCCAGCAGGGCCGTGCTGAAAGGAAAGGAAAACAATTAAATTTATATTTGAGTTGGGCCGGAATTACCACTTAATATAAATAAGAAATTATTAAGTGAGGGTTTTATTTTAATCGTGATTCTCTTCTCCTCAACCCTTACCGCCGCCCACTCCTCCTTCCCCTCCCTCTCTCGGCGCACCAAGCCAAGGGTTCTAGGGGCACCTCCCGGCAACATCAAGGGCACGAGGACGCTCCCCTCCGCGAGAGGAACGCATAGACGCGAGAAGATCGTTGAAGAGATCTCTCCTCCGTGAAACCTAGCGATTAGAATCGTAAGAAATTACGAACAGGAGGTAAGAAACCCCTCACCTGCAGTATAAGTAGCTCTCATGTGAATTTCATATATTAGTTTAGTAATATGTAGATTATCGACACAAAGGATGCGAATTAGCGCATACCAAGTGTTCGATTTAAATGGTTTAGCGCAGGAAAATGCAGCTTAGGCATTTTAGTAGCCCAAATAAATGCAATAGAAGCATTTTATAGCTTACTTAGTCTTGCTCCAGCTTTTACAAGACTAGATGTCCAATGGGTGGGCTCCCACAGTCGCCTCTAGGTTTCGATAACCTAGTTCTGGGTTTAGACAACCTAGTAAAAGCAAGACAAGAATTTATTAGCTTATGTTCAGTATTTTACTTTCTCAGTGGCACTGTACTTGATTAGATATCCATTGGGTTGGACTCCCACAGTCGTCCCTAGGTTCAGCTAACCTAGTAAACCCTACTAGATTCGGAATTTGCAACCCCGGGTTTAGTTAGGGATGCGTGCACAGCAAGTACAGTTGTCGGGCCCAAACAGCAGCATGATTATTATTTTAATCTATTATGATAATTAGTTTTCAAAACTCCCAAATCGGTTGAGTATACAGTTTAACTTCAGTACTAGCTCAGTTTAGTTTAGCTTAGTTCATGCTTCAGCTCAGCTCTTTCCTACGATTATGTATGATAGCTCTATGTTCAGTTTCTGTTACACTTGCTTTAGATGATAGTATGCCATGATCAGTTAGCCTTCTATGTGTTGTATGCCATGCCATGCTTAGCACATTTAGTATGTATTTTCAAATAGCATGTTTTAAAATCATAAATTACATCATATGCATGTTTTAGTGAGGTAGATGGTTTCTTACTAAGCGAAAGCTTACAGATACTTTTTCCTTATACTACAGATAAAGGTAAAAGAAAGATGGACTAGCGGAGGCTGGAGGGCAATGTGATGAAGATGTGTGTGGATGGAACTTGGAATAAAGATCTTAGGGAATTCAGTGAAGCTTGTTTTAAGCATTAGAACCTTTTAGCATTTCATTATTTTGCACCTTGATATGTTAAATGTTATAAATTGGTAAATCATGCACCTTATCATGCTTAGAACCTTAGTTGTGTGAGATTAGAATGTTTTCCAATTGTTTTAGAACTCGTATAGGTAATCCTGGCACGAAACAGTGCTGAAATCAGAGTGTTGGTGCGAAATCAGAAATCCCAATTGATCGGTCGATCGATTGGAGGCTTCTCAATCGATCAGCCGATCGATCGGGAAGTTCGTACCGTGAACAGTAGGCGTCTGGATCGATCAGCCGATCGATCCAGCAAATTCTGTTGCGAACAGAAGGCTCTGGGATCGATCACTGGATCGATTGGTTAGCCTGGATCGATCAACCGATCGATCCAGAATATTGCCCGAGCACAGTAGCGTGCTGGATCGATCACTGGATCGATCCAACCTAAGTTCCTTATACAGTAGCCACCTAGATCGATCGATGGATCGATCCGGCCATTCCAATCGATCCGTGGATCGATTGGGAGGCCTGATATCAGCAAGAAACTCTTAGTTAAGTTCCTTGACCATTGGGGGATGTAATATATGTCATGAATAGTTTAGATTACACCCCTTAGCACATGTAGAACCAAGAAATGATGATAGTTTAGCAAAATTTTAATTAGTACAGCTTCCGCACTTAGTTTTAATGATGGTCATGGAATAGTTAGCACAGATTAATGTGACGATTCGGCCTTACAGCTTAGTCAGTAGAAGGCGGGTCGTTACACTGTTGGGGTGTACCAGGTGCGGATAATTGGGATTGAATCCCGGCCTATGATAAGTAATTCCTAACTCTCCTAAGAGGTATTCGCCACCACGATCAGACCGTAGTGTCTTGATACTTTTACCTAGATGTTTCTCCACATCAGCCTTGTACTCTTTGAACTTATCAAAGCACTCAGACTTGCGGCGCATTAGGTAAATGTATCCATATCTTAAATAATCATCTATAAAAGAGAAAATATTCAAAGCCACCTCTAGCTTGGATAGACATAGGACCACACAAATCAGAATGAACCAATTCTAACGCTTCTTTGGCTCTATACCCCTTGACCTTAAAAGGTCTCTTGGTCATCTTACCTTCTAAGCAGGATTCACACGTTGGAAAGTTTTCCAACTCTAATGGACCCAAGAGTCCATCGGCTACAAGCCTTTGAATCCTACTTAAGTTAATATGACCAAGCCTTAGATGCCAAAGATGTGTTTGGTTCATTTCTGAAGGTTCTTTTCTCTTATTAGAGTTAGAAGATGTGTTATTAATTTCCATATTTTGCTTTGTGGGAGAAATTGGATTTAAAGTATATAAATTGCCAACCAATGCACCAGAACAGATAATCACTTTATTTCTTTTTATAACCACATTGTTACTAAAGGAAACTGAATATCCATCCAAATATAGTTTAGAAACTGAAATTAAATTCTTTCTAAAACTGGGTACATAAAGACAATTCCTTAAAATCAATTTCCTATTCCTATTAAATGATAAGTAGATGTCTCCCACTGCAACAACCGCCACCTTAGTAGCATTGCCCATGTAGACAGTAATCTCTCTATCAAATAGTCGCCGGGTTTCCTGGAACCCATGTAAAGAATTACAGACATGATCAGTGGCTCCCGTATCTACACACCAGGTGCTGGTAGATAACACCGCTAAACATGTTTCAACTACTAGAGTATGAGATATACCTTTATTGTTCTGTTTCCTACGAGGACAGTCCGCCTTCCAATGTCCAGTCTGCTTGCAAATAAAGCACTTGCCCTTCGGCTTCTTTATTCCAGCTTTTTGTCCTGCACCTTGAGGTTTATTCACCTTCTTTGCTGAGCCATTTTGTTTCTTCTTCTTCTTGCCTTTCGGCTTAGAAGTAGAACCATTTTCAGCATAGTAAATTTGAGAATGTTGACGAAACAAACCTTCGGCTGCCTGAAGTTCTGTCAGAAGTTCTGCCAATGAATACATCCTTTTATTTATATTATAGTTCAGGAGAAAATGCTCAAAACTTCTGGGCAACGTTTGGAGGATGATATCGACCTGGGTTTCCCCATCAATTTCCCCTCCAAGAACTTGTATTTCGTTTAAGTAAGCCATCATCTTGAGAATATGATCCCTTACGGGAGTCCCCTCAGTCATGGTGGTTGTCATCAATTTTCTCATTGCCTCTTGCCTAGCAGCCCGATTCTGATGTCAGAAGAGTTCCTTGAGATTGTTCATTATATCATAGGCTGTTGGTAAGTCCTGATGCTGATGTTGAAATACATTTGACATCGAAGCCAAGATGTAACACTGCGCCATCTCATCAGCTTTTACCCATTTACTATGATACTGAATCTCCTCTAGGGTAGAATCATTGCTAGGTGTTTCTGGGCATTCCTCTGACAGTACAAACTTATAGCCCTCACCAGTTAAAACAATGTCCAGGTTTCTTTTCCAATCTATATAGTTGGGACCAGTAAGTCTGTTTTCTTTTAGAATAATGGCCAGTGGGTTGAAAGTCATCCTAAGAATCACAAAATAAATTTTTGGTCAGAACTCTAAATTTAGAATAATATTGATTCCTCAAACAATACTATTTTAAATTAACTAACACCTTAAAACACCATGAATTTTGTATGCCACGATAGTGTGGACGTATACAAATTCAACATTTGTAAAAGGAGGGTATATCCCATTAATTTTATTATCTTGTCAACCTAACTTTTTGACAAATAAAATTAATAGTTGGTTTCCTTCGGTCACACAAATAATAGCAGTGACTCCGATGGGGAGGATACTATTAGACGTGCCTAAGTGTATACCATTACTTGACACTAAGTCCATTAATAAGATTGTGCCCCTTCTGATGGGGAAGATCACACGCTCTTAATTAATTTCCTATAGTCATCCGAAATGGAAGTTTGGTCGAGTGATCCGCAAACAAACTCATCCGATATGGAGGAAGGCACTCAGAGCCAACGCGCAAGTTTGTTTGCATCACTTACAAACCAGTAATGGAGACTGTGGAATTCACTAAAACAAATCCTCTCCCACTTAGTTATTTAAAGTGAGGAATTTTGATAATGCTAGCCTACTAAATATGTACACTAACATTCACACACAGCACAATATAAAAGCAATAAATAGAAAAATTAATTTTCAACTATTATGGCTTTTATCTATTGTTGTCCTCCGTGTGTCGTCATCCCTAGCTGCTGCCATCTTTGGCCACCGTCACCGCGTCTAGTTGTCGCATCCATCTTGCTCCTTGTTCCGCTGCGCCACTCTGATCCTCAAAAGGTTCCACGCCTTGCAAAATTCGATCCGCGACATAAATAGAATTTTACATTTTTCGATCCTATATTTCTCGAAGGAATGTACATGTAAACTAGATCGAACATAAAATAAAATTTACATCCATCGATCCTATATTCCATAAAAGGAATGTACATGTATCTAGATAAAAAATTAAATCCTAATAAAACTAAATACAACTCCTGCTATATTTTATAATACAATCATGCACACATAATAAATGCCCTTGACATGTCCAAGGGTCCAATCACACACATAATAACTATAAGCCATAATAGTTGGATCCTGCATCCACAAAGTTAGCACATCCTACTATTAACCTGCCTAAATTATGTATGACATGTGCATAATTAAACTAATACCAAATACATAGAGGCAAAACCCTAACTCTGATACCAATTGTTGGTTGCTACTCGGAAAACCTAATGCCTCCACTGTACAAAAATTTTGTACGTGATCTGAACCTTTCGTAGCTACCATGTCTTCTTTAAAGTTAAACTTGTATCTCCTGCGGAACTTAACAGGTTTGATTCCAAGTTTAACTTATATGTTCTTTTACGTTTAGATTTGGATCTCCTGCGGAACTTAACACGTTTGATCCAAATCACCTAAGTTATAAATTCAATTAAATATTAGTTTCCAAAATTGGCTTCCAGTACTGCATGGCGAGGCACTTGGCCTTCTTGGATATGGGAGCAACCATCACCGACTAGACAAAGTCTTTTAATGAAAGTTAATATTTAATTTCCTTATATAACTCTAGGTTAACCAAAAGGAACAATCAAATCACAAGGAAAAAAGAAAAAGAACACAACATCGAAATTAAATTCGAAAAACAAGAATCGAATGTCTCTTGTATTTGGTATTTATACAAAGAAAAATTAACTAGTGTGATGCGGAAATTAAATACTAGTTATACCTCTTCCTTGTATGCTAAAAACCTCGAGATCTTCTGCCGTATCCCTCGCCTCCTCTTGGACGTCGTGTGGGCGACGATCCTCCAAGACGAACACCACTCGGAAAGCTTCTCCTCCTTCTCTAGAATTCGGGCACCACCACCACAAAGGAGCTAAAGAGAGCAAAGGGAAGAGAGGGAGAGGGGTCGGCCACTTGATGATCTCCAACAACACAATATCAATTGTTATGTTTTTCAAGGCCTCCCCTTCCCCCCTTTTTATATTAGTTTCCCAATGAAAAATTATGGAAAGAGTTTTATAAAAAATTAGACTCATTCCTATTTCCTTTTAATTTTTTCTTTTTCTTTCCTTTTAATTAATCAATCCTAGATTGATTTATTAATTAAACAACTATTTGTTGATGTTTAATTATTTGATCGGCCCCTTGCTTGGGCACCAAGCAAGGTGGCCGGCCACTTATTAAAAGGGAAAGAAAGAAAATTTTTTTATAAAATTTTAAAAGAAGAAAACTTCTAATAAAATTTTACAAACTCTTTTTTTTCTAATGTGGATATTAAAAGGAAAGTTTTAAAATTTAAAACCAAGTTTTAAAATTTAAAACATCTCTAATAATATTTCTTTTTAAAAGAAAATTTTATAAATTTTACAACTCTCTTTTAAAACCTTGTGGCCTAATTTAAATTAGGAAAATTTTATAAATTTTTAAAATCTCTCTTTTTACAAATTGTAAATATCTGAGGAAATTTAAAAAATCAAAAACAACCTTCCTAATTTAAATATTGCGGCCAGCCCCCTTGCCCAAGGCAAGGGCCGGCCACTTCTAGAGAATATGTGGCCGGCCATTGCTTGGTCACCAAGCAATGAACCGGCCCCTTCTTGGACACCAAGATAGGATTTTCTTTGGATGGACTTGAGGCTTTTTTGAGGCTACAACAGGGACCTAGAGGAGAAATTGGTTTTGGCCTTCCGATGAGCTTGAGTATCCTGTGCTCTCCCTGAACACACAACTCAAGTTCATCGATAATAACTCATTCCACTTGAGAGTTATTACCGCACTACCGCACCAATCCCAAATTACATTATGGGCTCCTTCTTATCATGAGTGTGTTAGACCTTGTGTTTAAGATTACGAATGTCCACTAATTAAGTGAGTTACTGACAACTCATTTAATTAATATCTAGCTCCAAGAGTAGTACCACTCAATTTTATTGTCATGTTGGACTAGGTCCACCTGCAGGGTTTAACATGGCAATCCTTATGAGCTCCTCTTAGGGACATTCTCAACCTCGATAACTAGGACACAGATTCCTTCTATAATCAACAACACATATTATAAGTAATATCATTTCCCAACTTATCGGGCATATTGATTTATCGAGCTAAACCTCATCCTTTGATAAGTCAAAGAAATAAATATTAAATATACATGCTTGTTATTATATTAGGATTAAGAGCACACACTTCCATAATAACTAAGGTCTAGTTCTTTTACTAAGTCAGTACAAAAAGAACTTACCTAAATAATCCTACTCAATACACTTAAAGTGCATCAGTGTAATTTATTAGTCAAGATAAACTAATACTTAATTACACTACGTCTATTCTGATGGTTTGTTCCTTTCCATCTTAGTCGTGAGCAACTGTTTATAATTTATAAAGAATCGACAACATGATCTTCTAAGTGTGACTCCACACTCCATGTTATCTACTATATAAATTAATTGAACAATTGCATTTAACAAATAAATGTAAACATTTGACCAATGTGATTCTTTATTTCAAAATAAATGTGTACAAAAGCTAAACTTTTAAGTATACACTCCAACAGCTACAAGCACAAGGGCGTGGAATGGAGGTTGCAAATCGCACTCGATTAACGACAACTTTAGATGTTACACACTTTCTTTTGAAACAAGGTTTGTCTTTCCATGGACATGACGAGTCATTGAATTCCTCAAATAAAGGTAACTTTCTTGAATTGATTGAGTGGTATACCCAAAGAAATGATGAGGTTTCCAAGACCATGAATGAAAATGCCCCTGGAAACAATCAAATGAAGTCTCCAATAGTTCAAAAGGATTTAACACGGGCTTGTGCTGCTGAAGTCACAAATGTCATTCTTAATGATATAAAAGACAATATATTTTCTCTTATGGTTGATGAGTGTCGAGATATTTCAGTCAAAGAACAAATGGGAGTTGTTTTAAGATACGTGAACAAACATGGATGTGTTATTGAAAGATTTCTTGCTATTGTACATATGTCTGATACTTCTGCTATTTCTTTGAAGAAGGCTATTGATGAATTGTTTGCAAAACATAAGTTGTCATTATCAAGATTGAGATGTCAAGGATACGATGGAGCTTCAAATATGCGAGGTGAGTATAATGGATTGAAGACTCTTATATTGAAGGAAAATTCATCTGCAAGGTATGTCCATTGTTTTGCTCACCAATTTCAACTAGTTGTTGTTGCAGTTGCTAAAAGTAATCGAATTGTGAGTGATTTCTTCCAATATGTTACTATGATTGTGAATATTACTGGTGCTTCATGCAAAAGAAAAGATAAGTTTAGACAACTTGAACATGATAGACTTGTAGAATGTTTGGAGAAAGGAGATATTGTTAGTGGCAAAGGAAAAAAAATCAAGAAATCAGTTTAAAACGACCAGGGGATACTCGTTGGGGTTCACATTACATGACTATTATCCGTTTGATATCTACGTGGACTTCTGTTTTACAAGTGCTTGAAAATGTGCATGATGATGATACTAATGATGATAATAGTGGTATCGCTACCAGTTTGATTGATAAAATGGAGAGTTATGAATTTGTATTTGTGATGCATTTGATGAAATCTTTATAGGGAATCACAAATGAATTATCACTTGCCTTACAACAAAAGGATCAAAACATTGTACAGGCTGTCAGTTTGATCAAGACAATGAAAGTTCAATTACAAAAATTGAGAGATGAAGGATGGGAGAATTTTTTGGACGTCGTCAACAAATTTTGTAGTAACCATATGATCCCAGTACCGAATATGGAAGAAAATATGAGAACTCGTGGTCGCAGCAGACGTAATGGACAAATGATTACTAATTTTCATCACTATCGTGTTGAAATTTTTTTGTCAGGTATTATTTTTAAATATTTTATTGAATTTTAATTTTCTAATAATATTTTTTATTCTTTTTTTTATTGTTACAATATTAGGTTCTTGATATGATGGTTCAAGAGATGAGTAATCGGTTTTCAGAATCAAGTACGGAGGTACTTACTTGCATTGCTTGCTTAGATCCAAAGGACTCTTTTTCTCAATTTGATATTGGTAAGCTACTTCACCTTGCTGAACTTTATCCGGAGAACTTTTCATTGACTGATCGTGTAATACTTGAGGACAAACTTGAGACTTACATTCAAAATGTACGAGGTGAATTTTCTATGATTGAAGATTTGGAAAGTCTTGCTAAAAAGATGGTTGAAATGGACAAGAATACAATTTTTCCATTGGTATATCGTTTGATCGAGTTAGCATTAGTTTTACAAGTGCAAGTTTTACAAGTGCAACTGCTATTGAAAGAGTTTTTCTGCAATGAAAATTATCAAGACTGATTTGCGTAATATGATGTGAGATGAGTGGATGAATGACAGTTTGGCAGTATACATCGAGAAGGATATTTTTGCTACAATTGAAAATGAACAAATTTTATAACATTTTCAACATATGAACACTCATAGGATCCAGTTGCCTCCTCTTGTTTGTATGTCTAGATCTGATGCTGGTGGTTCAAGTATTAAAAAATAATTCCTTTATTAGTATACCCATATTTTTATGTTTGTATCATTATCATTATCAATTTAGTACTCTTTTAATATTTTTTTTATAGTAAGAAATTTTTTTTAGTCTCTTCTTTGAGCACCCTTCTAAATTTTTGTCTGGATCTGCTACAGGCGGTACGTGACACTTTCCACTCAATCATTCCATGCAAATGACACATCTAGCTTGTAAATGCAATGTCTCCTAAATTTTATTTGGGCCTCTATCTAAAACAACAGATCTTTGCACACCTTCTATATCAGTACTTGATGGGGATCCTTGATACATTATAAGTTTATTCTGCTGGGAATAGGTTGAGATGCAACACTGTATTAATCTTGACTCGATAAGTCATCATTAGGTCCACTAAAGTTGTTCAATATTACTTGATCGGCATCTGATTTCTCGATATTGTTAATGTTCACTGAAAATTGGATGCATATTTTAATAAGCTTCTACCTTGTAGTTTGAATTAAAAATGTTATGGCTTAGAGCATCTCGAATGTAAAAAATTTTAACAAAAAGATTTTTTATGATTATGTAGAAGAAGTTTAGGGTTTTTAATTAAGAGCATATTTGAATTTTTAAATATACTTTTTTAAAAAAAAAAAGTGGAGCCAGTAATTAATGTCTACTCTTTCTAAATAATTTAAAAATAAATTATTTGATAAAATATTTAATTATAATATTTTATTCCATAAATAATTAGTAATAATTAAAATGATGCTTTTTTTCTTTCAAAAATAAATATATTTGAGATATGTTAAAAAAAAAATACAAATCTATAATTAAATTAAATTTATATGTAAATTAAATATTAAATAAAAATTATAAATTTAATTAAATTAAAAAGCATAAATTAATTAATTAATTAATTATAAATTATAAATAAATTAAATTAAACATCATAATTAATTAAAATATCAAATAAAAATATATAGAGATATTAAATAAAAAAATAATATATAAAGATATGTGATTTATAAGGTAGGACACATAAAAAAAATTGTAGGAAGGTTTTTAATTATGGAGAGAATAGTAGGATTTTATATTTGTGATGTGACATATTAGAAATTACACCAAAAAAAAAAAAAAAAAAACTTATTGAGAGGTTTAAATATTGGATATGTAAGAAGTTTTTATACTTATGATGTGCCATTAACGTGGTATATTAAAAACTATAATGAAAGATTTAATGGAGATGTCGACTTCTAACAGGCACATGCAAGTGGCTAAATGATATATTCATCTGTTCTTCTCTTAACATTTTGCTGCCGCCATCTTGTAATTGCTGTAGCACACCCTAGTAACAAGGACAAGGAAAAGAAAACAAACATATTCCTGTATACTGATTTATGCATATACTTGATTAGTTCTATAAGAAAAAAGTCCCTTACATCATTACTGAAATTCTTTTGCAGTTTTTGAGATTTAGCGACCACCTTAGTTCTTTTCTTCTTAACTTTTGTAGTCAAAGCATAATCCAAATTGTAGTTCGTCCATTCTAGAAGACGGGGATGGTCACTAGCTTCATAACCCATAGGTGTGCCATCAACTTGAATACATCTAGCTGATGGTTGTTGGCATTTGCAAGACCTTCCTCAATAGATAATCCAGGTACATCCCTTGTAGACGCATCAGGTTCAGCAATAGTTCCCCTAGAAGATGGGCTTATAGTAGAGGAGCTAGGATCCACCGGTGGCACTGAAGAACAAATATCTATCACAAACATTGGAGTTGAAGGGCCTTGAGGTATTAATTGATGTTGTGGCATCATATGATTGTTTTGTAACTTGGCTTTCTTGATCTTTTTGGAGCCTTGTGAAGGCCCAGACTGTAAATTTGCTTTCTTGTGCTTCAGATTCAACTTGAGTCCCCAAGTTCAGATGTAACTTCACGGTCACATTTAGAATGGGGCAGTGAACTAAGAAGATTGCATCTTTTCTGGCCTGACTTTGTTTAACAGAAACAGAACTGCCTTGTGATTTTCTAGTCTCTTGCTGAAATATGTAGCAAGCAAACAAATTTTTCTATGGGACTGAAATTTGTTCAAAACAAACAGCAAAAAGTTAAAGGAAAATCCTATAGAAGACTGATAAAATTACCACCGAAGAACAAATGCCGATGTCAGACTGTGGAGTTGAAAGGCCTTAAAGGGATTAATTCGCATTGTGGCCTCACATGATGACTTGTCTTTCTTTAACTTTTGTGAAGGTCCAGAAAGTACATTTGTTTTCCTTCAACCCCCCAGGTTCAGAAGAGGCCTCACCTTCACCTTTAGAAGTGGCTGATGAACTAAGAAGACTGCATCTTTTTTGACTTTGTGGATTTCAGTTACCAGAAACAGAACTGCCTTGTGATTTTCTAGTCTTTTGCTGAAACATGTAACAAGGCAACATTTTTCTATGGGGTTGAAATTTGTTGAACTCCAAACAGCGAAAGTTAAAGAAAATCCATTAGGAGCCAATAAATCAAATGGTATTTCACATTTCAAAAATGCTAACTAATCACTCGCCTAAGACTAATGGCCATGACTCTGTCATTCAATACAAGCACAAGGATTAACAACTAGAAACTGATTAACTATATAGCACCAAGCCAGCATTTCCACACGAAAATGGCACGATGACATCTTTATATGGCACTTTATGCAAGTACTGAACAAGAACTGAATGAAACAAAATATTTGTCGTGATGTAAGTAGTGAACCTCATCACAACGTTATTCCAAATCCTATATCTATGGCAAGTTTAAAGGTAGAACTATTACCTGAAACGTGAAAACCCACCGCTGGTCATCCCAACATTGAGAATGCCTAAGTTGATGAAGATCAAACACCATCTCCGACCTACTCTCCCTGACTTTGACAATACAGCGAGATTCCTTGAGAACCTCTGAAATCTCTCCCGGCACCACCCACCATGGAGAGGCACTTCTACCTCATCACGAGGGGCAAAATCCTTCCCCGATATTGCATTTAGCTGGCACGGCCTCATGTACTGAACGTCGACAAACTCAGTCAGAAGCTCGCCGGTTGTCGCCGAGGTCAGACTCTCGTACTCTATCAAATAGGTACTGATGCTGAACACTTGCGTGACACTAGCGGAAAACCATGCCGAGCTCGGGCAGCGAACTCCACCTCTTCAACTCTCTGAAATCAAGCCAGGGAAGAAAGTTGAGACATTAAACTGAACACATCCTCAACCCTAATAATAGTGCAACTGAGCAAGCAGGTTTCGCGGCCATTACCACATCGCCGAAGGGGACCCAATGGCGATCGGACCACTCCAAGTGGGATCGGATATCGGACGCGTCGAACTCCAGCTCCTCCCGGCTCGTAGGGAAGGCGACGATGTATCGGCCGGTGGTATGGAGGATGGCGGAGATGACACCGGCCCACCAACCGTCTTGGTGGAAGGCCTCGACGAGATCGTGGAGGCCGTGCTGGCAGCTGGAAGGGGCGGCGGCGGTGATCGGGGACGGAGTTGGGAGACGAGGACGATCTCGCGGAGAGGAAGGGAGGGGTCGTCGTTGTCGACGATGGTGGAGTAGACAATCTCGACGCGGTGCTGGGGGAGGCTGGAGGCCGCAGTGGCCTCGTACCAGGCGCCGAAGAAGCCGTCGTCGCTGCGGACCTCCACCGGGTCCCGGGGCTGAAACCACACGGATCCTCGCCGGTCGCCTAGCTTTTTCTCACCGCCACTCTCCGGCGCCATCGCCGTCAAGGGGATACTGATGGGCCCGAACGCCGAAAAACGGTTAGCACAGGACACCCGTTGAAGAATTGCTATCTACGCAGTGAGGTTACCTCCTTCCCGGTGTTACAAAACATGGTAAAGGAAGGTGCCGCCGCGTAAGTTCAATCCAGTGCTTAAACCTAATTAAGTACGGCCACGTGGTTAGAAATCACCAAACTGTATGTTTTTTTTTTAAAAATAGTTCGCGTGTTTTTAATTTTTATTTTCTAAAGAATATAAATTTTTTAAAAAATAAAAAATAATTTTTAAACATTCCCTATTTTTCTTAAAAAATACTATCTATTCTTTTAAAAAATAAATATAAAAAATACAAATAAAATATTATTTTTTTTTATAAATACGTAGTTTTTAGAAAATAAAAATGTAGAATGTACAAACGAAACATATTCTTAATTTTTTTAAACCCTATTTTTAATGTGATCAACGGGATGGAGAAATTATATATTAAGTATAGGGAGAGGTACATTTTAATTTACATATTTATATAATGCTTTAAATTGTATATTCATTTATTTTAATGTTTTATATTATCTTAACTTAATTTGGGTTGGTCCACATCAAAAATGGAGAAATTGTAAGTACCTCGTTGTGATTTTGGTGTGATCAACTAAGTTAACTTAGGTCCTATGTTTGTTTGATATATTGTGTCTAAGTGTGTAGGAATTTAGGAGCAAAAGAAATCAAGCGAAAGATGCAACTAGCGAGAAGGACGACACGGGAAAGAGTCGACGGACTCGATTCGTCTGAGGGATGAGGTGCTACAGAAAAGTACGCTGGCGGATAAGAAGAAAACGCGTGGCGTTTCTGAGAGACCCGAAATCGGAGCGAAAGTTTGCTCGAGGAAAAGGCTAGAAAATGGATTCAGGTGAGCTATATTCCGGATAGTCGAAATCACCCAATTCGAGCGCCCAAACTAAATAAATTTTATCTTTGTCGAACCATTATAACGTGGATAAAGTTTTATCCATACCCAGGTACCTGGACCCCTTCCAAGCGCCCGAAGCTACCACACCAACAAACGGTTAGATTCGACCAACAGTCTATAAATAAAACTCTGATCTCAGTAGTTTAGAACAACACTTGTAAACGAATTATGTGCTTCAACTTCTAGTCCTGTTCTTTACTTTTCTACGCTTTCAACGTTGTAAGAGGCTACTCCACCTTTGGAAGAAGGAGATTTTAGCGAGCCACATTTGCTTTGGATTAGTAATTCTCTGATTATAAACTAAGTAAATATTTCTTGTCTCTGTCTTTATTTTATGCATTTACTTTCAGTTTATAAACAAGTATTTGCCTAACTTAGTCTAAAGATTGAGAAAGGGTTTGCTTTCAATTTCAAGTAATTTACCCCCTCTTGTCGGCCGACCGAGGACCTACAGAATACACGCGGAACATTCGAGGGATGAGAAGCCGGGGAGGAAACTTGCCCAAGGAGAAGATCAAAGTTGGGTTCCGTTGAGCTTAATTCCAGATGACCGAAATATCACCCAAAGAAGTGCGAGGAAGAGTTAATCATTTAGAGGTTAACTGGACAAGATGAAGGCAGCTCCAAGCTAGTTAGAGGCGCCTCCAAGATGGTTGGAGGGGTCCTCACGCCTCTTGACAGAGGCTAGAGGCGCCCTTGCGGCTCTCTTGGAGGCGCCCTCGTTTTGCTCTTGTAGGTGCCTCCAATGAACAGTTGTCATTAGGATACCATTGAGAAAAGGATAATCTTATCCTCTTGGAGGCGGCCTGGATCCCTTTGGAGGCACCTCTAACCGACGTGAACCAATGGTCATTTTTTTCCAGGAGGCTATAAAAAGCCTCCTTATTAACTTCTTAAGTAATTCCTAAGCTTTCAAAGTGTGTACGATGCTACTTCACCTTCAACGAAAAAGTCTTTTATAGTGAGTTTTTCAACTACATTAGATTAACAATCATTTAGCTTGTAACCAAGTACATTCTGAGCCTTCTTACCTTTTTTTTTAGTTATTGATTTTATGTTTGTTATTCATTTTTATTAATATTATGTCCTTGCTAAGCTGAAAAAGCATGAGGTTGGTTCTAATTTCCTTTTAGGGCTATTCACCATCTTCTAGCCGACCTACCTATACCTACAAGTGATGTCAGATCTAGATAACTCTAGAAGGACTAACTGTCAACTAAAGTAAAAAAGATGATGGCCATATTAAGCATTCACCTTTCAAACTTTGAGGGGGAGTTCGCAATTTGGAAGCATTGTATGAAGGTATTCTTCAAGACTGGCTTTGAAATTCTTTTCACTATTAAAAATGATTTTGTAGCACTCAGAAATTAACATAGAGATAAAAAAGAACATCTTTAGAGTATAAAGGACAGAACGACTTTGTGATGAACAACAAAGCAAAGTTCCATCTGCTGAGTATTCTTCTGCCCCAAGAAGTCAATTGAATCGGCAGCTACGACTCAGCTAAAGAACTTTGGAAAAAGTTCCTAGAGTTATACAAAGGACCTCGGAGACTAAACTTGTTGATGTGTACAATCCCCAAGTGTACGGTTGTCGTCAAATAATAAAATATCTATCCCATAATGACTGTTGATTAAGAACTAGTTAACTTCACACAATGAATTATCTAGATAATTAAAAGATAGTTCAGTCACTAACACTTGAGAATAGAGATTGAGAGAAGAGAGAGAGTGTGTGAAAAGTAGAGAGAGGGAGCGTAAGTGAATGAAGGTGAAGTTGGTTGGGAGAATGATTTTAGGAGTTTGGTTTCATTATGATACTAATTAATGTCCCTATGCATTGTTCATCTCCTTATCTCAATCCTTATGCATATGTAGGAAGTCTAACTAAATACGGACACTACCCCGCGATGATTATGTTGGAGTGCTATCCCTATTGGTATCCGATGTCACTAAGTAGAAGTGATAACCTTGAAAGTCCAGTTAAAGGGATATCTTTGTCACTAGAGTCCCCCGGTCATACAATCGCTAGATTATATAAGATATTTATTAACATAGAATTAAAGATAACCCATTAAGCCTAATTAGATGCTTCATTGTGGAGAATTGTCCTTCCTTTCAAGGTTATACTCTAGATGTCCGGTTAAAGGAATACCCTTATCACTAGGGGCCCCCTAGTCATACAATCTAGAGTATCCACTCTATGGGATGAACAATCAATGCACATCTACATGTTTACATTATTCATACATTTCATCAAACATATAGAAGGCATAATACATATAGAACATAACATAAACACTTCATTGAATAAGAAAATATCTAAATATATAATTCATACATAACATCACATGATAGTTACTTCATACATTCTAGATTAAGAGAATCTACTTCATTGCAAGGAAGATACAACCAAGAGACCAAAAATATAACATCTACAACTCAAAACATGTAATGAGAGAGAAGAGAATGCTTATCGGTGTGTCGCCGATCGTCTTAGTTGGACTTCTTGCTCTTGAGGCGGATAGATTATTCAGATCGATGGAGATGGAAGCTCTAGGGTTTCCTCCTAAGGAGAGAACCCTTCCCTAAGGAGAGGGACGAAGGCCCAAATCCAAGATGAGTCAATCATTTCTTAACTCTTTTATACCTCCTCCAAACTATCAAGATCTGCCAGGTTTATAGGGCTCCGCTAAAACAGGTTTTTTATTCCTTAAACCTAGTTTTATCATGTTTTACCCTGAACTAAAGTTTTAACCCTTGATATTATATACATTCTTATATTTTGATCGAGCCCTGGCTCTAACCAAACTAAAAGTTATGGTGGTTCATGTTGGTTAGTCCTAGGAAAACGTATCGGTTCCACTGTACAAAATTTTTTGTACAAGTGTCGAACCTTTCCTTAAATAACCTATTGTGTTATTTAGAAGTTAAATTAAGAATCGCAGACGGAACTTAACATCATTGATTCCAAATTTAACTTATCTGTTCTTAATGGTTTAGATTTGAATCGCAAGCAGAACTTAACACTATTGATTCAAATCCACCTATGTTATTAATTCCATTAAATATTAATTTTCAAAATTGACTTCCAAGACTGCATGGCGAGGCACATGACCTTCTTGGATATGGGAGCAACCACCACCGCCTAGACAAAACCTTTTAAGGAAAACTAATATTTAATTTCCTTAAATAACTCTAGGTTAACCAAAAAGAACAATCGAATCACAAATTCGAAAACAAAGAAAACACAAATTCGAAAAACTAATTCGAAAAATTAGATCTAATGCCTCTTGTGTTTGGAATTCATACAAAGAAAAAGAAACTAACATGATGTGGAAAATAAATACTAGTAATACCTTTCTTTGTGAACTTTAATGACCTCTTGATCTTCTACCGTATTCCTCTTCTAACCTCGGACGTTGTGTGGCCAACGATCTTCCGAGATGAGAACCACCAAACACCTTCTTCTTCCTCCTAGGTTTCGGCCACCAAGAGTCCTTCTTGATGGAGAGGTTCGGCCACCACCAATGCTCCAAGAGATGCTAGAGACTAGGCTTCCTTTCTCTCCTTCTTCTCCTTGCTTGATCCGGCCACCAAGAGAACACCACCAATGAGGAAGTTTCAGCCACAATAAGGAGAGGAGAGAAAAAGAAGAGGCCGACCACACCCAAGGAGAAAAAGAGAGGAGAAAAATAGAATAGAGTCGTTACTCTTGAAGGCACCTCTACCCCCTCTTTTATAATCCTTGGTCTCGGCAAATAAGAAAATTTAAATAAAAACTTCCTTAATTCTTTTGCTATGAAAAATAAAAATTTAATTAATTAAAATCAAATTCCTTTTTTCAATTACAATGGCCGGCCACCTATGAAGCTATAAACAAGGAGAGTTTTAATTATAATAAGAATTAAAACTTCCTAATTTGTCTCTAGAAATTTATAAATATTTCTCTAATAATTTTTCCCTTCATGGTGATTTGTAAAAAGGAAATTTTATAAATTAAAATCTTTCTTTTAAACATGTGGATGATTTCCAAAAAGGAAAGTTATCTCTAAAATTTAAAATCTCCTTCTAATCTACAAATAAGGAAAGATATCAAATCTTTTCTTAATCTTTTGTAGAAACTAATAAAAGAGAATATTTAATTTTTAAACTCTCTTTTAAATCATGAACATGGTTAAGTAAAGTTTTATCAAAATTAAAATCTACCTTTCAATCTACAAATAAGGAAATATTTCAAATCTTTTCTTAATCTTTTGTAGAAAGCTATAAAAGGAAAGATTTGAATTTTAAACTCTCTTTTAAAACCATGGAATCCACATAAGAAAAATTTTAAAAAATAAAATTACTTTTTATTTTAATAGGGTCGGCCACCTAAGCTTGGGTTCAAGCTAGGGTCGGCCACCTCATGAACCAATGAACCATGCCTTTGGCCGGCCCTAGCTTGGACTCCAAGCTAGCTTGGCCGACCCCTATAGGATGGGTAAGAAGGTGGGTATAGGTGGGTATAGTACTCTATAATTAAGAGGTTACGATAGGGACCGAGAAGAAGAATTGGTTTTGGTCTCCCGATGAAATTAAGCATCACGTGTTCGCCTCGAACACATAACTTAATTTCATCAATAATAATTCATTCCACTAAAGAACTATTATTGAACTACCGCACCAATTACAAATTACATTTTGGGTTCCTTCTTATTATGAGTGTGTTAGTCTCCCTGTGTTTAAGATATCGAATGCCCACTAATTAAATGAGTTACTGACAACTCACTTAATTAATATCTTAGTCCAAGAGTAGTACCACTCAACCTTATCGTCATGTCGGACTAAGTCCACCTGCAGGGTTTAACATGACAATCCTTATGAGCTCCTCTTGGGGTCATTCTCAACCTAGATTACTAGGACATAGTTTCCTTCTATAATCAACAACACACACTATAAGTAATATCATTTTCCAACTTATCGGGCTTATTGACTTATCGAGTTAAATCTCACCCATTGATAAGTTAAATAAATAAATAGTAAATATATGTGTTTGTTATTATATTAGTATTAAGAGCAAACACTTCCATAACAACTAAGGTCTAGTTATTTTATAAAGTCAGTACAAAAAGAACTTACCTAAAATGGTCCTACTCAATACACTTAGAGTGTACCAGTGTAATTTATTAATCAAGATAAACTAATACTTAATTACACTACGACTATTCTGATGGTTTGTTCCTTTCCATCTTAGTCGTGAACAACTGTTTATAATTTATAAAGAACCGACAACATGATTTTCTGTGTGTGACACCACACACCATGTTGTCTACTATATAAATTAATTGAACAAATTACATTTAACAAAAAATATAGATATTGACCACTGTGATTCTTTATTTCTAAATAAATGTTTATACAAAAGCTAGGCTTTTAGTATACACTCTAACAGTTCAGAGTTTGGTTTGCAGTCTAGGCAGAGGGTGTGATGTGGCCATGAATCCTTTTAGCATAGCTAGACCACGATTTCTCTCTATTGAACCTGAAGTAAAGTTGTAGATCTTGAAGTTAGCTACATTTTTGTAAAATATCGAAAAATGGCGAATAATGATAAGGGAGTTTTTCAAAATTTTTAGAAATTTTTCTGGAATTTTTCGGAGCTCGTATGGCTCAAGTTACGGGGATAAAAACGGGGCCCGGGAAAGCCTGTTTAGGCTACCTCGTTTAAGCAAGAAAATGTTTTGTTTTCTTTTATTTTTCTCTTTTCTTTTATTCTTCTCCGTTTTCCTTTTTCTCCCGCGTGCCTGAGCCATTCCCCGACGTGCCCTCTTCTTCATCTTCGCCGAGCCCTAACTACTCCTAACCGGCGTCGCACGACGCTCCTTTTTCTCGAGCGTACAAACGCCAAACCCAATTCTTCTTCCCGAGCCCCTCACATTCCTCCCGACTCCTCTCCACCCGATCATTGCCTTCCTCGCGTACAAGACCCCTCGGAGAAGGAAGCTTCGACGCCGAGCCCTCTCTGCCCTGGCTCTGGCAGCAGACCTTATCTTCTGCCCTAGCGCTGGCCGCCGCCCTGAGCCCTAGATCCATCTCCGCCGTAGAGATCAGAAACGCGCCGATGCCCTCTTCGACCTCCTCTTCGCGACGCCACACCATCGTCACCATCGCCGGTCACCAGAGGCACACCATCAGCTTAGTGTGTCCTTCACCTGCCATAGGGTTTGACCTAGCCGCCACCTTCTTCTTCCTCTGCCCTCTCTGCTCCAACGTCCATTGTCGACGCCACTTCTCCGAGTCGTGCCCTAGATTTGGGCGCATAGCCGCCTGATCGTTGAAGTGTGATCCACTACAGAGCTCTCCAGGGTCTGCCGCTGTGCCCAAGCACAGTCGCTGATTTTGCCTTTTTCCTCTCTAGTCGTGGTGATCTTAGAGGTAGGTACATCTTCTAGTGGTGATTTGGGTATCTAATATCTTTTTTGTAGTTATTGGGTGTTTGGTTGGTAGGGAGGCAGTAGGTGCAGTGGATTCGGGTCACCTTGGTTGTCGAAAGGGGATAACTACCTTTGTCAGATCCATGAACAGCACTGGTGCGTGAAGCGGAAGAGGTAATGGAAACTATTTTGTTGCTGGAATTGTAGGTTTCGGTTACTCCTCCTTAGTGCAGTTGTTTATTTGTTCTAGAAGCAATCAGTTCCCCGTGTTCCAGCACAAATCACGGTTGTGAATACAGTTGTGATTTGAGGTAAGGTGAATGATCATGTTGATTAGGGTTCCTGGTAAATAAGGATTTGGGTTTAGCTATTTTGTTTACCATAAGACTTAGCTAAACCACACGATTTATTTCAGGATTCGGATTCAGGATGAGCACTTCGACATAGAGGTTGATTAGCTCAGTTTATATTGGAGGCGGGTACCTTGACTTATCTTTGATAATGTCATGTTGATATGTTTAGTAGGTTATAACCTTTAGTAATGATTATGTTCGTCTTTTCTTCGGTTGGTCACTACCCGACACCTGTTACATGCTTGTTTTGTTTACTTATTATGCACTCCATGTTAGTACCTACCTGATTATACATGCTTATAGGGGTAGTGACACAACCATGTGTTTATTATGTTCAGGATCTAGGTTTTTATACCTTATCTAATTTGTGTACCTTTGATTTGGTTCATTGTCTTATGGTATACATTTTATATATATATATGGATATTGCTATGCTGTTCAGGATTCTGTCATGCTTAGTGTCATGCATTATTCGCATGATTACATGCTGCACAATAGTCTGCTCCATTATTGTTGAGCACATCGCCAGTTTCATCTCTGTCGGTGCTCCGTTAGTCCGCTCATGGGTAGTGTGACGCAGCGTGGTAGCACGTCAGATTTGCTCTGTCGGTGCTCCGTTAGTCCACTCATGGGTAGCGTGACGCAGTGTGGTAGCACGTCAGGGATCCCTCCCCATCATCGTGTACCGGGAGATGAGAACATTGCGCTCCCCCACTTATGATTTGGGGTAGGAGGATAGGTGTACTCCGACAGCATCCCGTCTACCCGGTCACTTATCAGGAGCAGTGACAGCAGAGTGCACGGTTGTCATTGCCCTACCCACTTGGTCTCACCATCGTGTGTGAGATGGCTAGCTGGTGTCAGGGGTAACCAGGACCCATCATTGGCATCATATGCATTTATGCATTTACTGATTGTGTTTGTTGCACTTATATGTTGCATTTGGATGGATGCATATGTTTGACATGCATATAGGATTTATGATACTCTCGGTCTAATGACCTGACTATTCTGATAGGAGGCCCTGGTGAGTACAGTTCTCTTCAGCCTTTTCTATTGTGCATTTTCAGCTTTTGTCCAGGAGACTGTACTCCATAGTTATTACCATTTGTTATAGTTTACTATACATGTCAACTAGGTATCTGCTGAGTTGTTGAACTCACCCCCGTGGACACTATCTTTTTCAGGTACCAAGTTGTTCATGGAGTCGCTTGGAGTATCCTGTCTGCCGGTCCCCACATCACATCAGAAGACCTGTCTTCGCTTTTATTTATTTCTATTTTGGTATATGAGATTTGTGTATTTAGAATTTGTATTCTGGTTTTGTTTCTGGAGTGTTGTTTTGTTGTGTGGTGTAAGCCTAGCAGGCTAGCATTCTTCGTTTTTAGTTGTATGTGTTGCCCATTGTATTTTCCGTTGTATTTGGTTTTGGTACAGCCGAGTGGACTGTTAGATTTACATATAACTGCGTGGTTGTATTTTATTGTATTAGCCGAGTAGGATGCATATAAACTACGTGGTTGTGTGTATATTCCAGCCGCCTGTGGCTGAGGTATATTGTGCATTGTAGAAATGATTCAGATTGTCCCCCGTACATGGGAGATGTTGCCGGAATTTCCTCTGGTAGGGACTCCTCTGGGGCGTGACAACTTGGCTACCAGGATTCATAAACTCTAGTATTTAACCTGGAGATCTAGAGTTCGAATCCTGGGGAAGGAAAAAATCCACTGGCCAGTGGTGGGAAGTCCTTGTGAGTAACGGCACGGCCGAGGGTCGTCGAATGACGACATAAGAGGTCGCCAGTTGGGTCGCTATTGTGGCCGCCCAAGGGACCATCAGGGGCCGCCAGTTGGGCCGCTAGTGTGGCCGCCCAAGGGGCCGAGGGGCCGTGATGTCACAATTTTGGTAAAAAGAACAGCCTGTAACTCTAATCGAGCCCAAAATTATGGCTGTTACAAATCAGTCTATTATCTGCCCGGATTCAGCACAACCCTATTTTCGCATGATATTGCTCACTTGTTTTCTCTGCCATGGCTATGCCTTTTGGCATGGTTTGAGGGTGAATAGCCTCAACCGGAGAGGCATGGCCATGCCAATTGGCATGGCTAACCCCTGTTTGCCTTTGGAACCCTGACACGATCATGCCATTTAGCATGATCTAACCCTGATTTGGTTCTGGAAGTTTGGCATGGCCTGAACACGGCTTGGCTATGGAAGGGGGACACGACCATGTGTTTTCTCATAGCTGCACCTTGGTGGCACGGTCGTGCCTCAAGGCACGACCTATCTGGCTTTGCTTCGGAAGAAGGCACATGGTCATGCCAAGGGACAAACTAGGCTGTCGAATCTTCATAAGTTGCTTCAATGTGTATTTTTGCTCTATTTCACTCCAAATTGCGTCATTGCAATCAAAACATACAAAGAGCATATCTCCAAACAAATAAAATGGAAGTATGACATAATAATGTAATAAGGTGCAATAACATAGATTGTATGTATGAAATACAAGTAGATGCGCATTAAAAAAATACTTAAAAACATATTTAATTTATGTACATTACACCCCCAGATTTAAACTTTTGCTTGTCCTCAAGCAAAAAACGCATCTAAATTCATGTGCTTAAATAGTGCATCATAATCTCTAGCAAGTCGATCTAAACCTATCAAATGATTTTATTGGTGAGCAAGATATAAAAGTTGTTTGAGTATGACCTAAGTAATAGTTCGCTGTGTTAGGGTAATAGTGGTCTAAAATTTTCAAGTATCAATCCCTAAGCCTAGTCAAGTCATCATATCACTGTGTTCCTTATGCTCCTAGTGATAAGCACTTATCTACCACATGCTTGGTTCATCCTTCTTAATCTACCCAAGGCCTCAAAGGCATGCTCGATATCGAGAGAAACATAACATTTATTTTTCTAGTAATCTAACTCGATTTTAAAAGGGTAACTTGCTAGTTTCCACTTACAATAACTATTTTTTTATATCCCTTATTCATTAATTCTTTTTCTAGTGATTGTAAGGTGCAACATTTGAATGCAAATGCATATGAATATAAATGTAGGGATATTATAATTTTTCTAAATGAGTTGATATGATTTGAGCCTCATATAGTAACCAAAATGTAGTTTGAGAAATTACCACGAAAACACTAGTATTAATCAAGTTCTATGAATCATGACTATTTTCAGATTATTTACTATCAAAACTAGGCAAAGTGGAAAGAGATCCTAAAAAAAGGCTAATACTTAAACTCTTATAATAAACACATTGTTCACTTCATGCTTTTATAGATATAAAAAGACAGATCACTAAACACACTATCACCATAAATAACCAATAAACTACATAAAATCTATAACAAATGAGCTAGTATTTTGCATTAAGGAACAAATAATCATAATGTGATGAATGATGCAACTAGAAAAATTTTACTATACAAAAAGAAATATGTAAAAACTAAACTACAAACCAATACATTGCCTAGACTTAAAATTTTCATTGTCCCAATAAAAACTAAAAATAAAATATGAAGGAGATTTTTGAAGTTAGAGAAAGTTACCAAGTGATGAGCTCCAAATGGTTGGCATTTATGTTCTGAAGATACTTTCTTATCTATGATTTGTCATCCTCCATAACTTTGAATCCTACAAAAAAGAAGATAGGCAAGATAAATTAAGTAGAGAGTTTAGAGTTATTATGAAGAAAGAAAAGAAACTAAAAAGAAGCTAAAAGAAAAACGTAAATGAAGACAAGAAATAAGAACTTGAGTTGCCTCCCAAGAAGTGTTTGTTTTATGTCATTAACTTGACCCCTTATTAAGTTCATCGAAATCATGATCTTGTCGGAGTGAGATACCTCCGAACTTTCAGGCTAATGACCCAAAATGCTGAGGGAGCTTTTATCGTGGGAAACATATTATGAGAAATTGCTCTCTCCTTTTTCTTCTCCTTAAAGATTCTCACTGGATGTCAAAGAAGGTGCAACTAAAGTATCTAGGCCAAGAGAGCGGTGATCACAATTGATATTGAGGCCTTGTTCTGAGAAAATTTCGGTATAGGCAAAAGTGGGAGTGTCTAGCTCTGTGGTCTCCAACTATCCACTACTTCCCATTCAGAGGACTACTGATAACCAAAAGTTTAGGTCGTAGTAAGCTTGGTTTCAAATATTTTCTAGAATCTCCCTTAAACTAATTCGGTAGAGTAGTGTTGGTTAGTCGTAAGAAAATCGTACCGGTTCCACTATACAAAATTTTTTATACAATTGTCAAACCTTTCCTTAAATAACCTATTGTATTCTTTAGAAGTTAAATTAGGAATGGCAGACGGAACTTAACATCATTGATTCCAAATTTAACTTATCTGTTCTTAATGGTTTAGATTTGAATCGCAAGCAGAACTTAACACTATTGATTCGAATCTGCCTAAGTTATTAATTCCATAAATATTAATTTCCAAAATTGACTTCCAAGACTGCATGGCGAGGCACATGGCCTTCTTGGATATGGGAGCAACCACCACCGCCTAGGCAAAGCCTTTTAAGGAAAGCTAATATTTATTTCCTTAAATAACTCTAGATTAACCAAAAAGAACAATCGAATCACAAATTCGAAAAAAAAGAAAACACAAACTCGAAAAAAAAACTATTTCGAAAACTCTAGAATCATATGCCTCTTGTGTTTGATATTTCCATAAATAACTATACAAAGAAAACTAGTATGATGCGGAAAATAATTACTAGTTATACCTTTCTTTGTAAGCAAAATAACCTCTTGATCTTCTACCGTATTCCTCTTCTTATCTCAGAAGTTGTGTGGGCAACGATCTTCCGAGATGAGAACCACCATGCTCCTTCTTCTCTAAGCTAGATTCGGCCACCAAGAATTCTTCATGAGAAGTAGAGGTCCGGCCACCACCACCAAGCTCCAAGGGATGCAAGAAACAAAACCTCCTTTCTCTCCTTCTTCTCCTAGCTTGAACCGGCCACCATCAAGAGCTCCAAGAGGGGATAAAACCAGCCACTAGAGAAGAAGAGAAGAGGAGAGGGAGAACCTCTAAGGGCCGGCCACACCAAAGAGAAAAAGTGAGGAAGAAAAGAATATAGTTGTTCACATGAAGGCACTTCTACCCCCTCTTTTATATTCCTTGGTCTTGGCAAATAAGGAAATTTTAATAAAAACTTCCTTAATTCTTTTGCCATGAAAAGCAAAATTTATTTAATTAAAAATAATTTTCTCTTCTCCAAATTATTTGGCCGACCACTTTTCTCCCCAAAACAAGGAGAGTTTTAATTAAAACTTCCTAATTTCACTACAACAAAAACTGCAAACGACAACGGATATTATCCGTTGTCGTAGGGTCAAAAAACCGTTGTAACTGAGGGTGTTGTAGAATGTATTGTCCTACGACAACGATTTTGAATCCGTTGTCTTTGTAGACATTTGACAACGATTTTTATCCGTTGTTGTTTATATGCCCAAAATTTGGCTACGAAGGATACGACAACGTTTTAAAACCGTTGTGGTAGATAATTTCAACAACAGAAATAAACCGTTGTTGTAGACATTTTTTACAACAGATATAAACAGTTGTGGTAGATAATATTTGACACGTTTTATTTTTTTTACAACAGTTTTAATTTATTTTACAACGGATAAAATCGTTGTCTTTTATCACTTTTTATAAAAAAATTTAGTTGTGGTTTACCTAGTTTTTACAACATTTTTAACTGCTGTCTTTAATGTTCATTAATACCAAACAACCAATCTTATTTTACTATAAGCAAACCACCAATACAAAACTAAATATTTACTACATTAAATCCAAAATAAACATCCATATATAATTCATCTTGTAGCCACATATACAAAAATATACAAAATGAGTTGTTACTCATCAAAATACACATGTTTTCCATTACTCTCCATATACATTAAATCACATGTTTTCCATTTGTTGTTCTCCATATGGCTTTTAATTTACAAATTAGCAAGGCAAGCTACATCCTAACAAAGCTCACTTCTTGCATAAAAAAAACTCAAGCCTCACGAATTGCCCGACCTGCAAGAGAAAATTTAACAAAACTTATCAAATTCCAGAATTCCAAAAGGAGAATGTAATTAACCAATCTGTAGTGCATAGAAGGCAAAAACAAACCAAATGAAGGAAACAAAAAGAGGTGTTTATTAGATAATAACAGTACATGGAATCTACTAGGAGCAGTGATACCTAGCTTAGCATAGTTTATTAAATAATTAGCACTGCATGCAGCTAACATTATTTAAGTGAACTATCATCCAAGATCAATAGAATCCATGCAAAGCGCATTACGCCCATTAACATCTTGAAACAAAATATTCATGCAATTTTCTGTGCCATTTTCCAGACTGCATTACCTTTGAGACCTGGTAGGCACAATATGCTTTTCCATTTTGCAAGTAACAAGTTGCCAGGAGTTGCAAATTGATCTGCAATAAATAGACACATCACAAAAGCATAAGTGAAAGTAAAAAAACATGGGTTCAAAATCTTCCAATTAAAACTTGAACCAAAAGAATTGGATCATCATGATGAGTTATGGTAGGGTGAATTGTTTGTAGAGCTAAAACAATTCCACAAATTCCTCAAAATAGAAATCACATACGCACAACTTTAATAATTACATAGGACACCTAAAAGAACCAAAGTGTCAATCAAATAAGTGTAGATTAAGAGCTATAACATTCACTACATTCCAGCTGGAAAAATAGATTTTTCATTCCCATTTCATCAATACAAAGAGAAAATCTAACAAATTTAGCTGCAATGCACGTGCAATTCACGGGTAATTTACACTGCTCATCCAAGCAAAAGTATATAGAGCAAACTATTAAGAAATCAAACTGCAGTATATAGATGTCAGCTACTCACACAACCCAGCCATTATTAATTTTGGACCACAAAGAGAGGCAATAAATAAGGGAAATGTCAGCTAATTCTGCTCATGGTAGAAATGCAAGAATGAAGTATTGAGCAAAGGAGATAGCTAGCTGTGAACAAACAAATTATTAGCACTAAGGAATCAAAATCAATAAGTCATGGAGTCACAAACAAAGTGTTCAACTATCTTTTGAAGTCTAGTAATTTATACCTAGTAATGAATATAGTCTAGTACGCAATCCGCCCATTCGGATCACACTTCGTCAATTTCTTCGTTGGAGTAAATTATTTTCATGAACTGTTAACAAACCCATATTATATTAGTAAAAAAAATCAGTAATGAAGAAGCAAAGTCAAATAAAAGAAATTATTTGAGAAAATTGAGAATATGTCAAATATTACCATTGAGCTAAGTGAATCCTTCTCACCGGTAGCATTTCCTTCAATAATTTCTCTCATAAATTTCATCACATAAAACCCACATTGTTTAGCATCAGGTTGTCAAGGACCCTATGTTAACAAAAAATTATTAACGAATAATGCACAGTTAAATATTTTTAAATTAATCACAAGTAAGCATATGTGTGTATATATAATATACAAACCTTTACGACTTCCCACATAGGCTTCTTTTTCCCTTTCCTTTGCTTGTTTGAATTGAACAATTTCAAGCTCCTTTGTACAACAAGAGTTGACATATGATTAATAAATTAAATTAAATGCTTAATTAAAAAACAAATATATACTCACATATCCACTACATATTTCCAGTCCTCATAACGATTGTGATGATTAAATGAATCGAACAAATAAACCATCTCCACATAAGGGTCGATGACAGTCAAAATCCAATGACAACTATGCACAAAACAGAGTCAATGCATAAATTCAACAGAATTGTTGAAATAAATCTATTAAAAATGAAATTGTAATATTTATTTACCCAACATTGTGAGGTGCCAAAACTAGCTAATTTTTTGTTCAAACACTTGCCTAGCTATTCAAGTATTCAGTCTTTTCATTTTTGTCAAGTTTGGATACATATGGCATTACTGGAAGGGTTTGTGGATCCACAAATCTGAACTTATCCCTAATGAACAGATTAGGGATAAGTTAACTAATAGAATACTAATAAGTTAATTAGTAACACGTAAGAACAGTGCAATAAATATTAATAAGTAAGAGAATTACTCGATATAAGGATCAACGTCAACATCATTTTCCAAGACATAACGATATGCTTGATGCAATGGACTATGCACCAGAGCAGTGTAACCGCTGATGAAGTGATACATTGTTTGTGGTAAAATAAGTTTGCTAACTGGTGGAAGCACGCCAAAAGCATCACATGCCAAGAGGATGACATTCTTAGGGTGCGGACCAACACACGGTATCTTCGCGTTAGGAATATACTCAATTGGATATGAAGCTTGAGTGTTCTCTGCAACATCAACAATTCCATTGAACCAGATTCCCTTTCACACAATACCAATTCACTCAAGAAGTTTGTTTCATCTTGTTAATCACCTGTAATAGAGTTATTAGAGTAGTCTACTTCCCTAGTGTGTTCATCAAAAACGATGTTTTCCAACATTGCAAGAAATTTGCAAACATTAGGACAAAAAAATATGAATGGTTCCAGTTCAAAGTGCATGTCGAGTTTGATAGGGCACTTGTCGGTTCCAAATTTGATGGCATTCCAAATGTCAGGTTCCTTCTCCTTTGTTAGGCCGATACATTTTGCATAGCAACCTCCTTCAATGTTTGAAATACAATTTTCACTCCAGCAATGCTCATCATCGCCAATAAGAAGTCTGTTGTGGTCTGTAGACAGAGTAGTTTTCCCTGTGCCTAAAACAACAAAGCAAAAGTCATAAGAACAAAGAAGCCATATGGCGAAAACACTGCAGTGTAACATAATTCTACACATTTACACATGGAATGCTTCTAGTTAAGTTGCAAAGGGCAGTATAGTAACCATGCAATGGGCAGGTGATGCGCCAGAATCTCGTCCGACCAACACTTACCTGATAGTTCAAAGAAGAGGGCAACATCACCATCTTTGCCCATATTGTTGCTAGAGTGCAGGGAGAGAATGTTTCTTTTAGGCATTAGATAGTGCATCACACCGAACAAACCCTTCTTCATCTCCCCGGCATACTGTGTGCCAAGGATGACCATTTCTTTCCTATCAAGATTAAGATCAATGCTGGTGGAGGTAGTCATGTAGTGTGTGTATCGATTACATGGAAACTGGCCAGCATTGTAAATTGTGAAGTCCGGAGTACTGAAATCCTCCAGTTCTTCAGGCATAGTACGGATGCACCTGCGATCCTTCCAATTATTTCATGCAAAAGAGAGTTTTTCTTCTTCTAGTTTACATGTTTTGGATATCTGAATCCTCTAGATATGCAGAATTATACCAAGTGCAGAAGTTGATCTACGAATTGTATTTATATATGAAATTTAACAGTCATTTGGGTTCATAGAAGCCAATACTCTTGCATGGATGATTAGATATTTCAATTTATTTGGATATCTTTTTCCCTAGACCAGAAAATTAAGGAAACTTAATTTACATCTAAAATTCTAACATTTCCAACCTACTTGATTATAAATTGTTAATGAAGCCTAAATAACTAAATAAAAGCATTTTGCAAAGCAAAAAAAAGAACTCTTCACAAACAGTAGACTTATACAAGCATTTGATACAATCAGAGAATTTATAGTGTAAAACAATTGTAATAAACAAAAGAGTATAAAGTCAGAATTCAACATATCTAAATTAAATACCTAAAATAGAATGATTGCAGGTAAATCTTTCTCTAGAAGCTTCCACTCAAGCTGAATCCTTCTTGCCCATTTTTTTAAAGGCTGCCAATAAAAAGAGATTAGGAAATTATCATCATTCGTTGCCACATCCCTGTTAGGACCTTCGGATGCGGCTAGAGAGGGGGGGGTGTGAATAGCCGACCTCAATTTTTCTTTTCTTCCTACGAATTAGGTTAGCGCAGCGGAAATAAAATAATAGAAACGAGAACGAGAAGATCAAACCTTAGACGCAGCGATGTAACGAGGTTCGGAGATGATACTCCTACTCCTCGGCGTGTCCGTAAGGTGGACGAAGCCTATCAATCCGTCGGTGGATGAAACCCCGGATAACTGGCTAATATGAATTCCTTCTGGGTGGAGAAACCTCACCACAAAGTCTTTGCAACAGCAAAACAGAGGAGTACAACAATAGAGGAAGCAAACAAGAACAATAGAAATTATAAACACACTTGCTTGCCTTCTCGTCGGAGTCCGTTGATGAAGCAGCAGCTTCACGGCTCCAGCAGCTAGAAAACCAGCACGAAGCTCACGCGAAGCTTCAGCAAACCGAGAGCTCAGCAAAGCTCAAGAGGAAGAAGAAGAATTAGCAGAAGCAGCTCTTCCAGTGTTGTCTTTCGTTCTTCACTGTAGAGGTCTTATATCATCTGGTATCTCCTTGCAACCTGCGAAGAAGAACAGGCGAAAACAGACGAAGCAGAGATAGCCGTTGTGTCGCAACGGCTAGGCCTGGACCGATCAGGCTCCATCCTGATCGGTCCGGGAATCTCCTGATCGGTCTGTGGACCGATCAGGCCCTAGGCTGATCAGTCCCCAGACCGATCCCCAACTCCCAGATCGCCTTGCTTCCTTCTGTTTCATTACTGATCGGTCACCAGACCGATCAGATATCCCACAGAAACATTCTGTGTCGTTACTGATCGGTCACCAGACCGATCAGATATCCCACAGAAACATTCTGTGTCGTTACTGATCGGTCACCAGACCAATCAGATAGCCTTGGCGTCACTGGAAAAGTCTGTTGACCGATCCAGACAACCTGGATCGGTCTGCAGACCGATCCAGATACCCACAGCCAGCCTTATTTCCTCTCTGGTATAGAGAACGAGCTACCGAGCCCTCTCTGACCTAGTCCGGAGAACGAGCTACCGAGCCCTCTCCGACTCCATCCGGTCCAGAGAACGAGCTACCGAGCCCTCTCTGACCTAGTCCGGAGAACGAGCTACCGAGCCCTCTCTGACTCCATCTGGTCCAGAGAATGAGCTATTGAGCCCTCTCTGACCTAGTCCGGAGAACGAACTACCAAGCCCTCTCCGACTTCGTATGCCAAGCTTCCATACTTGGACTTTTCCCATGCCAAGTCTCCATACTTGGACTTTTCCGTGCCAAGTCTCCATACTTGGACTTTTCCCGTGCCAAGCTCCCTGCTTGGACTTTTTCACGCCAAGTCTCCATACTTGGACTTTTCCCGTGCCAAGCTCCCTGCTTGGACTTTTCCGTGCCAAGTCTCCATACTTGGACTTTTCCCGTGCCAAGTCTCCATACTTGGACTTTTCACCAGATGTCTGGCCAACCTTGACCTATCTGGATTTCCCTTGCCTGGCTTCACTCACCAGGACTTTCCAACTGCCTGGCTTCACTCACCAGGACTTTCCCTTGCCTGGCTTCACTCACTAGGACTTTCACCTGGCTTCACTTACCAGGATTTCCCGAATCAGGTCGACTCACCTCAGGTTAACCAGGTCAACCTTGACCAAAGATTGCACCCACAATCTCCCAAGTTTGTATTCTGTCAAACATCAGAATACAACTTTTCTATTCTCGTCAAACATCAGAATAGAACTTTTCTATTCTCGTCAAACATCAAAATACAACTCGAGTCAGGTCTGTTGGTGCGGTTAGCACTAACGGTCTAACTCAGGTTTTGATGAATGACAAATCAGGTTAAGTTAGGTTTGTTGTTGTCTGACACTTTTATCAAGTGTGCAGGAAAAGTCCAGCTAGGTCGACGGGCTGACCGGATAGCTGGCGAGAAGTCCAAGCGGGTCGACGGGCTGACCGGACGCTTGGCGAGAAGTCCAGCTAGGTCGACGGGCTGACCGGATAGCTGGCGAGAAGTCCAAGCGGGTCGACGGGCTGACCGGACGCTTGGCGAGAAGTCCAGACGGGTCGACGGGCTGACCGGACGTCTGGCAGGTAAGTGAGGTAAGTCACTGGAGGGGAGTGACTGCGAGGACGCGTTCCCGGGTAGGGAACATTAGGCGTCGATCCGGCTTAGATCCATTTCGGATATCTAAGTCGAGATCGTGACTAGATTCCGGTCTCGGAAAGACGGAATCTAAGTCATACTTTGCTCATCTATAAAACTGTGCTAACACTCTTTGCTGCAGGGTACATTTGCCTCGGACTAACCTTTTCTTGCAGGAGAAGGACTTTCTGGAGAAGAGGGGTCCGGGCGCCCGGAAGGCAAATTTCATCCAGCCGAGTCGTCGCCACGTGGAGCATCATGGTTTGTGCAGCTACGTCACATTCCAGGCGCCCGGAAGGGATCCAGGCGCCCGGGACAGCATATAAAAGAAGCCCCAGGCAGGAGCTTCAGAATCAATCATCAACTGAGAACTTTTCGACTGCTGGTCCTGCTGCTCTACGTTCCTGCGACGCTAACAAAGCTCCGACAAAGTGCTTCTTCGTTTTTCTTAATTTCCTTGTCGGTATTACTTTGTTTCATTAGCATTTCCTGTATTCATTTTGTAATTATATTCGAATTGCTAGTGATTGCCCAACGAAAGTGGTCAAGGACCACGGGCCTTCGAGTAGGAGTCGTCACAGGCTCCGAACGAAGTAAAAACAACTGTGTCTACTTTACTTTTCCGCTGCGCTTATACTCGATATTTTCGAATCGATATTCACCCCCCCTCTATCGAATCTAACGGTCTTACAAGTGGTATCAGAGCAGGTACCGCTCTGATTTGGTGCAACCACCAATCAGACAGGGGGTGAAATATTTTTTTCAATTCCAAACTGATATTATTATCTTTTTGGAAGATTTTTTTTCCCGTTACACTTAGAGTTTCTATTTTTTCCCGCACTGCTAATCCAAGACGAAGTCTTGGGATTTTTTCCAGTTAATTTAGTGTGTGCAGGATAAGATGTCTCAACAAGAAGGCTTCAGCACAGTTCGTCCTCCCCTATTCAACGGGGATGACTTTTCGTACTGGAAGAGAAGAATGGAGGTCTACATGAAGACAGACTACGACCAATGGATGAGCGTCACAAAGGCTTATAAAATTCCAGTAGACAACTCCGGAAAAATAATAGACCCTGAAGAATGGACAAATGATTTAAAGAAAAAGGCGTCAATTGAAAACAAAGCCATCAACACTCTACACTGCGGACTAACACGAGAAGAACTGAACCGGGTCGGACCGCATGAAAACGCCAAGGAGCTCTGGGATAAACTGATCGAGCTGCACACAAGCGACGCGAAGGTAACAAAAAGAGATTTGTTGTTAAATAAAATTTTTAATATAAAAATGCAGGAAGGAGAAACGGCAAGTCAGCTCCACGCGAGGGTCAAAGATATCCTCAACGGTCTCCACGCGATAGGACACCAAATGGAGAAGAGACTTAATAAGGTACGCGTTAAATGCTTTTCCATGAAATAATTTATGGGCATCAATTGTAGATGCCTACAAAATTTCAAAAATTTATCTAAATTAAAATTGGATGAACTCTTACGTGAATTAGAACTTCATGAGCAAACTAACGCCGGGTCGAGAAAGGTGTAGCTTTATTCGCAGTTCCTCTAAAGAAAAGAAGAACAAACCCGAATCGAAGAAGATTCCGATCAAGACTCTAAAGGCGAAGAACACACGTGAACTGGTAAGGAAAATGTTCACGGAAAAAGAGAAACTTCAAAAGCAGGATCTTGAAGATCAGTTCGCCACCGACTCAAGAAATGTCACATGTTTCGGATGTAACAAAAGGGCACTACAAGAACGAATGCCCAAGATTGAAACTTGACAAACCAAAGTCAACAAAGAAGAAAGCCCTCAAAGCAACATGGGACGATTCCTCCTCAGACGAATCAGAGGGAGAAAGGCAAAAGCACCAAAGTCACCTCGCGCTGATGGCTCGCGAAGCTGAAACGGAAGACGAATCAGAGGAATCGGAAGACGGGTCCGAACCCGAATCGAGCCACGAGTCCGCACTCGTTTCCGAAGGTTCCGAAGAGGTATACCTAAACTTAAATCATAAATTCTTTAGAATTATCTCGTGTTTAAATAAAAAATTAGTTAAATTGGAAAATGAAAATAAATCGCTTCTTGAGGAAAATCAAAACCTGAAGGAACAATTAAAAAATTCGAATCCAACTCAAGACCGAACACTTGAGGAGGAGAATCTATCATTAAAAAGTGAAATTAATAAGTTAAAAGAATTGTTGGAAAAATTCACAACAAGATCTAAAAATTTAGATTTAATTCTAAATAACCAAAAGGCATGCTATAATAAAACCGGACTTGGATATAAGTCAAAATCAAGCAAAACCTTTAAATCATTATTAACCCAACACAAAGCAACTAAACAAGCTTGGGTCCCGAAAGCGTGCTTAACCACGCAAGTAGGACTTAATCAATTCTATATACCTAAAGATAAAATACATTATATAAACTTGAATAAATCAGATCAAAACCTAAAAAATAAATTTAACTTAAAATCAAAATTCAAAACTCAAAATTTAGACTATCACCAAGTTGATTATAACTATAAAAAGAATCGACACAAACCCAAAAATCTAAATTAATGGCCAATAATTCAGGGAGGCTCCAGAATAGCTGGCACCTCCAAAACTAACATAACCCGACAGGGTAATCAAGATTAGTTAAAAAGAGACCGAAGTTAACTTGACTCATGGTACTGGTGAAGTTTTTGGATGATAGTACGTTAGGGAAGCTTGGGCATCGCATGTCTAGAAAGATATGGCTTCGATCTGGTGCATTTGGCCAAGTGGAACTGACCGAAGCTACCCTTAAAGAATCCTAACAGTTAGACCAAGATTTAGTACTAAGTTCCGTGGATAGGACTATTCGGAAAACTTCGAAAGGTTGGTTACTTCTAATGATGTCCCTGTGACTCACCAAGCTTAGAAGTTTATCCGAAGAATGCCTATTTGTGGAAACCAAAACTAAATCTGAATCTAACACAAGTTAAACCAAAAGTCTGTAATCAAACCAATTTCATCTCACAAAATCATAGGATTCCCTGATTGATAATATAGATCGGGTGAGATGAATAAGGCTTAATTTAATTTTAAACTTAAAAATTAATTTCAAAAATTTTAATTTTAATTTAATTTTAAACTTAAAAATTAATTTCAAAAATTTTAATTTTAAAACTTAAAAATTTATTTCAAAAATTTAATTTTAAACTTAAAAATTAATTTCAAAAATTTTAATTTTAAAACTTAAAAATTTATTTCAAAAATTTAATTTTAAACTTAAAAATTAATTTAAAAAATTTTAAAACTTAAAAATTTATTTCAAAAATTTAATTTTAAACTTAAAAATTAATTTAAAAAATTTTAATTTTAAAACTTAAAAATTTATTTCAAAAATTTTAATTTTAAACTTAAAAATTAATTTCAAAAATTTTAAACTTAAAAATTTATTTCAAAAATTTAATTTTAAACTTAAAAATTAATTTCAAAAATTTTAAAACTTAAAAATTTATTTCAAAAATTTAATTTTAAACTTAAAAATTAATTTCAAAAATTTTAATTTTAAAACTTAAAAATTTATTTCAAAAATTTTAATTTTAAACTTAAAAATTTATTTCAAAAATTTTAATTTTAAAACTTAAAAATTTATTTCAAAAATTGTAAACTTAAAAATTATTTTCAAAATTTTAAACTTAAAAATTAATTTCAAAAATTTTAAACTTAAAAATTAATTTCAAAAATTTTAAACTTAAAACATTTTAAACTTAAAAATTATTTTCAAAATTTTAAACTTAAAAATTATTTTCAAAATTTAAACTTAAAAATTATTTTCAAAATTTTAAACTTAAAAATTAATTTCAAAAATTTTAAACTTAAAAATTAATTTCAAAATTTTAATTTTAAACTTAAAAATTATTTTCAAAATCTTAAACTTAAAAAAAAAAAAAAAGGGTCAAAAACCAGGGGCGGGCGCCCCTGGTATTCTCGTCGGGGGCGCCCGGAAGGGGTCCCGGGCGCCCCGCCCCAGCGACCCCGGGCGCCCAGAAAGAGTCCGGGCGCCCGGAGTGCCCTATAAATAAGGGGCAGCAGGCGCCCCCAACCTCTGCCCCACTCATTCTCACTTTTGCCAAGGTTCACTTTGAACCTCAGTGCGAAAGTACTCTAAATTAAATTTTCGTGCGGTGAAGACGCTGTTGCGATTCAACCGAGGTCGTCAAATCTATATTTTTTCGATGGCTCCTCGGTAAAATATTCTTCCCCTCTCTAAAATATTTTTTTGTTGTCTTCTAAATTTTTTTTATATATATATTCTTTATATACAGTAAGAAACGAACAAATACTGGTGCTGGACCCTCCAATGCTAGTACAGACCCTAGGTTTCCCACAGACGAACTTAGGATTAAATTTGAGTCCACCATCTATAAGGCCATTAGGACTACCTGCGTAGATAGAGCGTTCTTCCTAAGGTCATGTCCCTCTGCCTTAGAGGTTATAGGCCACTACAATTTAAGGAACCTTGTAGAATGTACCAGTCCAATAAACATAAGTCTATGTGCCGAATTTTGCAATAACTTAGTAAAAGTAGATGACTTCACCTATACCACTAGGGCAGCAGGCACTGATATCGTATTTTCCCCTACGACTATCCGAGAGTTTTTAGAGTTGCGTCCTTCTACTTGCCCCTTTTTGTGCTATCCTCCGAGGGATCTACCGTTCGACGATCCCTACTCACATATTACTCTCGATACGATGTATTCGTATTTTTTTGGGGGAGAGAGAGATCCCACTGTGACACAGTTTAGGTCGGTAGAACTTAGAGTCCAGGACTACGCTCTTTATAGAGTTGTAGTTCTTTGTATTTTACCACTGACCACTCGGGACATCGCTGTGATGCGCCCATTCCATTCATTCCTACTTTATGCCCTGATTCATAGGTTGGAGATTGACATTAGCCTACATATCTTCTCCACCATCACTTACGCAGCCGGATACGTGACTGACAGTCGAGTCCATATGCCATTTGGTCACATTTTGACAGCCTATATGTCCTCACTGCACATTGATGTCACTAGAGGAGACGTTGCCCATATGACCGAGTTCGATGTTATATCCTCTCGGAACTTCTCCTTAGCCGGCATCCAGGTAGATAGAGATGACGGGACTATGACTTGGCGGAGGGGGGCACAACACCAGCCCGATCCAGACGCACAGATGGACGAGTTCATGCTCGCACTATTTCCGGAGGAAGCCGCACCGGCTCCACCACCACCCCCAGCTCGAGCACCACGACACGCTCCCCGCACTCTAGCCGACCGTATGACCGGACTAGAGAGAGCCATGGCGAGTCTCCAGCAGGAGAACTCCGATTTTCATCGGGACATACGGCGAGAGGTTGCCGAGTTACGAGCTGCCGGGGACACCCGCCACACTGAGCTGATGACACTTCTTCGATCCTTGGGATCTGGACCACCCTCTTCATCATCTCAGTAGCTTTAGTGATGACCTACTTCTGTAGCTACACTATTTGTAAAATATTTTTGAATTTATCTTGTGACATTTCAAACTTACATTGAATATGCTCGTGCTCAATAGACTAGGATCCTTCATAAATACTTTCAAAACTGATTTTATCAACTTATAGGCTAAACTTGTTTGTTTTCAAAATTTCCATTTTTAGACTTTCAAAAACAGTTTTGGCCTTAGATTAGTCTTACATCCTTAGAAAGCATGTACCCATAGGTTTAGTTCTTGAGCATCTCACCAACACCTTAGGTTTACCTTGCTTGTGGTTGATAAACATAGAAAGGGGTGAGATGCATAGGCCATCTGTCTGGACTTAAGATGCTTATTTCAGTGCATCAGTATAAGTCTGGACGTTAAATACAATTCAAATATTAATCAGGTTAAAGTTCATCAGTCGAGTCAAACACTGACTGATTATAATTAACTTAATCTGACTAACCAAGTGAAAGCTACTATTTTCTAATAGTTAGTTAGTACCTAATTGGTTAGACAGCTGGTTGAAGTTAAATATCAAACTCAGGGGGAGAAATAAAACTACTTTAGTTTTCCAAATTGAATTTTAAACTTAATTTTGAAAATCAAAGTTTAAAAATAATTTGTTTAAAATTGTGAAATTTTTAAACTCACAAACTTTTTATCCTTTTTACCTATTCTTTGAAAACTGAACTTTTCAAGTATCTTAAACCATGGTTTTGAATCTAATACTTTTAAACTTTGAAAAATTTGATTTTGAAAAGCAAACTTTACATTCCAAAAGTCTTTTTCTTACGTTTATCAAAACTCCTTTGAAAACTAAAAGTAAAGATTTAAACTTAATTTTACTTTGAAAATTGTCCTGAGTCTACTTCTTAAAAATTTGACTTTACTTTGAAGGATAAATTTTACAAAATTTAGTTTACAAACTAAGCTTGTCAAAGTTATTTTCCTTGTTTTGAAAATTGAATCTTGTACACTTAGTGTTGAAAAATAAAATTCAATTAGTTTTGAAAAATAGACTTTTCAAACTTAGTTTTGAAATTTTGGTTTTGAAAACTTATGTTTAAGTAGCATTTCAAAGTTGAAACTTGTTTTAAAAAATTTTTTTTAGACCTTGTACACTTATGTTTGAAAATTAACCTATCTAAACTTAGCATTTTTTCTAAAAGCTAAAAGCTAATTTTCAAAACTTTATACCCCCCCAAGTCAATTTGATCTTCTCTTGGATTTAAAAACTCAGTTATTGTTCAAGGTATTACTGTTTTCAGTATTTCTCGCTATGATTGTTTACCCTTGTTTTTTGATGAATGCCAAAGGGGGAGGGTTAGGTTGGTTAAGTTAGGGCAACTAAATGCAAACTTAAAAAAACTAACTTAAACCTTAAAAACCTCAAAAATCATGCTTGATTTTTGCATACTTTTTATCACTAACTTAACCAGGTTGTCATTCCATCAAAAAAGGGGAGATTGTTGGTGCGGTTAGCACTAACGGTCTAACTCAGGTTTTGATGAATGACAAATCAGGTTAAGTTAGGTTTGTTGTTGTCTGACACTTTTATCAAGTGTGCAGGAAAAGTCCAGCTAGGTCGACGGGCTGACCGGATAGTCTGGCGGAAGTCCAAGCGGGTCGACGGGCTGACCGGACGCTTAGCGAGAAGTCCAGCTAGGTCGACGGGCTGACCGGATAGCTGGCGAGAAGTCCAAGCGGGTCGACGGGCTGACCGGACGCTGGCGAGAAGTCCAGACGGGTCGACGGGCTGACCGGACGTCTGGCGGTAAGTGAGGTAAGTCACTGGAGGGAGTGATTGCGAGGACGCGTTCCGGGTAGGGAACATTAGGCGTCGATCCGGCTTAGATCCATTTCGGATATCTAAGTCGAGATCGTGACTAGATTCCGGTCTCGGAAAGACGGAATCTAAGTCATACTTTGCTCATCTGTAAAACTGTGCTAACATTCTTTGCTGCAGTTACATTGCCCTGACTAACCTTTTCTTGCGGAGAAGGACTTTCGAGAAGAGGGTCCGGGCGAGGTCGGCACCGGAAGGATCCGGCGCCGGAAGGCAAATTTCATCCACCGAGTCGTCGCCACGTGGAGCATCATGGTTTGTGCAGCTACGTCACATTCCGAGCTCCGGAAGGATCCAGCGCCAGACATATAAAGAAGCCCGTGCAGGAGCTTGAGAAAAATCATCAATCGAGAACTTTTCGATGGTCCTGCCGCTTCTACGTTCTGACTAACAAAGCTCCGACAAAGTGCTTCTTCGTTTTTCTTAATTTCCTTGTCGGTATTACTTTGTTTCATTAGCATTTCCTGTATTCATTTTGTAATTATATTCGAATTGCTAGTGATTGCCCAACGAAAGTGGTCAAGGACCACGGGCCTTCGAGTAGGAGTCGTCACAGACTCCGAACGAAGTAAAAACAACTGTGTCTACTTTACTTTTCCGCTGCGCTTATACTCAATATTTTCGAATTGATATTCACCCCCCCTCTATCGAATCTAACGGTCTTACAAGGTCAACTCGAGTCAGGTCAACCAGGTCAACCTTGACCTAAGGTTGCACCAACAATCTCCCCCTTTTTGATGTTTGACAAAAACCATAATCAAGTTAGGTTAACCCGATAACCTAACTTAGGTTTTCCAATGTTCTTCCTTGAACATTCTCCCCAAACTCTAATGTTCTTCCTTGAACATTCTTTGGACATTTTCCCATTCTCCCCCTTTTTGACACACATCAAAAAGAGTGATTCAAGGTCAAGAGTTTCTTCCTAATGAAAGTCCCATACCTTTCATTGAAACCCTTAATTTCCCCCTTGATACTAAAGTCAACAATCAACTTAGTGATAATCCCCATATCACTAATCATGACGAGTAAAAACTCCCCCTAAAAGTCAACTCCCGCCTGACCAATAGGTAAAACTCCCCCTAAAGGTCAACTCCCCCTTGACTATTGCAGCAACAATGTCTCGGAGAGTTTCAAACCTTTAGAAATCCAAAACACAAACTGTGTTTTAACTTTCAGCTGAAATTTCAGAAATTTCAGACAGCATATTTCAGAAATTTCAGATAGAATTTGGCACACCCGATCGGTCACCAGACCGATCAGGAGCTCCTTGGATCGGTCCAGTGACCGATCCAGCATCCCCTGGACCGATCAGGGAACCTCCTGATCGGTCACACATGTCTGATTTCTGAATTTCTTCCTCCCGAAATTCAGAAACCCCTACAAAATTACAGAAAATTCCAAAAATCATAAAATTTTGAGGATACATTCCTCATAACATATACTATCATGGAAAAATAGTTTTCTATGAAAATAACTTCCATTTTCAAATCTTGATACAAATTTTAAAAACTTTGAAATAGTTCAAGTTTACCTCAACTTTGTATCAACTTGCTCAATGATGAATGCTATCACTAGAAAAGCTTCATCAAGATTTTTCAAATCAATTTTGAAATGATTTTAAACCATTCGATTTAGGACCACAATCTTAGGGCTAAGTGTACATGACTTGTACACAAGCTTTCCCTATGATCCTCCATTTTGAATTAGGCTCATCTAGGTACAAGAACTATGCACCTTGATCCTAACTCATGATCCTAATATCTCACACACATCTAAGGTGTATCAAACACATCCAAGTCAATTTTGATGTGAGATATGGATTTAGGTCATCTTAAGCTAAGTTCTCATGCATTTTCTAGACAACAATTTGATTTCCATATCAAATTGAGTTTTTATCCTTAAATCAATTTAATTGATCATAAATGCAAGAGATGATGACATGGCATAAAGTAATATCATAAGTGAACATATATGCCAATGTCATGATGTCATGGCATAAAGTATGAAACTTAAATAAGACATGACATATAACTAACCTATGCATTATCATGACATTTCAAATGACAATAAACTAAATATGATGTCATGACATGGCATATGGCAAACAATATATGACAAATAACACATAAAGGTATAGAAAATACCTAATTCTAGCCTTAGTTGCCATTTTGATCATTTTGATCATTTTGCCATAAATTCTATATTCCTAAGTGTAATAGACCTAAAATCATATACTAAAGATTTTTAGATCACTATGTGCCAATTAGATTGACCCTAGAAAATTCCACAAATGTGGTTGGCACATCCTAATCACCTTAGGAATAATTTTTAATTTCATTTTCAAGGCTTGTTTATACCTTGAAACTTCCTAAAATGCCACCTTTTGCCATGATTAGGTTAACTACCTATCCAAATAAGGTGGACACACCCTAAACCATCTAGCGTGATGAAATCATGCTCTTAGGAACCCAAAACCTATTTGAGCTCATTGGGTTCACTAAATATTCACTAGGGATGACTTCCCTAGCAACCCTCCTAATGACCCTCCTAGGCTTTAAAGCCTTGGTCATTTGAGACTCATCAAGATCAACTCTAGGGGCGACTCCCCTTGTGACCTTGGTGATGGTCTTCCTAGCCCTAGGTCTTGTTCCATAATCGAATGGAACATTATGATAAGTGGGCTTGACCACTTGAGACTTAGGTTTGTGACTCAAACCTCTCATGTCCTTGGGCTTTTGCTTTTGACCCTTAGGCCCTAAAGATGATTTCTCCAAATTCTTAAGGGTCTTTTCTAAAGTGTCAAGTCTTGACCTCAAGACTTGATTTTCCTTTTCTAATACCTCAAGTTTTAATTTGCCATTTTTCTTTGAGGTATTCCTAGGCATATGTCTAGTTGTTTTGGGATTCCTACCTAGGTTTTCCTTAACCTTAGATGAGTTAGTCCTAGGGTTGGCATTTCTAGTATTGTTCTTGTCTAGGCTAACATGTTTTGCACCTAAGCACATGTATCGGTTTCTAAGATTATCATGCTTATCATTATTGACAATTGCAATAAAATTACTAGCATGTGTCTTATAAGGATTGCAAGAATGTGCCTTAAAGGATACCTTAGGGTTTGCCTTAGCTCCCCCTATAGATGTGCCTGGTCTCTTGTCCTTGTGAGGTTGCCTCCCCCTCGGACATTGACTTCTATAATGTCCCCTTCGCTTGCATTGGAAGCACACTACGTGCTCCTTGCTCTTGCGTTTCGGGACTCCGACTTCCTTGACCTTTGGTACCGGTGGAGTCTTCCTAATCCTCTTTGGACATTTACTCTTGTAATGCCCATATTCCCTACACTCAAAGCACATTATATGTAATTTACTTGAAATTAAATCGCTTGAGTTACCTAGGGTTGAGGATGGATGTAAGCTCTCTTCTTCATCCCTTCCGGAGGTAGAAGCTTCTTCTTGCACCAATCTTGAAGAAGAACTCTCCTCCTCTTCTTCCATAGATGTTGAGTAGCCCTCAACTTCTAATTCCTTACCTCCATGATGTGAGCTACTTGGCTCACTTGACTCCTCTTCATGACTTGAATTGGAGCTCTCCTCATGGAACTTAGCCAAGTTGTTCCACAACTCCTTGGCATTGTTGTATCCACCTATCTTACACAAGATATCACTAGGTAATGAAAATTCAAGGATTTTCATTACCTCGTCGTTGATTGTGGATTGGTGGATTTGTTCTTCGTCCACTTCTTTTCTTGAGAAGTTCTCCTTCTTCATCCATTGGAGGAATAAAACCTACTTGTACACAATTCCAATTTACTAGGTTAGTCATAAGAAAATACTTCATTCTTACCTTCCAATATGCGAAGTCGTAGCACTCGTAGAAGGGTGGAATCGTGATGTCTTCTCCGAGTCGATCCATTCTCTAGCTTGTGCTCCCCCGGGTGTTAATCTGACGAAGAGCAACCTTGCTCTGATACCACTTGTTAGGACCTTCGGATGCGGCTAGAGAGGGGGGGTGTGAATAGCCGACCCCAATTTTTCTTTTCTTCCTACGAATTAGGTTAGCGCAGCGGAAATAAAATAATAGAAACGAGAACGAGAAGATCAAACCTTAGAAGCAGCGATGTAACGAGGTTCGGAGATGATACTCCTACTCCTCGGCGTGTCCGTAAGGTGGACGAAGCCTATCAATCCGTCGGTGGATGAAACCCCGGATAACCGGCTAATATGAACTCCTTCTGGGTGGAGAAACCTCACCACAAAGTCTTTGCAACAGCAAAACAGAGGAGTACAACAATAGAGGAAGCAAATAAGAACAATAGAAATTGTAAACACACTTGCTTGCCTCCTCGTCGGAGTCCGTTGATGAAGTAGCAGCTTCACGGCTCCAGCAGCTTGAAAACCAGCACGAAGCTCACGCGAAGCTTCAGCAAACCGAGAGCTCAGCAAAGCTCAAGAGGAAGAAGAAGAATTAGCAGAAGCAACTCTTCCAGTGTTGTCTTTCGTTCTTCACTGTAGAGGCCTTATATCATCTGGTATCTCCCTACAACCTGCGAAGAAGAACAGGCGAAAATAGACGAAGCAGAGATAGCCGTTGTGTCGCAACGGCTAGGCCTGGACCGATCAGGCTCCATCCTGATCGGTCCGGGAATCTCCTGATCGGTCCCCAGACCGATCCCCAACTCCCAGATCGCCTTGCTTCCTTCTGTTTCATTACTGATCCGTCACTAGACCGATCAGATATCCCACAGAAACATTCTGTGTGGTTACTGATCGGTCACCAGACCGATCAGATAGCCTTGGCGTCACTGGATCGGTCTGTTGACCGATCCAGACAACCTGGATCGGTCTGCAGACCGATCCAGATACCCACAGCCAACCTTATTTCATCTCTGGTATAGAGAACGAGCTACCGAGCCCTCTCTGACCTAGTCCGGAGAACGAGCTACCGAGCCCTCTCCGACTCTATCCGGTCCAGAGAACGAGCTACCGAGCCCTCTCTGACCTAGTCCGGAGAACGAGCTACCGAGCCCTCTCCGACTTCGTATGCCAAGCTTCCATACTTGGACTTTTCCCGTGCCAAGTCTCCATACATGGACTTTTCCGTGCCAAGTCTCCATACTTGGACTTTTCCCGTGCCAAGCTCCCTGCTTGGACTTCTCCGTGCCAAGTCTCCATACTTGGACTTTTCCCGTGCCAAGCTCCCTGCTTGGACTTTTCCACGCCAAGTCTCCATACTTGGACTTTTCCTGTGCCAAGCTCCCTGCTTGGACTTTTCCGTGCCAAGTCTCCATACTTGGACTTTTCCCGTGCCAAGTCTCCATACTTGGATTTTTCACTAGATGTCTGGTCAACCTTGACCTATCTGGATTTCCCTTGCCTGGCTTCACTCACCAGGACTTTCCAACTGCCTGGCTTCACTCACCAGGACTTTCCCTTGCCTGCCTTCACTCACCAGGACTTTCACCTGACTTCACTTACTAGGATTTCCCGAATCAGGTCGACTCACCTCGGGTCAACCAGGTCAACCTTGACCAAAGATTGCACCCACAATCTCTCAAGTTTGTATTCTGTCAAACATCAGAATACAACTTTTCTATTCTCGTCAAACATCATAATAGAACTTTTCTATTCTCGTCAAACATCAAAATACAACTCGAGTCAGGTCAACTCGAGTTAGGTCAACCAGGTCAACCTTGACCTAAGGTTGCACCAACAATCCCTACCCTATTGCCAGGTTATACTTCTGTATCAATCTCATCTCCATTATTTATGCAATCGATCATATAACACCGACTTTGGTGGGTAGATTCAGATAACCATATCAATGAAAATTATCATCCCTAAGAGTGATGGCACTTACCTTAATTTCCCGACAAGACGGAACACCATCGAGATGCTCTGGGATGCTGAAATAGTGATCCGAGTGTTCTTTAACAGTATCAAATTTCTTAAATGATTTATACTTCACATCGATCTCATCTTCAACAATGATCTTCTTGTTCTTTTTTGGCTCTTCGGCAGCAGGAGGATTCTTCAACTGAGGTTCAGGTGCTTCAAGGATTCTTGTTCTCAAGAATTGTTTCCTTTTAGGTTTAGAAAAATCGATCCGGCGGTGGCCCACCAGTATCCGGCAAGGAATCTGGATGTTTCCCCTTTTTTTTATTATTGAGAAAGAGATGTTTGTTTGGAGATTAAATATTGACATGATGGATTGGAGCTGGAGCTTCTGGCGCTCCTCCTCTGAGATGGTGGCGAAGGCAGCGTTGCCCTGCTGCGCGTCGTCCTTGATGGGGGTGGTCGGCGCCGACCTCTTCTTCTGCAGGGAGTGCAGTTCGTCGATGGTCTTCGCCTTCACCGGTGGCGCGCTGTCGTCGTCGCAGATCCCGTTCTCCGGTTTCTCCCTCCCGTGTGTCTGGATCTTCGGCAACCCATTGGAGAACGCCGCCGCTCACCAGGAAACGAGAAGGAGCCCAACGTCATATGAGGAGAGGGAAAGATAAATGACTTAGGTTTGGGAACGTGAAAACATGGCGCCGAAAAGAAAACAGCGAGGGAAAGGAAAACAGCGAAGGAGGGAAATGACCAAATTCAATTGCAACGGTTTTTTCAAAACTGTTGTCATAGCGGCTAAAAACGCGGATAAAGACAACGGTTTATAAAACCGTTGTAAAAAGTGTTGTCGTTTTAAAAATAAGTCGCTCAATGACAACAGTTTTGCTAAAACCGTTGTCTTTTATATTTAATGGGGAGTTCAAAGACAACAATTTTGGCAAAAACCGTTGTCTTTGAGCAAATACGCAACGCTTTCTCTTAAAACTGTTGTCGTAGGGGTGTTGTCGTTTGCAGTTTTTGTTGTAGTGTTTATTTCCGGAAATTTATAAAAATTTCTCCAATAATTTTTCCCTTCATGATTGGTTAGTAAAAAGGAAATTTTATAAATTAAAATCTTTCTTTTAAACATGTGAATAATTTCTAAAAAGGAAAGTTATCTCTAAAAATTAAAATCTTTTTTCAATCTACAAATAAGGAAAGATATCAAATCTTTTCTTAATCTTTTGTAGAAACTAATAAAAGAGAATATTTAATTTTTACACTTTCTTTTAAATCATGAACATGGTTAAAAAGGAAAGTTTTCTCAAAATTAAAATCTACCTTTCAATCTACAAATAAGGAAAGATTTCAAATCTTTTCTTAATATTTTATAGAAAGGTATAAAAGGAAAGATTTAAATTTTAAATTCTCTTTTAAAACCATGATATCCACATAAGAAATAATTTTAATTAAAAATAAATTCCCTTTTAATATGGCCGACCAATCAAGCTTGGGCTCCAAGCTATGGCCGGCCAATTAACTTGGCTCAACCTTTGGGTCTTGGCCGGCCCTAGCTTGGGTTCCAAGCTAGCTTGGCCGGCCACCAAAGAGTGGGTAAGAAGGTGGGTATGTGGTGGGTATAAATCTCTATATACAAAAGGCTACGATAGGGACCGAGAGGAGGAATTGGTTTTGGTCTCCCGATGAAATTAAGCATCCCGTGTTCGCCCCGAACACATAACTTAATTTCATCAATAATAATTCATTCCACTAAAGAACTATTATTGAACTACCACACCAATCCCAAATTATATTTTTGGGCTCCTTCTTATTATGAGTGTGTTAATCTCCCTGTGTTTAAGATGTCGAATGTCCACTAATCAAGTGAGTTACTGACAACTCATTTAATTAATATCTTAGTCCAAGAGTAGTACCACTCAACCTTATCGTCATGTCGGACTAAGTCCACCTGCAGGGTTTAACATGACAATCTTTATGAGCTCTTCTTGGGAACATTATCAACCTAGATTACTAGGACACAATTTCCTTCTATAATCAACAACACACACTATAAGTGATATCATTTCCCAACTTATCGGGCTTATTTATTTATCGAATTAAATCTCACCCATTGATAAATTAAAGAAATAAATGTCAAATATATGTGCTTGTTATTATATTAGGATTAAGAGCACACACTTCCATAATAACTGAGGTCTTTGTTCTTTTATAAAGTCAGTATAAAAAGAAACGACCTCTAATAGTCCTACTCAATACACTCTAAGTGTACTAGTGTAATTATATAGTTAAGATAAACTAATACCTAATTACACTACGACCTTCCAATGGTTTGTTCCTTTCCATCTTGGTCGTGAGCCACTATTTATAATTTATAAAGAACCGATAACACCATCTTCTGTGTGTGACACCACACACTATGTTATCTACAATATAAATTAATTGAACATTTACGTTTGGTATATATAAATGTAGACACTTGACCAATGTGATTCTTATAACTAGATAAATGTTTATACCAAAAGCTAGGCTTTTAGTATACACTCTAACAATCTCCCACTTATACTAAAAGACTAAGCTGCCATATCTGCTGCTATACATCCGATTCCCAACCCTTCAACATGGCCATCAAAAGCTCTTACCTTAAGGGCCTTAGTGAAAAGATCTATAGGTCATCATCTGATGCAATCTAGGCGGCAACAACTTCTCCTTGTTTATACGATTTCTCGTATTGGGCTCTATTGTGTTTACTTGCCTTATAGACTCATGGTTTCTTCGAGTTTGCTACTGCACCACTATTATTACAATAAATTGTAATAATCTTTGGACAAACCAGAAATCATATCTAAGTCCATCTTGAGGTTACTGAGTTATTCAGCTTCTATAACTGCCTCAGAGGCTGCCACTTACTCAGCTTCTATGGTTGAGTCCGAAAAAACACTTTTGCTTATCATTCTTCCATAGTTATGACTTTACCTTCTAAAGTAAACACAAAACTCCGAGGTCGACTTACTATTGTCCCTATCAGATTGGAGGTCAAAATCCGTGTAACCCACAGGGACCAAATTATCTGCCTTGTAAGATAGCATATAATCTCTAGTGCCTCTAAGGTACTTTAATATATGCTTTACCGTAGTTCAATGTCCTTGTCCAGGGTTACTTAGATATCTGCTAACTATGCCTTCGACAAAATAGATTTCTTATCTCGTGCATAGCATACATTAGGTTTCCGACAGCCGAAGCATAAGGAACTGCCTTCATTTCCTCTATCTACTTTGATGTCTTCGGAGACATCTCTTTAGATAAAGCTACTCCGTGCCGAAAAGGTAAGAAACCTTTTCTTGGAGTTCTACATGCTAAAACGAGCAAGGATTGTTTCAATATATGAAGCTTGAGATAAGTAAAATATATTCTTTTCTTGTGATCCCTTTGATCCCAAGAATATATGCATTCTCCTAAGTCCTTCATATCGAATTGTTTGGACAACCATACCCTTACTTATGACAACACTTTGATATTGTTTCCAACTACCAAAAATGTTATCTACGTATAGTACAAGAAATACCACCACACTTCTTGTATACACAAAACTCATTCGGTTATAAAATAAATCCACAGGTCTGGATTACTTTATTAAACCGGATGTTCCAAGACCTTGAAGCTTTACTTCAGTCCATAGACTGATTGAGCTTACACACAAGATGCTCTTTGCTCTTTGCAATGAACTCTTCTGGTTGCTTTATATGGATGTTTTCTTCAAGACTTTCAATAAGGAAAGTTGTCTTGACATCCACTTGCTAAATAGATAAAAGAATCTGGATAGACTTAAGCATGACTACCGATAAAAGGTTTCCTTTTTTCAACAAGCATTGCTTTGAAAGTTTCCACTTTCCTGTCTATCCCTCTTTTCCTATTATAGTCTTATTTTCACCCAATGACTTTTACATCATTTGGTGGTTCTACAAGCTCCCAGACTCTATTAGAATACATATATTCTAATTCTGTATTCATTGCTCTTTGTAAAGATGTTGCATCTTTATCTTGGAGTGCTTTGTCATATGTTCGGGGATCAGGTTCATGTCCACTAAGGATTAAGTCCAAAGACTCTCCCAAAATATGAATCTTTTAGGTTGCCTAACAACCCTCCCACTATGACGAGACATTTTCTGTAATTGTGTATTATTTGTGATACGTGTTACAGTTTCTTGTGATATTTCATCTTGTACAGTTGGTACTAGATTAGACGTTGTTGGTGCAATCTTAGGTCAAGGTTGACCTGGTTGACCAGACTCGAGTTGACTTGACTCGAGTTGTGTTTTGATGTTTGACGAGTTATGTTTGACGATGTTTGACGAGAAGAGAAGTTCTATTCTTGATATGGGACAAGAATAGATGTTTGGGAGATTATTGGTGCAACCGTAGGTCAAGGTTGACCTGGTTGACCTGATTCGGGAAAAAGTCCAAGCAGGGAGCTTGGCACGCGAAAAGTCCAAGTGTGAAGACTTGGCACTGGAAAAGTCCAAGTATGGAGACTTGGCACGAAGAAGTCCAAGCAGGGAGCTTGACACGAGGGAAAGTCCTAACTGGGATGTTAGGCAGTTGGAAAGTCCTGGTGAGTGAAGCCAGGCAGTGGGAAAGTCCTAACTGGGATGTTAGGCAGTGTGGAAAGTCCTGGTGAGTGAATTCAGGCAGTGAGAAAGTCCTAACTGGGATGTTAGGCAGTTGGAAAGTCCTGGTGAGTGAAGCCAGGCAGTGGGAAAGTCCTAACTGGGATGTTAGGCAGTTGGAAAGTCCTGGTGAGTGAAGCCAGGCAGTGAGAAAGTCCTAACTGGGATGTTAGGCAGTGTGAAAACCCTAGTGAGTAAAGCTAGGTGAAAGTCCTGGTGAGTGAACCCAGGCAAAGGGAAAATCCAGATGGATCAGGGATGATCGGACTTCTGGTGTTGGAAAGTCCAAGTAGGTCAAGAGAGTGATCGGATACTTGGCACGAAGAGGAAAATCCAGATGGATCAGGGATGATCGGACATCTGGTGTGGAAAAGTCTAAGTGGGTCAAAGGATTGACCGGACACTTAGCGGGAGTGCTAGCAGGTCAAGGGAGTGACCGGATGCTAGGCGTGATGTACCAACAGGTCAAGGTTGACGGATGTTGGTGTGGAAGCCTTAGGTTTAGGGTTGAGAAGTCCGGTCGGCAGACCGATCCAATGATACATGGCTCATCGATCGGTGCGGTGATCGATCGGTGACCGATCGATGTTATCGATGGTTATCGATCGGTCCGAGACCGATCGAGATCAGATGGTAAACTAGCGAGAAGAGAAGCTGATCGGTCTACGGACCGATCAGGAGTACGTCCCGAGCCTCGATCGGTTCCGTCTTTGATCGGTCCATGGACCGATCAGGACGGAAACGAAGCGAAGGCTTCTTCACGATCGCCTGATCGATCAGGAGATGCCCTGATCGGTCCACGGACCTATCAGGTTCTAGCCGCAGACGCAACGCCAGTTTCTTCATTGCTTCTTCTTCGCAGTATAAGAAGACGAGGGCATCTTACGTGCGTAATCTGGGTCTTTTCCTCCTTAGAACTTACGTCTGCTGAAGTTTCAGCTTCGACTGAGCTTTGTTGAGCTCACTTCCGAAGCCCCGCGTGAGCTTCTTTCGGCTGAGCTGCTTGTTGGCATTCGTCCGTGAAGTTGTTGCTTCCAGGACTTCAGTCGACGACAAGAAGGCAAGCTTGTATTGTTACATTCATTGTATTTACTTCTTGTATTCCTTGTATTCTATCTTGCTGTTGCGAGTTATTATGGCGAGGTTTCTCCACCCACAAGGAGTATCTATTAGCCGGGTTTCCGGGGACTCATCCACCGACGGATTGACTGGACTCGTCCACCTTACGGACACGCCGAGGAGTAGGAGCCCTAATCTCCGAACCTCGTTACATCCTTGTGTTAAGGTTTAGTTTTCTTCTCTTTCGTTTCTTTGTATTTTCCGCTGCGCTAACACGTTTTGTAGAAAGAAACGACGAATTGGGGTCGGCTATTCACACCCCCCCTCTCTAGCCGAGTACGAACGATCCCAACAAGTGGTATCAGAGCGAGGCCGCTCTTCGACGGATCAACACCCGGGGGAGCACGGGCTAGAGAATGGATCTCTATGGAGAAGACATCACCATTCCATCCTTCTACGAATGCGGCGACTTCGCGTATTGGAAGGTAAGGATGAAGTACTTTCTTATGACTAACATAATGAATTGGTTTTGTGTACAAGAAGGTTTTATTTCTCCGGTGGATAAGGAAGGAAAACCACTTGAGAAGAAGGAGTGGACAAGAGAACAAATTCACAAATCCGAAATCAACGAAGAGGTAACGAGAATAATTGAATTTTCATTGCCTACTAACATCTTGTGTAAGATAGGTTACAACAATGCCAAGGAATTATGGGATAACTTGGCCAAGTACCATGAGGAGAGCTCCACATCAAGCCATGAAGAGGAGCCTAGTGAGCCAAGTAGCTCACATCATGGAGGGAGCGAATTGGGAGTTGAGGGCTACTCAACATCCAAGGAAGAAGAGGAGGAGAGTTCCTCTTGTTCAAGATCGGAGCAAGAAGAAGATTCTACCTCCGGAAGGGATGAAGAAGAAAGCTCATCTCCATCCACAAACCTAGGTAACTCAAACACTTTAATTTCGAGCAAATTACATATATTATGCTTTGAGTGTAGGGAGTATGGACATTACAAGAGCAAATGTCCAAAGAGAGTTAGGAAGACTCCACCGGCGCCTAAGGTCAGGGAAGCCGGAGGCCCGATACGCAAAGGCAAGGAGCACGTGGTGTGCTTCCAATGCAAGCGAAGGGGACACTATAGGAGCCAATGTTCGAGGGGGAGGCAACCTCACAAGGACAAGAAACCAAGCACATCAATAGGGGGGGGCTAAGGCAAACCCTAAGGTAATCTCTAAGGTTCATTATTGCAATTCTAATAAAACTCATGCTAGTAGTTTTGTTGCAATTGTTAATAATGATAAGCATGTTAACCTTAGGAACCAATACATGTGCTTAGGAGCTAAACATGTTAGCCTAGGTAAGGATAACACTAGAAATACCAACCCTAGGATTAACGCTTCTAAAGTTAAGGAAAACCTAGGTAGAAATCCCAAGAAGACTAGACACATGCCTAGGAATATCTCAAGAGAAAATGACAAATTAACACTTGAGGTATTAGAGAGGGAAAATCAAGTCTTGAGGTCAAGACTTGATAATTTAGAAAAGGCTCTTAAAAACATGGAGAAGTCATCTCTAGGGTTTAAGAGTCAAAAACCCAAGTCCAAGGACAAGAAGGGTTTGGTTCACAAACCTAAGTCCCAAGTGGTCAAGCCCACTTATCATAATGTTTCATTCGATTATGGAACAAAACCTAGGGCTAGGAAGACCATTACCAAGGTCACAAGGGGAGTCACCCCTATAGTTGACCTTGATGAGACCCAAATGACCAAGGCTTTAAAGCCTAAGAGGGTCATTAGGAGGGTTGCTAGGGAAGTTATCCCTAGTGAATATTTAGTGAACCCAATGAGCTCTAATAGGTATTGGGTTCCTAGGAGCATCTTCTCTACCCCATAGATGGGTTAGAGAGTGTCAACTCCGATTAGAAGGGTAGTTAACCCAACTTTGAGGAAATTGACACTCAAGGAGCATTTTCAAGGTTTTGAGAACTTTTGAAAATGAAATGGAATTATCATTTACTCCTTTGAAGAGTTAAATGTGCCTAAAAGATTGGAAATTTCATTTTTAATCTCAATTGGCACAATTTGGGAAAATCTAGAGAACTCTCGAGGAAAATGAAACATGCCAAGTTTTGAGGATAAATTTGATCTTTAAGTGGCATGAATTAATCTAGAGTTCAAGAAGTGTCAAAATTAGGATTTTGGCATATTAGGGCAATCAAGGGTTAAAGCTTAAGTTTTAGCTAAGGCTAAGGATACTTAGATAGGTAATCTAGGTATGTCTTATTCATGCTAAATCTTGCCATGATTGTTTTGCCCTCACATGTCATGACATCATGTTTAATTTTATCATTTGATATGTCATGATAATGCTTAGGCTAGTTTTTATGTCATGTTTATTTAAGTTTCAAACTTTATGCCATGACATCATGACATTGGCACATGTTTTCATTTATGATACCATTTTATGCCATGTCATCATCTCTTGCATTAATAATCAATTGAATTGATTTAAGGATGAAAAACACATTTTGATATTGAGATCAAATTTGTGTTTAGAAAATGCATGAGACCTTAGTCTAAGATACCTAAACCCATATCTCACATCAAAATTGCCATGGATGTATTTGATACACTTTAGATGTGTGTGAGATATTAGGATCATGAATTAGGATCAAGGTGCATAGTTCTTGTACCTAGATGAGCCTAATTCAAGAAATGGAGGATCATAGGGAAAGCTTGTGTACAAGTCATGTACATTTAGCCCTAAGATTATGGTCCTAAATTAAAAGGTTTAAAATTATTTTAAAATTGATTTGGAAAACCTTGATGAAGCCATCTTAGTGATTGCATTCATCATTGAACATTGTGATACAAAGTTGAGTTAAACTTGAACTATTTCAAAGTTTCTTGAACTTTGTATCAAGATTGAAAAATGGAAGTTATTTTCATAGAAAACTATTTTTCCATGATAGTATATGTTATGAGGAATGTATCCTCAAAATTTCACAATTTTTCGAATTTTCTGGAATTTTCTAGGAGTTTCTGAATTTCGGGAAGGAAATTTCAGAAATTTCCTGTCAGAGTCTGGATCGGTCTGGGGACCGATCCAGGGAAGTCCTGATCGGTCTGTGGACCGATCCAGTGAAGCATGGATCGGTCTGCAGACCGATCCAGTAAGAACCAGAGAGCTTGGTGCGATCTGGTGAAGGCCTGATCGGTCTGGGGACCGATCCATGGGGTTTCTGATCGGTCTGGGGACCGATCAGAGCGTGCCAGTTTCTGATTTTCAGCTGTTGGTCTGAAATTTCAGCTGGAAGTTGGGTTTTGTGGATTTCTAAAGGTTTGAAACTCTCCAAGACATTGTTGGTGCAATGGTCAAGGGGGAGTTGACCTTTAGGGAGAGTTTTACCTAATTGTCAAGGGGGAGTTGACTTTTAGGGGGAGTTTTTACTCCTTAAGACTTTTGAGGATTAGTGATATGGGATTATCACTAAGTTGATTGTTGAGTTTAGTATCAAGGGGGAAATTAAGAGTTTCAATGAAAGGTATGGGACTTTCATTAGGAAGAAACTCTTGACCTCGATACCCTCCTTTTTCCTTTTTGATGTGTGTCAAAAAGGGGAGAGTGTTCATTGGAGAATTATTGGAGAACCCAAGTTAGGTTATCGGGTTAACCTAAGCTAGGGGAAGAATGTCAAGGAATGTTCGAGGAAGAACATTGGAATTCTTTTTGATGTGTGTCAAAAAGAGGGAGAATTATTGGAGAACCCAAGTTAGGTTATCGGGTTAACCTAAGGGGAGAATGTCCAGAGAATGTTCAAGGAAAGAACATTAGACATTGGAAGATGGTTGGAAACCCTAAGTTAGGTTATCGGGTTAACCTAACTTGATTTTGGATTTTGTCAAACATCAAAAAGGGGGAGATTGTTGGTGCAATCTTAGGTCAAGGTTGACCTGGTTGACCAGACTCGAGTTGACTTGACTCGAGTTGTGTTTTGATGTTTGACGAGTTATGTTTGACGATGTTTGACGAGAAGAGAAGTTCTATTCTTGATATGGGACAAGAATAGATGTTTGGGAGATTATTGGTGCAACCGTAGGTCAAGGTTGACCTGGTTGACCTGATTCGGGAAAAAGTCCAAGCAGGGAGCTTGGCACGCGAAAAGTCCAAGTGTGAAGACTTGGCACTGGAAAAGTCCAAGTATGGAGACTTGGCACGAAGAAGTCCAAGCAGGGAGCTTGACACGAGGGAAAGTCCTAACTGGGATGTTAGGCAGTTGGAAAGTCCTGGTGAGTGAAGCCAGGCAGTGGGAAAGTCCTAACTGGGATGTTAGGCAGTGTGGAAAGTCCTGGTGAGTGAAGCCGGGCAAGGGAAAAATCCAGATGGATGTAGGGCGATTGGAAATCTCGTGTGTAGAAGCCTAAGTGGGAAAGTCCTAACTGGGATGTTAGGCAGTTGGAAAGTCCTGGTGAGTGAAGCCAGGCAGTGAGAAAGTCCTAACTGGGATGTTAGGCAGTGTGAAAACCCTAGTGAGTAAAGCTAGGTGAAAGTCCTGGTGAGTGAACCCAGGCAAAGGGAAAATCCAGATGGATCAGGGATGATCAGACTTCTGGTGTTGGAAAGTCCAAGTAGGTCAAGAGAGTGATCGGATACTTGGCACGAAGAGGAAAATCCAGATGGATCAGGGATGATCGGACATCTGGTGTGGAAAAGTCTAAGTGGGTCAAAGGGATTGACCGGACACTTAGCGGGGAGTGCTAGCAGGTCAAGGGAGTGACCGGATGCTAGGCGTGATGTACCAACAGGTCAAGGTTGACCGGATGTTGGTGTGGAAGCCTTAGGTTTAGGGCTGAGAAGTCTGGATCGGGCTGCAGACCGATCCAATGATACATGGCTCATCTGATCGGTCTGGTGACCGATCAGTGACCGATCAGTATGCTACTGATGGTTATCTGATCGGTCTGGAGACCGATCAGAAGGAGATCAGTGGCAAACTAGCAGAGAAGAGAAGCCTGATCGGTCTACGGACCGATCAGAAGGTTCCCTGATCGGTCTGTGGACCGATCAGGAGGTTTCCTGATCGGTCTACGGACCGATCAGAAGGTTCCCTGATCGGTCTGTGGACCGATCAGGATGTTGCCTGATCGGTCCACAGACCGATCAGGGTTCTAGCCGTTGTGACGCAACGGCTAGTTTCTTCGCTGTTTCTTCTTCGCAGGTATAAGGAGACGAGGGCATCTTCTGTGCAGAACTCTCTTTCTTTTTCCTCCTTAGAACTTCTGTTCTGCTGCTGAAGTTTCAGCTTCGACTGAGCTTTGTTGAGCTCACTTCCGAAGCCCCGCGTGAGCTTCTTTCGGCTGAGCTGCTTGTTGGCATTCGTCCGTGAAGTTGTTGCTTCCAGGACTTCAGTCGACGACAAGAAGGCAAGCTTGTATTGTTACATTCATTGTATTTACTTCTTGTATTCCTTGTATTCTATCTTGCTGTTGCGAGTTATTGTGGCGAGGTTTCTCCACCCACAAGGAGTATCTATTAGCCGGGTTTCCGGGGACTCATCCACCGACGGATTGACTGGACTCGTCCACCTTACGGACACGCCGAGGAGTAGGAGCCCTAATCTCCGAACCTCGTTACATCCTTGTGTTAAGGTTTGGTTTTCTTCTCTTTTGTTTCTTTGTATTTTCCGCTGCGCTAACACGTTTTGTAGAAAGAAACGACGAATTGGGGTCGGCTATTCACACCCCCCCTCTCTAGCCGAGTACGAACGATCCCAACAGACGTGTCCTTTATTATTTTCTTAAGAACAAATTTACTTATGGGCTTGTGGTTTATTATATAGTCCTCTTCTAAAAATCGATCATTGATGCTAGCAATGACCTTCTGATTTTTAACACTATAAACCTACTTTCATTTATCTAGAATAACCCACAAACAAGTGAACTCCTGTCTCTCTTCAACATATGTGCTGGACTACCCGAATCCAAATATGCTTCAAAATAGGCTTACACCTATTCAGTAATTTTATATGAGTAGAGAATTCTGACTTGGAAGGTACTATGTTCACTTTCGTTTCCAGTGTATATCCTTAAAACGAATTTGGTAATTTTCTGAATAACTCATCATTGATCTAATTATTCCATAAGAGCCTTATACCTTCTTTCTACTACACCATTCTGTTGGGGTGTACCAGGTGTAGTTAGTTAGGATTAAATCCCGTCTTCTGATAAGTGACTCCTAAATTCTCCTAAGAGGTACTTGTTACTACGATTTCACTGTAGTATCTTGATACTTTTACTTTGACGTTACTCCACATCAGCCTAGTATTCTTTGAACTAATCAAAGCACTTAGACTTGTGGCAAGTCAAGTAAATGTATCCTTATCTCGAATAGTCATCTATAAAAGAGACGAAATATTCGAAACAACCTCTTGCCTGGATAGTCAAAGGTCTACACAAATCAGAATGAACCAATTCCAACATATCTTTGGCTCTATACCCCTTTAAAAGCTTCTTGGTTATTTTTCCTTCCAAGTATGACTCGCAGGTTGGAAAGATTTCCACTACCAATGAACTCAAGAGTTCATTGGTTATTATCCTTTGAATCCTACTCAAGTTAATATAACCTATCCTTGGATGCCAAAAATATGATTGGTTCATTTCCGAAGGTTACTTTCTCTTAAAGTTAGAAAATGTGTTATTAATTTCCATTTATTGCATCGTGGGAGTTATTGGATTATAAATTGTCAACCAACGTACCAGAACAGATAACTTCCCTATGTTTCTTGATAACAAGTTTGTTATCAAAATAGACAAAATATCTATTCTTTAATAGTTTAGAAACTGAAATCAGGTTCTTTCTAAACTTAGTACGTAAAGATAATTTCTAATAATCCATATTTTATTCCTATCAAATGATAAACATCTCCCACTGCAACAACTGCTACTTTTACAACAGTGCCCATGTGGACGGTGATTTATATAGTTGTCGGATTTCTTGGAACCCCTGCAATGAATTACAGACATAATCAGTGGTTCCTGTATCTACACACCAGGTACTGGTAGATAACACCACTAAATATATTTCAACAACTAATAAAATACACCGTTATTGTTCTCAGTTTTGTGAGGACAGTTTACCTTAATGTCCAAGTTTTCCAATCATTACAATTGGGACAACTAAGTCTATTCTATAGTATAACAACTAGGGGATTGACTAACATTTGAAAACCTAAGAATCACAAAATTATTTGGTAAAGACCAACATTTCAAAATCCCCGTGAATTTTGTATGCCACGTTAGTGTGGACATATACAAATTCTAAAAAGAGATTTTATCCATTAATTTTATTATCTTATCAACCTATGATAAATAAAATTAATAGTTGATCTGTCTTTGATCAAATATTTGGTCAAGACTCTAAATTTAAAATAATATTGATTCCTCTAACAATACTATTTAAATTTACCAACACCTCAAAACACCATGAATTTTGCATGCCACGTTAGTGTGGACGTATACAAAATCATCATTTGTAAGAGGAGGGTTTTACCCATTAACTATCTTGTCAACTTAACTTTATGACAAATAAAATTATCTCAAACACCGTTAATTTTGTATGCCACATTAGTGTGGACGTTTACAAAATCATTTGTAAGAGGGATTTTAACCCATTAATTTTATTATCTTGTCACTATAGTTTTATGACAAATTAATAGTTGGTTTCCCTTTGGTCACACAAGTGATAACAGTGACTCCATTGTGAAGGATACTATTAAATGTGTCTAAGTGTATACCATTACTTGATACTAAGTCCATTAAATAGAATTGTGCCCCTTCAGTTGGAGAAGATCACACACATCCTAAATAACTTTCTATAACCATCCATTAAGGAAGTTTGATATAGTGATCCGCAAACAAACTCATCCATTGTGGAGGGAGGCACTCAGAGCCAACACGCAAGCTTGTTGCATCACTTACAAACCAGTAATGGAGACCGTGGGATTAATATACTAATCCTTCTCCCACTTAGTTATTTAAGGTGAGGAATTTTAACCTATGCTAGCATATAACACATGCATACACACACATCACAGTAAATAAAAGCAATAAACATGGAAATTAATTTTCCAACTATTATGGCATTTTCATCACTGTCCTCCGTGTGCTCCAACCCTAGCTGCTGCCATCTTTAGCCACCACCTTCGGGTCGAATTGTCGCATCTATCTTGCTTCTTGTTCCGCTGCGCCTCTGGTCCTCCGATAGCACCACGCCTCGCAAGGATATGATCCACGACAAATATAGAATTTTACATACATCGATCCTATATTCCATAAAGGAATGTACATATATTCTAGATCGAACAAAAAATGTAAAATCCTAATAACTAATACAGCTCCTGCTGTATTTAATTTTACAATCATGCACACAAAATTAAATGCCCTTGACATGTCCAAGGGTCCAATCACACACAATAAAAATATGCCATAATAGTTGGAGCCTGCAACCACAAAGTTAGCACATCCTACTATTATCCTGCCTAAATTATGTATGACATGTGCATAACCTAATTTGAAAACCAAACACACAGAGGCAAACCCTAGCTCTAATACCAATTGTTAGTTAGTCTTAAGAAAATCGTACCGGTTCCACTGTACAAAATTTTTTGTACAATTGTCAAACCTTTCCTTAAATAACCTATTGTATTCTTTAGAAGTTAAATTAAAAATCACAGACGGAACATAACATCATTGATTCCAAATTTAACTTATCTGTTCTTAATGGTTTAGATTTGAATCGTAAGCAGAACTTAACACTATTGATTCAAATCTACCTAAGTTATTAATTCCATAAATATTAATTTCCAAAATTGGCTTCCAGGACTGCATGACGAGGCACATGACCTTCTTGGATATGGGAGCAACCACCACCGCCTAGGCAAAGCCTTTTAAGGAAAGCTAATATTTATTTCCTTAAATAACTCTAGGTTAACCAAAAAGAACAATCAAATCACAAATTCGAAAAAGAAGAAAACACAAACTCGAAAAAAAAACTATTTTGAAAACTCTAGAATCATATGCCTCTTGTGTTTGATATTTCCATAAATAACTATACAAAGAAAACTAGTATGATGCGGAAAACAATTACTAGTTATACCTTTTTTTGTAAGCAAAATAACCTCTTGATCTTCTACTATATTCCTCTTCTTATCTCGGACGTTGTGTGGGCAACGATCTTCCGAGACGAGAACCACCATGGTCCTTCTTCTCTAAGCTAGATTCGACCACCAAGAATTCTCCATGAGAAGTAGAGGTCCGACCACCACCACCAAGCTCCAAGGGATGCAAGAAACAAAACCTCCTTTCTCTCCTTCTTCTCCTAGCTTGAACCGGCTACCATCAAGAGCTCCAAGAGGGGATAAAACCGGCCACTAGAGAAGAAGAGAAGAGGAGAGGGAGAACCTCTAAGGGCCGGCCACACCAAAGAGAAAAAGTGAGGAAGAAAAGAATATAGTTGTTCACATGAAGGCACCTCTACCCTTTCTTTTATTTTCCTTGGTCTTGGCAAATAAGGAAATTTTAATAAAAACTTCCTTAATTCTTTTGCCATGAAAAGGAAAATTTATTTAATTAAAAATAATTTTCTCTTCTCCAAATTATTTGGCGGCCACTTTTCTCCCCAAAACAAGGAGAGTTTTAATTAAAACAAAAATTAAAACTTCCAAATTTGTTTCCGGAAATTTATAAAAATTTCTCCAATAATTTTTTCCTTCATGATTGGTTAGTAAAAAGGAAATTTTATAAATTAAAATCTTTCTTTTAAACATGTGGATAATTTTCAAAAAGGAAAGTTATCTCTAAAAATTAAAATATCTTTTCAATCTACAAATAAGGAAAGATATCAAATCTTTTCTTAATCTTTTGTAGAAACTAATAAAAGAGAATATTTAATTTTTAAACTTTCTTTTAAATCATGAACATGGTTAAAAAGGCAAGTTTTCTCAAAATTAAAATCTACCTTTCAATTTACAAATAAGGAAAGATTTCAAATCTTTTCTTAATCTTTTGTAGAAAGCTATAAAAGGAAAGATTTAAATTTTAAATTCTCTTTTAAAACCATGATATCCACATAAGAAATAATTTTAATTAAAAATAAATTCCCTTTTAATATGGCCGACCAATCAAGCTTAGGCTCCAAGTTATGGCCGGCCAATTAACTTGGCTCAACCTTTGGGTCTTGGCCGGCCCTAGCTTGGGTTCCAAGCTAGCTTGGCCGACCACCAAAGAGTGGGTAAGAATAAGGTGGGTATGTGGTGGGTATAAATTTTTGGTGCAACCTTAGGTCAAGGTTGACCTGGTTGACCTGACTCGAGTTGACCTGACTCGAGTTGTGTTTTGATGTTTGACGATGTTTGACGAGAAGAGAGTTGTATTCTTGATGTTTGACAAGAATAGGTGTTTGGGAGATTGTAGGTGCAACCTTAGGTCAAGGTTGACCTGGTTGACCTGATTCGGGAAAAGTCCAAGCAGGGAGCTTGGCACGCGAAAAGTCCAAGTATGGAGACTTGGAAAAGTCCAAGTACGGAAACTTGGCACGGGAAAAGTCCAAGGATGGCGGAAAGTCCAAACAGGAGTTTGGCACGGGAAAAGTCCGGTGAGTGAAGCCAGCACTAGTGAGTGAAGTAGGCAGTATGGAAAATCCTAGTGAGTGAAGCTAGGTGAAGGGAAAACCCTAGTGAGTGAAGCTAGGTGAAAGTCCCGTGAGTGAAGCCGGCAAGGAAAATCCAGATGGATCAAGGGTGATCGGACATCCGGTGTTGAGAAGGTCAAGTAGGTCAAGGGTGACCGGATACTTGACACAAGAGGAAAGTCCAAGTGGGTCAAAGATTGACCGGACACTTGGTAGGAGTCTTAGCAGGTCAAGGGAGTGACCGGATGCTAAGCATGATGTACCAACAGTCAAGGTTGACCGGATGTTGGTTTGGGAGACTTGGGACTTGGTTTGGGCAAAACCAAGCTCGATCGGTCACCGACCGATCGATACGCTGTATTTGATCGGTCACGACCGATTAGATAACGAAGGCACGCACGATTGAGTTTGATGCAAAACCGATCAGCGATATCTGATCGGTCCGCCGATCGGTGACGATCTTGAGGAGTGCGAGGAACCGCACTCAATAAGCCCTGATCGGTCAGCAGACCGATCGAGCAATCGAGCTAGCGGTTCGAGAAGCGCTGGATCGATCCGTGGACCGATCAGGACATAACCGTTGCGACGCAACGGCTATATTCCTTCGTGTTTTCTTCGCAGGTATAAAGCTTCGTTGCTGCCATAGCTTCCTCTTTAGAACTTCTGTCTGAAGCTTCTGCTCTTCCATGCTATCGAGCTTTGCTGAGCTCCGCGGTGAAGCTTCGCGTGAGCTTCTCGACTAGATTCTCGTCAGCTGCTGCTGGTGTGAAGCTGCTGCTTCATCACTCCAGTCAACAAGAAAGGCAAGCAAGTGTTTCATATTGTCTTTTGCTTTCTTGTATCTGTTGTACTCCTTCTTGTTGTTACAAGTATTGTGGCGAGGTTTCTCCACCCACAAGGAGCATTTATTAGCCGGTTCTCCGGGGACTCATCCACCGACGGATTGATAGGGCTCGTCCACCTTACGGACACGCCGAGGAGTAGGAGTATCATCTCCGAACCTCGTTACATCGGTTTGTTTGAGGTTTGTCTTCTTTTCCTTCGTTTCTACGTGTTATTTTCCGCTGCGCTAACCCTAGTTTGTAGAAACGCGACGATTTGGGGTCGGCTATTCACACCCCCCCTCTCTAGCCTCCGTAAGAAGGATCCTAACATAAATCTCTATATACAAAAGGCTACGATAGGGACCTAGAGGAGGAATTGGTTTTGGTCTCCCGATGAAATTAAGCATCCCGTGTTCGCCCCGAACACATAACTTAATTTCATCAATAATAATTCATTCCACTAAAGAACTATTATTGAACTACCACACCAATCCCAAATTATATTTTTGGGCTCCTTCTTTTTATAAGTGTGTTAGTCTCCCTGTGTTTAAGATGTCGAATGTCCACTAATCAAGTGAGTTACTGACAACTCATTTAATTAATATCTTAGTCCAAGAGTAGTACCACTCAACCTTATCGTCATGTCGGACTAAGTCCACCTGCAGGGTTTAACATGACAATCTTTATAAGCTCCTCTTGGGGATATTATCAACCTAGATTACTAAGACACAGTTTCCTTCTATAATCAACAACACACACTATAAGTGATATCATTTCCCAACTTATCGAGCTTATTGATTTATCGAACTAAATCTCACCCATTGATAAATTAAAGAAATAAATGTCAAATATATGTGCTTGTTATTATATTAGGATTAAGAGCACACACTTCCATAATAACTGAGGTCTTTGTTCTTTTATAAAGTCAGTATAAAAAGAAACGACCTCTAATGGTCCTACTCAATACACTCTAAGTGTACTAGTGTAATTATATAGTTAAGATAAACTAATACCTAATTACACTACGACCTTCCAATGGTTTGTTCCTTTCCATCTTGGTCGTGAGCCACTGCTTATAATTTATAAAGAACCGATAACACCATCTTCTGTGTGTGACACCACACACTATGTTATCTACAATATAAATTAATTGAACATCTACATTTGGTATATATAAATGTAGACACTTGACCAATGTGATTCTTATAACTAGATAAATGTTTATACCAAAAGTTAGACTTTTAGTATACACTCTAACAAGTAGAACCTAGGATCGAATCACAAAGACCTTATGGTAATGCCAACATCATTAGATTGATTCTTTGCTTAGATTTTCCTGAGGGTTTTCTTTGAGTTCGGACTCTAACTGAATGAATATACTAACTAACACTTGAGGATTAGATCATCCAACGATCACTTTTATGAATGTAAACTAGATAAAGCAAATCCCAAGATCTCCTAAGCTAACTAACTGTCGTTTATTAAACTATGAACTCAGTTGAATGAATTCAACCTAGAAGCAAAAATGAATCTAACAAGTTCTGGGTAGAAGAATTAAATCGTAATTGAATGATAACAGAAGAAAACTCTGTTCAAAACCAAACCAAATCAAGATTTGAAAACTCAAGTCAGAGTCCAATCTTAAGATTCATACATGATCAAGAATAGGAACGGAGTGACTCACACCATACTGCAGCTGGGCCATAGGAGCTCTTAACAAGAAAAGAAAACTCAACTAAGAGTAAATACCAGATTTGGTAGTGAAGAAAGAAAGATTCAATGAGTTGGGAATCTCCCAAGCGGTCACTAAGCTGGAAGAAATGTTGTCGTCCTCCGAGCGTTGAAGAAGAAACTTCATATCTGAAATCGAAGGAAACTGGTAATGGCTTCCACAACTACTGGATGGTGCAAAAGAACCGATCAAACAACGCGTTGGAACCAGCACTCCAGAGGAAAGATTTGCCAATGATAGAAGAAATCGCCGATGATAGAAGAAAGCTCCAGCTTAAACCGCCATCATCTTCCTTCTTCCTCAGAAATCACTGATCTCCCCTGCTGTAGCTTTCCTCGCTTCTTTTATCTCCCAGCACAGATCTAATGATCCACATTCTCCAATCAGCAGATTTGTACGACAACTTCATCTATGGCTCATATTGAATCTCTCTAAGACCTCATAGGTCATCCGAGTTGGTATGTGATGGGTTGCTTGCCACATAAGATCACGGGGTCAAAATTCAGGGTAGTTGGGGCATAAATCCCCGGTCTTTGTACAACTCATCCCACCTGCCACATGCTCGCTCAGGATGCTGTGATTTACCTCTCTCGTGATGACCTTGGGTCGGGTTCGACGGGGGCACTGGCGGCGAACGATTTCACCTTTTGCTACATATTGAATCTCTTCAAAATTAATATAGGGCTCAAATTATTCTTCCTTGTGTACCTTCAAAGATAAATCAATAAATTTTTAACAAATAACCCCACATTTGCCACATACTCCATCAAAGTTCCAACTATTAGTTAAATTCATTTATCATGAATGAAAGTACAATTTAAGCTCGATGAGCAAATGAAAATCCAGAAAATCAAACTAAAATGTTCAATTAAATTGACCAATATCAAAATCCCCCACACTTATCGAACAAAAGAAACAACTTACAAGAATGTTAAAATCATCTCTTTAAGTACTACCAAAATGTGTCGAGAAGTGTAACAAGCAATTATCTATGTCCATCAAATTAATCAAAACATTTTAGATCCATACCCTTCATAGTTCAATTAGCAAGGTAATTTCATACACTCAAATAACTGAGAACGACTCACCCTTTCCAAATTGAGAATTAATCCCTTCCAATCTTCTAATCTATCACTAGATTGGAGTTCCTCTCTTTGCCATTTTAACACTTCACAATCATATGTTTGCCTATTTTCTAATCCTCCACTACTCTGACATAGCATGACATAAGTCAGAAGGATTTTCAAGAATGTAGTTGAAGTCAAAGGATAATTAAATTTGGAACAGACATTGGCTGGGAACATTAAGGTCAGATAAGAGTTCGTAATGCTAAAGATTGCACTTAATGAGTTTCCTACTTGTTCTCGCACCATTCTTGTAGTCGAAAATGTCATTTCTCTATCAGCTAGTACTTCCTAGTCCATATACGACCCCTACAGTTATGAATTCTGTTAAGAAACTAAAAGCATCACAAACGAACCCATTATTTTTGTATCCTCTCAACAAACTGCACACTATAGTCTCAACGTTCAGGTTACTGAACAACAACAATTGAGCTATGAGAACTCAGTGGTAATTAATTTGCTTTAATGACTGAATGAACACTTTCAATTTGTAACTTCTTCTAACCAAGAACTCCAACCTATAGTACTGCACAATAGCTCAAACTACCTCAAACTCTCTATTCTGTTTCCACCTTTCTAGTTTTTTTTCCTTCATTCTTTCATTTATATAACTTCAGAATTAGCTTTCAGGTTTAGTATCAATAATTTGATTCCAGGGAATTCCAGCTTCCCATTCACTAGAGACTTGAGAGAGAAAAGAACACCAAATACAATGAGAGCTCAAAACTTCACTAAGACTTTTCACTTATCAGAAATTTGCAACCAACTTGACCCAAATCAATTTATTAGCTGATTCCAGACTTTGTACATTTAGTGAATAGCTATCCGAATTCCTTATATCTGTTAGTTAGAGCCCTAGAACCAATCATTTGATGATTGTTATATGGACTCATTGTATCATATTTCTTATGTATATAAAGACATTTGTTTATGGTTATTATACTTACTTATATTGGTGCTAAATAACTAAGTATAATAGCGTCCTTGGTAGAACGTTCTTACCTATATCAATCGATTGGTTGAATCGATAGTGAGATGATATAGGGAACACTACTCTTAATCATTCCTAGTCAAGTATTAACATTCAGGGACAATGTTAATGCGACGAGACTAGCATGTAGGTCAACTCGATGACTTGATCTCACAAGTCATGGATATAGAGATATCAAGTTGACACATGGGTATGCATTGGAGAATGTATACTGAATGCCCCGCCATGAGAAAGTATCATGGATCGTTATATGAGTGTCATATACTTTCTCATGTGGCTATTAGTATGACTATTAGTCCTTGGACCTGAAGTCACCATGGTTCCCTACATAATGAGTTGCATACTTTGGCTTCGTCAAACGTCACCCGTAATTGGATGAACTATAAAGGCGATTACTGGGTATGTAGCAAATTATGCGGAAGGATGTGAGTGATGTAGATGAGATCTATCTCTCCTATATAACGAGAGTGACATCGTTATTCTTGATAGAGTGAGACCACTAAGTGCATGGCCATGCCCAAATAAGTCAATATGAGATGTTGAGCTCATTTGATTGAGTGAGTCTACTTGGAGTTCAAGATTTAGATTGATTAGAGGATGACATGGTCTATGCCTCACATTGATCAATCTAGATGTCTAGGATAGAAGGACATTGTCACATATTGTGAAGAGTCACAATTAGTAGTCACGAGGTGATGTTGGATCTCAACATTCTTGTAACTTGGGTAGTAATGATGTGTTGCTAGATACCGCTCATTACTTATGCTTCTAAATGGGTTTAGGAGCATTGCCAATGTTACAAGAACCTATAGGGTCACACACAAATAGAAATTAGATGGAGATTAGGTTCATTTGATGAACCAAGAGGATTAGGTTCATGTGATGAACCAAATTGGATTAAGAGTAATTCAAAGTAAACTAATTGAGTTGGACTCAATTTGGTTCATGTGTTAAATGAGTCTAATTTGAACTTAGACTCATTGAGGCAATTTAATTCAATGAATATAGATTCATTAAATTAAAATTGACTTGAACCAATGGTTAGATTTGATCAACCATGGAAGAGAAGTGGTCAAGTTTGACTTGACTTGAGAGGAAGATGAAAGGTCAAGTTTGACTTGACCATTGCCACCTCGTTTGTGAGTCGGCATTGAGTGGGCTAATTATGATGTGCCACATCATCAAGGCTAGCACATGTGTGTGCCACTTCATGAGGGAGATCAAGAGTTGTGACTCTTGATATCCCATGGAGGTTTAAAAGTCTTCCTTGAAGTGGCCGGCCACTTTAACACTCTTGTGTGAGTTTCATTTTGGTTTTGTAACCTCCTTCTTCTTCCTCCTCTCATCTTCTTCTCCCTCTCCTCCACCTTAGCCGAACCTTCAAAGGTGCTAGCACACCTTTTGTTTGGTTTTTCTCCACCTAATCATTCGTGTGGATACGTATAGAGGAGTGCCCACTTGAACACTCTCGAGATCCGGCAAACTTGGACGAGCGGGATAAGCGAAGGGCTTCACATCAAAGGTAATCTCTCTACCATGTAGATCTAGAGTAGATATAGGTTTAGAAAACATGTACACGTAAAGTTTTTGAAATTATAACTTCGCACGGATCCGGTGGCATGAGATTCGAGGTTTCCGCAACGCAAAAAGCGATTTTTGCGGCTCGAAAATCCCAACAATATCATCCTTCAAACTCGCATAATCCTATTGAAGATAAAGATCATGATTGACTTATTACTAGAGACCTTGGTCAATTTCAACTTATGTTATAAAGAGTTCAAATTCTCATAAGGTAGCATTTGATAGTATAATGATGAAAACTTGGATTCCTTCTGTTTAGGAGCTTGTGACAGAAACTCAGCACCTTTTCACTTTCTGATTTCAGACTCACTAGATATTTTGTTTCATTTCAGACTTTTCCAACTTCCAGACCCACAGATTCATTTCTGCAGTTAGAATTCTAACTTATGGAGCACTTGTATAAAGAAGAAGAACATTTGTCAATGAGAAAACAAGAAGCTTACTTGTGTTTATCAATAAATAGGAAGCTGCACAAAGAGTTTGACACACAATCAATCCAAACTGATACACAACTGCTGCCCTGCAACCAATCACTTCTTTTTTTTTTTGGGTAGAGAACAGAATTTCATGAATTTAGAACTTGGAAAGAGCATCCAGGTTCAAAAACTCTCAGATAACGTTCGAAATTCAAAATTTGGGTAAGACAATATATTCAAAGAAGTCCAACAATCCACTCTATGCCTCTCTTCTTAACCATTTCCTTTGCAAATTCTAGTAAAGGGCTATAACCCCCTAACATATCTTAGCCACATCAACTTAAGTGAAGTCCACTTCCACACTTTTGTCATTCAAAATGTTAGTTTCAGTAATCTGTAACTTTGTTCTTTAGTTTAAGAAATGGGATTTCAATATAACTTCAGCTTAGATAAAGTTATTAATTTGCACTGAAATGATATAAGAGTGAATTCAAATTGGTTGCTGGTCAAAGACAACCAAGCACTTATACAAGATTCTCAACTGCCAAATTGCATACTACTGAATTTCTACTCTTACTGCCTTAGTTTCAGAAATTAGAATCCTAGAATATTCTGGCTTAAATCATGCAGAACTAGGTTTACCAAAAGGTATCATCCAGTAACTAAACTTGAACAAATACCACATCAAATTCTCGATTTCGTCTCAGTAATAACAAATGTCAGCTCCCTAGATTTTTAAGAGACCAGTATCAGATTTGCCTCTCTTCATTGATGAGCATCTTGATAATTTCCATGCAATTTCTCTCAATATCTCAAATCACTGGAAGCTCGGCATCACAAATTCAGCTTCCATGGTATATACCTTTGAATAAGCCTAAATCATCCATTACTCAAAGGTATGCAGTCCTAAAGGCAATGGAAATTACATACAACTCCAACTTCTGAAATCTAGAAAGAACTAGTTCAATTTTTCACTAGAAACAAGCCACTTGCACCTCCCCCACACTTAGAATGTTGTTTGTCTCGAATAGAGGAACTCATCAAGGTAATCTAACACATCATTGAAAACAAAATAAAAATAGAAAGATAGAAAGTCAAATATGACGGATTTTGTTAGAAGACAACCAAAGAACAGAAAATCTTTCATCATTCTCATGCTTAATGTATGCCCATTGTAATTTCAAATAGAAGCAAGACAAATTCTAGAGTTTCATGTTAAAAGTGCACATCACACAGTAGAAAATAAACAAATGTTTTGAAATGGTCCTCACTAGATATTTAATGAACTCAACTATTCAAGCTGAAATTCACCACCTAGCTAACCGAACACATGAAGTTACTTAACCAATCATGCCAAAAGATTCTAGTATTGATGGGCCATAAAAAAACCCCTTTACAAATCCAACCCATCATCAGTATCACTCAAAGAAACAATCATTATTGAACCCATGAAATGGAGATCTAAAACAACTAAACAGATCTAAAGAATAGTTGCAAAAAGGAAATAACATAATTAAAATAAAAAAGAAAACAGAACACACTCCCCTTTTCCTCAAGTCGGGTAGATGGCCTCTTCAAAGCCCAACTTCTCCTTGAACCCTTCTTCAACAATTTCATAAAACACCTTGAGATGATGACCATTATCCTTGAAAACTCTTCCAGTAGGAAATTCCTAAGTCTAGAATTAAATAACAAAACTTTATCCCCTATATGAAATTCTCTCCTCAAAATCTACTCATCATGAAAAGCTTTAGTCTTTTCCTTATAAATCTGAGAACTCTCATAAGCCTCCAATCTAAGCTCTTCAAGCTCTTGTAATTGCAAGTTCCTTTCACAACCGACCTTCCCCAAATTCATATTACATGATTTCACCGCCCAATATGCTTTATGTTCCACTTCCATAGGCAAATGACAAGCCTTGCTAAAAACAATTCGATAAGGAGACATCCCTAAAGGAGTTTTATAAGCCATTCGCTAGGCCCATAGAAGCATCATCAAGTTTCTTACTCTAATCCTTCCTATCCGAACTTAATATTTTTTCCCATAATCTGTTTAATGACCATTTGTTTGTTGATGATAGGAAGTAGACACCTTATGAACCATGCCATACTTACTCATGAGCGCCTTCATATCCTATTACAAAAATGAGATCCTCGGTGACTAATCATAGCTCTAGGCAACCCAAACCTGTAGAATAAATGAGACTAGCAAAAACTCACAATAGAAGAATCATCAGTCCTTATGGGAATGACCTCCACCCATTTTGATACATAATCAATAGCTAATAAAATGTAAGCAAAACCAAATGAAATAGGAAAAGGACACATAAAATCAATACCCAATACATCAATGATCTCACAAAATAAAATAGGTTGTTGAGGCATTTCCTGCCTACGTCCTATATTCCCCATCTTTTAGCACTGCTCACAAGTCTTATGAAACTCAAAAGCATCCCTAAAAAAAGTAGGCCAATATAGTCCTGAATCTAAACTTTCCTAGCCATTTGTTGAGGACCGAAATGTCCCCCACATGCAAGTGAATGACAAAAAGAAAGTATAGATAGGAACTCATCATCAGGTACACATCTCCTAGCTACTTGGTCACTACCAAATTTCCACAGATGAGGATCATTCCACACATAATACTTTGCATCAATCTTAAGTTTATCACATTGAGCTCTCGAAAACTGTGTAGGAAAAATATTAGCAACCAAGTAGTTAATAAGATCAGCATACCATGGCAATTGACCTTGCAACTAAAAAAGATGCTCATCTGAGAATGAATCAACAATTGGTGTAGCATTTACCTCACTCTCAATCCTACTTAAATGATCTGCCACCAAGTTCTCCTTTCCACTCCTATCTCGTATCTCAACATCAAATTCTTAAAGTAAGAGCATCCATCAAATCAATCGAGGCTTTGTGTCCGTCTTCCTAAGGAGAAACTTGAGAGTTGCATGATTAGAAAAACAATCACATGAGAACAAAGAAGATATGATTGGAACTTATCCAAAGCAAAAACCATATCTAAAGGCTCATTTCTATTGTTGTGTAGTTGCTTTGAGCAGAATCCAATGTCCTTGATGCGTAGCTAATGACATGGGATGCCCCATAAACCCTCTGAGCTAAGACTGCTCCAATTGTAAAATTAGAAGCATCATACATAAGCTCAAAAGTTAGTAACCAATTAGGAGCATGAATAATAGGAGTAGAGGCAAGAGCCTCCCTCAATTTATCAAAGGCATCCTTGTATTTTTATCAAAAACAAACTCTACATCTTTTTACAACAACTGTGCTAATGGTAAAACAATGGTACTAAAACCTCTTATGAACCTCTTGTAGAATCCTGCATGTCCAAGAAAAGATTGAACTCCCTGCACGCATGTGGGGGTAAGATAAAGCAATAATAGCACTAATCTTAGATGGATCTACCTCAATACCCTTCTCAGAAATAATATGACACAAAACTATACCATGTCCGACCATGAAATGACATTTCTCAAAGTTCAAAACCAATTTTTATTCCACACATATATGCAAAACGCAAGATAGACTATCCAAACATGCATCAAATGAGGAACCATAAATAGTAAAATCATCCATGAATATTGTTGGATCGAGATGCACGTGAGAGGGGGGATGAATCATGTAATTTTCAAAACTTTTCTTTTTATTCTTTTTTAAAAACAAAGTATGCGCAACAGAATAGAAAACAGAAATAGAAAAGGATAAAAATGCAAGTGGTTTTACTTAGTTTGGAGCCTTTGGTGACTCCTACTCCAAGACCCAAATCCCAAGGATCTATCAGTTAGTAATCCACTAATAACCTTTTTTGGAACCATCGGGAGAAGGGATCGAGTACAAAAAGAATAGGACAAAGTATAACACGCTACACTTTTCTTTTACAATAATTAAGTACAATACTAATTTGTTACCCAACACTTTCGAAGATGGCCGGATCACACTCAGTGTTGGATGGCTTTTCTGTAACGACCCACCTCCTACTGAACTAAGCTGCGAGGCCGGGGGTTACATTATGCTGAACTGGACTATAAGGTACGGAAAATTGTACTTATTAAAATCTTACTCTGCTATTTACTATAACATATGGAAATTTAAATTCCGATTGCACTTCTGGGTTTATACATATGCTAAGGAAGGAAACTTAACTTTCTATTTGGTTAAAAAAACTGAAGTTAGGCACTTCTGGATGAAATTAGACATTCCAATCGATCGGCTGATCGATTGGAGTTGTCTGATCGATCCACTGATCGACTCAACTCGCTACTATGCACGGGGTCAAAACTGGATCGATCGGCTGATCGATCCAATCTGGTCAATCGATCCAGAGATCAATTCAGAAGCTCTCTGTTCACGGGATTAAATTCCCGATCGATCGGCTGATCGATCCATGGCCGATCGATCAGTTGATCGACTCATCAGCTCTCTGTACGCGACAGATCGCGCCTCGATCGATCGGCTGATCGATCGGGGCTTCCCAATTGATCAGCTAATCGACTCACTAGCCTTCTGTACGTGGGGACTTCTCCCAATTGATCGGCTGATCGATTGAGGGCTGCTCAATCGATCGACTGATCGATTGGATTTCTGATTTCTGTAGAAATCTCACCCGAACTAGTACAGGACCCTTCAGAACTCAACTAAGAGCATAATATCACTACTAGGCATATCATTACTCACATTTACTATCTATTAGTAAGACAATTAGCAGTCGAAGCATGGCATAATACTTAAGTTCACCATTCTGATACTTATCATCCTAAAAGTGCAGAAAGGTAATAACATAAGAAAATACTGAAGTTTAACTTTGCTAATTCCCAAAGATCTTTGTTCCAAGTTCCTCTTCCACACACATCTGGTAGCATTGTCCTCCAGCCTCCGTTAATTCATCTTTCCTTTACCTTTATCTGCAGTATAAGGAAAATACAACTATAAGCTTGGAAGCTTAGTAAGAAACCATCTACCTTACAAAAACATGCATTTGAGAAATCATGCTTTTTAAAAGATGCTATGCTGATATGCAAGCTGAGAATTATACTAGAATTACTAGAACATGGCACATGAGCCTATAAATCATGGCAATCAAGAACTAAACATGAAGCTATCTGCTATATCTATAGAAAACTGAACTGAAGCTAAGCTGAATTCATTTATCTATTTTGTGAAGTTTGAAAACTATTTTTCATAAATAGATAAAAATACTAATCATGCTGCTGATGGGCCCGACAACTGTACTTGCTATATGCGCATCCCTAGCTAGGCCCGAGGTAGCAAGTCCCAAACCTAATAGGGTTACTAGGTTATCTAAACCTAGGGACGACTATGAGAGCCCAACCCAAGGACAACTGAAGTCCAGTACAGAGCCTTTGATAAAGTAAAATACTGTTTATAAACTGATTTATCTTAACTTTCTTTTACTAGGTTATCTAAACCTAGAACTAGGTTATCTGAACCTAGAGGTGACTGTGATAGCCCACCCATTGGACCGTAGCCCCATATAAGCTGAAGCAAGGCTAAGTATACTATTTAAATGCATCTACAACATTTAACTAAACTATTAAAATGCCTACTGTGGCATTTAGCTGTGCTAACCATTTCATCGAGCACTTGGTGTGCACTAATTCACACCCTATGTACCGATGGATTTGCATCTGACAAAACTAAGGCATAGAAACATACAAATAGCTACTTATATTGCAGGTGAGGGGTTACTCACTTCCTGCGCTAATTTTCCTTACAATCCTATCGCTAGGTTTTCCGAAGAAGAGATCTCCTCGACGATCTTCTTGCGTCTATGCGTTCTTCTCGCGGAGAGGGACGTCCTCGTGCCGGAATTGTCGCTGGAAAGTGCTCCTATGACCTTAGGGAGGAAACCCTAGGTCTTCTTGAACTTGGGCGCCGAGAGGTTTTGGAGAGAGAGGGGTCGGCGGGTGAGGTTGAGGGAAAAGAAGAATTTTCGTTCAAGAAAATAACAATCCTCACTTAAGTCTCCTATTTATATTAAGTGATAATTTCACCCCAACTCCATCATAAATATAATTGTTCCTCTCTTCTTTCAGCACACCCCTGCTGGGGCCTCCTGGTTACTAAGTCACCCTATAAGGCATAGAGTTCGCTAAGTCTCGGGTTCAATTCCCGTTTAGGCTATTTCACGTTTTTATTTGTTTTTGCTACTTCGGCTATTCTAAAAACTCCATAAAAATATTCTAAAATTCCAAAAAAATGATAGAATATTTCTAAAATCAATTTGAGAATTTTCAGGTGTTACATTCTCAGTAGTTGTCGGATATAGCAGAGTCATAGTAAGGCAGCAGTAAGAAGCTGGAGTAGTCAGAATGCCAATCAGATGCATAGAAACTTGTATTAGAGATACATGATAATGCTTGGTTGAGCAACACTTTTATAAGGTGTGGAAGGTGCCTTCTATAGCTTTGAAGGCGCCTCCAATGTATAAAATTTGAACCTAAAAAGTGTTGATCCTTATCACCAATGAAGTTAGATTTTATCTGATGGAAGGCACCTTCCAAACTCCCAAAGGCACCTTCCATTAACAGTACTGAAGGCGCCTTCTATCTCATGGAAGGTGCCTCGGGTATTGTTCACCTGAGGTAATTTTTGCTCCTTTTGCCCTACAAAACATGTTAGTCCAACACAACAAATAATAACCTGCAAGACAAAATTAACACAATAATAATATAATTAATTTATGACTTAGACCCTGTTCTCCAGACCTGAATCTAGTCAGAGTCTCAATTTAGGTTTCTGAAATGGATTTAAATTCGATCGACGCTATTGTCCTTTCAATCGAGACGCGCCCTCACTTAGTCACTCTCCTTTAATGACTTACCTTCACTTAGCGAATGTCGAGTTACCTTCTCAACGTCTAATTTGACCCACTAGATCTTCCTGCTCGAATCATACATCCAGACTTAGCCAATCGAGAATTGAACATCCCGATATCCTGCTGGAATCACACATCCGGACTTCCTCCTACTAGATCTTACATTTGGACTTTGCTAATCAGGAATCACACATCCCGACTGGACTTCCTACCTGGTGTCAGGTCCTCTTGACCCATCAAGTTAGTCAACCCTGCACACTCGATAACAAGGTTAAATCAATAACAAATCTAACTTTAATCCATTTGTCATTCATCAAAACTCAGGTTTGATCATTGGTACTAGATGCACCAATAATCTTCCCTATTTTTGATGTAATGACAACCTGGGTTAAAATTATAAAAATATGTAATAAAAGGAAATAGAAATAGCATTATTCAAGAGAAATAATTTCAATTTCCATTTATTCCCTTGATCTTTTTCTTACTTAATCCTTATCCTCTGTTACGAAGCCGCAAGTGCACGGCTACGTTGTTAGTAATATAAAAGATTGTTGAACCCACAAGGACTGATTATAAACATTAGTGATTTCTCATGAAGAATTAGCTACAATTGACGGCTGAAAGTTACATGCTAAATAAAGAGAAATAGATTGAGAAGAGGAAAGAGAGAGGAAGAAACATGGTTTGGGGAAATGTTCTAGAGGTTCGGTTTCATTTTGATGTTTATCAATGTATCATGGTCCACCAATTGCCTATCCTCAATTCACATGAACGTGTAGAAAATTAGATTCATTACCGACTCTCCTCTGTAGTGGTCAAGCCAGCATGCTATTTGTATCAATATCCCTTGCTATTAAATAGAAATGATTCCTATAAACCCTACCGGGCCACCCCTGTCACTAAGGCCCCTCGGTTATAAATCACAAGAACACACTCATATTTAATAACCATAGAGATAAATATAATAATTACGTATAATTCCCTAATTCCTTGTGGGGAATTGCTTCTCCTTTCAAGGTGATGCCCTAGACATCTGGAAACGGATCACCCTTGTCACTAAGGTCCTTTGGTCATACAATCTAGGGCATCCCCTCCTACGGGATCAATAATTCTACACAACCATTCAATCAAACATGAGAATTAAGCTCAAAAACAATGCATACACATAAGATTAAATAGATACAAGACATGATAATGTCATCTAGATAGAAAATTTATATATCCAAATAATCCACACCACAATTACTCCATTAATCTTAGAACAATAGATCTACTCGAAATAAAGTAAAAGAAACTGACTATATAGATCAAGTCAAATAGATATAATAATATATAGTACACTGAATATAATCAGGTCTGGTCATCATTATCTGTAGATGGAGGTCGGGGCTGCTCAGGTACTCGTAAAGCCCGAAGGATCGACTGCATCTGTATGTCGAGCTGCCGAAGTCTGGTGGTCATCTCCTCTTGGAGAGAGGTAAATCGGATGATCATCTCCCCCTGAAGTAAGGTGAATCCCTTCAAAACTAACTACCAAATTTATGCAGAAGACTCCTCAAGTCTGGCAAGTTAGTCCCCAATAAAAAGTGAAGTCGAGGGATGAGTTGAGGTCAGAGCTAGGTCGAGGTTAGAAGAGGTCCAACGAGCTCCTCTATTGTAAATGCTGGCACCTCCTCTCCCTCAGTCAGAATGATAGGTGGCATATCCTCCTCGCCCTCGTTTGGAATATCTAGTTGTGGTCCCACTCTCCAAGCTAGTCTCCCCTAAGTAGTGACATCTATATGCGCTAATGCAAGTTGACACTGACTAATCTCATCATATGTGCTAAGGGAAGTGGACATACCATCGGGTCATATCTACACCTATGATCGAAAATATATAAGTCAAAATGTGATAGTAGGGCATATGAACCTTTCGCCTAGTGATCAGACTAGATGCATGCATGACATTTTAAAATATATGTAATGTAATGTCGATATCTAGGTGCTGACATAGTGCATACAAGAAAAAGGAGTGGGAAGGATGCATCATTACAATATCACAAGATGTAATTGGCAAAATGTAGGTGGTCAGAACTCGATACAAGATATAGTCATGACCCTAAAAGAGAGAGACCTGAAGTCTATCACATAGGTAGTCTTTCCTTCCCAAAAAAATGCATATGGAGTAGGGTTCACCAAATAGCAAATCCCTACTAGGGTAACAAAAAAAGGGGCATGCAGATCTCCTAAATCCTAAGGTTTCATACAATAGAGTGGGCAAGAACCAAAAATCCTTACCACCTACTCTGGTGGAGTATGTTAGGCCATCAATCTTAATTAGGTTGTTATAAAATTAGGTACATAATTCTAAGTTAACTAAATGACTACAGTAAATTAGCCTATCTAATTGGTAATAGCGAATAACCTCTATAATAGAGGCACAATATCAGGTGAAGAACGACCTACTCAGGAATCTTGATTTAAGTGCAATATATAAATGCTCTAGAAAATTTAACCTAAGTCACTTAGTGGGAAATCTAGCATAGACAGAAGGGATACTTCTCGAACTAGGCAAGGACAGAATAACATTCAGTCATTTCCTAAAGTAATTTATACATGCAATCATTTAAGAAAAAAGCATATAAATGAAGGAAATAACTATATAGATCGATTAAGATGGTACCTAGGAGGCATTGTTGGGGTTTTGAAGGAAAAATGGAGGAAAGGATTGGAGAATCACTATTGGAAGACGCTTTGAAGTGAAGAACTATGAACAAAGAAAAAAAGCTCTGTTCACTGAAAAGTTAGGGTTGAAGGCGCCTTCAGCCTGATGGAAGGCACCATCTATGCATTATGGAGAGAGCCTTCAACCCATTAAAGGTGTCTTCAATCGGTTGGGCGGGAATTTTCTCGCCCTTCCGAGAGCGCCTCTGATTGTATCGGAGGCCCCTTCAGTGCCGACCCTTTTTTTCAATTTAATTTGATTCTTATTTAACTTAATTTTAAATGTGATATTAAGTTTTAAGTTAGCTTCAGATTTTATTTTATTTTAATTAATTTTATTTTTATTTAATTGATTTGAATTTAATTTAAATTTAATTAATTCTAATTTTAATTTAATTAATTTTAATTTTAATTTAATTAATTTGAATTTGAATTTAATTAATCCTTATTCATCATACCTGATCTATATTTTCAATTAGAAAATCCTATAATTTTATGAGATGAGTTAGGATTTCGTTCAACTTATGTTAGATTCAAGTTTAGCTTTGGGTTCATCAAACAAGTATTCTTTGGATAAACTTCTAAGTTGTGGTGAGTCACCTGGACATCATTAGAGTAACCACACCGTTAAAATTTTTCAAATAGTTATATCCACTGAACTTATAATACAAAACTTTGGTCTAGCCAATTAGGATTAGTAAGGGGTAGCTTCAATTAGTTCCACTAAGCTAAATGCACTAGGTCGAAGCCATATCTTTCTAAACATGCATAGGCAGAGCTTCCCTAACCTACTATCATCTAAAACTTCTCTAATGTCATTTATCAAGTTAAACTTTTATCCTTATTTATTCTAGTCCTAATTACTCAGCCGGGTAAATTATTATTTTTAGAGGTGCCAACTAATTTAAAGCCTCCCCTTGAATTATTGAACTTTGAGTTTAGGTTTTGGGCTTGTATTGATTTCTTTATAGCTAAAATAGACTTGGTTATAGTTTGAGTTTACATTAATTTTGTATTTATTTAATTTAGATTTATTTTTTAATTTATTTGATTTGATTTCATTCTTTAGGTTTGAATTTAGTTTTGAAGGGTTAATTTTTGAAATTAAGATTAAGTTATTTGGTTTATTTTGATTTAGGTAGTGAATTTTACTTTTTGGTACATAGTATTGATTGAGTCCTACTTGCGTGGTTAGGCACACTTTCAGAACCCAAGCTTTAGTTAATTTTTTATTTTTAGTTAGGGTTAGGAATAATTTAAAGGTTGAGTTAGACTTGTATCCAAGTTTGGATTTATTGCACACAACTCTTTAGGATTCATGTATCATGTTTAAATACTTGAATCCTGAGGTAAAATTTTTCAACTGTTCTTATAACTCTTCAACTTGATTTTTCAAAATAGAATTTTCTTCCTCAAGATTTATAGCTTGAGTTGAATTTCTATTTTGAACTTGGTCAGTTAAGGAGATCAAGCTCAGTTGTTCCTTAAGGATGTTATTTTCCTTAAGGATGTTATTTTCCTTAAGGAGGAGTTTAGCGTGTTCCTCAATTTTTGTTAATTTATTGTTTAAGTAGGAGATAATTTTAAAAAATTTTATGGTATAACTAAATGTTACCCCAGTTGGTTCGTCTAAACCGAATGTGGATCCATTGCCAACTCGTATTTAGATTCTTTTTCTTGATCTATTTTACCTTCAATTGCCATATTCATCTAAGGAAGACTCGTCCCAAGTTGCCTTTAGTGCTTTCTTTTGCTTTGTCTTCTTGATCTTATCTTCGTTCGGGCATTCATGTTTGAAGTGGCCCTCCTTATTATAGTCATAGGATGTGATGTTCACCTTTGAGTTGTTGGATGAAGACTTGAACATCTTCTTCATGTCGCGTTTGGTGAACTTTTTCTTGTGTCTGGTGAATATCCTGTTGGGATGTATACTATAAGCCTAGCTTTTGTATGAACATTTGTTTTGAAATATTTTAAAATGAGAATCACTTTGGTCAAAAGTTCGCATTTTATATTTATATATATGTCAATGCAATTGTCCATTTAATTTATATTGTAGATAACATGGTGTGTGGTGCCACACAGAAAATCATGTTATTGGTTCCTTATAAATTATAAATAGTAGCTCACAACCAAGATGGATTGGGATAAACTATTGGAATGGTTGTAGTGTAATTTGGTATTAGTTTGTCTTGACTATAAAATTACACTAGTACACTATGTGTGTATTGAGCAGGACCATTTGAGATTGTTCGATTTATACTGACTACATAAAAGAACAGAACCTCTGTTATTATGAATGTGCGTCATCTTAATCCCTATATAATAACAAGCACGTATACTTAGTATTTATTTCTTAAATTTATCAATGGGTGGGTTTTATTCGTTAAATCAATATGCCCAATGAGTTGGGAAATAGTACTGTTTATATGGTGTGTTGTTGATTATAGAAGGAATCTGTGTCCTAATTATTTAGGCTGATGATGTCCCCTTGAGGAGCTCATAAGGATTATCATGTAAACCCTGCAGGTGTACTTAGTCCAGCATGATAATAAAGTTGAGTGGTACTACTCTTGGAATCAGATGTTAATTAATTGAGTTATCAGTAACTTATTTAATTAACGGACATACTATATCTTAAACACAGGGAGATTAACACACTCATGATAAGAAGGAGCCCATATTGTAATATGAGATTGGTGTGGTAGTTTAATAATAACCATTTAGTGGTATGAGTTATTATTGATGTACTTGAGTTGAGTGTTCAGGCCAAACACAAGAAGCCCATGTTGGTCGCTACTCAGAATTCCGTTCTGCTTCCCCGATACAAAAATTTGTTCAAGCACAGAACTTTCCTAACAATCTATGTGTTCCTCATGAGTTAAACTTGAATTGGAAATGGAACTTAACAGTTTTACTTCAAGTTCAACTCATGTGTTCTTCAGTAGTTAAAACTTGGATTGCAAACGATACATAACATTATTAATCCAAGTTCATCCTATGTTACAGAAGTTGATTAAATATCTATTTCAAGGATTGGCTTCAAGGTTAAATATGGCGAGACACTTGGCCTTGGGTATGAGATCATCCACCACATCCTAGACAAAGCCTTTCAAAAAATTGGATATTTAAACTTCTTACAATAACCCAAGGTTTAACTACAAAGACCTCAATAGAAGCAAAAGATCAAAACACTAAAACAAAACACAAAAACGAAACACGAAATCGCTAGCCTCTTGTGTTGGTATTTCAGGATCCATACAAAGAACACAAACTAATTAATTTGAAGCGGAAACAATTAATTAGTTATACCTTTCTTTGTAAACAAAGACCTCTTGATCTTCTGCTGTATTCCTCTCCTCCTCTTAGGCGTCGTGTGGGTGATGATCTACCAAGATAAAATCCACCCGAACCAATTCTTCTTCCTCCAAGAAAATTCGGCCACCAAAGAATGCCAAAATAGAAAACTTCTCTTCTTCTTCTTCTCTAATCAACCGACCACCAAGTGCTTCTTCTTTTTCTTTCAAGTTTTGACCACCAAGAAGAGATGAGTGCCGACCTTAGAAAGAAGAAAGGGAGAGAAGAAGATGTGTGCCGCTGGCCTTAGGGAAGAAAACTAGGTGAAAGGGAGAAGATGAGAAAATCGGCCACACAACGAGAAGAAGAGGGAGAGGTGCCGACCCTAAGGGAGCAAGGGAATTATAGAGATGTGTTTTTTCCTTAAGGCACCCTCTACCTCTCTTTTATAATCCTTGTTCATGGCAAAAAAGGAAATTTTAATAACAATTAAAATCTCTCTCTTTAAAATTTTCTATTGTGATGGATATAAAAGGAAAGTTTTAAAATTAATCTCTTTCTTTTAAACAATATAGAAGGCTACAAAAGAGGAAAGATTAAAATTAAAACTTCTCTTTTAAATCATGGTTACAAAAAAGGAAAGTTTTATCAAAATTAAAATCGCTCTTTTAAACAGTATATATAACTACAAATAAGCAAAGATTTTAAGCAAATTAAAATATCTCTTTTAATCCTTTGTAGATAACTATAAAAGGAAAGATTTTAAAATTTAAAACTCTCTTTTAAAACCATGAGGATGACTTCAAGATTTTATCAAAATTTAATTTTAAATAAAATCTCCTTTTCTATCATGCTATGGCCGGCCCCTTTCTTGGGCACCAAGCAAGGCTTGGCCGGCCAGTACTTGTGCTCCAAGCCAATGCTTGGTCGGCCCCCTTGCACAAAGCAAGGATGTGTCTGACCCATTACTTGGGTAAGAAGTGGACTTTGTGGATATAAGATTTTATAGAGGTTACAACAGGGATCGAGAGGAGGAATTGGTTTTGGTCTCCCGATGAGCTTGAGTTTCCTGTGTTCGCCTTGAACACCCAACTCAAGTTCATCAATAATAACTCATACCAGTAAAGAGTTATTATTGAACTACCGCACCAATCTCAATTACATTATAGGCTCCTTCTTATTATGAGTGCGTTAATCACCCTGTGTTTAAGATATCGAATGTCCATTAACCAAATGAGTTACTGACACTCACTTAATTAACATCTAGCTCCAAGAGTAGTACAACTCAACTTCATTGTCATGCCGAACTAGGTCCACCTGCAGGGTTTATATGACAATCCTTATGAGCTCCTCAAGGGGGCATCATCAACCTAGATTACTAGGACACAGTTTCCTTCTATAATAAAAAACATACCATATAAATAATATTATTTCTCAACTTATTGGGCCTATTGATCCTACTGAATAAATCTCACCCATTGATAAATTAAATAAATAAATACTAAGTATATGTGATTGTTATTATATCGGGATTAAGAGCACACACTTCCATAATAATAGAGGTCCTGTTCTTTTATGCAGTCAGTATAAAATAACAACCTCAAATGGTCTTGCTCAATACACTCATACTGTACTAGTGTAATTTTATAGTCAAGATAAACTAATACGAAATTACACTACAATCATTACAATGGTTTGTCCCAAACCATCTTGGTTGTGAGTTACTATTTATAATTTATAAGGAACTGATAACATGATCTTCTGTATGACACCACACACCATGTTATCTGCAATATAAATTAAATGGACAACTACATTTAACATAAATGCAGACATTTGACCAATGTGATTCTTATTTCAAAATAAATGTTCATACAAAAAGTTAGGCTTTTAGTATACATCCTAACAATCTCCCACTTATACTAAAAGACTATGCTGCCATATATGCTGCCATACATTTGATTCCCATCCCCTCAACATGCCCATCAAAAGCTCTCACCGGAAGGGCCTTAGTGAAAGGATCTGCCAGGTTATCTTCTGATGCAATCTTGGCGACAAATACTTCTCCTCACTTTACGATGTCTCGTATCAGGTGGTACATGCACTCAATGTGTTTACTTTCCTTATGGGCTCGTGGTTCCTTCGAGTTTGCAACTGCACCACTGTTGTCACAATAAATTGTGATAATTTTAGGCAAACCAGGAATCACATCTAAGTCCATCAAGAAATTTCTGAGCCATACAGTTTCTTTGGCTGTCTCAGAGGCTACCACAGACTCATCTTCCATGGCGGAGTCTGAAATGCATTTCTGCTTAACACTCCTCCATGTTATGGCTCCACCTCCCAAAGTAAACATATATCCCGAGTTAGACTTACTATTGTCCCTATCTGATTGGAAGTCAGAATTTGTGTACCCCATAGGGAGCAAATCATCTGCCTGGTAAACCAGTATATAATCTCTAGTCCTTCCCAGGTACTTCAATATATGCTTTACGACAGTCCAATGTCCTTGTCTTGGGTTACTTTGATGGCAAAATAGATATCCGGTCTCGTACATAGTATCGCATACATTAGGCTCCCTACAGCTGAAGTATAAGGAACTGCCTTCATGTCCTCTATCTCCTTTGATGTCTTAGGAGATATCTCTTTAGATAAAGGTACTCCATGTCGAAAAGGTAGAAAACCCTTCTTGGAGTTTTGCATGCTAAAATGAGCTATGATAGTATTAATATACGAAGCTTGGGATAAGCACAACATCCTTTTCTTGCGATCTCTTATTACTTTGATCCCAAGAATATGTCCACATTCTCCTAAGTCCTTCATATCAAACTGCTTGGACAACCATACTCTTACGTCTGACAACACTTTGACATTGTTGCCAATAAACAAAATATCATCTACGTATAGTACAAGAAATACCACCACGTTTCCATCACTCTTCTTGTATACACAAGACTCATCCAGACACTGAATTAATCCATAAGACTGGATAACTTCATTAAACTGGATGTTCCAAGATCTCAAAGCTTGCTTCATTACATAAATAGACTGATTGAGCTTACATACAAGATGTTCTTTGCCCTTCACAATAAATCCCTCTAGTTGCTTCATATGGATGTTTTCTTCAAGACTTCCATTAAGGAAAGCTGTCTTGACATCCATTTGTCAAATCTCATAATCTATATGAGCAACAATAGATAAAAGAATCCGGATAGACTTAAGCATGGTTACCGAGGAAAAGGTTTCCTCATAATCGATTCCCTCTTTCTGAGTATACCCTTTTGCAACAAGCCTTGCTTTGAAAGTTTCTACATTCCCGTCTGTCCCTCTTTTTCTTTTGTAGACCCATTTACACCCAATGGCTTTTACACCATTTGGTGGTTCTACAAGCTCCTAGACTTGATTAGAATACATAGATTCTATTTCAGAGTTCATTACAGTTTGCCAAGATGCTGCATCTTTATCTTGGAGTACTTCATCATATGTGCAGGGATCAAGTTCATGTTCACCAGGGATCAAGTTCGAAGACTCTCCCAAAAACATGAATCTATCAGGTTGCCGAACAACCCTCCCACTACGACGTGACACTGCTTGTAATTGTGCATCATTTGTGACACGTGTTGGAGTTTCTTGTGGTATCTCATCTTGTACTGTTGGTACTAAAATAGACATGTCTTCTCTTATTTCTTCAAGAAAAATTTTACTGATGGGCTTGTGGTTCATTACATAGTCCTCTTCTAAAACTCGGGCATTGATGCTAACAATGACCTTCTGATCTTTAGGACTATAAAATAAACCACCTTTCGTTCCTTTAGGATAACCCACAAACAAGTGAACTTCTGTTCGTAATTCCAACTTATCAGTGTCTCCCTTCAGAACATGTTCTGGACTACCCCAAATCCGAATATGCTTCAGACTAGGCTTACACCCATTCCATAATTCTATGGGAGTAGAGGGTACTGACTTAGAAGATACCATGTTCAGAATGTATACTGTCGTTTCCAGAGTATATCTCCAAAATAAATTTGGTAATTCTGAATAACTCATCATTGGTCTAACCATTTCCATAAGAGTCCTATTCCTTCGTTCTGCCACACCATTCTGTTGGGGTGTACTAGGTGCAGATAGTTGGGATTGAATTCAGACCTCTGATAAGTAACTCCTAAACTCTCCTAAAAGGTACTCTCCACCACGATCAGACCGTAGTGTCTTGATAGTTTTACCATGATGTTTCTCCACATCAGCCTTGTACTCTTTGAACTTATCAAAGCACTCAGACTTGCGGCGCATCAAGTAAATGTACCCGTATCTCGAATATTCGTCTATAAAAGAGACGAAATATTTGAAACCACCTCTTGCCTAGATAGTCATAGGTCCACACAAATCAGAATGAACCAATTCCAACACATCTTTGGCTCTATATCCTTTAGCCTTAAAAGGCCTCTTGGTCATTTTTCCTTTCAATCAAGACTCGCAGGTTGGAAACTTTTCCACCACCAATGAACCCAAAATTCCATCGGCTATTAATCTTTGAATCCTACTTAAGTTAATATAACCTAGCCTTAGATGCCAAAGATATGTTTGGTTTATTTCCGAAGGTTGCTTTCTCTTATTAGAAGATGTGTTATTAATTTTCATTTGTTGCATCGTGGAAGTTATTAGATTTAGTGTATATAAATTGCCAACCAACATACTAGAACAGATAACTTCCCTATTTTTCTTGATAACAACTTTGTCATCAAAAGAGACAGAATATCCATCCTTAAATAGTTTAGAAACTGAAATCAAGTTCTTTCTAAAACTTGGTACGTAAAGACAATTTCTCAAAATCAATGTTTCATTCCTATCAAAAGATAAATAAACATCTCCCACTGCAACAACCGTCACTTTCATAGCATTGCCCATGTAGACGGTAATCTCCCCTTCATGTAGTTGTCGGGTTTCCTGGAACCCCTGCAATGAATTCCAGACATGATCAGTGGCTCCCATATCTACACACAAGGTATCGGTAGATAACACCGCTAAACATATTTTGAAAACTAATGAATAAGATACACCTTCATTGTTCTTGTTTCTACGAGGATAACATCAAATGAGCCATCATCTTGAGAATATAATCCCTTACGAGTGTCCTCTAAGTCATGGTGGTCATCATTAAGTTTCTTATGGCCACCTGCCTAGCAGCCTGATTCTGGTGTCCGAAGAATTCCTTAAGATTGAGTATCATGTCATAAGCAGTGTGTAAGGCCCGATACTGATGTTGCAGCACATTTGACATCGAAGTCAAAATGTAACACCACGTCATCTCATCTGCCTTGACCCATTTCCTATGTCTCTCTATCTCCTCTTCACTAGAATCCTTATTAGGCACACTAGGATAGACCTCAAGAAGTACGAACTTGTAACCTTCTGCAGTTAAGACAATGTCCAAGTTTTGTTTTCAATTAATGTAATTGGGACCAGTAAGTTTGTTTTCTTCTAATGTAACAGCTAGGGGTTTGAAGGCCATTTTGAAATCCTAAGAATCATAAAATATTTAGTCAATACTTTATAATTTAAAATAATATTGATTCCTCAAACAATATCATTAAATTCACCAAAACCTTAAAATACCGTGAATTTTGTATGCCATGTTAGTGTGGACATATACAAATTCAAACATTTGTAAGAGGAGGTTTTACCAATTAATTTTATTATCTTGTCATCCTAACTTTATGAAAAATAAAATTAATAGTTGGTTTTTCTTTGGTCACACAAATAATAGCAATGACTCCCATGGGGAGGATACTATTAAATGCGCCTAAGTGTATACCATTACTTGATACTGTCCATTAAATAGGATTGTGCCCCTTTAGTTGGAGAAGATCACACACACCTAAATAACTTCCTATAATCATCCATAAAGGAAGTTTGATCTAGTGATCCACAAACAAACTCATCCGTTGTGGAGGAAGACACTCAGAGTCAACGCGCAAGTTTGAATGCATCACTTACAAACCAGTAATGGAGACCGCGGAATTTAAATAATTCCTCTCCCACTTAGTTATTTAGAAACGAGGAATTTTAACATGCACACAAGCACAGAAACACAACACACACTTCACAGCATAAAAGGGCAATAAATATGAAAACTAATTTTCTAACTATTATGGCCTCATCCATAGCTGTCCTCCGTATACCGCTAACCCTAGCCGCCGCCAACTCTGGCCGCCGACCCTAGGGTTTATGTCATTGCGTCCTTCTTGCTTCCTTTTTCGCTACGCCTCCAGTCCACAAATAGCACCACACCTCGCAAGGATACGATCCGCAATAAAATAAAATTTTACATTTATAGATCCTATATTCCACGAAGGAATGTACATGTAATCTAGATCGAACAAAAATGTAAAATCTTAAAACTAATACAACTCATGTTCTATTTAATAATTACAATCATGCACACATATAAAATTCCCTCGACATATCCGAGGGTCCAATCACACACAAACATAATAGGGCCATAATAGTTGGAACTAGGATGCCTGCAATCACAGAGTTAATCTATTTACACATCCTACTATTATCCTGTCCAAATTTATGTATGTAACACCCACAAAATTATAGGATAAGTATATGAGTATTATTTTCTTTAGAGCATAGAAATAAAAAGGATAAGAGAAAAGGGAAAATAGAAACAAAAAAATAGAATAAGAAGAGGTGAGGTCAAGGATTGAACCTTGAACCTCCCACAAATAATGGAGATAGATTGATGTATGATAACCACTAGGATAATGAATAATATTTGGATAGAAAGGAATGAAAAATTTAGTTAAAGGTGAGAAGGAAATAAAAGAAAACTAAACAAAAGAGCAAGAGAAAACCAAGTGGCTTACCTCCTCTTCCTCTTGGGTAAGAGAAGAAGCAAGCAAAAGGTAAATTGCCTACTTCCCTCCCTCTCTCTATTTTTCGTGGGAATTAAAGGAGTGGGGGAAAAGAGGAGTTGAGGGAATGAATGAAGATATGTTTCATTGGCAAAGGAATAAATAGATTGGGAGAAGAAAAACAAGAGATTAAATTTCTTTTCTTCCTCCTTCTTTCTCCTTCTTTCTCCTTCCTCATTCTTCACCGAAACCAAGAGCCTTTCCCTCTCCTCATTCCAAAAGCTAAGCTAAGTTCCTCTACAAGAAAACTAAATTTATAGAAGAAGCCTTCAAGTTCTACCCCTTCCAAGCAAAAGAAACAAAAGGAGGTACAAGAAGAAGAAGCTTTCTCCTTCCTTGGCACTTAGGATATCTTTTTTCTTAAGAAAAACCACAAGAGAAAGGATGTAAGTTTCCCTCACCTGTGGTACAATAGCTTATGTATTCTTTTTATGAGATTTGATTGCCTAAAGGCCTAGGATACTTTTATGAAATTTTCGGCCAAGACAAGACTAAGAAGAAGGACCTAGGAAATGTAAAGACCTAAATTTTGACATGCTCAATATGTTTCTTGTAACACGTATCTTATGGTAGGGATTTATCTAATGTTCATATGCTAAAATGTTTGGTTAGAACTTAGAATCATACCCCTAGATTCTCGGCCAAATATGAATAAAGAAGATAGGTAAGCTAAAACTCAAACCAAGCATATTTCTTATGTTTGTTTTATGATATGTGCCTCATGATGAGGAAGTTGTTAACATGGTATGCTCATATAATGTTTAAACTTCATTTCATGCTCATAGGTATTTCGGCCATGATAGGATTAGGGGCCTAGAAAAATTGTTAAACCTAACTATGCTGATGTTGTTCCTTGAAATAATTGCTATGAAAGTTGTTTAAGGTTCTCATGCTTTTATGACACTTGAACCCTAGCTTTAAGTCTTGTAAGTCTCAACCACATCATGTTTAAGGGCATTGGAAACTTAGAACCTAACCTAACCATGCTCATGTTGTTCCTTGAAATAATTGCTATGAAAGTTGTTTAAGGTTCTCATGCTTTTATGACACTTGAACCCTAGCTTTAAGTCTTGTAAGTCTCGGCCACATCATGTTTAAGGGCATCGGAAAGTTAGAACCTAACCTAACTATGCTCATGTTGTTCCTTGAAATAATTGCTATGAAAGTTGTTTAAGGTTCTCATGCTTTTATGACACTTGAACCCTAGCTTTAAGTTTTATAAGTCTCGGCCACATCATGTTTAAGGGCATTGGAAACTTAGAACCTAACCTAACTATGCTCATGTTGTTCCTTGAAATAATTGCTATGAAAGTTGTTTAAGGTTCTCATGCTTTTATGATACTTGAACCCTAGATTTAAGCCTTACAAGTTTCGGCCACAACATGTTTAAGGGCCTAGAAAACTTAGAACCTAACCTAATTATGCTCATGATGTTCCTTATCATAATTGCTATGAAATTGGTTTAGGGTTTCCATGCTTTTATGACACTTGAAACCTAGTTCCAAGCCTTAAGGGTTTCGGCCACAACAAGTTTAAGGGCCTAGAAAACTTAGAACCTAACCTAATTATGCTCATGATGTTCCTTGTAATATTTGCTACGAAATTGGTTTAGGGTTCACCTGCTTGAATGTTGATTTTTAACCCAATGTAATGCTTGATAAGATTCGGCCATGATAAGTTTATAATCTTAGGAAACCTAGAACCCTACCTAAACATGCTCGTGATGCTTCCTTATGGTATATGATATGATATTGGTTTAGGGTTCACATGTGAGCATGTGGTTTGTTTACCTAAATCCCAACTATATGTTTTGGCCACTATATGACATTAGGGTTAGAAATCTAAATATGATTCCCATGTATCTCATATGCAATGTTTTATGATGTGGTAAGAGCTTGCTATGCTTCAATGTTTAATTATGTACACTTATGATCTATGTATGATGGTAACCCTTATGCTATGCTGTGTGCCCAAGTTATGCATGATATTATGATGAGCTGTGTGCCCAAATTATGCATACTATTTATGATGAGCTGTGTGCCCGAATTATGCATGCTATTTATGATGAGCTGTGTGCCCAAACTATGCATGTACTTATGATGTGCTGTGTGCCCAAATTTTACATACCATTATGATGAGCTGTGTGCCCAAATTCTGTATGGTATGATATGATAAGAAATACGATGTGCATGAAATAATAAGAACCATGATATGTATGACATGCTACTTTACTTTATATGGCTTGTACCAAGGGTGGGCTCCATAAGCACCCCGGGGTCGATGGACTAAGAAACGGGCCTCGTTAGGGATGGGCTCCTAAGTGCCCCTAGGTCGATGGACTAAGAAACGGGCCTAGTATGTATGTCTTGTAGGGTTCAAGACTTGCTACCTTGGACTTACAGAGGACGCGCGCATTTATGTATGTGGTACAAGTCGGGGCCCTAATCATATTATGATTATGTTTAAGTATGTATGTAATAAATTTTCAAAGGACATGTTGCATATATTATTGCATGAATCATGTTTTTGAAAGTCATCTCACATCACACCTTATGATTATGTTACGATATACCATGATGCTTATGACATGTTATGTTAGAATGAACTTTATGATTTTATTATGATATGCTATGATTATGATTATGTTATGCTAGGATGCACTTTATGGTTATATCATGATATGCTATATTCTTATGATTATGTTATGTTATGCTAGGATGAACTTTATGATCATGTTATGATATGCTATGATTATGAGTATGTTATGCTAGGATGCATGTTATGATATGCCATGATACCTTACGATTATGTTATGATATGATGCTTCTATACATGATATGATGAGTTGTATTTATGCTTTATGCCTTGGAGATTTAGTTATGCTATACGATTTTTGTGAATAGGAAAGGATCTTACTGAGCCTTGTGTGCTCACAGCTTACTTTCTTTGTACCACAGATAAGGGCAAAGAATGGATGTACTAAGGGAGCAGCAGGAGGGGGCAAGAAGGACGTGTGTAGTAGTGACTCGGCTAAAGAGAAAGACCTGCCTCTAGTTAATAAGAATTATGTTTATGCCGTTCTTTTATGACTCCATGACATTTCATCATGCTCTTTAGTATTATGGTTTAAATTTATGTTAAGCATATTATGTGACTCATGTGATAGGTAATTAGTGATGATGATTTGAAAAGTAAAGAAAAAGTTTTAAAGAAAAAAAAATTATACTATAGATAAGACTTCCGCTGTTTTAAAAAGAAAAGATAAGTAACCCCCGTCAGCTTAAGCAGGAAGGGGCGGGGCGTTACAGTTTGGTATCAGAGCCAAGTTTAGCCTTTTCACTACACACATGTCAAGCCTCCATCCTGCCGCTCCAAGTAAGAATCTATATGCTTAAATTAATTCTTCTATGATGCTTTAATGTTATGCATATTTACTTGTCTATTTATTTATTTATTTAATTTTATTTTTATGATGATAAGTCACAGTTCTAGTTTAGGTTTGCATGATGGTAGGATAAGAATAATAACGACCTTATGTTAGCCTGGATAGAAATAACGATAATTTATTGTCATTTAATGAAGATAAGCATGGCTAGGAGACGTACTACCCGAGCAGACGAGACAGCAACTCCACCAGATCTGACTCAGGTAGTTACCAACCTCCAACGTCAGATCACAGAGAAACAACAGCTGATCACGACTTTGATGGGCCAGCAAGGAAATCCTGCCACCCCGCCAGTAAACAGAATGCAGTGCCCATCATCCCAGTAGTTGCACCAATACCACCGATAGTCCCTGTCCCAGTAGTCCGACAGGAGACCTACTTATACAGTGGCTAAGGCTGAAGCCGGAAAACTTCTCAGGTACTTGCGAGCCATGGGACGCTCAGGCCTGGTTCAAGACAGTGGAAAGCATAGTGGAATTACTGGACTGGCCCGTATCGGAAAAGATCAAATGTGTATCATTCTGCTTTTCCGGAGACGCAAGGATGTGGTGGGAAAGAGTTAAGGGAAAGAGACAGATTAATTTGATGAACTGGACAGACTTCGAGACAGAATTCTTCGAGGAGTTCTTCCATATGCAAGTGACGAACCGGCATTACGACGAGTTCACCGAGTTTCGGCAAGGTGACCTATCAGTGAATGAAGCAGTAAAACGCTTCAATCGTTTGGCACGCCTATGTCCGGAGTTGGTTCGCAGAGAAAGAGAAAGGGTCAGACTGATGCTGAAGATGCTTCGACCCGAGATAGCTCTGAACGTGGCCGACGGAATTAATAGACCGCAGACTACAGAAGAATGTTGGATCGAGACGCGCTAGAGGAGGGGGTGAATAGCGCTTGCGACTATTTTGATCGTATCGGAATCGTAAAACTATCAAAGTAAATATACGCAGCGGAAATAACGAATGCAATCACAGAGGGACACAAGAAGTTTTACTTCGTCCGGAGCCTAGGTCGACTCCTACTCGAAGGCCCGCGATCCTTGATCGCTTTCGATGGGCAACACTTATAAGTACGAAAAGGAGTACAAGATTTACAATTAGTACAGTAAAAAGAAAAAGTATAGCGCGCAGAGCATAAAGTCAAGTCTTGGCTTGATTAGGACAAGCGTAGCCTTGCGGCGCTGCCCTTTCAGGTATATCCCATACATCGATCAAGTAAGCTTTCACTTCAACGGAGATAGAAAGTCGTTTATCAATTCCCAGCGTGACACACTAGATACAGCTGCAGAGACAAAAGATTTGATTCATGTCTCTGCTAGGGAAGAAGGTTGCCCATCAAATATATCTTGATTCGGAAAGATCACTTTCAGAACGGATGCATCTCAAGCTCTCGCTTTCAGAGCAAGGAAAAGGAACTCTGTCTGCTCTGCTGGTCTGAAATTAAAGCAAGTCGTCCTATTGAGATTGATTCCAATAGCTAGGCAGCTGAGACTGGCATTTGTCTTTCCCGGGCTTAATTTTAGAAGTCCTGCCCAGATCTCGATTATGGAACTTCTGTCCACTTCACAAGTCCATCGGGCTGCCAAAGTTTCAAGCGAGCGCCCCTAATTCCATTCCACCTGGAGGGTTTAAGCTATGGCGGGAAGTCTCTTTTATCCCCAACAAATTACCTTCACTCAGAAGGATTTTGACTTGACATTCGCTATCCGCATACTCGACCCCTGTATGTAGATAGGGTTACCACCCCCTATGACCTAGGGTTACCGCCCCCTAGGGTTTTCCCTTTGCCTAACCGCAGCTAGGACTTTCCTGACATCCTCAAGTAGACTTGTTAGACTACCAAACATCTTAACTTTGAATTCTTTGCCATTATCAAAACACGAGTTCTATCGTCGGATGCTTCCCGCACCAACAATCTCCCCCTTTTTGATTATGGCAAATCAAATTCAAAGTTAAGTAAACAAACGAATAGACATTTTTAACACAGACAAATCTGCTAAGTATAGATGTCCAAAATAACTAAAGCAAATTTGCCTTATATGCTCTCCCTTAACTTTTGCTCCCCCCTAACTTTTGCTCCCCCTTAACTTTTTGTTTACATTTTTGCTACTCTCCCCCTTTGCCATATATCAAAAAAGGGTAATAATAAATGTTTGATTGAGTTGTACATGATTTTACTAAGGTTAACAGGTTAGCTAAGTTCAACAGGGTTTGAAAGTTAATGTCAATTGGAACTTAGTTTCAATAAAGTTTTAAGACAAGGTTATTCATTTAAGTTCAGTTGGTCCTTAAGTCCAAGCACAAGACATGTTCAATAGATTGATTTATTAGGTATCAGAGCCATAAAGAGCAAAAACATTCCTTAAGAAGAAAATTGAGTATCCCTTACCAACTGTCTAACCTTTAGTTACTTGCTGATAGTCTACAGGACAATAGCTTTCACTAGGTTAGTCAAGTTAAGTTATTTTGGTCCAGATAGACATGACTAGAGCTGGAGAACTTAACTTGATTAATGTTTATTGCATATTTAACGCCCAGACTCATATTGATGCACAGATATAAGCATTCTTGAGTCTAGGCTATACCCTATGCATCTCACGCCGTTCTATGTTTGTTAATCACAATCAAGGTAAACTTAGGTGCTTTGTGAGATGCTCTGGCTTAATTCTAGGGGAACATGATATCTAGGGGGGAAAACCTAGGCTAATTCCAGAATTTTAAAATCTAGGAAAAAAATTGGAGTTTTGAAAACTGTTTTTCCTAGAATTTAAAAAAAAACAATAAAACCTATGCTCATAACACATAAAACTGAGTAATAACATGTCTAATCAATTTAAAGCATCCAAGAGATACATCAAAAGCTGAGTAAGAGAAAGATCCCAGATGTCAATAATATGTCAAGGCAGGTGAACAAATAGAATTAAGCAGGTGGATCATCGGCTGGAGGATCGGCTAGGTGCTGCTCAGGTGGTGGCTGAGGCTGTCCCTGACGCCGAAGCTCGCCTCGAAGAGATGCGAATCCAGCAGCTATCTCAGATCGCATAGTCCGAAGAAAACGATGAGTCTATCCTCGACGGAGAGTGGTGCTGAAGATGACGGCCCGGCTGAGGAGGAGGGTCCGGCAGAGGTGGAAGGATCTGCGAAGAAGTCCTCTGCCAGAAAATCTGGCCACTCCTCATCTGCATCAGGTGCGCCCTCGGCCTCTGGAGCACCAGGGGCAGCAGCTGGTGGTGGTCGGCCCTTCCAGGCCAGAATCCCCTCGGCAGTGATCTCTGCCCCTGCTAATCTAAGGCTACGCTGACCGACCTCATCATAGAGGGTAAGTGGGATGAGAACCCCTCTAGTAATGTCTATCCTAGAGCTGGAGAATATCTGGGTCAGGATATGACAATAAGGCATATGAATTACTCCAGATGTGACTGTGTTAGATGCAAGGATAATATTATGAAACATATGGAGGGCTATGTCTATATCCAGGTGCTGGGTGAGGGCGTACAAGAAAAACGAGTGGGACGGTCGCATCGTCGAGACATCCCGAGTTGATAAGGGTAGAATACAGGCTGTCAGGACTCTGTACATAGCATAATCCTGAACTCGAAGAAGAGTGGATCTGAACTCAGTCAGGCCTAAGGGTCTCTCCTCCCCATAGAAATGCATGTAAATGTCGTCTAATGTAACGTGGGAATAGGGGGCACCAAAGGGTAGGGGCCTACTCGGATAACATAAAAATGTACACTCAGACTCCCTAATCTCTAGGCTGGTGCGAAGTAGTGATGGAGTGAACTGAATGTCAGTACCTCCTACCCTGGTGGTATAAGTTCTATCATCAACCTTTTCAAGGTTGTGATAGAACTGGGCACATAGGTCTTGATTGACAGTTGTGGTGCAATCAACCAGTTTATCTAAATGATAATGGGTTATCATTTGGATAGTGGGTTGACAATTTTGTGACAAAAACTCCCTACCAATATATCTAGGTTTGATTGACTCAAAGGTAAACCTAGAGAAATCTATCCTATGCTGTTCCGAGGGGAATCTCGGATCCGTGGAAGGGGCCCGTGCTGGTGTGGTATCCACAATACGACGCTTCCTATTATGCAAGAAAAATTGCAAAACTAGCAAAAAATATAGGATTTAAGCACTTAAAGAAGGGTTTAGATTGTACCTAGGAGGCATAGCTTGGATTTAAAGGGAAGGAAATAGGTAGAAGGCGCCTTGGTTGGGAAGAAACCGAAGAGATCGGTGGCTTGCGGCGAGACACGAACAGAAGCAAAAAATGCTTCTGTTCGTGACAAAAGAGAGGTTTTAAGGCGCCTTAAGATCCCTTTAGGGCGCCTTTGGAGGCGCCTTAAGGGCTTCTTAAGGCGCCTTAAGTGAGCGGCGGGAAATTTCCCGCCGCTGCTTGAGGGCGCCTCCTCTCAGATGGAGGCGCCTTCAGATGCTACGTGTCCCAATTTTTTTTTTTTTAATCGACACATTCTTTAAGGTTTAGTATTGATAATAACAATATGGTTTTAGAAATTTAAATTAAGTTTTAAAATAATTTTGAAATTTATTTTGAAATTTAAGTTAAAATAATTTTGAAATTTAAGTATAAAATCATTTTGAAATTTAAGTTAAAATAATTTTGAAATTTAAGTTAAAATAATTTTGAAATTTAAGTTTTTCAAATAATTTTGAATTTTAAGTTTTTCAAATAATGTTAAGTTTAAAATAATTTTGAAATTGATTTTGAAAAGTTTTTAAAATAATTTTGAAATTGATTTTTGAAAAGTTTTTTAAATAATTTTGAAATTGATTTTGAAAAGTTTTTTAAATAATTTTGAAATTGATTTTGAAAAGATTTTTAAATAATTTTGAAATTGATTTTGAAAAGTTTTTTAAATAATTTTGAAATTGATTTTGAAAAGATTTTTAAATAATTTTGAAATTGATTTTGGAAAGATTTTTTAAATAATTTTGAAGTTGATTTTGAAAAGATTTTTAAATAATTTTGAAATTGATTTTGGAAAGATTTTTTATATAATTTTGAAATTAATTTTGAAAAGATTTTTTAAATAATTTTGGAAAGTTTTTTAAATAATTTTGAAATTGATTTTGGAAAGATTTTTTAAATAATTTTGAAGTTGATTTTGAAAAGATTTTTAAATAATTTTGAAAAGATTTTTTAAATAATTTTGAAATTGATTTTGAAAAGTTTTTTTTTTTTAAATAATTTTGAAATTGATTTTGAAAAGATTTTTTAAATAATTTTGAAATTGATTTTGAAAAGATAATTTTGAAAAGTTTTTTTTTTTAAATAATTTTGAAATTGATTTTGAAAAGATTTTTTAAATAATTTTGAAATTGATTTTGAAAAGATTTTTAAATAATTTTTAAATTGATTTTGAAAAGTTTTTAAAATAATTTTGGAATTGATTTTGAAAAGTTTTTTAAATAATTTTGAAATTGATTTTGAAAAGTTTTTTAAATAATTTTGAAATTAATTTTGTTTCTTAGTCATCTCACCCGTTCTAAATTGTCAATCAGGGAATCCTATAATTGATGTGAGATGATTTATTGTTGAATTCAAGGGTCTGGTTTAACTTTGTGTTAGATTCAGGTTTAGGTTTGGGTTCAACAAGTAAGCATTCTTTGGATAAACTTTTGGGCTATGGTGAGTCACAAGGAGGTCATTAAGGTAACCATGCCTTCGAGGTTTTCCAAATAGTCCTTCCCATTGAACTTAATACTAAAACTTAGTCTAACTAGTTAGGATCCATTTAAGGGTAGCTTCGGTCAGTTCCACTTTGCCAAATGCACCAGGTCGAAGCCATATCTTCCTAGACATGCGATGCCCAAGCTTCCCTAACGTACTATCATCCAAAAACTTCGCCAGTACTGTGGTTCAAGTTAAACTTATCCCGTTTTAATCTAACCTTAATTACCCTGCCGGGTAATCTATTCTTGTTTTACCCATTTTGGATAGATTAGGTTCAGTTACCCTATTGGGTAGTTTAGTTGGAGGTGCCAGCTAGTTTGGATCCTCCATCTAGTTTTCAATTTAATTTTGAATTTTTAGTTTAATTTCGAATTTTAAATTTTGAATTTGATTTTGAATTTTGAATTTTTAATTTAATTTCGAATTTTAAACTTTGAATTTGATTTTTAATTTTAATTTAATTTCGAATTTTAAATTTAGATTTAGATTTTTAATTTTTAATTTTTAATTTAATTTCGAATTTTAAATTTAGAATTTGATTTTTAATTTTTAATTTTTAATTTAATTTCGAATTTTAAATTTAGAATTTGATTTTTGATTTTTAATTTTTAATTTAATTTCAAATTTTAAATTAAGATCGTTTTCATTTTAGCTTTCCCTGGATCACGGCCTCGATATGGTCTGTCGAGGTAGTAGATTTGATCCTTCGGAACCTAGTATTGGCCAAGTCCAATTTGATTGATCAATTTGGACTTGGGGACCCGTGCTTGGACTGATTTACTACTTTGTTTTTTTATTAAGGATAAATAAGATTTATATTTCCTTTCATTTTTATATCCTAGCCCAGTTCTATTGTAGACGGCTCTTTGTGTCCCAAGAATTAGATCCAAATTCTTGGAGCCCAGAGAGAACTTTTCTAAAGTAATTTTTAAATCTTTTAACTGATTTTTCAGATTTGAATTTTCTTTCTCAAGTTGTTGTACTTGAGTTGAATCTTCAGTTAAAGATGTTGAGTTAGTTACTCCTTTAAGAATGGTTACTTCTTTTAAAAGTGACTTAATTTTCAAATTTGACTTGGCTAATTTGCGAAGTAAATACTTGACTAAATTATTAAGCCTAGGAATACTTACAGGGGAGTCTGGCCCTTCGGAAACAGATGCGGATCCGTGGCTTTGCTCGGAGTCGGCTTCTGACTCGCTCTCGGATTCGCTGATCTGGTCCCGAGCCATCAATGCGAGTAAACTCGTTTGGTCGAGTTCGTCGTCTTCGTCCTCCGAAGAAGATTCGTCCCAGGTTGCCTTTAGTGCCTTCTTTCTTCTTTGCTTCTTGGCTTCCTTTTGATTGGGGCAGTTGACTTTTATATGCCCCTTCTGGTTGCACCCGTAGCAAGTGACTTCGTACTTTGCCTTTGAGTTCTGTTGAGCCTCCTTGGATTGAACTGCCTTCTTTAGATCTTTCTTGTTGAATCCCTTCTTCTTCTTGTAGAGCTTCTTCACGAGATTTACTAGTTCGCTGGTCAGTTCATCCTCTGAATCTTTTGAGTCGGGTTCGTCTTCTGATTCCGATTCAATCTTTCGCCGTACTCTTGATTCCCTTGTTCGACTTGTACCTGCAACCAAAGCAATGCCCTTCTCGGATGGCTGTGCATTAGTTTGTTCATGGAGTTCAAATTCACTAAATAATTCGTCTAATTTTAAGGAAGACAAATCCATAGAGACTTTGTAGGCATCTACCATTGATGCCCACAATGAGCTCCTAGGAAATGAGTTAAGAGCATACCTTATTATATCTCTGTTTTCTACCTTTTGCCCGATTCCATGAAGAGAGTTCAGAATATCTTGGATTCGAGCGTGTAGAGAACTTGCCGTCTCGCCTTCCTGCATTTTCAAATTGTATAATTTGTTAAGTAACAGATCACGCTTACTTACCTTGGTTTCCGAGGTGCCCTCGTGAAGTTCGATCAGCTTCTCCCATAGTTCCTTTGCGGAGGAGAATGGACCGACTCTGTTGAGCTCTTCTTTGGTTAGACCGCACTGGATGGTGCAGGTGGCTTTGGCGTCGGCTTCCACTTTTTTGATAAATGCGGGCTCCCAGTTCTCACAGGATGTAGGCTTACCGTCTGTACCAATTGGTAGTTGCAGTCCTGTTTTGACGATCATCCAGGTGTCGAACTGGATCTTTAGATATATCTCCATTCACCCCTTCCAATATCCGAAGTATTCTCCGGAAAATAATGGGGGACGAACGGTGCTATATCCCTCTTGTTGGGCCATTTAGATCTACAAAAAAAACAGAAACAACAAGATCTATTCCAAGACTAAGTCTTGGATTAGTAGTGCGGGAGGAAGGAAAAAATAACAGGCTCAAGTGGTATTGACCAACTTTGAGCAAAAAAAATCGATTCGTAAAAAGAAATTAGAATATAGCTATGAGGCTAAATTCTAATAGACTCCGAACAAAACCATGAAAAAATTGTCTCGAATAGTGGTTGCACTGATTCAAGACGACCCCGCTCTGATACCAATTGTTGGATCGAGACGCGCTAGAGGGGGTGGGTGAATAGCGCTCGCGGCTATTTTGATCGTATCGAAATCGTAAAACTATCAAAGTAAATATACGCAGCGGAAATAACGAATGCAATCACAGAGGGACACAAGAAGTTTTACTTCGTTTGGAGCCTAGGTCGACTCCTACTCGAAGGCCCGCGATCCTTGATCGCTTTTGGTGGGCAACACTTATAAGTACGAAAAGGAGTACAAGATTTACAATTAGTACAGTAATTAAAAACAAGTATACCGACGACAGAATCGTAATCTCGAAGCTCCTGGTCGTCGTGGACTCGTAACAGCACTTCAGGGTCGTTGATTGAGCAGCACGCAGCACAAGGATCGCTTGGAAGTTGTTGTTCTTTAATACTGCTCGAAGTCCCCTTATAAAGGGCATCCAAGGCGCCTTGAAGGCCTCTGAAGGCGCCTTCAAGGCTCCGAGTCCACCGTGCAGATGAGCGCTAACCAGTTTGCGCTTATCACCTTTGAGGGCGCCTTCAGGGGCCTTCAAGGCGCCTTCCAAGGCGCCTCCAGAGCCAGCTGAGGCGCCTTCAACCCTGTTTCGCGGCCAGGTCAGCTTTTGTACCCGAGGCGCCTCCAAGCTCCATGGAGGCTCCTCAGACACTATTCATCCGAGGAATTATGTTGTTCCTTTGCACCTGCAAGATACGTTAGTTCCAAACACAATCCTGCAACACAAAGTTAGCACAAAACACATGATAAATAAAGTATAGACAGTCTCCGGACTGTCCGAGTCTGACTTCGGGTTTCCGATCGGAAACCCTAGGTCGACCCAACGCCTACTGTTCCCTCTACGGGGAACGCGTCCTCACTGTTAGTTAGAGCCCTAGAGCCAATCATTTGATGATTGTATGGACTCATGTATATCATATTCTTGTATATATATTAAGGCATTTGGTTTTTGGTTATTATGCTTATTTGTATTAGTGTCAGATAAAATAAGTATAGTAATGTCCTTGAGTAGAAGGTTCTTACCTATATCAATCGATTGGTTGAATCGATAGTGAGATGATATAGGGAACACTACTCTAATTCATTCCTAGTCGAGTATTAACATTCAGGGACAATGTTAATACAATAAGACTAGCATGTAGGTCAGCTCGATGACTTGATCTCACAAGTCAAGGATATAGAGATATCAAGCTGACACATGGGTATGCATTAGAGAATGTATACTGAATGACCCGCCATGAGAAAGTATCATGGATCGTTATATGAGTGTCATATACTTTCTCATGTGGCTATTAGTATGACTATTAGTCCTTAGACCTGAAGTCACCATGGATCCCTACATAAGGAGTTATGTACTTTGGTTTCGTCAAACGTCACCCGTAATTGGGTGGACTATAAAGGCGATTACTGGGTATGTAACGAATTATGCAGAGGGATGTGAGTGATGTAGATGTGATCTATCCCTCCTATATGACGGGAGTGACATCGATATTCTTGATAGAGTAAGACCACGAAGTGTATGGCCATACCCAAATGAGTCAATATGAGATATTGAGCTCATTTGATTGAGTGAGTCTACTTAGAGTTCAAGATTTAGATTGGTCAGAGGATGACACGGTCTATGCCTCACATTGATCAATCTAGATGTCTAGGATAGAAGGACACTTGTCATATATTGTGAGGAGTCACAATTAGTAGTCACAAGGTGATGTTGGATCTCGATATTTCTTGTAACTTGGGTAGCAATGATGTATTGCTAGATGCCGCTCATTGCTTATGTTTCTAAAGGAGTTTAGAAACATTGCCAACGTTACAAGAACCTATTGGGTCACACACAAAGAACAAGTGGATGGAGATTAGGTTCATATGATGAACCAATTGGATTAGGTTCATATGATGCACCAAAGATTGGATTCAAATTAGACTTATTGAGTTAGACTCAATTAGATTCAATTGTTGAATGAGTCTAATTTAAATTTGATTCATTGAGTCAATTTATATTAATGAATTGAGATTCATTAAATTGAAATTGACTTGAATCAAAGGTTGGATTTAACTCAACAAGGAAGACAATTGGTCAAGTTTGACTTGACCAAGTAGAAGTTGAAACATCAAGTTTGACTTGATGTGTTGCCACATCATAAGGATGACTCATCCTTGCCACATCACATGCCACCTCATGGAGGTTACAACACTTCCCATTCCATTTAATGTGGCCGGCCACATTAAATGAGGGAGTTATGTGTGTGGCCGGCCACACTAAAGGATGAGTTGTTTTTCATTTAGTGTGTATTGATGTGTGGTAATTGGATGATCTTCTTCCTAGTTTTCTTCCTCCTTCTTGCTGCTGTTGACGTGACTTCCATGGTGAGGAGAAGGTGGTTGATTGTGTTAGAGTGTATACTAAAAGCCTAGCTTTTGGTATAAACATTAATCTAGAAATAAGAATCGCATTGGTCAAATGTCTACATTTATGATAAATGTAGTTGCTCAATTAATTTATATTATAGATAACATGGTGTGTGGTGTCACATACAGAAGATCATGTTATCGGTTCCATATAAATTATAAACAGTAGCTCACGACCAATATGGAAAGGAACAAACCATTGGAAGGTCGTAGTGTAATTAGGTATTAGTTTATTTTAACTATATGATTACACTAGTACACTTAGAGTGTATTGAGTAGGACCATTTGAGGTCGTTCCTTTTATACTGACTTTATAAAAGAATAAAGACCTCAGTTATTATGGAAGTGTGTGCTCTTAATCCTAATATAATAACAAGCACATATATTTGATATTTATTTCTTTAATTTATCAATGGGTGAGATTTAGTTCGATAAATCAATAAACCCGATAAGTTGGGAAATGGTATCACTTATAGTGTGTGTTGTTGATTATAGAAGGAAAATGTGTCCTAGAGATACTAGGTTGATAATGTCCTCAAGAGGAGCTCATAAGGATTGTCATGTTAAACCCTGCAGGTGGACTTAGTCCGACATGATAATAAGGTTGAGTGGTACTACTCTTGGACTTAGATATTAATTAAATGAGTTGTCAGTAACTCACTTAATTAGTGGACATTCGATATCTTAAACACAGGGAGACTAACACGCTCATAATAAGAAGGAGCCCAAAAATGTAATTTGGGATTGGTGCGGTAGTTCAATAATAGTTCTTTAGTGGAATGAATTATTATTGATGAAATTAAGTTGTGTGTTCGGGGTGAACACGGGATGCTTAATTTCATCGGGAGACCAAAACCAATTCCTCCTCTCGGTCCCTATCGTAGTCTCTAGTATATAGAGATTTATACCCACCGCATACCCACCTTCTTACCCATCCAATGGGGCCGGCCAAGCTAGCTTGGAACCCAAGCTAGGGCCGGCCAAGATCAAGTGGATGAGTCATGTAGGTGGCCGGCCAAAGCTTGGGTCCCAAGCTTAGGTGGCCGGCCACTAGAATATTAAAAGGATTTTTATTAAAATTATTTCTTATGTGGATATCATGATTTTAAAAGAGAGTTTAAAAATTAAAATTTCCTTTTATAACTTTCTACAAAAGATTAAGAGAAGAGATTAATCTCTTTCCTTATTTGTAGATTAAAAGGATGGTTTTAATTTTTGGTAAAAACTTTCCTTATTTGTAAATCATCTACATGTTTAAAAGAGAGTTTAAAATTTGAAATCTTTCCTTATTTGTTGATTAAAGGAGGATTTTAAATTTTAAGAAAACTTTCCTTTTTAACCATGTTCATGATTTAAAAGAAAGTTTAAAAATTAATAATTCTCTTTTATTAGTTTCTACAAAAGATTGAGAAAAGATTTGATATCTTTCCTTATTTGTAGATTAAAAGAGATTTTAATTTTTAGCGATAACTTTCTTTTTATCCACATGTTTAAAAGAAAGATTTTAATTTATTAAATTTCCTTTTTATAAACCAATCATGAAGGGATTAAATTATTGGAGAAATTTTATAAATTTATGGAGGCAAATTAGGAAGTTTTAATTAATTAAAACTCTCCTTGTTTATAGCTTGATGGTGGCCGGCCATGTAAATTGAGAAAAGGAAAATTATTTTTAATTAAATAAATTTTTCCTTTTCATGGCAAAAGAATTAAGGAAGTTTTTAATTAAATTTCCTTATTTGTCAAGACCAAGGATTATAAAAGAGGGGGTAGAGAAGGCTTGGTGGTGTACAACCTCTATTATTTCTCTCCCTCTTTTCCTTGGTGTTGTGGCCGTCCAACCTCTCTTCCTCTCTTCCTCTTGGTGGTGGCCGAACCTTCTCTATTTGCTTGGAGCTCTTGTGGTGGCCGGATACTACTTGGAGAAGAAGAAGAAGAAGGAGAGAAAGCTTGTATCCCTTGGAGCTTGGTTGGTGGAAAAAGATCTTCATCTTTTGGAAGCTTTGTCCTTGGCCGAAACTTGAAGAAAGGAGAAGAAGGTGCTTTGGTGGATTCTCATCTCGGAAGATCGTTGCCCACACAACGTCCGAGGTTAGAAGAGGAATACGGTAGAAGATCAAGAGGTCTTTCTAAAGGTATAACTAGTAATTTTTCTTTCCATCATGCTAGTTATTTATGGAAATAATACCAAATACAAGAGGCTTACGATTCTAGTATTTCAATATATTTTCGAAGTTGTGTTCTTTTGTTTTATTTTTCCTTGTGATTTGATTGTTCTTTTCGGTTAACCTAAAGTTATTTTAGGAAATTAAATATTAGATTTCTATAAAAGGTTTTGTCTAGTCGGTGGTGGTTGCTCCCATATCCAAGAAGGTCATGTGCCTCGCCACGTCAGTACTGGGAACCAATTATGGAAATTAATATTTAATGGAATTAATAACTTAAGGTGATTTGGGTCGAACGTGTTAAGTTCCGCAGGAGATCCAAGTCAAAACCTAAAAGAACAAATAGATTAAGTTTTGGATCAAACGTGTTAAGTTCCGCAGGCGATCCAAAATTTAATTTAAAAGAACACATGGTAGCTAGGAAAAGGTTCAGACCTTTGTACAAAATTTTTGTGCAGTGAAACCTCTAGGCTTTCGAGTAGCAACCAACAATTGGTATCGAGCTAGGGTTGGCTCTGCGTATTTGGTATTAGTTTAATTATGCACATGTCATACATAATTTAGGCGGTTAATAGTAGGATGTGCTAACTTTGTGGATCAGGATCCAACTATTATGGCTTTTAGTTATTATGTGTGTGATTGGACCCTTGGACATGTCAAGGGCATTTATATGTGTGTGCATGATTGTATTATAAAATACAGCAGAGTCTGTATTTAGTTTTATTAGGATTTTATTTTGATCTAGATACATGTACATTCCTTTTATGGAATATAGGATCAAAAATGTAAAATTCTATTTATGTCATGGATCGAATCTTGCAAAGCGTGGAACCTTCTAAGGACCAGAGGCGCAATGGAACTAGGAGCAAGATGGATGCGACATAGACCCGGTGGCGGTGGCCAAATATGGCAGCAACTTGGGATGACAATACACGGAGGACAACTAGAGATAAAAGCCATAATAGTTGAAAATTAGATTTTCTATTTATTGCTTTTATATTGTGCTGTGTGTGCATGTTGGTTTACATATTTAGTAGGCTAGCATAGTTAAAATTCCTCATTTATAAATAACTAAGTGGGAGAGGGATTTTTAAGTAAATCCCATGGTCTCCATTACTGGTTTGTAAGTGATGCAAACAAGCTTGCGCGTTGGCTCTGAGTGCCTTCCTCCATAATGGATGAGCTTGTTTGTGGATCACTAGAACAGACTTCCATTTTGAATGACTATAGAAAGTTAATTAAGAGCGTGTGATCTTCCCCAACGGAAGGGGCATAATCTTATTAATGGACTTAGTGTCAAGTAATGGTATACACTTAGACACATTTAATAGTATCCTCCCCAACGAAGTCACTACTATCACTTGTGTGACCAAAGGGAAACCAACTATTGATTTGTCATAAAACTAGATTGGCAATATAATAAAATTAATAAACCCCTCTTTCAAATGTTTGAATTTGTATACGTCCACACTAACGTGGCATACAAGATTCATGGTGTTTGAGGTAATTTTATTTGTCAAAAAGTTATATTGACAAGATAGTCAATGGGTAAAACCCTCCTCTTACAAATGATGAATTTGTATACGTCCACACTAACGTGGCATGCAAAATTCATGGTGTTTGAGATGTTGGTGAATTTAAATAATATTGTTTGAGGAATCAATGTTATTTTAAATTCAAAGAGTTTTGACCAAATATTTGATCAAAGACAGATCAACTATTAATTTTATTCGTCATAAAGTAAAGTTGACGAGATAATAAAATTAATGAATAAAATCTCCTCTTTGATTTTGAATACACAAAATTCATGGAGTTTTTTAAGGAGTTGATCTTGACCAAATATTTTTGTGATTCTTAGGATGTTTGTCAATCCCTAGTAGTCATACTATAGAAAAAGACTTAGTAGTCCCAATTGTAATGATTGGAAATAGGACTTGGACATTAAGGTAGACTGTCTTCTCAGAACTAAGAACAATTTAGGTGTATTTAATTCATTAGTTGAAACATGTCTAGTGGTGTTATCTACCAGAACCTGGAGTGTAGATACAAGATGCCATTAATCATGTCTGCAATTCATTGCAGGGTTCCAGGAAACCCGACAACTAAATGAAAGGTAAATCACCGTCCACATGGGCACTACTGAAAAAGTGGTAGTTGTTGCAGTGGGAGATGCTTATCCTTTGAAAAGAATAAAATATGGATTTTAAGTAATTGTCTTTACGTACCAAGTTTAGAAAGAACCTGATTTCAGTTTCTAAACTATTATAGATATTGTGTCTATTTTGATAACAAAGTTGTTATCAAGAAAAATAGGGAAGTTATCTATTCTGGTATGATGGTTGACAATTTATAATCCAATAACTCCCACGATGCAACAAATGAAAATTAGTAACACATCTTCTAATTTTAAGAGAAAGCAACCTTCGGAAATGAACCAATTATATCTTTGGCATCTAAAGCTAGGTTATACTTGAGTAGGATTCATTGGTAGCTGATGAACTTTTGGGTTCATTGGTAGTGGAAATCTTTCCAACCTGCGAGTCTTACTTGGAAGGAAAATAACCAAGAAGCTTTTAAGTCCAAGGGGTATGGAGTCAAAGATATGTTGAAATCGGTTCATTCTGATTTGTGTGATCCTATGACTATCCAGACTAGAGGTAGTATTGAATATTTTGTCTAATTTATAGACAACTATTCAAGATACAAATAAATTTACTTAATGTACCGCAAGACTAAGTACTTTGATCAGTTCAAAGAGTACAAGGTTGATGCGGAGGAATAAAGTAAAAAGTCACTATGGAAGATCGTAGTGGCAAGTACCTCTTAAGAGATTTTAGGAGTCACTTATCAGAAGTTGGATTTCAATCCCAACTAACTGCATCTGGTACACCCCAACAGAATGGTGTAGTAGAAAGAAGGTAAAGAACTCTTATGGAATAATTAGATAGATGATGAGTTATTTAGAAAATTACCAAATTTGTTTTAAGGATAAACTCTGAAAATGAAAGTGAACATAGTGCCTTCCAAGTCATAACTCTCTACTCATATAGAATTGCTGAATAGGCGTAAGCCTATTTTGAAGCATATTCGGATTCGGGTAATCTAGCACATATGTTAAAGAGAGATAATGATAAGTTGGATAGAAGTTCACTTGTTTGTAAGTTATCCTAGATAAACAAAAGTAGGTTTATAGTCTTAAAAATCAGAAGGTCATTATCAATGACTGATTTTTAGAAAAGGACTATATAATGAACCACGTGCTCATAAGTAAATTTGTTCTTAAGGAAATAATAAAGGACATGTCTAACCTAGTACCAACTGTACAAGATGAGATACCACAAGAAAACTGCAACACGTATCACAAATGATACACAATTACAGAAAGTGCCTTGTCGTAGTGGGAGGGTTGTTAGGCAACCTAAATAGGTTCATGTTTTGGGAGAGTTTTTGGATTCGATCCCTGGAGGACATGAACCTGATCTCCGGTCATATGATGAAGTACTCCAAGATAAAGATGCAGCATCTTGGCAAAGAGTAATGAATAATAGAATTAGAATATATGTATTCTAATAAAATCTGGAAGCTTGTAGAATCACCAAATGGTGTAAAAGCCATTGGGTGTAAAAAGGTCTATAATAGGAAAAGAGGGATAGACAGGAAGGTAGTAACTTTCAAAGCAAGGCTTGATGAAAAAGGAAACTTTTTCACTGGTAGCCATGCTTAACTCTATCCGGATTCTTTTATCTATTTGGCAAGTGGATGTCAAGACAATATTCCTTAATGGAAGTCTTGAAGAAAGCATCCATATAAAGCAACCAGAAGGGTTCATTGCAAAGGGCTAAGAGCATCTTGTGTGCAAGCTCAATCAGTCTATGGATTGAGATAAAGCTTCAAGGTCTTGGAACATCTGGTTTATCAAAGTAATCCAGATCTATGGATTTAGTAACCGGATAAGTCTTGTGTATACAAAAGGTGTGATGAAAGCGTGGTGGTATTTTTTTGTACTATACGTAGATAACATTTTTGGTAGTTGGAAACAATATCAAAATGTTGTCAGAAGTAAGGGTATGGTTGTTCAAACAATTCGATATAAAGGACTTGGGAGAATGTATATATATTCTTAAGATCAAAGTAATAAGTGATCGCAAGAAAAGAATATTTTACTTATCCCAAGCTTCATATATCAGAAAAATCCCTGCTCGTTTTAAGCATGCAAAACTCCAAGAAAGATTTCTTACCTTTTCAGGATGGAGTAACTTTATCTAAAGATATGTCTCTGTAGACATCAAAGGAGATAAAGGAAATAAAGGCAGTTCTTTATGCTTCGGCTGTTGGAAGCCTAATGTATGCTATGCACGAGATCAGAAATCTGTTTTGCCAAGGGCATAGTTAGCAGATATCAAATTAACTCTAGACAAGGACATTGGACTGCAGTAAAGCATATATTAAAGTACCTTAGAGGCACTAGAGATTATATGCTAGCTTACAAGGCAGTTAATTTGGTCATAGTGGGTTGCATGGATTTTGGCTTCCAATCGGATAGGGATAATAATAAGTCAACCTCGGGGTTTTGTGATTACTTTAGGAGGTATAGTCATAACTATGGAAGAGTGATAAGCATAGGTGATTTTCTGGACTCCACCATAGAAGCTTAGTATATGGCAAGCCTCTGAGGTAGCCATAAAAGCTGAATGACTCAATAACCTCAAGATAGACTTAGATATGATTTCTGGTTTGTCCAAAGATTGTTACAATTTAATGTAATAATGTTGGTGCAGTATCAAACTCGAAGAAACCATAAGTCTATAAGGCAAGTAAACACAATAGAGCGCAAGTACCACCCAATACGAGAAATCGTATAAACGAGGAGAAGTTGTTGCTGCCTAGATTGCATCAGGTGATGACCTATAGATCTTTTCACTAAGGTCCTTAAGGCAAGAGCTTTTGATGGACATGTTGAAGGGTTGGGAATCAGATGTATGGCAGCAGATATGGCAGCTTAGTCTTTTAGTATAAGTGGGAGATTGTTAGAGTGTATACTAAAAGCCTAGCTTTTGGTATAAACATTAATCTAGAAATAAGAATCGCATTGGTCAAATGTCTACATTTATGATAAATGTAGTTGCTCAATTAATTTATATTGTAGATAACATGGTGTGTGGTGTCACATACAGAAGATCATGTTATCGGTTCCTTATAAATTATAAACAGTAGCTCACGACCAATATGGAAAGGAACAAACCATTGGAAGGTCGTAGTGTAATTAGGTATTAGTTTATCTTAACTATATGATTACACTAGTACACTTAGAGTGTATTGAGTAGGACCATTTGAGGTCGTTCCTTTTATACTGACTTTATAAAAGAATAAAGACCTCGGTTATTATGGAAGTGTGTGCTCTTAATCCTAATATAATAACAAGCACATATATTTGATATTTATTTCTTTAATTTATCAATGGGTGAGATTTAGTTCGATAAATCAATAAACCCGATAAGTTGGAAAATGGTATCACTTATAGTGTGTGTTGTTGATTATAGAAGGAAACTGTGTCCTAGAGATACTAGGTTGATAATGTCCTCAAGAGGAGCTCATAAGGATTGTCATGTTAAACCCTGCAGGTGGACTTAGTCCGACATGATAATAAGGTTGAGTGGTACTACTCTTGGACTTAGATATTAATTAAATGAGTTGTCAGTAACTCACTTAATTAGTGGACATTCGATATCTTAAACACAGGGAGACTAACACGCTCATAATAAGAAGGAGCCCAAATGTAATTTGGGATTGGTGCGGTAGTTCAATAATAGTTCTTTAGTGGAATGAATTATTATTGATGAAATTAAGTTGTGTGTTCGGGGCGAACACGGGATGCTTAATTTCATCGGGAGACCAAAACCAATTCCTCCTCTCGGTCCCTATCGTAGCCTCTAGTATATAGAGATTTATACCCACCGCATACCCACCTTCTTACCCATCCAATGGGGCCGGCCAAGCTAGCTTGGAACCAAGCTAGGGCCGATCAAGGGGATGAGTCATGGGTGGTTCAAAGCTTGGGTCCCAAGCTTAGGTGGCCGGCCACTAGAATATTAAAAAGGATTTTTATTAAAATTATTTCTTATGTGGATATCATGGTTTTAAAAGAGAGTTAAAAAAAATTAAAAATTTCCTTTTATAGTTTTCTACAAAAGATTAAGAGAAGAGATTAATCTCTTTCCTTATTTGTAGATTAAAAGGATGGTTTTAATTTTTGGTAAAAACTCTTCTTATTTGTAAATCATCTACATGTTTAAAAGAGAGTTTAAAATTTGAAATCTTTCCTTATTTGTTGATTAAAAGGTGGATTTTAGATTTTAAGAAAACTTTCCTTTTTAACCATGTTCATGATTTAAAAGAGAGTTTAAAAACTAAATATTCTCTTTTATAAGTTTCTACAAGAGATTAAGAAAAGATTTGATATCTTTCCTTATTTGTAGATTAAAAGAGATTTTAATTTTTAGAGATAACTTTCTTTTTATCCACATGTTTAAAAGAAAGATTTTAATTTATAAAATTTCCTTTTTACTAGCCATGAAGGGATTAAATTATTGGAGAAATTTTATAAATTTCTGGAGACAAATTAGGAAGTTTTAATTAATTAAAACTCTCCTTGTTTATAGCTTGTGGTGGCCGGCCATATGAATTGAGAAAAGGAAAATTATTTTTAATTAAATAAATTTTTCCTTTTCATGGCAAAAGAATTAAGGAAGTTTTTAATTAAATTTCCTTATTTGCCAAGACCAAGGATTATAAAAGAGGGGGTAGAGAAGGCTTGGTGGTGTACAACCTCTATTATTTCTCTCCCTCTTTTCCTTGGTGTTGTGGCCGTCCAACCTCTCTTCCTCTCTTCCTCTTGGTGGTGGCCGAACCTTCTCTATTTGCTTGGAGCTCTTGTGGTGGCCGGATACTACTTGGAGAAGAAGAAGAAGAAGGAGAGAAAGCTTGTATCCCTTGGAGCTTGGTTGGTGGAAAAAGATCTTCATCTTTTGGAAGCTTTGTGCTTGGCCGAAACTTGAAGAAAGGAGAAGAAGGTGCTTTGGTGGATTCTCATCTCGGAAGATCGTTGCCCACACAACGTCCGAGGTTAGAAGAGGAATACGGTAGAAGATCAAGAGGTCTTTCTAAAAGGTATAACTAGTAATTTTTCTTTCCGCATCATGCTAGTTATTTATGGAAATAATACCAAATACAAGAGGCTTACGATTCTAGTATTTCGAATATGTTTTTCGAAGTTGTGTTCTTTTGTTTTATTTTTCCTTGTGATTTGATTGTTCTTTTCAGTTAACCTAAAGTTATTTTAGGAAATTAAATATTAGATTTCTATAAAAGGTTTTGTCTAGTCGGTGGTGGTTGCTCCCATATCCAAGAAGGCCATGTGCCTCGCCACGTCAGTACTGGGAACCAATTATGGAAATTAATATTTAATGGAATTAATAACTTAAGGTGATTTGGGTCGAACGTGTTAAGTTCCGCAGGAGATCCAAGTCAAAACCTAAAAGAACAAATAGATTAAGTTTTGGATCAAACGTGTTAAGTTCCGCAGGCGATCCAAAATTTAATTTAAATGAACACATGGTAGCTAGGAAAAGGTTCAGACCTTTGTACAAAATTTTTGTACAGTGGAACCTCTAGGCTTTCCGAGTAGCAACCAACAGATTGAATCCAAGAGCAAAGGAAGAGTGAAGGTCACAAAGGAAGGATACTACTAGTGAGTGTATAAGATTTCTTTTTGTACCTTCTTCTTTTCTTTCTTTCCAATCCCATTCGAGAGCTCTAGAAAGTGCTAGCACACTTGGAGCTCTCTTCTCCATCCTTTGAGTGTGAGAGACACTCCTTGTTCGTGTGGATATCATTAGAGGAATGTCTACGTTGACACTCTCGAGATCCGGCGTACCGTTGGACGAGCGGGATTTGCGAGGGTACGCATCGAAGGTAAAATGTTTTCCTTGTAGATATACTGTAGATCAAAGTATTAAAACTCGTACTCATGTTTTTCCGGAAATTTTCCTTGCACGGATCTACGGCTTTGGGTGATTCGGGGTTTCCGCGACGCGAAAAGCGGTTTTCGCGGCCCGAAAAACCCAACAGTGGTATCAGAGCCACGTGCAAGGCTTGTACGAGTTTGATTTTTGGTTTTATGAAAACTAAAGTTTCTGTAATTTTCTGTAAAATTATGATTTTATAGTTTTTATGGGTAATTTTTCCGTAGAAACGAAGCACAAGTGTCTCGGCACTTGTAGGCTTCGGCTACCGGAAAGATTTTCCCAAAACGGCTTTGTTTTGCCCCAAATCCGTTTGGGACAGCGGGCTTGGGTGCCATTAGATCGCAAAGGAGCAACTCACGATGGTTAGATCGTGGGTAAGGGTACTTCCACTAACCCCGCAAGGGGATTTGCTCCGCGATTGCACCCAAAATCGCTAAAAACGATCCCGCCGGGAAGATTTTTCCGAAACGGCAATGTCTCGGCCCAAATTGTTTTGGGACAGCGGGTTTAGGCGCTGTTGGATCGCAAACGAACCCTCGCGATGGTTTGATCACGGGTAGGGGCGCTGCCCCTGGCCCCGCAAGGGGATCCGTTCCCGATTGCGCCCGAAACCGCTAAACGAGACCACCGGGAAATTTTACTCGTAAAAATTGTAAAAATTATTTTAAAAATTATAGAAAATTATGAAAATATATAATTTTGAATTATATATTAATTTTGTGATAGTCATGGCCCAAAACCCAATATGATTGGATTGTGTTGTAATTCATAATACGGCCTGCGTGCCGTTATGTGTTTGCGCGTGTTGTATGTTTTTATTTTTCCGCGACCTGCGCGCCGTGCCTTTCTCTTATATTCTTTTTGTAAATTAGATTTAGACTCGAATATAACTTGAGTTTCAAATTGTAATGTACAAATTGGAGTGGTGGAGGGTCCACACGAGACGGAGTTCCGAGGCGGGCACGAGCAACACAAGGTGGCCAAAGGGAGGAGCTTGGAGAAACTGTTGACCCTAGGTTGACCATTCGATCTTCTCATTGGCTTGAGAAGATCGTAGTAGGGCCATGACTAAATCACAAATATATATTAATTAGTTAATTGCTTATGTATATGATGCATGTTTAATAAGTAATTAATTAATTAGTGCCTTACGATTAGATTAGATCTAAGTCGTGCACATGATGCACCCTTGCGATTAGATTAGATCTAAGTCGTGCACAAGATGCATCCTTTTCGATTAGATTAGATCTCAATCGAACCAACTCTAAATGCCTAACCGTGTCGTGATACCTATCACTACCTCGATCACATGTATTGTTGAATCTGCCAAAGCAGAGCAATACATATTATCTTGGTAGGGTACGGAGGGACAATCTTGGTCCCGCCTATCAACGTATGGGTGAATACAAACTCAATTAGATTGAGTATTCCTAGTTACTCGGTTAGATCGAGTCAACTATAGGCATTATTCCAACGGTTGGAAAAGATAGGTCAAAATCACAACTATATTAACTCTCGGGTGTATTAGCCAAAGCTAACTTGAGTTTTAATATAAATACGGATATTGATTCTATAAACAAGAGTTGCATAGAGATGTAATTGGTAATCGTTACCTACCGATCATACTAAGCCTTGGGCATATTAGCCAAAGCTAACTCAAGGGTTAGTATGATGTGGATCTTGTCCCACAAGAATTATAGTATTCAGTGGAAGTATCATTTAGTTAAAGGCCTAATTAAATGATTTTAAAAGAATATGATATTTATTTCTGTAAATTTTATGTTGTAGATAACCATGACGTCAAATACGAACACTTTCTCTCTGCGATCTGTCCTTAAGAAGGACAAGCTCAACGGAGCAAATTTCCTAGACTGGTACAGGAACCTGAGAATAGTTCTCACTCAGGAACGTAAACTGTACGTTCTGGAGCAGCACATTCCGGAGGCTCCTCCTGCCACTACCACGCGAGCTGACCGGGATGCTTACAAGAAGCATCAAGATGACGCATTAGATGTGTCCTGTCTAATGCTCGCAACCATGAACTATGAGCTTCAGAAGCAACATGAGTTGATGAGCGCTTACGATATGGTTGAACATCTTCGTCAACTATATCAAGGACAAGCAAGGCACTGGAAGAGGAACTTCACAGGATACTTGGAAGATCTTAACAAGAAGAGAAATAAGATTTCTACTTCAGGTATAAATGTTATAGAAGTCAACCTCTCTATTTCTTCGTCGTGGGTATTAGATACCGGATGTGCTTCGCACATTTGTACTAATGTACAAGCACTGAGAAATAGGAGAGCATTGACAAAGGGCGAGATAGACCTACGAGTAGGCAATGGAGCACGGGTTGCTGCCATTGCTGTAGGAACTTATCATCTATCTCTGCCTTCTGGCTTATACTAGAGTTAGACGATTGTTGTTATGTGCCTGCATTGACTAAGAACATTATATCAGTTTCTTGTTTGGACAAGAAAGGATTCTCGTTTATAATAAAGAACAAATGTTGTTCTGTCTATTTAAACGATATGTTCTATTGTAGTGCACCTCTAATAAACGGACTCTATATTCTAGACCTTGAGAGCCCTATCTATAACATAAATACCAAGAGGTTCAAGTCAAATGACATGAACCAAACCTACCTCTGGCACTGTCGCTTAGGTCATATAAATGACAAGCGCTTATTCCAGCTCCATAAGGATGGTATGCTGGACTCATTTGATTTTGAATCATATGAGGTATGCGAGTCATGCCTATGAGGCAAGATGACCAAGACTCCCTTTAGTGGGAACTGCGAGAGAGCGACTGATTTGTTAGGACTCATACATAGTGATGTATGTGGCCCTTTCAATGTCGCTGCTAGAGGCGGTTATATGTACTTCATCACATTTACTGATGACTTCAGTAGATACGGTTATGTGTACTTAATGACACATAAGTCCGAATCCTTTGAAAAGTTCAAAGAATTCAAGAATGAAGTACAGAACCAGCTTGGCAAGAGTATTAAGATACTTCGATCCGATCGAGGTGGAGAATACCTTAGCCATGAGTTCCGTGACTATCTAGCTGAGTGTGGGATTCTATCCCAACTCACTCCTCCTGGAACACCACAGTGGAATGGTGTATCCGAACGGAGGAATCGTACCTTATTAGATATGGTATGATCTATGATGAGTCACATAGATCTTCCGACATATCTATGGGGATATGCTCTAGACACGGTAGCTTTCATACTCAACCGAGTTCCATCAAAGGCCGTGATAAAGACACCATATAGGATATGGACTGGGAGAGATGCCCAGGTGTCTTTCATCAGGATTTGGGGTTGTGAGGCTTACGTTAGACGTCAAGTCTCAGACAAATTAGGACCCAAATCCGACAAGTGTTACTTTATTGGATATCCCAAGGAAACTAAGGGATATTACTTCTACATTCCCAGTCAGCACAAGGTAGCTGTGGCAAAGACTGGAGTCTTTCTAGAAAGGGACTTTGTTTCTAGAAAGACTAGTGGGAGTGCGTTCGATCTTGAAGAAGTTCAAGATGCGAACAATAGCACTGATGCCTCGATGGAAGTTAAACTGGAACCACAAAGTGTTGTGGATGATGTTCCACAAAGAGTTGAGGAACAACAACCAGTTCAAGTAGACATACCTCTTCGCAGGTTTGATAGGGTACGTCATCAGCCTGAGAGATACTCATTTCTCTTGTCTGACCATGATGACGTTGTGCTCATAGAGGATGAGCCTACCACCTATCAGGAAGCTGTGATGAGACCAGATTCCGAGAAATGGCTAGAAGCCATGAGATCCGAGATGGAATCCATGTACACCAACCAAGTATGGACTTTGGTTGATCCACCTGAAGGGGTAAAACCCATAGGGTGTAAGTGGGTCTTTAAGAGAAAGGCTGACATGGATGGACTTATTTATAAGGGTCGCTTGGTAGCTAAAGGTTTCAAGAAGATTCATGGTATTGACTATGATGAAACCTTTTCTCCAATAGCGATGTTTAAGTCCATTCGGATCATGCTTGCTATTGCAGCCTACCATGACTATGAGATATGACAGATGGATGTCAAAACCGCGTTTCTGAATGGAAACCTACTCGAGGATGTGTACATGACACAACCTGAGGGTTTTGTAGATCCACAGCATACTAGCAGAGTATGCAAGCTGCATAGGTCCATTTATGGACTAAAGCAAGCTTCTCGGAGCTGGAATCTTCAATTCGATGATGCAATCAAATAGTTTGGTTTCATCAAGAACGAAGATGAGCCTTGTGTCTACAAGAAGGTTGTAGGAGATATAGTTGTCTTCCTCATATTGTATGTGGATGGCATACTACTCATTGGGAAGGACATCCCTATGCTTCAGTCTGTCAAGACTTGGCTAGGGAGTTGTTTCTCAATGAAGGACTTAGGTGAGGCATCCCGCATTCTAGGGATTCAGATCTATAGAGATAGATCTAAGAAATTGCTTGGCCTAAGTCAGAGTACATACATTGACAAGGTACTCCTTCGGTTTGCCATGCAGAACTCCAAGAAGGGATTTCTGCCGATGTCACATGGCGTGAGTCTTTCGAAGACTCAAGGTCCCTCTTCTAGAGAGGAGAGAGACCGCATGGATCAGATCCCTTATGCCTCAGCCATAGGATCGATCATGTACGCCATGCTATGTACTCGACCTGATGTCTCGTATGCTTTGAGCATGACGAGCAGATACCAGTCAGATCCAGGTGAAAGTCACTGGATAGCGGTCAAGAATATTCTTAAGTACTTACGAAGGACTAAAGAATATTTCTTGATATATGGAGGCAATGATGAGCTAACTGTAAAGGGTTACAGTGATGCCAGCTTCCAGACCGATCAGGATGATTACCGAGCACAGTCATGGTTCGTGTTTTGCTTAAATGGTTGTGCTGTGAGTCAAGCAGGACACAGTAGCTGATTCTACAACAGAGGTCGAGTATATTGCTGCATCAGAGGCAGCAAAGGAGGCAGTTTGGATCCGCAAGTTCATCACTGAACTTGGGGTGGTTCCTAGCATCGCTGACCCAGTTGAGCTCTATTGTGACAACAATGGAGCTATAGCACAGGCGAAGGAACCTCGCTCACACCAGCGGACCAAGCACATACTACGACGCTTCCATCTCATTCGAGAGATTATCGATAGAGGAGATGTGAAGATTTGCAGAGTACCTACAGAGGCTAACATCGCAGATCCCTTGACCAAGGCTTTGGCACAGAGGAAGCATGATGGTCACACTAGGTCATTATGCCTTAGAGCCTATACTGATTGGCACTAGTGCTAGTGGGAGATTGTTAGTTAGAGCCCTAGAGCCAATCATTTGATGATTGTATGGACTCATGTATATCATATTCTTGTATATATATTAAGGCATTTGGTTTTTGGTTATTATGCTTATTTGTATTAGTGCCAGATAAAATAAGTATAGTAACGTCCTTGAGTAGAAGGTTCTTACCTATATCAATCGATTGGTTGAATCGATAGTGAGATGATATAGGGAACACTACTCTAATTCATTCCTAGTCGAGTATTAACATTCAGGGACAATGTTAATACAATAAGACTAGCATGTAGGTCAGCTCGATGACTTGATCTCACAAGTCATGGATATAGAGATATCAAGCTGACACATGGGTATGCATTAGAGAATGTATACTGAATGACCCGCCATGAGAAAGTATCATGGATCGTTATATGAGTGTCATATACTTTCTCATGTGGCTATTAGTATGACTATTTGTCCTTAGACCTAAAGTCACCATAGATCCCTACATAAGGAGTTATGTACTTTGGTTTCGTCAAACGTCACCCGTAACTGGGTGGACTATAAAGGCGATTACTGGGTATGTAACGAATTATGCAGAGGGATGTGAGTGATGTAGATGGGATCTATCCCTCCTATATGACGGGAGTGACATCGATATTCTTGATAGAGTAAGACCACGAAGTGTATGGCCATACCCAAATGAGTCAATATGAGATATTGAGCTCATTTGATTGAGTGAGTCTACTTGGAGTTCAAGATTTAGATTGGTCAGAGGATGACACGGTCTATGCCTCACATTGATCAATCTAGATGTCTAGGATAGAAGGACACTTGTCATATATTGTGAGGAGTCACAATTAGTAGTCACAAGGTGATGTTGGATCTCGACATTTCTTGTAACTTGGTTAGCAATGATGTATTGCTAGATGCAGCTCATTGCTTATGTTTCTAAAGGAGTTTAGAAACATTGCCAACGTTACAAGAACCTATTGGGTCACACACAAAGAACAAGTGGATGGAGATTAGGTTCATATGATGAAACAATTGGATTAGGTTCATATGATGCACCAAAGATTGGATTCAAATTAGACTTATTGAGTTAGACTCAATTAGATTCAATTGTTGAATGAGTCTAATTTAAATTTGATTCATTGAGTCAATTTATATTAATGAATTGAGATTCATTAAATTGAAATTGACTTGAATCAAAGGTTGGATTTAACTCAACAAGGAAGACAATTGGTCAAGTTTGACTTGACCAAGTAGAAGTTGAAACATCAAGTTTGACTTGATGTGTTGCCACATCATAAGGATGACTCATCCTTACCACATCACATGCCACCTCATGGAGGTTACAACACTTCCCATTCCATTTAATGTGGCCGGCCACATTAAATGAGGGAGTTATGTGTGTGGCCGGCCACACTAAAGGATGAGTTGTTTTTCATTTAGTGTGTATTGATGTGTGGTAATTGGATGATCTTCTTCCTAGTTTTCTTCCTCCTTCTTGCTGCTGTTGCCGTGACTTCCATGGTGAGGAGAAGGTGGTTGAGTGAATCCAAGAGCAAAGGAAGAGTGAAGGTCACAAAGGAAGGATACTACTAGTGAGTGTATAAGATTTCTTTTTGTACCTTCTTCTTTTCTTTCTTTCCAATCCCATTCGAGAGCTCTAGAAAGTGCTAGCACACTTGGGGCTCTCTTCTCCATCCTTTGAGTGTGAGAGACACTCCTTGTTCGTGTGGATATCATTAGAGGAATGTCTACGTTGACACTCTCGAGATTCGGCGTACCGTTGGACGAGCGGGATTTGCGAGGGCACGCATCGAAGGTAAAATGTTTTCCTTGTAGATCTACTGTAGATCAAAGTATTAAAACTCGTACTCGTGTTTTTTCGGAAATTTTCCTTGCACGGATCTACGGCTTTGGGTGATTCGGGGTTTCCGCGACGCGAAAAGCGGTTTTCGTGGCCCGAAAAACCCAACACTCACCTACTCCACTCAAGAGATTTTACCTGTTGCCAGTCGATCCTCCAGATCGACTGGACTTTTGCTCAGCACCCGACGCTTCCGGACTTTCTGCTGGACATCCGCTTCCCGGCCAATCCAGTCTTTCACCTGGTTCGCGACACCAGGACTTTACACCTAGGGTTACAACCCCCTAGGACTTTTGCCTGAAGACATCGACCTACCAAGACTTTCCGCATAGGGTTACCACCCCCTATGACCTAGGGTTACCGCCCCCTAGGGTTTTCCCTTTGCCTAACCACAGCTAGGACTTTCCTGACATCCTCAAGTAGACTTGTTAGACTACCAAACATCTTAACTTTGAATTCTTTGCCATTATCAAAACACGAGTTCGATCGTCGGATGCTTCCCACACCAACAAAGAATTGGTCAGCAGTGCCCTAATCACAGAACATTATCAGAAATCAATGAACGAGAATAAGAGTCAGGCCCGAACAGAAGGATAGAGACCCTCAGGTACCAAAACAAGCTGGAAAGTGGCCTCTACCAGAAAAAGGAAACAATGGGACAATGCTAAAGGTGGCTCAGGGAATAAGCAACCGAAATACCCCCAGTGCACTATTTACGGAAAGCTGCATTTCGGAGTATGTCACAAGGGTACAAGAAGGTGCTATAATTGCGGAGGGGAAGGACATCTGGCCAGAGACTGCATTAACCGGTTTCAGACACCACCCCAGCAGAACAACCAGAACAAGAGTACCCCCTCACAACTACATCAGATGCAAGCTACTATTGAAGGAACACCGATTAGCGAAGGGAGATTGGAAGCCCCACCAACTACAATAAACGCCAGAGTTTTCTCGCTTACTAAAGAAAATGTGGCGAGCGCCCCTACTGTCATCACAGGTCAGTTATTGTAACACCCACGAAATTATAAGATAAGTATATGGATAGTATTTTCTTTAGAGCATGAAAGTAAGAGGAATCAAAAAGAAATAATAGAAATAAAAAGAAGGAGAGGTTGAGGTTTGAACCTTGAACCTCTCACAAATGATAGAGTTAAATTAGTGTGAAGTAACCACTAGAATAATGAATAATATTTGGATAGGAAGGAATGAAAAATTTAGTTAAAGGTGAGGAGAAAATAAAAGAAAACTAAGAAAAAGAGCAAGAGAAAACCAAGTGGCTTACCTCCTCTTCCTCTTGGTTAAGAGAAGAAGCAAGCAAAAGGTGAATTGCCTTCCTCTCCTCTCTCCCTTCTCATTTTTGTGGGAATTAAAGAGAAGTTAAAGGGGGGGATGAATGGGGACAAGAATCCTTCCCATGATGAATAAAAAGGATTAGAGGAGAAAAGAGAAAGGGAAATTCTAAATCTTCTTCTTCCTCATTCTCTTCTCCACCGAGAACTAGAGCTCTCCTCCCTCATCTCCAAAAGCCAAGTTTAGGTTTTCTCTCTAAGGGAAAACAAATACTAGCAAGGAGTCTCAAGGTCTACCTCATACAAGAAGAAGAAAAACAAAAAGGGAAACTAGGAAGAGAAACTTCTCCTCCCTCCTCACAAGGGTACCACTTCCTTAAGGATCAACAAGGCAAAACTAGGTAAGTTTCCCCTCACCTGTGGTACAATAGCTCATGTGGTTTTCATGAAGATAGATTTCTTAAAAACCTAGGGTTGCTTCATGGAAATTTCGGCCAAGACAAAAAGAAGGATCTAAGAAATTTTAAGACCTAACTAGATATGCTCATTATATTTCTTGTGACATGTATCTTATGGTAGGAAGTTAACCTAATGTTTCTATGCTAGAATGTTTAGTTAGAACTTAGATTCATGATCCTAAACTCTCGGCCAAGCATGAACAAAAGAACTAGGTAAGCTTAAGACTCAAACTAAACATGCTCCCTTGTTCTTATGATATGTGCTCTATGATAATGGTGTTGTTAACATTTTCTCCTACTTGTATGTTGATTTTGAAACTTCATTTTCATGCTCATGAACATTCGGCCATGGTAGAACTAAGGACCTAGGAGAGCTTTAAACCTAAAACTAAGCATGCCATGATTTCCCTAGGATAAGATATGAAGCTAATATGATATGCCCATGATTATATGTTGATTTGAACTCTATTTCATGCTTATGAAGATTCGGCCATGTTAAGATTTGAGGCCTAGGAAAGTTTGAAACAAGTCTAAGATGCTCATGACCTTCTTGATGAAATGATATGAAACTAACTTGATGTTCTTATGCTTGTTTGTTGCATAGAAATTTGGTTACATGCTCTATAACTTTCGGCCACACAAGGTTTTAAGACCTAGGATGCTTAGAACTTAAACTAAGTTTGCTCATGTTGTTCCTTGTAATAAATGCCATGAAATTTGTGTAGGGTTTCCATACTTTTATGTCACATGAAAACTAGTCTATGTCTTACATGTTTCGGCCACCATTAGTTTAAGGGCCTAGGAAACTTAGAACCCAACTTAGATATGCTCATGATGTTTCTTGAAATAAATGCTATGAAATTTGTTTATGGTTTCCATGCTCTTATGCCACTAGAAACCTAGTTTCCATGCTTAACAAGTTTTGGCCACCTTAGATTAAAGGACTTAGGAAGTTTGGAACTTAAACTAAATGTGCTTATGATGTTCCCCATGATATGTGTTATGATATTGGTTTAAGGTTCAACACTTTCATGCTACTTGTAACCTAGAATCATGCTTGCTAGGGTTCGGCCATGATAAGGTTAAAAGCTTAGAGAACTTAGAACCCAAACTAAACATGCTCAAGTTGTTCCTTATGATATATGATATGACATTAGTTTAGGGTTAACATGGTTGCATGTTACTTATAACCTAATTTGAGGCTTGATGAGTTTCGGCCATGATGTAAGTAAAGACCTAGGAAGCTTAGAACCCAAACTAAGCATGCTCAAGGTGTTCCTTATGATATAGGATATGATAATGGTTTAGGGTTCACATGCTTTTATGTTGCTTGCTAACCTAGGCTACAACTACATGTTTCGGCCACTACATGATATTAGGGTTAGAGACCTAATTATGATTTCCCATGTGCCTCTCATGCAATGCTTTATGGTATGATAAGAATATGTCATGCTGCTATACTCATTTATGTATGCTTATGACCTATGCATGATGATGTGCTATGTGCCCAAATTTATGATATGCTATGTGCCCAAATTTATGATATGTTATGTGCCCAAGTTCATGATGTGCTGTGTGCCCAATTATGCATGTGATCATGATGTGCTGTGTGCCCAAATTCATGATGTGTTGTGTGCCCAATTATACATGCTTTATGTTATGCCTAAGAGTTGCTTCCCTATCAGTTGGGACTAGGAGCACTCTTCATGATATGAATATGACATGAATGATAGGTTAAGAATTATGATATGTATGACATGCTACTTTACTTTTAAGGCTTGTACCAAGGGTGGGCTCCATAAGTGCCCCGGGTTCGATGGATTAAGAAACGGGCCTCGTTAGAGATGAGCTCCTAAGTGCCCCTAGGTCGATGGACTAAGAAACGGGCCTAGTATGTATGCCTTGTAGAGTTCAAAACTTACTACCTTGGACCTACATAGGACGCGAGCATTTATGTATGTGGTACAAGCCGGGGCCCCCCTTATGTTGAGATTATGTTTAAGTATGTATATTATAAGTTTTCAAAAGACATGTTGCATATGTTTCATGATACATGTTTAGAAATTCACCTTGCATATACCTTATGATTATGCCATGATATTTATGATGATGTTATGATATGTCAGGGTGCATTTGATGATCATGTTATGTTATGCCATATTACCTTACGATTATGTTACGATATGCCATGATAAGCTGCATGATATGATGAATTTGTCTCCATGCGTTATGTCTTGTGATTTTGATATGCTATACGATTTTTGTGAGTAGGAAAGGAACTTACTGAGCCATGAGTGCTCACAGCTTACTTTCTTGTACCACAGATAAAGGCAAGGAATGGATGAACTAGGGAGCAGTAGGAGGGGCTAGAAGGATGTGTGTGGTAGTGGCTTGGCTAAAGGAGAAAGACCTGCTTTTGTTTAATAAGAACTATGCCTAGTTTATGTTACTACTTTATGACTCCATGACATTTAATTATGTCTTTGGGTATTATGACTTAAAAATCATGTTAAGTATGCTATGTGGTTTTATATGTCCAGGTGATTAGTCATGGTGATTTTAAAGAAAAGAAAAGTTTTTAATTTCTATAAATAAGACTTCCGCTGTAGTAAGTAGGTATGTATGTTAAAGTAACCCCCATCGCCTTAGCAGGAGGGGCGGGGAGTTACAGTTATCTACTTTTAGTCAATATGCTAAAGCTATATCTGATGCTGAAGGCGAACCAGTGTTCAAAATTATCGGGAAACCGAGAGATATTACGAGTCAATGGATCGAAAATATGTCCGGGCAACTCTCTTCCATGACCATAGCACCCACATTATTCGACGACCTATTGGAGAAACAAACCAGTGACCAAAGTCTCCAAAGGATTAAACAAGAAACCCTAGAAGGAAAGAATGACGGATTCCGGATCGTGGACAATGGAATATTATACCTCAGGGATCGATTATGTATTCCCGAGGATCCAGAGTTGCTAAGAAGGATACTAGAGGAAGCTAATTCAACACCCTATGCAATGCACCCAGGATCCACCAAAATGTACCAAGATTTGAAAAAGAAATTTTGGTGGTCCGGTATGAAAAGAGATGTGGCTCAGTATGTCGGTACCTGCCTGACCTGTCAGAGGGTTAAAGCAGAACATCAGAGACCTGGAGGATTACTGCAACCTGTCCAAATTCCAGAATGGAAATGGGAAGATATCTCTATGGATTTCATAGCAGGATAACCCAAGACAACAAAAGGCTATGACGCCATATGGGTAATTATGGATAGATTAACCAAATCCGCCCATTTTCTAGCAATCAAGATGACTTATTCAATTGAGCAACTGGCTTAATTATATGTCAAGGAAATTGTTAGGCTTCATGGGATTCCTAAGACCATCATTTCATATAGAGATGGTCGTTTCGTTTCACATTTTTGGGAATGCGTCCAGAAGGCTCTTGGTATGAATCTATTATTCAGTACTGCCTTCAACCCTCAGACCGACGGACAAACGGAAAGGGTTAACCAAGTATTAGAAGATATGTTACGGGCATGCGCATTAGACTTCAAAGGGAGCTGGAGCCGATATTTATGCCTAGCGAAATTTGCCTACAACAATAGTTACCAGACTACTATTGGAATGGCACCATATGAGGCTCTGTACGGGAGGAAATGTAGATCCCCTATATGTTGGTACGAAGGCGGTGAAAAGAAAGAGATGGGATTCCAAATCGAGTTCATCGATAACACCACCCAGGCTATACAGAGCATCCGCCAATGAATAGAAACTGCTCAGAGTCGACAGAAGAATTATACGGATAAGCGACAAAGGCCATTGGAATTCGGTGTCGGAGACTCAGTATTTCTCAAAGTAGCTCCTATGAAAGGAGTAATGAGGTTCGGTAAGAAGGGAAAACTAAGCCCGCGTTATGTGGGACCATACCGAGTTCTGAAAAGAATCGGCAAGGTAGCTTACGAAATAGAGCTGCCTCAAGAGATGTCAGCCATTCACAACGTGTTCCACGTTTCGATGCTAAAGAAATGCATTCCGAACACAGACCAAGTGATTGAACCACGGGCAGTACAAGTACAAGAGGACCTAACCTACGAAAGTCGACTAATTCAGATATTAGATCAAGACGTCAAAAGACTAAGGAACAAAGAAGTACCCTTAGTAAAAGTTCTGTGGCAAAATCAACGATACGAAGAAGCCATGTGGGAACGGGAAGATGATATGAGACAGAAGTATCCATCGTTATTCTAAGTTCGAGGACGAACTTTCTATGAGGTATGGGGTATTGTAACACCCACGAAATTATAGGATAAGTATATGAGTATTATTTTCTTTAGAGCATAGAAATAAAAAGGATAAGAGAAAAGGGAAAATAGAAACAAAAAAATAGAATAAGAAGAGGTGAGGTCAAGGATTGAACCTTGAACCTCCCACAAATAATGGAGATAGATTGATGTATGATAACCACTAAGATAATGAATAATATTTGGATAGAAAGGAATGAAAAATTTAGTAAAAGGTGAGAAGGAAATAAAAGAAAACTAAACAAAAGAGCAAGAGAAAACCAAGTGGCTTACCTCCTCTTCCTCTTGGGTAAGAGAAAAAGCAAGCAAAAGGTAAATTGCCTACTTCCCTCCCTCTCTCTATTTTTCGTGGGAATTAAAGGAGTGGGGGAAAAGAGGAGTTGAGGGAATGAATGAAGACATGTTTCATTGGCAAAGGAATAAATAGATTGGGAGAAGAAAAACAAAAGATTAAATTCCTTTTCTTCCTCCTTCTTTCTCCTTCCTCATTCTTCACCGAAACCAAGAGCCTTTCCCTCTCCTCATTCCAAAAGCTAAGCTAAGTTCCTCTCCAAGAAAACTAAATTTAGAGAAGAAGCCTTCAAGTTCTACCCCTTCCAAGCAAAAGAAACAAAAGGAGGTACAAGAAGAAGAAGCTTTCTCCTTCCTTGGCACTTAGGATATCTTTTTTCTTAAGAAAAACCACAAGCGAAAGGATGTAAGTTTCCCTCACCTGTGATACAATATCTTATGTATTCTTTTTATGAGATTTGGTTGTCTAAAGGCCTAGGATACTTTTATGAAATTTTTGGCCAAGACAAGACTAAGAAGAAGGACCTAGGAAATGTAAAGACCTAAATTTTGACATGCTCAATATGTTTCTTGTAACACGTATCTTATGGTAGGGATTTATCTAATGTTCATATGCTAAAATGTTTGGTTAGAACTTAGAATCACACCCCTAGACTCTCGACCAAATATGAATAAAGAAGATAGGTAAGCTAAGACTCAAACCAAGCATGTTTCTTATGTTTGTTTTATGATATGTGCCTCATGATGAGGAAGTTGTTAACATGGTATGCTCATATAATGTTTAAACTTCATTTCATGCTCATAGGTATTTCGGCCATGATAGGATTAGGGGCCTAGAAAAATTGTTAAACCTAACTATGCTCATGTTGTTCCTTGAAATATTGCTATGAAAGTTGTTTAAGGTTCTCATGCTTTTATGACACTTGAACCCTAGCTTTAAGTCTTGTAAGTCTCGGCCACATCATGTTTAAGGGCATTGGAAACTTAGAACCTAACCTAACTATGCTCATGTTGTCCCTTGAAATAATTGCTATGAAAGTTGTTTAAGGTTCTCATGCTTTTATGACACTTGAACCCTAGCTTTAAGTCTTGTAAGTCTCGGCCACATCATGTTTAAGGGCATTGGAAACTTAGATACTAACCTAACTATGCTCATGTTGTCCCTTGAAATAATTGCTATGAAAGTTGTTTAAGGTTCTCATGCTTTTATGACACTTGAACCCTAGCTTTAAGTCTTGTAAGTCTCGGCCACATCATGTTTAAGGGCATTGGAAACTTAGAACCTAATCTAACTATGCTCATGTTGTTCCTTGAAATAATTGCTATGAAAGTTGTTTAAGGTTCTCATGCTTTTATGACACTTGAACCCTAGCTTTAAGTTTTATAAGTCTCGGCCACATCATGTTTAAGGGCATTGGAAACTTAGAACCTAACCTAACTATACTCATATTGTTCCTTGAAATAATTGCAATGAAAGTTGTTTGAGGTTCTCATGCTTTTATGATACTTGAACCCTAGATTTAAGCCTTACAAGTTTCGGCCACAACATGTTTAAGGGCCTAGAAAACTTAGAACCTAACCTAATTATGCTCATGATGTTCCTTATCATAATTTCTATGAAATTGGTTTAGGGTTTCCATGCTTTTATGACACTTGAAACCTAGTTCCAAGCTTTAAGGGTTTCGTCCACTACAAGTTTAAGGGCCTAGAAAACTTAGAACCTAACCTAATTATGCTCATGATGTTCCTTCTAATATTTGCTACGAAATTGGTTTAGGGTTCACATGCTTGAATGTTGATTTTTAACCCAATGTAATGCTTGATAAGATTCGGCCATGATAAGTTTATAAGCTTAGGAAACCTAGAACCCTACCTAAACATGCTCATGATGCTTCCTTATGGTATATGATATGATATTGGTTTAGGGTTCACATGTGGGTATGTGGTTTGTTTACCTAAATCCCAACTATATGTTTCGGCCACTATATGACATTAGGGTTAGAAATCTAAATATGATTCCCATGTATCTCATATGCAATGTTTTATGATGTGGTAAGAGCTTGCTATGCTTCAATGTTTAATTATGTACACTTATGATCTATTTATGATGGTAACCCTTATGCTATGCTGTGTGCCCAAGTTATGCATGATATTATGATGAGCTGTGTGCCCAAATTATGCATGCTATTTATGGTGAGCTCTGTGCCCAAATTATGCATGATATTTATGATAAGCTGTGTGCCCAAACTATGCATGTACTTATGATGTGCTGTGTGCCCAAATTTTACATACCATTATGATGAGCTGTGTGTCCAAATTCTGTATGGTATGATATGATAAGAAATACGATGTGCATGAAATAATAAGAATCATGATATGTATGACATGCTACTTTACTTTATATGGCTTGTACCAAGGGTGGGCTCCATAAGCGCCCCGGGGTCGATGGACTAAGAAACGGGCCTCGTTAGGGATGGGCTCCTAAGTGTCCCTAAGTCGATGGACTAAGAAACGAGCCTAGTATGTATGCCTTGTAGGGTTCAAGACTTGCTACCTTGGACCTATAGAGGACGCGCACATTTATGTATGTGGTACAAGTCGGGGCCCTAATCATGTTATGATAATGTTTAAGTATGTATGTAATAAGTGTTCAAAGGACATGTTGCATATATTATTGCATGAATCATGTTTTTGAAAGTCATCTCGCATCACACCTTATGATTATGTTACGATATACCATGATGCTTATGACATGTTATGTTAGAATGAACTTTATGATTTTATTATGATATGCTATGATCATGATTATGTTATGCTAGGATGCACTTTATGGTTATATCATGATATGCTATAATGCTTATGATTATGTTATGTTATGCTAGGATGAACTTTATGATCATGTTATGATATGCTATGATTATGAGTATGTTATGCTAGGATGCTTGTTATGATATGCCATGATACCTTACGATTATGTTATGATATGATGCTTCTATACATGATATGATGAGTTGTATTTATGCTTTATGCCTTGGAGATTTAGTTACGCTATACGATTTTTGTGAGTAGGGAAGGATCTTACTGAGCCTTGTGTGCTCACAGCTTACTTTCCTTGTACCACAGATAAGGACAAAGAATGGATGTACAAAGGGAGCAGCAGGAGGGGGCAAGAAGGACGTGTGTAGTAGTGACTCGGCTAAAGAGAAAAACCTGCTTCTAGTTAATAAGAATTATGTTTATGTCGTTCTTTTATGACTCCATGACATTTCATCATGCTCTTTAGTATTATGGTTTAAATTTATGTTAAGCATGTTATGTGACTCATGTGATAGGTAATTAGTGATGATGATTTGAAAAGGAAAGAAAAAGTTTTAAAGAAAAAAAAATTATACTATAGATATGACTTCCGTTGTTTTAAGAAAAAAAGATAAGTAACCCCCGTCAGCTTAAGCAGGAAGGGGCGGGGCGTTACAATTTGGTATCAGAGCCAAGTTTAGCCTTTTCACTACACACATGTCAAGCCTCCATCCTGCCGCTCCAAGTATGAATCTATATGCTTAAATTAATTCTTCTATGATGCTTTAATGTTATGCATATTTACTTGTCTATTTATTTATTTTTTTTATTTTATTTTTATGATGATAAGTCACAGTTCTAGTTTAGGTATACATGACGATAGGATAAGAATAAAAATGACCTTATGTTAGCCTGGATATAAATAACGATAATTTATTGTCATTTAATGAAGATAAGCATGGCTAGGAGAAGTACTACCCGAGCAGACGAGACAGCAACTCCACCAGATCTGACTCTGGTAGTTACCGACCTCCAGCGTTAGATCACGGAGCACCAACAGCTGATCACGACTTTGATGGGTCAGCAAGGAAATCCTGCCACCCCGCCAGTAAATCAGAATGCAGTGCCCGTCATCCCAGTAGTTGCACCAATACCACCGATAGTCCCTGTCCCAGTAGTCCGACAGGAGACCTACTTGATACAGTGGCTAAGGCTAAAGCCGAAAAATTTCTCAGGTACTTGCGAGCCATGGGACGCTCAGGCCTGGTTCAAGACAGTGGAAAGCATAGTGGAATTACTGGACTGGCCCATATCGGAAAAGATCAAATGTGTATCATTCTGCTTTTCCGGAGACGCAAGGATGTGGTGGGAAAGAGTAAAGGCAAAGAGATAGATTAATCTGATGAACTGGACGGACTTCGAGACAGAATTCTTCGAGGAGTTCTTCCATATGCAAGTGACGAACCGGCATTACGACGAGTTCACCGAGTTTCGGCAAGGTGACCTATCAGTGAACGAAGCAGTAAAACGCTTCAACCGTTTGGCACGCCTATGTCCGGAGTTGGTTCGCACAGAAAGAGAAAGGGTTAGACTGATGCTGAAGATGCTTCGACCCGAGATAGCTCTGAACGTGGTCGGCGGAATTAATAGACCGCAGACTACAGAAGAATTGGTCAGCAGTGCCCTAATCACAGAACATTATCAGAAAGCAATGAACGAGAATAAGAGTCAGGCCCGAACAGAAGGACAGAGACCCTCAGGTACCAAAACAAGCTGGAAAGGGACCTCTACCGGAAAAAGGAAACAATGGGACAATGCTAAAGGTGGCTCAAGGAATAAGCAACCGAAATACCCCCAGTGCACTATTTGCAGAAAGCTGCATTCCGGAGTATGTCACAAGGGTACAAGAAGGTGCTATAATTACGGAGGGGAAGGACATCTGGCCAGAGACTGCATTAACCGGTTTCAGACACCACCCCAGCAGAACAACCAGAACAAGAGTACCCCCTCACAACTACATCAGATGCAAGCTACTATTGAAGGAACACCGATTAGCCAAGGGAGATTGGAAGCCCCACCAACTACAACGAACGCCAGGGTTTTCTCGCTTACTAAAGAAAATGTGGCGAACGCCCCTACTGTCATCACAGGCCTGTTATCTACTTTTAGTGAATATGCTAAAGCTATATTTGATGCTGAAGGCGAACCAGTGTTCAAAATTATCGGGAAATCGAGAGATATTACGAGTCAATGGATCGAAAATTTGTCCGGGCAACTCTCTACCATGACCATAGCACCCACATTATTCGACGACCTATTGGAGAAACAAACCAGTGACCAAAGTCTCCAAAGGATTAAACAAGAAACCCTAGAAGGAAAGAATGATGGATTCCGGATCACGGACAATGGAATATTATACCTCAGGGATCGATTATGTATTCTCGGGGATCCAGAGTTGCGAAGAAGGATACTAGAGGAAGCTCATTCAACACCCTATGCAATGCACCCAGGATCCACCAAAATGTACCAAGATTTGAAAAAGAAATTCTGGTGGTCCGGTATGAAAAGAGATGTGGCTCAGTATGTCGGTACCTGCCTGACCTGTCAGAGGGTTAAAGCAGAACATCAGAGACCTGGAGGATTACTGCAATCTGTCCAAATTCCAGAATGGAAATGGGAAGATATCTCTATGGATTTCATAGCAGGATTACCCAAGACAACAAACGGCTATGACGCCATATGGGTAATTGTGGATAGATTAACCAAATCCGCCCATTTTCTAGCAATCAAGATGACTTATTCAATTGAGCAACTAGCTCAATTATATGTCAAGGAAATTGTTAGGCTTCATGGGATTCCTAAGACCATCATTTCAGACAGAGATGGTTGTTTCGTTTCACATTTTTGGGAATGCATCCAGAAGGCTCTTGGTACGAAGCTATTATTCAGTACTGCCTTCCACCCTCAGACCGACGGACAAACGGAAAGGGTTAACCAAGTATTAGAAGATATGTTACGGGCATGCGCATTAGACTTCAAAGGGAGCTGGAGCCGATATTTATGCCTAGCGAAATTTGCCTACAACAATAGTTACCAGGCTACTATTGAAATGGTACCTTACGAGGCTCTGTACGGGAGGAAATGTAGATCCCCTATATGTTGGTACGAAGGCGGTGAAAAGAAAGAGATGGGATTCCAAACCGAGTTCATCGATAACACCACCCAGGCTATACAGAGCATCCGCCAATGAATAGAAACTGCTCAGAGTTGACAGAAGAATTATACGGATAAGCGACGAAGGCCATTGGAATTCGGTGTCGGAGACTCAGTATTTCTCAAAGTAGCTCCTATGAAAGGAGTAATGAGGTTCGGTAAGAAGGGAAAACTAAGCCCGCGTTATGTGGGACCATACCGAGTTCTGAAAAGAATCGACAAGGTAGCTTACGAAATAGAGCTGCCTCAAGGGATGTCAGCCATTCACAACGTGTTCCACGTTTCGATGCTAAAGAATGCATTCCGAACACAGACCAAGTGATTGAACCACGGGCAGTACAAGTACAAGAGGACCTAACCTACAAAAGTCGACCAATTCAGATATTAGATCGAGACGTCAAAAGACTAAGGAACAGAGAAGTACCCTTAGTAAAAGTCCTGTGGCAAAATCAACGATACGAAGAAGCCATGTGGGAACGGGAAGATGATATGAGACAGAAGTATCCATCGTTATTCTAAGTTCGAGGATGAACTTTCTATGAGGTATGGGGTACTGTAACACCCACGAAATTATAGGATAAGTATATGAGTATTATTTTCTTTAGAGCATAGAAATAAAAAGGATAAGAGAAAAGGGAAAATAGAAACAAAAAAATAGAATAAGAAAAGGTGAGGTCAAGGATTGAACCATGAGCCTCCCACAAATAATGGAGATAGATTGATGTATGATAACCACTAGGATAATGAATAATATTTGGATAGAAAGGAATGAAAAATTTAGTTAAAGGTGAGAAGGAAATAAAAGATAACTAAACAAAAGAGCAAGAGAAAACCAAGTGGCTTACCTCTTCTTCCTCTTGGGTAAGAGAAGAAGCAAGCAAAAGGTAAATTGCCTACTTCCCTCCCTCTTTCTATTTTTCATTGGAATTAAAGGAGTGGGGGAAAATAGGAGTTGAGGGAATGAATGAAGACATGTTTCATTGGCAAAGGAATAAAAAGATTGGGAGAAGAAAAATAAGAGATTAAATTTCTTTTCTTCCTCCTTCTTTCTCCTTCCTCATTCTTCACCGAAACCAAGAGCCTTTCCCTCTCCTCATTCCAAAAGCTAAGCTAAGTTCCTCTCCAAGAAAACTAAATTTAGAGAAGAAGCCTTCAAGTTCTACCCCTTCCAAGCAAAAGAAACTAAAGGAGGTACAAGAAGAAGAAGCTTTCTCCTTCCTTGGCACTTAGGATATCTTTTTTCTTAAGAAAAACCACAAGCGAAAGGATGTAAGTTTCCCTCACCTGTGGTACAATATCTTATGTATTCTTTTTATGAGATTTGGTTGCCTAAAGGCCTAGGATACTTTTATGAAATTTTCGGCCAAGACAAGACAAAGAAGAAGGACCTAGGAAATGTAAAGACCTAAATTTTGACATGCTCAATATGTTTCTTGTAACACGTATCTTATGGTAGGGATTTATCTAATGTTCATATGCTAAAATGTTTGGTTAGAACTTAGAATCACACCCCTAGACTCTCGACCAAATATGAATAAAGAAGATAGGTAAGCTAAGACTCAAACCAAGCATGTTTCTTATGTTTGTTTTATAATATGTGCCTCATGATGAGGAAGTTGTTAACATGGTATGCTCATATAATGTTTAAACTTCATTTCATGCTCATAGGTATTTCAGCCATGATAGGATTAGGGGCCTAGAAAAATTGTTAAGCCTAACTATGCTCATGTTGTTCCTTGAAATAATTGCTATGAAAGTTGTTTAAGGTTCTCATGCTTTTATGACACTTGAACCCTAGCTTTAAGTCTTGTAAGTCTCGGCCACATCATGTTTAAGGGCATTGGAAACTTAGAACCTAACCTAACTATGCTCATGTTGTTCCTTGAAATAATTGCTATGAAAGTTGTTTAAGGTTCTCATGCTTTTATGACACTTGAACCCTAGCTTTAAGTCTTGTAAGTCTCGGCCACATCATGTTTAAGGGCATTGGAAACTTAGAACCTAACCTAACTATGCTCATGTTGTTCCTTGAAATAATTGCTATAAAAGTTGTTTAAGGTTCTCATGCTTTTATGACACTTGAACCCTAGCTTTAAGTTTTATAAGTCTCGGCCACATCATGTTTAAGGGCATTGGAAACTTAGAACCTAACCTAACTATGCTCATGTTGTTCCTTGAAATAATTGCTATGAAAGTTGTTTAAGGTTCTCATGCCTTTATGATACTTGAACCCTAGATTTAAGCCTTACAAGTTTCGGCCACAACGTGTTTAAGGGCCTAGAAAACTTAGAACCTAACCTAATTATGCTCATGATGTTCCTTATCATAATTGCTATGAAATTGGTTTAGGGTTTCCATGCTTTTATGACACTTGAAACCTAGTTCCAAGCCTTAAGGGTTTCGGCCACAACAAGTTTAAGGGCCTAGAAAACTTAGAACCTAACCTAATTATGCTCATGATGTTCCTTGTAATATTTGCTACGAAATTGGTTTAGGGTTCACATGCTTGAATGTTGATTTTTAACCCAATGTAATGCTTGATAAGATTCGGCCATGATAAGTTTATAAGCTTAGGAAACCTAGAACCCTACCTAAACATGCTCATGATGCTTCCTTATGGTATATGATATGATATTGGTTTAGGGTTCACATGTGGGTATGTGGTTTGTTTACCTAAATCCCAACTATATGTTTCGGCCACTATATGACATTAGGGTTAGAAATCTAAATATGATTCTCATGTATCTCATATGCAATGTTTTATGATGTGGTAAGAGCATAGCTTGCTATGCTTCAATGTTTAATTATGTACACTTATGATCTATGTATGATGGTAACCCTTATGCTATGCTGTGTGCCCAAGTTATGCATGATATTATGATGAGCTGTGTGCCCAAATTATGCATGCTATTTATGATGAGCTGTGTGCCCAAATTATGCATGCTATTTATGATGAGCTGTGTGCCCAAACTATGCATGTACTTATGATGTGCTGTGTGCTCAAATTTTACATACCATTATGATGAGCTGTGTGCCCAAATTCTGTATGGTATGATATGATAAGAAATACGATGTGCATGAAATAATAAGAACCATGATATGTATGACATGCTACTTTACTTTATATGACTTGTACCAAGGGTGGGATCCATATGCGCCCCGGGGTCGATGGACTAAGAAACGGGCCTCATTAGGGATGAGCTCCTAAGTGCCCCTAGGTCGATGGACTAAGAAACGGGCCTAGTATGTATGCCTTGTAGGGTTCAAGACTTGCTACCTTGGACCTACAGAGGACGCGCACATTTATGTATGTGGTACAAGTCGGGGCCCTAATCATGTTATGATTATGTTTAAGTATGTATGTAATAAGTTTTCAAAGGACATGTTGCATATATTATTGCATGAATCATGTTTTTGAAAGTCATCTCGCATCAAACCTTATGATTATGTTACGATATACCATGATGCTTATGACATGTTATGTTAGAATGAACTTTATGATTTTATTATGATATGCTATGATCATGATTATGTTATGCTAGAATGCACTTTATGGTTATATCATGATATGCTATAATGCTTATGATTATGTTATGTTATGCTAGGATGAACTTTATGATCATGTTATGATATGCTATGATTATGAGTATGTTATGCTAGGATGCATGTTATGATATGCCATGATACCTTACGATTATGTTATGATATGATGCTTCTATACATGATACGATGAGTTGTCTTTATGCTTTATGCCTTGGAGATTTAGTTATGCTATACGGTTTTTGTGAGTAGGAAAGGATCTTACTGAGCCTTGTGTGCTCACAACATACTTTCCTTGTACCACAGATAAGGGCAAAGAATGGATGTACTATGGGAGCAGCAGGGGGGCAAGAAGGACGTGTGTAGTAGTGACTCGGCTAAAGAGAAAGACCTGCTTCTAGTTAATAAGAATTATGTTTATGTCGTTCTTTATTGACCCCATGACATTTCATCATGCTCTTTAGTATTATGGTTTAAATTTATGTTAAGCATGTTATGTGACTCATGTGATAGGTAATTAGTGATGATGATTTGAAAAATTAGAAAAAGTTTTAAAGAAAAAAAAAATTATACTATAGATAAGACTTCCGCTGTTTTAAGAAGAAAAGATAAGTAACCCCCATCAGCTTAAGCAGGAAGGGGCGGGGCGTTACAATGTATGAACCGTGCATAATTTCATAGAAAACCAAACACACAGAGGAAGAAAACTAGCTCTGATACCAATTGTTGGTCGCTACTCAGAATTTCGTTCTGCTTCCCCGGTACAAAAATTTGTACAAGCACAGAACTTTCCTAACAACATATGTTTTCCTCATGAGTTAAACTTGAATTGGAAATGAAACTTAACATTTTACTTCAAGTTTAACTCATGTGTTCTTTAGTAGTTAAAACTTGGATTGCAAATGATACATAACATTATTAATCCAAGTTCATCATATGTTACAAAGTTGATTAAATATCTATTTCTAGAATTGACTTTCAGGCTAAACATGGCGAGGTACTTGGCCTTCTTGGGTATGAGATCATCCACCACTTCCTAGATAAAGCCTTTCAAAGAAATTGGATATTTAAACTTCTTACAGTAACCCTAGGTTTAACTACAAATACCTCAATAGAAGTACAAGATCAAAACACTAAAACAAAACACAAAAATGAAACACAAAATCGCTAGCCTATTGTGTTGGTATTTCAAGATACATACAAAGAACACAAACTAATTAATTGAAGTGGAAACAATTAATTAGTAATACCTTTCTTTGTAAACAAAGACCTCTTGATCTTCTGCTGTATTCGTCTCCTCCTCTTGGACGTCATGTGAGTGACAATCTACCAAGATGAAATCCACCTGAACCACTTCTTCTTCCTCCAAGAGAATCCGGCCACCAAAGAATACCAAAATAGGAAACTTCTTTCTCTTCTCCTTCTTCTCTAATCAACCGGCCACCAAGTGCTTCTTCTTTTTCTTTCAAGTTTTGGACACCAAGAAGAGATGAGTGCTGACCTTAGAAAGAAGAAAGGGAGAGAAGAAGATGTGTGTCGCCGGCCTTAGGGAAGAAAACTAGGTGAAAGGGAGAAGATGAGAAAATCGGCCACACAAGGAGAAGAAGAGGGAGAGGTGCCGACCCAAAGGGAGCATGGGAATTATGGAGATGTGTTTTTTCCTTAAGGCATCCTCTACCTCTCTTTTATAATCCTTGTTCATGGACAAAAAGGGAATTTTAATAATAATTAAAATCTCTCTCTTTTATATTTCCTATTGTGATGGCTATAAAAGGAAAGTTTTAAAATTAATCTCTCTCTTTTAAACAATGTAGAAGGCTACAAAAAAGGAAAGATTAAAATTAAAACTTCTCTTTTAAATCATGGTTACAAAAAGGAATGTTTTATCAAAATTAAAATATCTCGTTTAAACATTATAGATAACTACAAATAAAGAAAGATTTTAACAAAATTAAAATCTCTCTTGTAATCCTTTGTAGATAACTATAAAAGGAAAGATTTTAAAATTTAAAACTCTCTTTTAAAACCATGGGGATGGCTTCAGAAAAGGAAAGATTTTATAAAAATTTAATTTTAAATAAAATCTCCTTTTCTATTATGCTATGGCCGGCCCCTTGCTTGGGCACCAAGCAAGGCTTGGCCGACCACTACTTGTGCTCCAAGTCAATGCTTGGATGACGCCCTTGCACCAAGCAAGGATGTGTCCGGTCCATTACTTGGGTAAGAATTGGACTTTATGGATATAAGATTTTATAGAGGCTACAACAGGGGTCGAGAGGAGGAATTGGTTTTGGTCTCCCGATGAGCTTGAGCTTCCTGTGTTCGCCTCGAACACCCAACTCAAGTTCATCAATAATAACTCATACCACTAAAGAGTTATTATTGAACTATCACACCAATCTCATATTACATTATGGGCTTCTTCTTATTCTGAGTGCGTTAATCTCCCTGTGTTTAAGATATCGAATGTCCATTAACCGAATGAGTTACTAACACTTACTTAATTAACATATAGCTCCAAGAGTAGTACCACTCAATTTCATTGTCATGTCGGACTAGGTCCACCTGCAGGGTTTACATGACAATCCTTATGAGATTCTCAAGGGGACATCATCAACCTAGATTACTATGGCACAATTTCCTTCTATAATCAACAACACACCATATAAATATTATTATTTCCCAACTTATCAGGCCTATTGATCCAACTGAATAAATATCACTCATTGATAAATTAAAGAAATAAATACTAAGTATATGTGCTTATTATTATATCGGGATTAAGAGCACACATTTCCATAATAATAGAGGTCCTATTCTTTTATGCAGTTAGTAAAAAAGAACAACCTCAAATGATCCTGCTCAATACACTCATAGTGTACTAGTGTAATTTTATAATCAAGATAAATTAATACCAAAATACACTACAACCATTCCAATGGTTTGTTCCAATCCATCTTGGTTGTGAGCTACTATTTATAATTTATAAGGAACTGATAACATGGTCTTCTGTGTGACACCACACACCATGTTATCTACAATATAAATTTAATGGACAACTACATTTAACATAAATGTAGATATTTGACCAATGTGATTCTTATTTCAAAATAAATGTTTATACAAAAAGCTAGGCTTTTAGTATACATCCTAATAGCCCAAGCCTATCAGGAGACCTAAACCAATTCCTCCTCTAGGTCCCTGTTGTAGCCTCTATATAAAGCCTCGCATCCACCCATCCAATTGGTTGGTTTTTGTTTTCAGCGCCACCACATCTTTTCCTTGCTAGGGCCGGTCACATCTCTTCCTTGCTTAGGGCCGGCGCCCCCTTCCTCCTCTTTGTTTAGGGTTGGCATCCCCCTTCCTCCTCCTTGCTTAGGGCCAGCGCCCCTCCTCTGTTGGTGCAGCGGAGACCGGCAAGAGGGGGGTGAATTGCTGAAAACAAAATTTAAACTATACCCTCCTCGTACTTTCAACTCAATTAGTGCAATAGTTAACAAAATAATAAAACAGTAAAAGAAAGACACAGAAGAATTAACCTGGTTACAACCAAGAAGGTTGTTAATCCAGGGCAATAGAAGCGCACTAAAAGAAACTCTCCTTTGCTGAAGGCGGAGAAGCCTTTTACACTTTCAAAAGCTCAGAACTATTGCTAGGAAACACTACAGATTGAATGCTTGAGTTGTTATAGAATTACTAGCTCCAGGGGCCTTTATATAGGTCCTGGAAATCCTATCTCGAGGCTCCAAGGCGCCTCCAACGAGGGTCCAAGGCGCCTCCATGGGAGTCACGGATAAAACTTTATCCGCGTGCAGAACGGTCACTTTGACTGGTTGAAGGCGCCTCCAACCTGGTTGAAGGCGCCTCCAACCTGGCTGAAGGCGCCTTCAACCTGGCTGAAGGCGCCTTCAACCTGGTTGAAGGCGCCTTCAAGCTGGAGGCGCCTCCAAGCTGGCAGCTCAGCTCCTTTGACTTCGTTTCCAGCTTGTTGCGACTTCCGATGCTCTGATCTTTTGGGTGATTGTGGCCAACTGAAATAGGGCTCATCCGAACCCAATTTCCGGCCTTCCTCGAGCAGCCTTCCGTCCCGGCTTAACGTCCCTCGAACTCCGTGCACGCTCTTCACACCCACCGGAGTACTCTTCCGCAGCTCTCTCGTCCTTCGGACGCACCGAGCCCGTCGGCTCACTTCCCGTGTCGTCCTTCTCGCTAGTTGCGTCTTCTGCTCGACTTCCTGTGCTCCTAAACTCCTGCACACTCAGTCACAGGGATCAAATACAACGTAGGACCTAACCAACTTGGTTGATCACATCAAAACTACCACGGGGTCCAACAATCTCCCCCTTTTTGATGTGCATCAACCCAAGTTCAAGTTAGGGACAACATAGACATAAATTGAAATTTTAAAGGTAAATTACTAGACAAACAGGTTAAGTATAATTTTGCAATAAATAAAATTACAACATTTTTTTTAAAAAAATTTACAATAAGTAAACATTTAAAATTTTATCTCCCCCTTGTTTAACTTCCCCTTGAACTTGTACCTTTCTCTCCCCCTTTGATCACAGCAAAAATGGAGTTAAGAAAATATGAAACAAATAACTTAAGTTAAGTGAAATGTATAGAATTTAAAAAAAAATTCTAAGTTAAAAATGAATTCCAAAAAAAATTCTAAGTCAGAATTAAGTCAAAACGAATTTTTCCAAACAAAATTTCTAAGTCAAATTTTTGAATTTTCAGAAAAAAAAAAAATTTCTAAATCAATATGAATTTTAAAAAAATTTCTAAGTCAAAATGAATTTTTCTAAAAAAAATTTCTAATTCAAAATTTTGAATTTTTAGAAAAAAATTTCTAAGTCAATAAAAAAAATGTCTAAGTCAAATTTAAATTTCTTAATTTTCACAATCTGACTTTTTAGAATTTTAAAAAGATTTAAAAACTTTTAAAGCATTATTTGATTCTAGTTTAATGTTTTTTCAGAAAGTTAATTAAACATTTTCTTTCAATATTTTAGCTTCCAGGTCGTGGCGAGGCACTAGGCTTTCTTGGTTATTGGAGCAACAACCACTTCCTTAGACAAAGCTTCCATAAAGAATTTCAATGTTTAATTTTCTCACTTTAAGCTTTTAATTTTTGAAAAATTAATTAAGCACAGTTTTTGGAACCCAATAGAGGTTCCTTCTTACAGGATTATTCAAAAATCTAGGGGGTACATAGTTTCTTGGTATTTTTCTAAGTTGACCTTGATGCTTCCTTATATACCAATTTAATTTACCATAAATTCTAATTTTTGACTTTGGAAATTTCTTTAAGCATCCATCATTTTTCAATTTTTCAATTTCTAATTTTAAATTTTCATTTTCTGATTTTAGATGATCATACATTTCTAACGGGCATGCTCTTGCTAAGTTCAACTTTAGTTCAGCATTCTCTTTTTCTAATTGATCTAAATCTTTAGAAAGAGATTTGATAAATTTGAAAGATTGAGTTGGGGTTAGATTGCGTACCTTACTTACCTGGTCTGGTGACGCTCCCCCTTCACTGCTGCTTTCTTCTTCTGATGTTCCTCCCCCTTCATCGATGCTCATCTCTGAGCCTAAGTCTTCTTCCAGTTGATGGTTCGCCAATAGCGCTAACCCTGAGAATTCTTCGATGTCTGACTCAGAGGTTGACGAATCTGACCAAGTAGCCTTCTGATTCTTGTGCTTGGAGGGTTCTGGTTTCTTGTATTTTGGCTTTGCCCTTTCTTTCTCCTTTCTCTTTAGCTTTGGGCAGTTATCTTTGATGTGTCCCTCTTCGTTGCAGTTGTAGCAGCGAACCGTCTTCTTCTTTCGATGATGCCTCTGCGATTTAAATTTATTAGTACTAAAAAATTTATTGAAGCGTCTTACCAGTAGTGCCGCTTCGGATTCATCGACTGAGGCTTCGGAGTCAGAACTGTTCATCTTTGCCTTTAAGGTAATGTTCTGACTTGTCTTCTCTGCTCCGTTGGGTTCTGAAACTCGAGATTCGTGAAGTTCAAAAGTTGAAAATAATTGTTCTAACGTACTTACCTCGAGGTCCTTAGAGATGTAGTACGCATCTACTAAGGAGGCCCACTCTGGAGTTCTCGGGAAGGCATTGAGCGCATATCGGATAGAATCCCGGTTGGTTACCTCTTCTCCAAGCTTCGTTAGTTGCGTTATCAGCTCCTTGATTCTCGCCTGGAGCTGCGCTACCTTCTCGCCTTGGTTCATCCGGAGGTTCATTAACTGGTTCCGGAGGATGTCGCGCTTCGCTAGCTTCGCTTCGGAAGTACCTTCGTGTAGCTCCAGGAATTTTTCCCAGAGATCTTTCGCTGAGTCGTAGCTTCCGATCCGATTTACTTCTTGTGGTGGCAGCACACTAAGCAGGTGGAACTCCGCCTTTCCTTTGGCGACGAAATCGGCTTGCTCCTTCTTGCTCCATGTGTTTTCTTCTTTGTCTTTCGGCGCGGTAAAACCATATTTCATTGTAATAAGAATATCAAAATCCGTTTTAAAAAATACCTCCATTTTACGCTTCCATGTGGCGAAGTCTCCGTCGAACTTCGGGGGATGGATGTTCGCTCCGGCCATCGTCTTGATCGTAGTGCTTCAGTTGGCGGTTAGTCCTTCTGAGGCGATCTAGCTCTGATACCACTTGTTGGTGCAGCGGAGACCGGCAAGAGGGGGTGAATTGCTGAAAACAAAATTTAAACTATACCCTCCTCGTACTTTCAACTCAATTAGTGCAATAGTTAACAAAATAATAAAACAGTAAAAGAAAGACACAGAAGAATTAACCTGGTTACAACCAAGGAGGTTGTTAATCCAGGGCAATAGAAGCGCACTAAAATAAACTCTCCTTTGCTGAAGGCGGAGAAGCCTTTTACACTTTCAAAGGCTCAGAACTATTGCAAGGAAATACTACAGATTGAATGCTTGAGTTGTTATAGAATTCCTAGCTCCAGGGGCCTTTATATAGGTCCTGGAAATCCTATCCCGAGGCTCCAAGGTGCCTCCAACGAGGGTCCAAGGCGCCTCCATAGGAGTCAAGGATAAAACTTTATCCGCGCGCAGAACGGTCACTTTGACTGGCTGAAGGCGCCTCCAGCCTGGCTGAAGGCACCTTCAACCTGGCTGAAGGCGCCTTCAACCTGGTTGAAGGCGCCTTCAAGCTGGAGGCGCCTCCAGTCAGGTTGGAGGCGCCTCCAAGCTGGCAGCTCAGCTCCTTTGACTTCGTTTCCAGCTTGTTGCGACTTCCAATGCTCCGATCTTTTGGGTGATTGTGGCCAACCGAAATAGGGCTCACCCGAACCCAATTTCCGGCCTTCCTCGAGCAGCCTTCCGTCCCGGCTTAACGTCCCTCGAACGCCGCGCACGCTCTTCACGCCCACCGGAGTACTCTTCCGCAGCTCTCTCGTCCTTCGGACGCACCGAGCCCGTCGGCTCCCTTCCCGTGCCGTCCTTCTCGCTAGCTGCGTCTTCTGCTCGACTTCCTGTGCTCCTAAGCTCCTGCACACTCAGATACAGGGATCAAATACAACGTAGGACCTAACCAACTTGGTTGATCACATCAAAACTACCACGGGGTCCAACATCCTCCTCCTTTCTTAGAGCCAGCACCCCCCTCCTTCTCCTTGCTTAGGATTGACGCCCCCTCCTCCTCGTGGGCGGCGGCTTGAAGAAGAGGAAGAAGAGGAAGAAGAAGAGAAGGCGCCCCATCCTAGAGCATCTCCCCTTGGTGGCCGGCGGTTTGGAAGAGAAGAGTCGAAGGGTGTTTGTTGTCTTGGTAGATCGTCGCCCACATGACGTCCAAGAAGAGGAGAGAAATATAGTAGAAGATCAAGAGGTCTTTAGCTACAAAGGAATGGTGCAACTAGTTCTTTAATTCTGCTGCATAATTAGTTTAGTTTTCTTTGTATCGATTTTGAATAACAACACAAGAGGCCAGCGATCTTATACTTCGATCAAGGTGTGCTTTGATCCATCAAGAACTTGCTTGATTGATCAAACACATGTCTGATCGAACATGCAGGTTGCTAGGAAAAGTTCTGTACTTGTATAATTTTTATATAGGGAAATTTAAACAGAATGAAATTCCAATGCCTTCAAGTGGTATCAGAGCAAGTTTTCTAGTTCTGTGTGATTGGTGTTCGGTTAGATTATGCACTGCTCATATGCAAGTTTAGGCAGGATAATAGTAGGATGTGCAAGAAAGATTAACTCTGTGGTTGCAGGCATCCTATATCCAACTATTATGGCTGTTTGTGTGTGATTTGATCCCTTGGGCATGTCGAGGTTGTTTTGTGTGCATGATTATAATAATTAAATACAGTCGGTTGCTATATTATTATTTTTTTTTCATTTTGTTTGATCTAGATTACATATAAATTTCTTTGTGGAATATAGGATCAATAAATATAAAATTTTATTTCTTTTTGTTGCGGCTTGTATCCTTGCTATGCGTGATGCTATTTTGAGGACTGGAGGCGTGGTGAAAAAGGAAGCAAGATAGACATGACAGCTTGATCCATTGGCGGCATATTAGAGGATAGTGATGGATGAGACCATAATAGTTGAAAATTTTATTTTCATATTTATTGCCTTTATATGCTATTTTATATGCTGTGATGCTGTGTTTATGTGCTGTGATGTGTGTGCATGTTAAAATTCCTTAATTTAAATAACTAAGTAGGAGAGGGATTATTTAAATAAATTACACGGTCTCCATTACTGACTTGTAAGTGATGCATTCAAACTTGCGCGTTGACTTTAAGTGCCTTTCTCCATATCGGATGAGTTTGTTTGCGGATCACTAGATCAAACTTCCTCTATGAATGATTATAGGAAATTATTTAGGTATGTGTAATCTTCTCCATCTGAAGGGGCACAATCTTAATTAATGAACTAAGTATCAATTAATGGTATATACTTAGGCGCATTTAATAGTATCCTCCCCATCGGAGTCACTACTATTATTTGTGTGACCGAAGATGAACCAACTATTAATTTTATTTGTCATAAAGTTAGGTTGACAAGATAATAAAATTAATGGGTAAAACCTCTTATAAATGTTTGAATTAGTATACGTCCACACTATCGTGACATACGAAATTCACGGTGTTTTGAGGTGTTGGTGAATTTAAATTATATTGTTTAAGAAATCAATATTATTTTAAATTCTAAAGTTTTGACCAAATATTTTATTTTATGATTCTCAAGATTTCAAAATGGTTTCCAATCCACTTGATGTTATTTTAAAAGAAAACAAACTTACTGGTCCAACTTATATTGATTGAAAACGGAACTTAGACATTGTCTTAACTGCTGAAGAATATAAGTTCGTACTTCTTGAGGTATGTTTTAGCGTGCCTGATAAGGATTCTAATGAAGAGGAGATAGAGAGACATAGGAAATGGGTCAAGGCAGATGAGATGACGCGGTGTTACATTTTAGTTTCTATATCAAATGTGCTGCAACATCAGCATCAGGCCATACCCACTGCCTATGACATGATGCTTAATCTCAAGGAACTCTTCGGACACCAGAATCGGGCTACCAGGCAGGAGGCCATGAGAAACTTAATGACGACCATCATGACTGAGGAGATACCCGTATGGGATCATATCCTCAAGATGATGGCTCATTTGAATGAGATGGAAGTCCTTGGAGCTGAAATCTATGGGGGAACCCAGGTCGATATCATTCTCCAAATGCTGCCCAAGTGTTTTGAGCAGTTCCGCCTGAACTACAACATGAATAAAAGGATTTATTCGTTGGCGGAACTTCTGATAGAACTCCAAGCGGCAGAAGGGATATTTCGTTAAAGTTCTCAAGTTCACATTGCTGAAAACGTTTCTGCCTCTAAGACGAAAGGCGGAAAGAAGAAGAATAAACAAGTTGGTTTGGCAAAGAAAGTGATTCGACCTCAAGGGACTGGGCCACAGGCAGGTGTGAAGAAGCCAAAAGGCAAGTGCTTCACATGCAAGCAGTTTAGACATTGGAAGGTGGACTGTCCTCACAGAAAGGGGAACAATAACGATATATCTTATTCATTAGTTGTTGAAACATGTTTAGCGATGTTATCTACCGGTACCTGGTGTGTAGATACGAGAGCCACTGATCATGTCTACAATTCATTGCAGGGGTTCTAGGAAACCAGACGACTACATGAAGGGGAGATCACCATCTACATGGGCAATGCTACGAGAGTGGCGACTGTTATAGCGGGAGATGTTTATTTATCTTTTGATAGGAATAAAACTTTGATTTTGAAAAATTATCATTACGTACCATGTTTTAGAAAGAACTTGATTTCAGTTTCTAAATTATTTATGGATGGATATTCTGTTTCTTTTGATGATAAAGTGGTTGTCAAGAAAAATAGGGTGGTTATCTGTTCTGGTACGTTGGTTGGTAATTTTTATACTCTTAATCCAATAACTCCCATGATGCAACAAATGGAAATTAATATCACATCTTCTAATTCTAATAAGAGAAAGTAACCTTCGGAAATGAACTAAATATATCTTTGGCATCTAAGGTTATGTCATATTAACTTGAGTAGGATTCAAAGGTTAATAGCCGATGGACCTTTGGGTTCATTGGTAGTGGAAAACTTTTCGACCTACGAGTCTTGTTTGGAAGGAAAAATGACCAGGAGGCCTTTTAAGGCAAAGGGGTATGGAGTCAAAGAAGTGTTGGAATTGGTTCATTCTGATTTGTGTGGGCATATGACTATCCAGACAAGAGGTGGTTTCGAATATTTTGTCTCTTTTATAGACTACTATTCGAGATATGGGTACATTTACTTGATACGCCGTAAGTCTGAGTGCTTTGATAAATTCAAATAGTATAAGGCTGATGTGGAGAAACGTCATGGTAAAAGTATCAAGACACTATAGTCTGATCATGGTGGAGAGTACCTCTTAGGAGAGTTTAGGAGTTACTTATCAGAGGTCGGGATTCAATCCCAATTGTCTGCACCTGGTACACCCCAACAGAATGGTGTGGCGGAATGAAGGAATATGACTCTTATGGAAATGGTTAGATCAATAATGAGTTATTCAGAATTACCAAATTCATTTTGGGGATATGCTTTAGAAACGGCGGCGTACATTCTGAACTTGGTACCTTCTAAGTCAGTACCCTCTACTCCCACAGAATTGTGAAATGAGTGTAAGCCTAGTTTGAAACACATTCGGATTTGGGGTAGTCCAACACATGTGCTGAAGGGAGACGCTGATAAGTTGGAATCACGTACAAAAGTTCGCTTGTTCGTGGGATATCCTAGAGGAACGAAAGGTGATTTGTTTTATAGTCCTAAAGATCAGAAGGTCATTGTTAGTATCAATGCCTGATTTTTAGAAGAGGACTATATAATGAACCACAGACCCATGAGTAAAATTGTTCTTGAGGAAATAAGAGAGGACACTTCTACTTTAGTACCAACGGTACAAGATGAGATACCACAAGTAACTGCAACACGTGTCACAAATGATGCACAATTACAGGTAGTCCTCGTCGTAGTGGGAGGGTTGCTAGGCAACCTGATAGATTCATTTTTTTTGGGAGAGTCTTCAGACTTGATCCCTGGTGAACATGAAGCTGATCCCTAGACATATGATGAAGCACTCCAAGAAAAAGATGCAGCATCTTAGCAAAGTGCAATGAACTCTGAAATAGAATCTATGCATTCTAATCAGGTCTGGGAGCTTGTAGAACCACCAAATGGTGTAAAAGCCATTAGATGTAAATGAGTCTACAAAAGGAAAAGAGGAACAGACAGGAAGGTGGAAACCTTTAAAGCGAGACTTGTTGCGAAGGGGTATACTCAGAAGAGGGAATCAATTATGAGGAAACTTTTTCGTCGGTAGCCATGCTTAAGTCTATCCGAATTCTTTTATCTATTGCTGCTCATATAGATTATAAGGTTTGCCAAATGGATGTCAAGACAGCTTTCCTTAATGGAGGTCTTGAAGAAAACATCTATATGAAACAACCAGAGGGATTCATTGTGAAGGGCAAAGAGCATCTTGTATGTAAGCTCAATCGGTCCATTTATGGACTGAAGCAAGCTTCGAGATCTTGGAACATCCGGTTTGATGAAGTGATCCAGTCTCATGGATTCATTCGGTGTCCGGATGAGTCTTGTGTATACAAAAAAAATGACAGAAACATGGTGGTATTTCTTGTATTATACGTAGATGACATTTTGCTCATTGACAACAATGTCAAAGTGTTGTTAGACATAAGGGTATGGATGTCCAAGCAGTTTAATATGAAGGACTTGGGAGAATGTGGATATATTCTTGGGATCAAAGTAATAAGGATTCACAAGAAAAGGATGTTGTGCTTATCCCAACCTTCATACATCGATACTATCTTAGCTCGTTTTAGCATGCAAAACTCCAAGAAAGGTTTTCTACCTTTTTGGCATGGAGTACCTTTATCTAAAGAAATGTGTCTTAAGACACCAAAGGAGATAGAGGAGATGAAGGTAGTTCCTTATGCTTCAGTTGTAGGAAGTATAATATATGCGATACTATGTACGAGATCGGATATCTGTTTTGCCGTGGGCATGGTTAGCAAATATCAAAGTAACCCAGGATCAGGACATTGAACTGTCGTAAAGCATATATTAAAGTACATGAAAAGGACTAGAGATTATATGCTGGTTTACCAGGCAGATTATTTGATCCCTATGGGTTACACGGATTCAGACTTCCAATCAGATAGGGACAGTAGTAAATCAACATCGGGATATGTGTTTACTTTGGGAGGTGGAGCCATAACATGGAGGAGTGTTAAGCAGAAATGCGTTTCAGGCTCCACCATGGAAGCTGAGTATGTGGCAGCCTCTGAGGTAGCCACAGAAGTTGTATGGCTCAGAAACTTTTTGATGGATTTAGATGTGATTCCTGGTTTACCCAAAGTTATCACAATTTATTGTGACAACAGTGGTGTAATAGAAAACTCGAAGGAACCACGAGCCCATAAGGCAAGTAAACACATTGAGCGTAAGTACCACCTATTATGCGATATCGTAAAACGAGGAGAGATTGTTGTTGCCAAGATTATATCAACAGATAACCTAGTAGATCCTTTCACTAAGGCCTTTCCGGTGAGAGCTTTTGATAGGCATGTTGAGGGGATGGGAATCAGATGTATGGCAGCATAGTCTTTTAGTATAAGTGGAAGATTGCTGGGATGTATACTATAAGCCTAACTTTTGTATGAACATCTATTTTGAAATATTTTGAAATGAGAATCACTTTGGTCAAAAGTTTGCATTTTATATTTATATATATGTCAATGCAGTTGTCCATTTAATTTATATTGTAGATAACATGGTGTGTGGTGCCACACAAAAGATCATGTTATCGGTTTCTTATAAATTATAAATAATAGCTCACAACCAAGATGGATTGAGACAAACCATTGGAACTATTGTAGTGTAATTTGGTATTAGTCTTTCTTGACTATAAAATTACACTAGTACACTATGTGTGTATTGAGCAGGACCATTTGAGGTTGCTCGATTTATCCTGACTACATAAAAGAACATAACTTCTGTTATTATGGATATGTGTCCTCTTAATCCCTATATAATAACAAGCACGTATACTTAGTATTTATTTCTTAAATTTATCAATGGGTGAGATTTATTCGTTAAATCAATAGGCCCGATGAGTTGGGAAATAATATTGTTTATATAGTGTGTTGTTGATTATAGAAGGAATCTGTGTCCTAATTATTTAGGCTGATGATGTCCCCTTGAGGAGCTCATAAGGATTATCATGTAAACCCTGCAGGTGGGCTTAGTCCAGCATGATAATAAAGTTGAGTGGTACTACTCTTGGAATTAGATGTTAATTAATTGAGTTGTCAGTAATTCATTTAATTAACGGACATACGATATCTTAAACACAGGGAGATTAACGCACTCATGATAAGAAGGAGCCCATATTGTAATATGGGATTGGTGCGGTAGTTCAATAATAACCCTTTAGTGGGATGAGTTATTATTGATGGACTTGAGTTGAGTGTTCGGGCCGAAAACAGGAAGCCCAAGCCCATCAGGAGGCCTAAACCAATTCCTCCTCTAGGTCCCTGATGTAGCCTCTATATAAAGCCTCGCATCCACCCATCTAAGTGGTTGGTTTTTACTTTGGGCGCCACCACATCTTTTCCTTGCTAGGGCCGGCCACATCTCTTCCTTGCTTAGGGTCAGCGCCCCCCTTCCTCCTCCTTGCTTAGGGCCGGCACCCCGTCCTCCTCCTTGCTTAGAGCCGACGCCCCCCCCCCTCCCTCCTCCTTGTGGGCGGCAACTTGAAGAAGAGGAAGAAGAATAGAAGGTGCCCCATCCTAGATCATCTCTCCTTGGTGGCCAGCTGTTTGAAAGAGAAGAGTGGAAGGGTGTTTGTTGTCTTGGTAAATCGTCGCCCACACGACGTCCAAGAAGAGGAGAGGAATATAGCAGAAGATCAAGAGGTCTTTAGCTACAAAGGAAAGGTACAACTAGTTCTTTAATTCTGTTGCGTAATTAGTTTAGTTTTCTTTGTATCGATTTTGAATACCAACACAAGAGGCCAGCGATCTTCTACTTCGATCAAGGGTGCTTTAATCCATCAAGTACTTGCTTGATTGATCAAACACATGTCTGATCGAACATGCAGGTTGCTAGGAAAAGTTCTGTATTTATACAATTTTTGTACAGAGAAATTTAAACAGAACAGAATTCCAGCGCCTTCATATTCTCCTTACCATGTTCACTAGTTGCTCTTCTTCGTCTAATTCTGAGTTGAACTCAGTTTCTGCATTGGGTTTAACTCCCTTCAAAGTACTTGCAAAAAATATAATTCCTTTCCCGACCTTTGTGACGTTAGTTTGTTCGTGCAGCTCTAATTCACAAAATAATTTATCTAGTTTTAATTTTGAAAGGTTCCTTGAAACTTTATAAGCATCTATAATTGATGCCCATATGAGGTTCAAGGGAATGAGTTCAAAGCATACCTGATGATGTCATAGTTCTTGAGTTGATGTTTGATCATATACAGGCTATTGAGGATATCCTTGATCCTCGCGTGTAACTATCTTATGATTTCTCGGTCCTGTGTTTTAATATTAAATAATGAATTTAAAAGTAGGTTTCATTAGTTATCTTGACATTATTAGTTCCTTCATTTAACTCAATGAGCTTATCCGATAAGTCCTTTACGTTCTCATGTGGGTTGACTTGGTTGAGTTCTTCTTTTGTGAGTCTGTACTGGATTGTCTTCAAGGCTTTTGAGTTGATCTGGGCTTTCTTCTTGTCTTCTAAACTTCATCTTTCTAGATCAAGTGATACTTTAGTTACTTTGTCTATAGGTGCCCAGTACCCTCGTCGGATGGCTAATCAATACTCGATGTCCGTCTTCAAGTAAACCTCTATTCTCTTTTTCCAATACAGAAAGTCATTTCCGTTGAAGAGAGGAGGACGAGCGGTGCTAAATCTCTCAAGTTGGGCCATTGATTACTAAAATAGAAAACTAGAAATAGGTACCAAGACTTGGTCTTAGATTAGTAGTACTTGAGAAAAAAATGTCGATGACTTGAGTGGTGTTGCACCAACTTCAAGTAAAAATTGAACAAGAAATAATTATCTAAAGAGGTAAATTTTACCAATTCAAATAAGATACGAAAAATCAAAATCCAAAAAGAAAACTGGTTCCCTCGGCTTAATTGGTGGTTGCACCAATTCAGAGCAAAACTTGGCTATGATACTATTGTTAGATCGAGATGCATGTGAGAGGAGGGTGAATAGTTTTCAAAACTTTTCTTTTTATTCTTTTTTAAAAACAAAGTATGCACGGTGGAAAAGAAAATAGAAATAGAAAAGGACAAGAACACAAGAGGTTTTACTTGGTTCGGAGCCTTCAATGACTCCTACTCCAAGACCTAGGTCCTATAGACCTATCGATGGATAATCTACTAATAAACTCTTTTGGAACCACTGGAAGAGGGGATCGAGTACAAAAAGGATAGGACAAAGTGTGACACACTACACTATTCCTTTTTTAATAATTAAGTACAATACTAAAACTCATTACCCAACACTTTCGAAGATGATCGGATCGTGCTCAGTATTGAACTACTTCTTAGTGGTTGTCGGGCATAGTAGAGTTGTAGTAGGACAGCAGCAGGAAACTGAAGCAGTTGGAATGCCAACCGAACGCGTAGAAGCTTGTATCATAGATAGATGTGAATGCTTGGTCGAGTAGCACTTTTTAAGGTGTGGAAGGCGCCTTCCATAGTATTGAATGCGCCTCCAATGTGTAAATTTGATCCCGAAAAGTGATGATCCTTATCATTGATAAAGTCAGATTTTATCTGATGGAAGGCACCTTCCAAGCACCCATGAACAGTACTAAAGGCACCTTCCATCGCATGGAAGGCACCTCAGGTACTGTTCACCCGAGATAATTTTTGTTCCTTTTGCCCTGCAAAATGTGTTAGTTCAACACAACAAATAATAACCTATAAGATAAAGTTAGCACAATAATAATATGATCAATTTATGACTTAGACCCTGTCCTCCGACCAGGATCTAGTCAGTGTCTCAATTTAGGTTTCTGAAATGGACCTAAATTGGACCAACTTCTACTGTCCCTTCAATCGGGACCCATTCTCACTTAGTCACTCTCCTCTAGTGACTTACCTTCACTTACTGAGTGTTGAGTTACCTTCTCAATGTCTAATCTGACCCACCAGGTCTTTCTACCAGAATCACACATCCGGACTTCACCAACCGGGAATCTAACATCCCGATCTCCTGTCGGAATCGTATATCCGAACTTCCACCTGCCAGAATCCCATATATGGACTTCGCCAATCGGGAATCATACATCTTGACTGGACTTACTACTTGGTATAAGGTCCTCTTAACCTATCAAGTTAGTTAACCCTGCACACTCGATAATAAGGTTAGATCAAAAATAAATCTAACTTTAATCCATTTATCATTAGTGTCAGATGCACCTACAAATACTTCCATATAGTGCTCTAAAAGATCAGTAAAGATACTCACCATGTACCTCTGAAATGTACCTGAAGCATTACATAATCTAAATGGCATGCTCCTATAAGCAAAAGTCTCAAAAGTACATGTGAAAGTGGTCTTCTCCTGGTCCTCGAGTGCTATGCAAATTTGGAAATAACCCAAATATCCATTCAAGAAGCAATAGTGTGTCTTCCTCGCCAAACTCTCCAACATTTGATCAATAAAAGGCAATGGAAAATGATCCTTCCTTGTAGACTGATTAAGCCTCCTATATTCAATACACACTCTCCAACTATTTTGCACCCTTGTAGAAATCAATTTATTTTCTTTGTTTGCCACCACAGTAACTCCTGACTTCTTGGGTACCACCTGTACTGAACTTACCCACTCACTATCTAAAATAGGATAAATAATCCTAGCTTGCAGCAACTTCACAACCTCCTTCTACACCAAGAATAAGTTAAGCCTCCTTTGTGGTTGCCTCACAGGTTTAGCCTCCTATTTTGATAAAATCCTATGTGTGCAAATAGAAGAACTAATCCCAACCTTTTGATGGAGCCTCAAAACATCCAACAATCTCTCTTCTTGACTAGGTTCAAGGTCCTTGGAAATAGTGACTAGTAACTGTTCTTATTTACTCAAGTAAGCATACTTCAAATGACTCGGAAGAACCTTCAATTCCAACTTTGGTGGTTGAAAAATAGAAGGAAGTATTTTTTCAGATTCTAGCTCAATCATACTAACTTCCTCATACTCTTTGGTTTCTAGAACAAAATCACTATGCTCAAAATAGTCACCGTCATCTACATCCGGCTCTTCATCAAAGTCATCAAAAAGGGTAGCAAACTCCAACAAATAACTAACTAAACCATCTTCCAACTCATCAAACAACTTAATACTCAGCAAAGAATGATCCTTCATTAGATATCTCCTAGCTTCCAAGATGTTATACTGAACCACAGTATCTCCAAATTCCATCGATAAAGTTCCAACATGAACATCAATCTTAGTCTTTGCTATTTTCAAAAATGGTCTCCCAAGAATAATTGGTACACTACTTGACAATGTATCACCCTCCATGTCCAGAACATAAAAATCTGTAGGAAAAATCAGCTCCTTAACCTTGACCAGCACATCTTCAATCACTCCTACTGGATGGGTAAAACTTTGGTTTGCCAATTGAATCACAACCCCTGTTAATTGAAGAGGACCAATTCCAAGAGCTTGAAATACTAATTTCAGCATGACATTAATAGATGCTCCAAGATCTAGCATAGCATCTTCAAAACTATTTTCCTCTATCACACATGGAATAGTGAACACCCTTGGATCCTTACATTTCTGTGGCATAGACTGAAATAATGCAGAAACACTCACCCCTACATTTACCAACTCAACACCTTTGAGCTTCTTTTTGTAAATACATAAATCCTTCAAAAATTTTACATACTTAGGAATGTGTTTGATCACCTTCAGCATGGGAATATTCACTTCTACTTTACTAAAAACTTCCATCAACTCTTGGAATTCTTTATACTTTTCAATGGCCTTACCCTTCCTAGGTTGCACTAATCTTTAAGGAAATGATAACTGAATCTCTATTTGCATCTGAACTGCCGCTAGTATGCTAGGAACTGAATCATGAGTTTGATGGTCTCCCCAGTCATAGCTAGAAATACTAGGAACTGAATCATATATGTCTTGATGTATACGTTAGAATAGATTTTGAAGTTCCATGAAAGAGGTAGCAGCCTTTTGGAAGAAGTGACATATAGCAGCTGGATGGGATAAGTTGCTACAAACCATGTAGATATCATCAATTGGTTCTGTGGAAGGGCCAACTTCATTTCAGAAGATGTTGCATATGGCATTCAGATGGGTTAGACTACCACATACTCTATAGATGTTCAACATTTGCTCGTCATCGAAATTATACTTTACATTGAATCCTCCAGGTTGCCAAGAATATCGATCCATGGCCAAAGAAAATGTTTGGTCTCACATGAAATAATAGCACTGAACTCACAAGACCCAGTGAGTAATCATCACATAGCACATGAATATAGGAGATATAAAATAACAAGACACTTAACCAATTTTTGTATTGAATAAAAAAATAAAATACAGAATTAAAGACAAGAAATTAAATACATAATGAAAACAAGAAAGAAAATGCAAAAAACAAAAGAAAAAAAATGTCTAGAGTAACACATATGCTATTCAACTAATGTTAATCAAAAACAGTTCTCGAAAATGGTGCAAAAAACTTAGGGTGTGTTTGGTTTGTCCCATTTTTATTTTCATTTTCTGAAAAACGCGTGTTTTTCATTTTTTTAGAAAATGACTTTTCCGCGTTTTCCGTTTTCTTAGAAAACGCTCTCTCATTTTCTTAAAAATGAACGTGGAAAACGCAAACCAAACGTGTTTTCCATTTTCTCATAAAATGAAAACAAAAAACAGCGTGGAAAACGCAAACCAAACGCCCCCTTAATGTGTACAATCCTCAAGTATGCAGTTGTTGTCAAGTAATAAAATATCAATCTCACAGGAACTATTGAGTAAGCACTAGTTAACTTTGCATAATGAATTATCTAAACAATCCAAAGGTGGTTCAGTCACTAATGCTTAAGAAGAGAAGAGAGAGAGTGTGTGTGAAGAGTAGAAAGAAGGAGAGAGGGAGCATAAGTGAGTGAACGTGAAGTCAATCACAATCAAAAGGTGCTTCTTCTAGGTCATGCCAATTGACACAGCCAGCTCTTCAAAATTTTTGGTTCAAGTGTATGGACATGCCTTAAGGAACGACCAAACCCAATTTGACTCTGGATGATGGCATGGAAAGATTCTAGCTGTGATCTAAGGCACGACCTAGTCTTCAAAACTGCTGAGTCCACTTCCTGGCCATGCCATTTGGCATGGCCAGTATCTTTTCTTGTTCCTTGGTCGTGCCATTTGGCACGGCCAAATCCTTGAGCTTCTCTTGGTCATGGTTTAAAGCATGGCTAGGTTCATTTTGGTTCTGAAATGACTTTGACACTCTAATCCATGCTTCCATTGATCTTCATTTGCGTCTTTAGCTTTCTTTTCTGCTCCAAACTACTCCTAAAGGTTAAAATAAGCACCGAGAAGATCTTTGAACACAAAATATTAATTATGCTGAAATATGATAGAAAAGGGTACAAAACACATAGATCATAAATATGAAATATAAGTATATGTGCGTCAAATAGTGCAAAATAATATATATAATATACGTGCATCATCTGAGTGCCCGGATAGTCAATAGCCTGTTGACTATCAGTTTCTCCTCTGTTTCGGCTCCATCCACTTGAGTGATTTTGGCCATCCGAAATAGGGCTCACCCGAACTCATTTTCTGACCTTCTCCTAGAACAAGTTTCCACTCCATCTTATGGTCCCTCGAAAATGCAGCGTGCTTCCTTCTTGTTCGCCAACATACTATTCAGCAGCAACTCATCCCTCAGATACACCGAGCCTGTCAACTCTCTCCCGTGCCTCTTTCTCGCTAGCTATGCCTTTAACTCAACTTCCTGTTCTCCTAAGTTCCTACACAATTAGACATAAGGCATCAAACAAACAAAGGACCTAACTTGACTTGGTTGATCACACCAAAACTATAATGGGATACTTACAAATTCTTCTCTTTCACTAGTGTACTCTTCCGTAGCTTTTCGTCCCTTGGATGCACCTAGCCCATCGACCCATTTTCTATGCCTCCCTTCTAGCTCGTCACGTCTTTCGCTCGAATTCTTGTGTTACTAAGTTCCTACACACTTAGACACAAGACATCAACACAACATAGGACCTAACTTAACTCGGTTGATCATGTCAAAACCAACCTGGGGTACATACAGGGACGACCAAGAAAAGGTTAGTTTCATTACCTCTGACTGTACTTTCTGCTACAATATTATGTCGCTTAGACTAAAAATACAGGAGAAACCTATCAAACACTTATGGATAAAATATTCTGGTAACAAATCGGAAGAAATGATGAAGTATTTGTGGATGATATCTTCATCAAATATGTCTGATCGACAGATTTAATTTTTGATGTAGAAGAAACCTGCAGTACCTTGTGGAAATATGGGATCAAACTAAATCTGAGTAAGTTCTTATTTGGAGCTAGACGAGGCCATTTCCTCAGATACATTGTCATTGAGTAAGGGATCAAGGCCAAACCAGAAAATGTCTAAGCACTCAAAGGTATGAGTGCTTCATATAATCTCAAGAGGCCCAAAGGCTAGTGGGCCAGATCATTGTGGTCTCTAGGTTTATCTCTCGATCAGGTGATCGGACACTCCCTTTCTTCAAAGTATTTTGTCGGGCTGTCAAATTCTAATGGAACGAAGATTGCAACAAGGCTTTTGCAAAACTCAAAGAATAGTTGGAAAAACTGTCATCCCTTTTTAAACCAGAAGTCGGAGAGCAGTTGTGGCTCTACCTCTCTACTATTGAGGAAGTTGTAGGATCAATGTTGGTCAATGAAGATAACAATGTACAAGAACCTGTGTATTTTTCTAAGCCATCTATTAAAAAGTGTTGAATGTTACTACACTACACTTGAAAAACTAGCCTATGGGCTAGTCCTGACAACTCATTGGTTGAGGTCTTATTTCCTTTCCCACTCGATCACAGTCCTCACCAACAACAACTTGGGAAGAGTGTTAATAAATCTGGAAGCTTCAAGGAGGCTAATCAAATAGATTATGGAGCTGACTGAATATAACATAGAGTATCAACCCCACACAGCTATCAAGTCCCAAGCCCTAGCTGATTTTCTGACTAACGTACACAATCCAGAACCAAAGGGCATTTGGAAAATATATATAGATGTATCCTTGACTCAGCATGGCAGTGGAGTGGGAATCTTATTAATATCCCTCAAGAAGATGTGATGTAGTTGTTCATCCGGCAAAATTTTAGAGCATCTAATAACAAAGTTAAATATGAAGCTCTATTGGCCAAGCTCCAAGCAGCTAAATATATGGAAGCAACTTGAGTGGTCATCCACTCAGACTCGCAGTTGGTCTGAAACTTCAAAGTTAACAATGAACAGCTTAAAATGTACATAGAAGTATATGAGAAGCTAAATGCTAATTTTTTGGAGGTTACCTTACACAGAAATAGCCCGAGCAGATAATCAGACAGTGGATGACTTAGTAAAAATGATCAGTTAATTATCCACTTGGGTCCTAGATATGTCTGTGGCACAAACCTTACTAATAGCTCAGATAAACCTATAGGCAAATATAGAGGAGTCAATTTATTGGAAGGCTCTACTATTTCTTACCTCTAGCAGGAAACATTACTGATCAGCTCTGAGTAAGCTCAAGGTATCAAAAGAAGAGTTAGTTGTTTCACCCTGATAGGGGATCATCTATACAAGTGGGTTTTTTCTCGCCCATTGCTTAAGTACATTAGACCAGATGGCTCAACTATGTTTTGTAAGAAATATACCAAGGTCGATGTGGTAGCCATGTTGGAGGCCAGACGTTGGCTTGAAAGATATTATTGGTTGGATACTTTTATCCCACCATACAAGCTAATGTCGCTCGGTTGGTTGTCACCTGTACCTCATCTTAAAAGCATCAAAATATTCTCTATCGGCTGACAAACTCTTGAAGATATCTTTTATCTCTTGGCCTTATGATCAATGGGAAATGGACATTGTTGGCCCCTTCCTAACCACCCCTGCTCAGAAGAAATTTATATTAATGGCAGTAGATTATTTTTCCAAGTAGGTAGAAGTGGAGACTTTGGCTAGAATCACTGAGCATGTCGTTATTAAGTTCTTGTGGGCTAACATCCTATGCTAGTTTAGAATCACCCACAAGCTTATTTCAGACAATGAGAAGTAGTTCCAAGAATGCAGAATTCAAGAATAATGTGAAGGCTTTGGTATTCTTCAAGCCTTCACTTTAGTGGTATACCCACAAAGCAATGACCAAGCGGAAGTTACAAACTAAGAAATTATCCAAGGACTCAAGACTAAACTTGATCATGTAGGGGGAAGCTGGGTTGAAAAGCTACCAAGTATTTTATGGGAGCACCGAACCACCCCACTAGAGAGCATAGGGATGACACCTTTTCACTTAGTTTATGGCGGTGAAATAGTGGTTCCGATGGAAATTGGCGAAGACTGTTGGAGCAATCTGTGTGACCTTAGGTTTTGATGTTTGGGAAAAGTTTTAAGTTAGGATTATTGTTGTATTTGATATGTGCTTGTGAGTGTACAAGATGCAAGTACAATAAAGGAATATCTAAGTGTGATCTTGACAAAGGAAAGTCTAAGCGTGATTTTAGGAAAGGTGAAAGTCCAAGTGGAGTCTTGGTAGTGTAAGTCCAAGCATATAGTTTTGACAATGTAAATCCAAGTGTAACTTGGCAAGGTTGAAGTCCGAGAGTGAGGAGCTATTGGCAAAGGATGATGTCCTGAAGGTAAGGAGTCTCTTGGCAATGGAAGACCCGACAACAAGGACAAAGTTGAAGGAAGCTCTTAAAGGCAAAGCGTGAAGGATAGGGAAACATCTAAAGGACGCAAGGCTAATGGAGGAGGTTAGAAGAAAAGATCAAGGTTGTGCAAGCAAGGACAAGTGCTAAGAGAATATACTCGGGGTAAACCCTAAGTTTAGGGTTTACTAGTTGACTGGTGTATGTACCAGTCGACTCGGAGAGAACAGAATATTTCTATTCTCTTAACCAAAGTGGACCAATCGATTGGTATTGAGTTGTTGATATATAACGGTCAAATTCCACATGAGGCCAGTTGACTGGTGTCTTTACTAGTCAAATGACAATGGGAAAATAAATTGGTGTTCTCCTCCCAAGCTCTATTAAATAGAGCTCAGGGTGGCTGACCTTGGTAATGAAATTAGACTTGGTTAAAGCCTAATTAGAGTCTCTAAGCCTTTATAGTAAATCCAAGGTCTTGATTGAGTTTATGGCGAGATTTCTCCACCAACAAGGAGGATTGTGCTAGCCAGAGTTTGACAGAGACTAATCCACCAACGAATAGGGATCGCCCACCTCATAGACAGTCGTGGAGTAGGGACATCATCTCTGAACTATGTTAAATGAACATGTTGGTTTCTTCTTCTTATTTTTATTATCTTTAGGTTAGCTTTTTATTTGTTTGTTTGTATTTTTGCTGCTCTAATAAGTGTAGGAAGCGATTGAAGTGGGTGATTGGATATTCACCCCCTCTACCCGAGCATCAAGATCCCAATAATTAGTATTAGAGCAAGGAGCACTCTTGAAGGACTAATCACCGTAAGGAACACCCGCTAGAAGAAGAAGACGATGAGATGGAGTCGGAAGGTCCACTAGGATGGAAAATCTGGATCTCACCTCCATATGAGCACAAGGACTTTGACTATTGGAGGAAGCGCTTGGAGATATGGTTCCAAATGAATTGGAACTAATGGATTACATTGGAGGAACCATTTGAAGCTCCAACAAATAAGAAGAGAAAGCATCTCTAACCTCGATATTGGATCAAGGAGCAAAGGGAGCAATCAGAGATGGACAAGGAGGTAACAAGAATTTTATTAAATCTTTTGCCTTCTAATGTGTTGGTTAGTGTAGGTGATTACAAGAATGTAAGTGACCTTTGGAAAAAAGTAATTGCATTTTGTGAAAGTCCTACACAAGTCCGGGGAGTGGAGGAGCCCAAGGAGAAGGGCTCATTGGTCCAAAAGGAGGAGAAGAACCAATCAGATGTAGAGACAAGCTCAACATCCAAAAGGAGGAAGAAGTGGAATCATCCACATCTTCAAATGAGGAAGAATAGTCCAAGACAAGTGAGGAAGAAGTCTTGGAAGTTCAACCCTCAACCTCAACTACCGAGAGGAGCGGGAAAGCCCACATCAAATGATTTAGATGTGGAGAGATGGAACACTACAAGAGTAGGTGTCCATTGTGTTGGTGCGGGAAGCATCCGACGATTGAACCCGAGTTTTGATAATGGTAAAGGATTCAAAGTTAAGGTTATTTGTTATCTAATATAGTTGAATGAGTTTGTAGGAAAAGTCCTAAGGTATCTTAGGCAAAAGTCCTAGCTGCGATTAAGCAGGTGAAAACTCCTAGGGGTGGTAACCCTAGGTTCTAGGGGGTGATAACCCTAGGTGGAAAGACTTGGCAAGTCTGGGTCTTCGGGCAAAAGTCCAAGAGTCAGGGACTCTAGGTGAAAAGTCCTGGTGTCGCAAACCAGGTGAAAGTGTGGGCGGGTCGTGGAGCGGACGTCCAGCGGAAAGACCTGAAGAATTAGGCGCTGAACAAAAGTCTAGTCGGTCTGGAGGACCAGACTGGAAACAGGTATATTCTCCTGAGTGGAGTAGGTGAAGACGCGTTCCCTGCTGAGAGAACAATAGACGTCGGTTCGACCTAGGGTTTCCAATAAAAAATCTGAAGTCAAAATCGGACAGTCCGGTGACTGTCAAACATCTTTTTATATTCATTATTATGTGCTAACTTTGTGTTGCAGGGTATTTTTAGGACTAACATATCTTGCAGGGACAAAGGAGCAAGTTTTACCTCAGATGAACAGTACCCGAGGCGCCCTCCATAGAGCTTGGAGGCGCCTTGGGTGCAAGGTAGAAGGAGTGCGCGCAGCGAAGCTGGAGGCACCCTCAAGGAGTGCTGAGGTGCCTCGGACGGCATTGGAGGCACCCTCATGGGAGATGGAGGTGCCTTCAAGAGGATAGGCTGTGAAGGAGTCAAAGCTCATCCTCGCTGTGAGTTTGCCGGTGATGGAGGTGCCCTCAAGGGTCTTGGAGGCACCCTCAACAGCCTTTATCAGGAGGTCTCGACCAACAGCTGAATTAATCAAGTTTCAAGCAATCATACAACTGTTTCCTGCTAATGAGACATTCTGGCTGAGCCATAACACGACCCTGACGACCCGGAGCTGCGAATTTCAAATTCCTGTTGTCGGTATAATTTTTAGTGCATTTAAATTGTAATACCTGATTGCACTATTTTCTGAAATTATAGTTGTTGCCCAAAGTAAATGCTCAACGAGCATGGGCTTTGGAGTAGGAGTCGACTTAGGCTCCGAACTAAGTAAATCTTAGCGTCTTCTCTATGTGTTTTATTTAAATTTTTGCTGCATTCTACTCAATCGTTTCGAATACAAATAGTGAAAGCCACGAGCGCTATTCACCCCCCCCCCCCACCTCTCTAGCGCTTTTCGATCCAACACATTGCTCATAAAGGTAAAGGAGGTACACCCTAAACTTGTTAGTATTAGCCCTAGTACCAATTATGAGATGATTGATAAGGTATTTTTATATCATATTTTATTATTTCATAAAAGGCAAAGTTAGTTATTATATTTATTTAATTTTAGTGTCGAATGAATAAGTATAATAATGCCTAGGGTAGTAGATTTTAGTCTACGGTATATCAATTGGTTGAATTGATAGTGGGAGCCTGTAGATATATATAGACACTACTCTTAACTATTTCTAGTCAAGCATTAATATATAAGGACAATATTAATACATTAAGACTAGCATGTAGGTCAACGGATGACTTAATCTCACAAGTCATGGATATGAGATATTAGGTTGACACATGGATATATATATTAGAAAATATGTATTGAATGAATCGCCATGAGAATATTTCTTGGATCGTTATATGAGTGTCATAAATATTCTCATGTGACTATTGGTATGAATAGTCCTTAGACCTGAAGTCACTATGGTTCCTTATATAAGGAGTTGTGTACTTTAATATCGACAAACGCCGCCTGTAACAAGGTGGACTATAAAGTCAATCACTAGGTATGTAATAAGTTATGTGGAGGGATGTGAGTGATGTAGATGAGATCTATCCCTTCCATATGACGGAAGCGATGTTTATGGACCCCTTGATTAGTAGAATACAAGAATGCATGATCATACTCAAATGAGTCGATATGAGATATTGAGCTTATTTGTTTGAGTGTGTTTACTTAGAGATCAAAAAACATAAAAATTGATAAGACGATGACAAGATCTATGCCTCATTGATCAAATTAGATATCAAGGATAGAAGGATTGAGTCATACAAGATAATATACATGGAAAGGTTAAGTCAGATCATGACATTCTCGTCACTTAGGTAGCAATGAAGCCTTGCTAGATTCCACTCATTGTTTATATCTCTAAAATAATTTTAGATACATTTCCAATGTTATGATAACCTATTGGGTCACACATAAAGAATAAATTATTTTAGAGATGGGTTCATGTGATGGATCATTGGATTAAGTCTAATCCGAATTAGACTCATTGAGTTAGACTCAATTGGATCCAATTATTGGATTGAGTCTAATTCAAATTAGACTCATGAAGTCAATTTGGATTGATGAGGGTCAATGAGTTAGACTCATTGGGTGAACATGAATTTACCAAGGAAGAAGAAAGGTCAATTTTGAATTGATCATGTAAGAGAGGAAGATCAAAAGGCAAGTGACCTTTGGTATTCATTAGATGGATATAAATAGGATTTTTGAATGGAATTTTCATTAGATGAAAATTGGAGTGTCCCTTGAGCTTGCTCCTCATCTTCACTTTTCTTCTTGGGAGAAACTCTTCTTGGCTGGAACTCCCTTGTGGGTTGCTAGCACAACCAAAGGTTGTTTTCTTCTCCAAGTAGTGAACTTGTTTGTGTGGATACCGTTAGAGGCACGGACACGTGATTGTGCTGAGCTCCTTGCTGTTGGGTGTTCATGTTTACGTTACAAAGGTATAACTCCCTCTCATTAAACTTATTATATGTGTCTTTTCTCCTTCACATGGATCTTCTAGAAGGATCTAGCTAATTTATCCGCTGCGCTTTTTGCATGTTTATTTCTCTAGATTCTTATAAAACTCACACAAGTTAATTTAAAAGCTAATGTGAGTTGTAGGAAAGTAGCCAAGGAGAAGAAGCTGTTGGTTGGTCCTAGGAGGATCGTACCGGTTCCAATGTATAAAAATTTTGTACAAGTGTCGAACCTTTTCCTAAACAACCTATTGTGTTCTTTAGAAGTTAAATTAGGAATCGCTAATGGAACTTAACATTATTGATTCCAAATTTAACTTATCTGTTCTTAATGGTTTATACTTGGATCGCAAGCGGTACTTAACACTATTGATCCAAAGCAACCTATGTTATAAATTCAATTAAATATTAATTTCCAAAATTAGCTTTCAGGACTGCATGGTGAGGCACATGTCCTTCTTGGGTATGGGAGCATCCACCACCGCCAAGAAAAAACCTTTTAAGGAAAGCTAATATTTAATTTCCTTATATAACTCTAGGTTTAACCAAAAAGAACAATCGAATCACAAATTCGAAAAACAAAGAAAAACATAAACTCGAATTACAATTCTAAAAATTAGAATCTAATGCCTCTTATGTTTGGAATTCATACAAAAGAAAAACTAGTATGATGCGGAAAATAATTACTAGTTATACCTTCCTTTGCATGCAACGACCTCTTAATCTTCTACCGTATTCCTCTTCTTATCCCGGATGTTGTGTGGGAAATGATCTACCGAGATGAGAACCACCCAAAGCCTTCTTCTCCTTGCAAGGTTCGGCCACCACAAGTACTCCAAGAATAGATGAGGTTCGGTCACCACCACCAAGCTCCAAGGGATGCTTCCTTTCTCTCGTTCTTCTCCAAGCTAGAATCTGGCCACCTTCAAGCTCTAAGAGATGATGAGGTTCTGCCAATGAAGAAGAAAGAAAAGGAACAGGGAAAAGCAATAGGGCCGACCACCACCAAGGAGGAAAAGAGAGGAAGAAATAGAATAGAGTCATTACCCACCTCTACCCCCTCTTTTATAATCCTTGGTCTTGGAAAATAAGGAAATTTAAATAAAAACTTCCTTAATTCCTTTGCCATGAAAAACAAAATTTATTTAATTAAAAAATAATTTCCTTTTCATTATTAACATGGATGGCCACCTATAAGCTCCAAACAAGTAAAGTTTAATTCACACAAGAATTAAAACTTCCTAATTTGTTTCCAGAAATTTATAAAAAAATTCTCTAATAATTTTTCCCTTCATGGTGGGTTATAAAAGGAAATTTTATAAATTAAAATCTTTCTTTTAAATATGTGGATGATTTCCAAAAAGGAAAGTTTTCTCTAAAATTAAAATCTCGTTTCAATCTACAAATAAGGAAAGATATCAAATCTTTTCTTAATCTTTTGTAGAAACTTATAAAAGGAAATATTTAATTTTAAAAATCTCTTTTAAAATCATGAACATGGTTACAAAAAAGGAAAGTTTTATCAAAATTAAAATCTTCCTATCAATCTACAAATAAGGAAAGATATCAAATCTTTTCTTAATCCTTTGTAGAAGCTATAAAAGGAAAGATTTAAATTTTAAACTCTCTTTTAAAACCATGGAATCCACATACGAAGAAAAAAATTTAAAAATAAAATCCTTTTAATTAATTATGGCCGGCCACACCAAGCTTGGACTCAAGCTAGGGCCGGCCACCTCACACCTTGGTTTGGCCTGCCCTAGCGTGGGCTCCAAGCTAGGCTTGGTCGACCACCTTAAGGTGGGTAAGAAGGTGGGTATGGGTGGGTACAAATCTCTATATACAAGAGGCTACGATAGGGATCGAGAGGAGGAATTGGTTTTGGTCTCCCGATGAAATTAAGCTTCCCGTGTTCGCCCCGAACACTCAACTAAATTTCATCAATAATAATTCATACCACTAAAGAATTATTATTGAACTACCGCACCAATTCCAAATTACGTTTTGGGCTCCTTCTTATTATGAGTGTGTTAGTCTCCCTGTGTTTAAGATGTTGAATGTCCACTAATTAAATGAGTTACTGACAACTCACTTAATTAAAATCTTAGTCCAAGAGTAGTACCACTCAACCTCATCATCATGTTGGACTAAGTCCACCTGCAGGGCTTAACATGATAATACTTATGAGCTCCTCTTGGGGACATTCTCAGCCTAGATTACTAGGACACAATTTCCTTCTATAATCAACAACACCCACTATAAGTAATATCATTTCCAACTTATCAGGCTTATTGATTTATCGAGCTAAATCTCATCCATCAAAAAGTCAAAGAAATAAATACTAAATATATGTGCTTGTTATTATATTAGGATTAAGAGCACACACTTCCATAATAACTAAGGTCTTGTTCTTTTATTAAATCAGTATAAAAAAGAACTTACCTTCAATGGTCCTACTCAATACACTTGGAGTGTACTTAGTGTAATTTATTAGTCAAGATAAACTAATACCTAATTACACTACGACTATTCCAATGGTTTGTTCCTTTCCATCTTAGTCGTGAGCTACTGTTTATAATTTACAAAAAACTGATAACACGATCTTCTGTGTGTGATAACACACACAATGTTATCTACAATATAAATTAATTGAACAACTATACTTAGCAGTAAATGTAGATAATTTGACCAATGTGATTCTTAAATGTTTATACAAAAAGCTAGACTTTTAGTATACACTCTAACAATCTCCCACTTATACTAAAAAACTATGCTACCATATACCATGCCATACATCTGATTCCCAACCATTCATCATGCCCATCAAAAGCTCTTGCCTTAAGGGCCTTAGTGAAAGGATTTCTCAGGTTATCATTTGATGCAATCTAGGCGGCAACAACTTCTCCTCGTTATACGATGTCTCGTATTGGGTGGTACTTGTACTCTATTGTGTTTACTTACCTTATGAACTTATGGTTTCTTTGAGTTTGCTACTGCACCACTATTATTACAATAAATTGTAATAATTTTTGGGCAAACCAGAAATTATGTCTAAGTCCATCATGAAGTTTCTGAGCCATATAACTTCTATGGCTGCCTTAGAGGCTGCCACATACTCAGTTTCTATGGTGGAGTCTAAAAAACACCTATGCTTAACACTCCTCCATACTTATGACTTCACCTCCTAAAGTAAACACAAAACCCCGAGGTCGACTTACTATTGTCCCTATCTGATTGGAAGCCAGAATCCGTGTAACCCACAGGGAGAAAATCATTTGCTTGGTAAACCAGCATATAATTTCTAGTCCCTCTTAGGTACTTTAATATATGCTTTACGGTAGTCCAATGCCCTTGTCTAGGGTTACTTTGATATCTGCTAACCATGCCCACGACAAAATAGATATCCGGTCTTGTACACAGCATTGCATACATTAGGCTTTCTACAGCCGAAGCGTAAGAAACTGCCTTCATGTCCTCTATCTCCTTTGATATCTTCGGAGACATCTCTTTAGATATAGCTACTCCATGCCAAAAAGTTAAGGAACCTTTCTTGAAGTTTTGCATACTTAAACTAGCAAGGATTGCATCGATATATGAAGCTTGGGATAAACAGAACATTCTTTTCTTGTGATCTCATGACCCCAAGAATATGTGCACATTCTCCCAAGTCCTTTATATCGAATTGCTTGGACAACCATACCCTTACTTCCGACAACACTTTGATATTATTTCCAACTACCAAAAATGTCATCTACGTATAGTACAAGAAATACCACCACGTTTCCTATCACACTTCTTGTATACACAAGATTTATCCGGACACTGAATAAATCCATAGGTCTGGATTACTTCATTAAACCGGATGTTCTAAGACCTTGAAGCTTTGCTTCAGTCCATAAATAGACCGATTGAGCTTACATGCTAGATGATTTTTGCCCTTTGTAATGAACCCCTCTGGTAGCTTCATATGGATGTTTTCTTCAAGACTTCCGTTAAGGAAAACTGTCTTGACATCCACTTGCCAAATCTCATAATCCATATGAGCAGCAATAGATAAAAGAATCCGGATAGACTTTAAGCATGGCTACCGGTAAAATGTTTCCCTTTTTCAACAAGCCTTGCTTTGAAAGTTTACACCTTCCCGTCTATCCCTCTTTTCCTATTCTAGACTTAATGACTTTTACATCATCTGATGGCTCTACAAGCTCCCAGACTTTATTAGAATACATATATTCTAATTCTGTATTCATTGCTCTTTGCTAAGATGCTGCATCCTTATCTTGGAGCGCTTCGTCATATGTCCAGGGATCAGGTTCATATTCGCTTGGGATCAAGTCCAAAGACTTTCCCAAAACATGAATCTTTTCAGGTTGCCTAACAACCCTCCCACTACGACGAGGTACTTTCTGTAATTGTGTATCATCTGTGATACGTGTTGCAGTTTCTTGTGATATTTCATCTTGTACAGTTGGTACTAGATTAGACGTGTCCTTTATTATTTTCTTAAGAACAAATTTACTTATGGGCTTATGGTTCATTATATAGTCCTCTTCTAAAAATCGGTCATTGATGCTAACAATGACCTTATGATTTTTAGGACTATAAACCTCCTTTCATTTTTCTAGGATAACACACAAACAAGTGAACTCTTATTCCAACTTATTAGTGTCTCCTTTCGGCACATGTACTGGACTACCTCAAATCCGAATATGCTTCAGATTAGGCTTACGCCTATTCTGTAATTCTATGGGAGTAGAGAGTTCTGACTTAAAAGGTACTACATTCACTTCCGTTTCCAGAGTATATCCTTAAAATGAATTTGTAAACCCTAAACCCTAAACCTCATTATCGATCTAACCATTTCCATAAGAGTCCTATACCTTCTTTCTTGTACACCATTCTGTTGAGGTGTACCTAGGTGTAGTCAATTTGGATTGAATCCCGACTTCTGATAAGTGACTCCTAAACTCTCCTAAGAGGTACTCGTCACTACGATCTCACCGTAGTGTCTTGATACTTTTACTTTGACGTTTCTCCACATCAGCCTCGTACTAATCAAAGCACTTAGACTTGCGGCGCATCAAGTAAATGTACCTGCATCTCGAATAGTCATCTATAAAAGAGACGAAATATTTGAAACCACCTCTTACCTGGATAGTCATAGGTCCACACAAATCAGAATGAACCAATTTCAACATATCTTTGGCTCTATACCCCATAGATTTAAAAACTTCTTGGTTATTTTTTCTTCCAAGTAAGACTCGCAGGTTGAAAGATTTCCACTACCAATGAACCCAAGAGTTCGTCGATTATTATCCTTTGAATCCTACTCAAGTTAATATAATCTAGCCTTAGATGCCAAAGATATGATTGGATCATCTCCGAAGGTTGCTTTCTCTTATTAAAGTTAGAAAATGTGTTATTAATTTCCATTTGTTGCATCGTGGGAGTTATTGGATTATAAATTGTCAACCAACGTACCAAAACAGATAACTTCACTATTTTTCTTGATAACAACTTTATCATCAAAATAGACAGAATATCTATCCTTAATAGTTTTAGAAACTAAAATTTAGTTCCTTCTAAACTTGGTATGTAAAGACAATTTCTCAATATCCATATTTTATTCCTATCAGAGGATAAATATCTCCCACTGCAACAACTGCTACTTTTGTAGCGGTGCCCATGTAGATGGTATTTTCCCTTTCATATAGTTGTCAGGTTTTCTGGAACCCTGCAATGAATTGCAGACATGATCAGTGGCTCCTGTATCTACACACCAGGTACCGGTAGATAACACCACTAAACATGTTTCTACAACTAATGAATAAAATACACCTATATTGTTCTTAGTTTTGAGAGGACAGTCCACCTTAATGTCCAAGTTTTGTTTCCAATCATAATTGGGACTACTAAGTCTATTCTATAGTATAACATCTAGGGGATTGACAAACATTTGAAATCCTAAGAATAAAAAATATTTAGTCAAGACCAACACCTCAAAATCCTTGCATGTGATTTATCCATTAATTTTATTATCTTGTCAACCTAACTTTATGACAAATAAAATTAATAGTTGGTCTGCCTTTGATCAAATATTTGGTCAAAACTTTTGAATTTAAAATAATATTGATTCCTTAAAATAATATCATTTAAATTCACCAACACATCTAACACCGTGAATTTTGTATGCCATGTTAGTGTCGACGTATACAAAATCAAACATTTGTAAGAGGAGGGTCTTACCCATTAATTATCTTGTCATCCTTAAATTACCTCAAACACCATGAATTTTGTATGCCACGTTAGTGTGGACGTATACAAATTCATTTGTTTGTAAGAGGAGGTTTTACCCAATTTATATTATCAACCTAACTTTATGACAAAATTACCTCAAACACCGTGAATTTTGCATGCCACGTTAGTGTGGATGTATACAAATTCAAACATTTGTATAAGGAGGGTTTCACCTAGCTTTATGATAAATTAATAGTTGGTATTCTTTTAGTCACGCAAAACAATAGCTGTGACTCAATTGGGGAGGATACTATTGAATGCGTCTAAGTGTATACCATTACTTGATACTTAGTCCATTAAATAGAATTGTGCCCCTTCAGTTGGAGAAGATCACATGCTCCTAAATAATTTCCTATAACCATCCATAAAGGAAGTTTGATCTAGTGATCCGCCACAAACCCATTCGTTGTGGAGGGAGGCACTCAGAGCCAACACGCAAGCTTGTTACATCACTTACAAACCAGTAATGGAGACCGTGGAATTTATTTAAAATCCCTCTCTCACTTAGTTATTTAAGGTGAGAAATTTTAAATATAACAAGCACATATCATATGCACACACACATCACAGTAAATAAAGAAATAAATATGGAAAATAATTTTTCAACTATTATGACATTTTCCATCACTATTCTCCATGTGCTCCCGCCCTAGGTTCATGTTGTCGGGTCCATCGAGCTTCCTTTTCTACTGCGCCTCTGGTCCTCAAATAGCACCATGCCTCGCAAGGATACGATCTGCAACAAAAAATTTTTTTTACATACATCGATCCTATATTCCACAAGGGAATGTACATCAAGTCTAAATCGAACATAAATGTAAAATCCTAGGGCTAATATAGCTCCTACTATATTAATTAAATACAATCATGCACACACAATAAAATTCCCTTGACATGTCCATGGGTTCAATCACACACAACATCTATAAGCCATAATAATTGGAGCCTGCGACCACAGAGTTAACACATCCTACTATTATCCTGCCCAAATTATGTATGACATGTGCATAATTAATTTAGAAAACCAAACACACAAAGGCAAACCCTAGCTCTGATACCAATTGTTGGTTGGTCCTAGGAGGATCGTACTGATTCCACTGTACAAAAATTTTGTACAAGTATCGAACCTTTTCCTAAACAACCTATTGTGTTCTTTAGAAGTTAAATTAGGAATCACAAATGGAACTTTACATTATTGATTTCAAATTTAACTTATCTGTTCTTAATGGTTTAGACTTGAATCGAAGCGGAACTTAACACTATTGATCCAAATCAACCTATGTTATAAATTTAATTAAATATTAATTTCCAAAATTAGCTTCCAGGACTGCATGGCGAGGCACATGACCTTCTTGGGTATGAGAGCATCCACCACTGCCTAGACAAAACCTTTTAAGGAAAGCTAATATTTAATTTCCTTATATAACTCTAGGTTTAACCAAAAAGAACAATCGAATCAGAAATTCAAAAAAAAAAGAAAAACACAAACTCGAATTACAATTCTAAAAATTAGAATCTAATGCCTCTTGTGTTTGGAATTGATACAAAATAAAAACTAGTATGATGCGGAAAATAATTACTAGTTATACCTTCCTTTGAATGCAACGACCTCTTGATCTTCTACCGTATTACTCTTCTTATCTCGGATGTTATGTGGGCAACGATCTACCGAGATGAGAACCACCAAAGCCTTCTTCTCCTTGCAAGGTTCAACCAACACAAGTACTCCAAGAATAGATGAGGTTCAACCACCATCACCAAGCTCCATGGGATGCTTCCTTTCTCTCCTTATTCTCCAAGCTCGAATCCGGCCACCTTCAAGCTCTAAGAGATGATGAGGTTCGGCCAATGAAGAAGAAAGAAAAGGATGAGGGAAAAGCAATAGGACCGGCCACCACCAAGGAGGAAAAGAGAGGAAGAAATAGAATAGAGTCGTTACCCATGAAGGCACCTCTACCCCCTCTTTTATAATCCTTGGTCTTGGAAAATAAGGAAATTTAAATAAAAACTTCTTTAATTCCTTTGACATGAAAAAGAAAATTTATTTAATTAAAAAATAATTTCCTTTTCATTATTAACATGGTCGGCCACCTATAAGCTCCAAACAAGGAAAGTTTAATTCACACAAGAATTAAAACTTCCTAATTTGTTTCCAAAAATTTATAAAAAATTTCTCTAATAATTTTTCCCTTCATGGTGGGTTATAAAAGGAAATTTTATAAATTAAAATCTTTCTTTTAAACATGTGGATGATTTTCAAAAAGAAAAGTTTTCTCTAAAATTAAAATCTCCTTTCAATCTACAAATAAGGAAAGATATCAAATCTTTTCTTAATCTTTTGTAGAAACTTATAAAAGGAAATATTTAATTTTAAAACTCTCTTTTAAAATCATGAACATGGTTACAAAAAAGGAAAGTTTTATCAAAATTAAAATCTTTCTATTAATCTACAAATAAGGAAATTTATCAAATCTTTTCTTAATCCTTTGTAGAAAGCTATAAAAGGAAAGATTTAAATTTTAAACTCTCTTTTAAAACCATGGAATCCACTTAAGAAAGAAAATTTTAAAAAAAATAAAATCCTTTTAATTAATTATGGCCGGCCACACCAAGCTTGGACTCAAGCTAGGGCCGGCCACCTCACACCTTGGTTTGGCTGGCCCTATGTAACGACCCGCCTTCTACTGACTAGGCTGTGAGGCCGATCATTACATTAATCTGTGCTAACTATTCCATGACCATCATCAAATCTAGATGCGGAAGCTATACTAATTAAAATTTTGCTAACTATCATCATTTCTTGGCTCTAAACATGCTAAGGGGTGTAATCTAAACTATTCATGACATGTATTACATCCCCCAATGGTCAAGGAACTTAACTAAGAGTTTCTTGCTGATACCAGGCCTCCCAATCGATCCCCGGATCGATTGGAATGGCTTGATTGATCTATTGATCGATCCAGGTGGCTACTGTATGCGGAAGTCAGGTTGGATCGATCCAGTGATCGATCCAGCACGCTACTGTGCTCGGACCAATATTCTGGATCGATCGGCTGATCGATCCAGGCGGCCAATCGATCCAGTGATCGATCCCAGAGCCTTCTGTTCGCGACGGAATTGGCTGGATCGATCGGCTGATCGATCCAGACGCCTACTGTTCGCGAGACGAGTTGCCCAATCGATCTATCGATCGATTGGAAACCCTCGAGTCGATCAGCTGATCGATTCGAGTTTCTGATTTCGTGCTAAAGGTCTGATTTCAGCACTGTCTCGTGCCAAATCACATATAATGACTCCAAAAATGACTAAGAACACCCTAACAATAATAACTAACATTCTAACGTCATACAAATAGTGTTCTAAGCTTAATAGAGTGCATGGTTACTAATTCATAGCAATTAACATACTAAAGTGCGCATGATAAAACACTGGAAAGTTCTAATGCTTAAAACAAAACTTGCTAAAATTCTCTAAGATCTTTATTCCAAGTTCCATCCACACACATCTTCATCGCATTGCCCTCCAGCCTCCGCTAGTCCATCTTTCCTTTACCTTTATCTGCAGTATAAGGAAAAAGTATCTGTAAGCTTTCGCTTAGTAAGAAACCATCTACCTCACAAAAACATGCATTCGATGCAATATACTTTTAAAACATGCTATTTAAAAAAAATGCACTGGTTAGACTGAAACCTGGCATGCTATCATACATAGAAATCAAAGCTAGTCATGGCATACTATTATCTAAAGCATGTGTAACAGAAACTGAACATAGAACTATCATACATATTCATGTGAAAGAGCTGAGATGAAACATGAACTAAGCTAAACTAACTAAGCTAGTGCTGAATTAAACTGTATACGCAACTGATTGGTGAGAGTTTAAAAACTATACATATAGTGTTGGTGCGGGAAGCATCCGACGATCGAACCTAAGTTTTGATAATGGCAAAGGATTCAAAGTTAAGGTGCTTTGTTATCTGACAGCTGTTGCTGAGTGTTTCAGGAAAGTCCTAACTGCGGTTAGGCAAGGTAAAACCCTAGGGGGTAGTAACCCTAGGTCATAGGGGGTGGTAACCCTATGCAGAAAGTCTTGGTAGGTCGATGGCTTCAGGCAAAAGTCCTAGGGGGTGGTAACCCTAGGTGGAAAGTCCTGGTGTCGCGAACCAAGTGAAAGTCTAGACTGGCCGGTGAAGCGGATGTTCAGCAGAAAGTCCGGAAGCATCGAGTGTCGAGCAAAAGTCCAGTCGATCTGGAGGATCGTACTGGCAACAGGTAAATCTCCTGAGTGGAGTAGGTGAGGACGCGTTCCCCGTAGAGGGAACAGTAGGCGTCGGGTCGACCTAGGGTTTCCGGTTGGAAACCCGAAGTCAGACCCGGACAGTTCGAATGCTGTCAAATCTTTTATTCATTATGTTTCTGTGCTAACTTTGTTTTGCAGGGTATGTGTTTGGGACTAACACATTTTGCAGGAACAAAGGAGCAAGTTACAACTCGGATGAACAGTGTCCGAGGCGCCTCCATGGAGCTTGGAGGCGCCTCGGGTGCGAGCCAAGAAAAGGCCAGTGCAGCAGACTGGAGGCGCCTTTGACCGGAGGTTGAAGGCGCCTTGGATAGGCTGAAGGCGCCTTGAACCAGATAGAGTTCGACCAGGTCAGTGCTGATCCACGCGGGTGACTCGGCTCGTTCAAGGCGCCTTTATGAACAGTATAAGGCGCCTTGAACCCTCTTTATAAGGGGTCTCGACCAGCAGCTCTCTACAACTTCTTCCAAGCGATCTTTCTGCTACAAGCTGCTCACGAGACGATCCCGAAGTGCTGCTACGAGACACCGACGACCCGGAGCTCCGAAATCTTCAGATTACGATATTGTCGTCGGTATAACTGTACTTTTTCATTATACTTAACTGTAATACTTGTACTCTTGTCGAGCTTATAGTTGTTGCCCACGGAAAGCGATCAAGGATCGCGGGCCTTCGAGTAGGAGTCGTCACAGGCTCCGAACGAAGTAAATTCCCTTGTCTTTCTGTGTGTTTGTTTCTTTCCGCTGCGTTAATTACTCTACGAACATTTTATGATTCCGATAATCGAACAAATAGCCGCGAGCGCTATTCACCCCCTCTAGCGCGTCTCGATCCAACAATTGGTATCAGAGCGGTCGTTTTGAATTGGTGCAACCACCTTTCAAAACAAATTTTCGTAGTTTTTTTCGTTTTCGGAGTCGAATTAGAATTTAGCCTTATAGCTATATTCTAATTTTTTTTCCCTCGAATCGACTTTTGCTCGAAGTAGGTGCAACACCACTCGAGTTCGTTTTTATTATTCTTTATTCCAGCACTACTAATCCAAGACTTAGTCTTGGAACATATTCTGTTGTTTTCTTTTGTTACATATTATAAATGGCCCAACAAGAGGGTTTCAGCACTGTACGCCCCCCGCTATTCTCCGGAGAGGATTTTAGCTACTGGAAGGGAAGAATGGAAACGTATCTAAAGATACAATTCGAAACGTGGATGATCATAAAGACGGGACTGAAACTGCCAATCGATGACGACGGCAAAGCAACACCCTGCGAGAAGTGGGACGCTTCTTTAATAAAAAAGGTTGAAGCCGACGCCAAAGCTACCTGCACCCTCCAGTGCGGTCTTACCAAAGAAGAACTCAATAGAGTTGGCCCGTTCTCTTCTGCAAAGGAGCTCTGGGAAAAGCTAATCGAACTCCACGAAGGCACTGACGACACCAAGGTAAGTAAAAGAGATCTTTTACTTAATAAATTATATAATCTAAAAATGCAGGAAGGCGAAACGGCGAGTTCTCTTCACGCGAGAATACAAGACATCCTTAACTCTCTTCACGGAATTGGCCAGAAGATAGAAAATCGGGACATAATAAGGTATGCCCTAAACTCGTTTCCAAGGAATACATTGTGGGCATCAATGGTAGATGCCTACAAAGTTTCCAAGGATTTATCTTCTTTAAAACTAGATGAACTTTTTAGTGAATTTGAACTTCATGAGCAAACTAATGCACAGCCTACCGAGAAAGGTATTGCGTTGGTTGCAGGTACAAGCCGAACCCGGGAACCGAGACCACGACGGAGAACCGAACCAGCATCGGAAGCTGAACCAGACTCTGATGATGAAGAAGGTGACATTACAACCGAGCTGGTAAATCTCGTGAAGAAGCTCTACAAGACGAAAGGATTCGACAAAAGAGATCTAAAGAAGGCAGTGAAATCAAAGGAAGGCCCACAAAATACAAAGATGAAGTTTGAAGTTACATGCTACGGGTGTAACCAAAAAGGGCACATCAAAACCAACTGCCCTAACCTGAAGGAGATCAAAAAGCAAAGAAGGAAAAAGGTCCTTAAGGCAACATGGGACGAATCTTCATCAGAGGACGACGACGACGAGCTCGAACAAACGAGTCTACTCGCATTAATGGCCCGGGACCAAGTCGTCGAATACGGATGCGAGAGCGAGTCTGAGGCAGAGTCCGAGCAAAGCCACGGATCCGTATCCGTTTCCGAAGGACCAGACCCCGCTGTAAGTATCTCCCGGTTGAACATTTTAGTTAGCTATTTATTGCACAAATTAGCTAAGTCAAACCTGAAAGTTAAGTCACTTCTAAAGGAAGTAAGTGTCCTTAAAGAAGTGGCTAACACCAAACCCTTACCTAACCAGAGTCAGACTGAATTTCCAACTCAAGTTCAAAAACTTGAGGAAGAAAATTCAAGTTTAACAAATCAGGTTAAAGATTTAGAAAATACCTTAGAACGGTTTACTTTGGGCTCCAAGAATTTGGACTTGATTCTTGGGACACAAAGAGCCGTCTACAACAGAACTGGGTTGGGATACAAAAGTAAATACAGATCTTATTTATCACTAATAAACAAACAAAGTATTAAATCAGTCCAAGCATGGGTCTCCAAGTCTAACTTGGTCAATCAAGTTGGACTTGGCCAATACTGGGTTCCGAAGGATCAAATATACTACCTCGATAGACCATATCGAGGCCATGATCCAGGGGGAGCAAAAAGAAAAACAATCCTAAAAATTTAAAATTAAATTCAAAATTCGAAACTTAAAATTAAAATTAAATTCAAAATTCGAAATTAAAATTAAAATTAAATTCAAAATTTTAAATTTAAAATTAAAGTTAAATTCTAAATTGAAATTAAATTCAAAATTCAAAATTTAAAATTAAAGTTAAATTCAAATTCGAAATTTAAAATTAAAGTTAAATTCAAAATTCGAAATTAAAATTTAAAATTAAATTCAAAATTCGAAACTTAAAATTAAAATTAAATTCAAAATTCGAAATTAAAATTAAAATTAAATTCTAAATTCTAAATTTAAAATTAAAGTTAAATTCTAAATTGAAATTAAATTCAAAATTCAAAATTTAAAATTAAAGTTAAATTCAAATTCGAAATTCAAAATTAAAGTTAAATTCAAAATTCGAAATTTAAAATTAAAATTAAAATTAAATTCAAAATTCGAAACTTAAAATTTAAAATTAAATTCAAAATTCGAAACTTAAAATTAAAATTAAATTCAAAATTCGAAATTTAAAATTAAAATTAAATTCAAAATTCGAAATTTAAAATTAAAGTTAAATTCAAAATTCGAAATTTAAAATTAAAGTTAAATTCAAAATTTGAAATTCAAATTAAAATTAAATTCTAAATTCTAAATTTAAAATAAAAGTTAAATTCTAAATTGAAATTAAAATTAAATTCAAAATTTAAAATTAAATTCTAAATTCTAAATTTAAAATTAAATTATAAATTCAAAACTCAAAATTAAAATCAACTTCAAAATTAAGTTATAAATTCAAGATTTGAAATTAAATTAAAATAAAGATGGAGGATCCAGACTCGCTGGCACCCCCAACTAAACTACCCGAAATGGGTAAAACAAGAGTAGATTACCCGGCAGGGTAATTAAGGTTAGATTAAAACGGACTAAGGTTAACTTGAACCACAGTACTGGTGAAGTTTTTGGATGATAGTACGTTAGGGAAGCTTGGGCATCGCATGTCTAGGAAGATATGGCTTCGACCTGGTGCATTTGGCCAAGTGGAACTGACCGAAGCTACCCTTAAATAGATCCTGACTAGTTAGACCAAGGATTGGTATTAAGTTCAATGGGTAGGACTATTTGGAAAACCTCATAGGCATGGTTACTTTAATGAGCTCCTTGTGACTCACCATAGCCCAGAAGTTTATCCAAAGAATGCTTACTTGTTGAACCCAAAGCCAAATCTGAATCTAACACAAAGTTAAACCAAAACTCCTGAATTCAACAATAAATCATCTCACATCAATCGTAGGATTCCCTGATTGAAAATTTAGATCGGGTGAGATGACTAAGTTTTAAAACTCAACTTCAAAATTATTTTAAAACTCAATTTCAAAATTATGTTAAAACTCAATTTCAAAATTATTTTAAAACTCAATTTCAAAATTATTTTAAAACTCAATTTCAAAATTATTTTAAAACTCAATTTCAAAATTATTTTAAAACTCAATTTCAAAACCATTTTAAAACTCAATTTCAAAACTATTTTAAAACTCAATTTCAAAATTATTTTAAAAACTCAATTTCAAAATTATTTTAAAACTCAATTTCAAAATTAAATTTCAAAATTATTTTAACTTAAATTTCAAAATTATTTTAAAAAACTTAAATTTCAAAATTATTTTAAAAACTTACATTTCAAAATTATTTTAAAAACTTAAATTTCAAAATTATTTTAACTTAAATTTCAAAATTATTTTAAAAAACTTAAATTTCAAAATTATTTTAAAAACTTAAATTTCAAAATTATTTTAAAAACTTAAATTTCAAAATTCTTTTAAAAACTTAAATTTCAAAATTATTTTAAACAACATAAATTTCAAAATTATTTTAAAAAACTTAAATTTCAAAATTATTTTAAAACTTAAATTTCAAAATTATTTTAAAAAACTTAAATTTCAAAATTATTTTAAAAAACTTAAATTTCAAAATTATTTTAAAACTTAAATTTCAAAATTATTTTAAAAAACTTAAATTTCAAAATTATTTTAAAACTTAAATTTCAAAATTATTTTAAAAACTTAAATTTCAAAATTATTTTAAAAAACTTAAATTTCAAAATTATTTTAAAAACTTAAATTTCAAAATTATTTTAAAAAACTTAAATTTCAAAATTATTTTAAAAACTTAAATTTCAAAATTATTTTAAAAAACTTAAATTTCAAAATTATTTTAAAAAACTTAAATTTCAAAATTATTTAAAAAGCTTAAATTTCAAAATTATTTTAAAAACTTAAATTTCAAAATTATTTTAAAAAACTTAAATTTCAAAATTATTTAAAAAACTTAAATTTCAAAATTATTTTAAAAAACTTAAATTTCAAAATTATTTTAAAAACTTAAATTTCAAAATTATTTTAAAAAAAAAAAAACTTAAATTTTAAAATTATTTAAAAAAAAAACTTAAATTTCAAAATTATTTTAAATTTCAAAATCATTTTAAAACCTCTTCAAAATTTATTTAAATTAAAAAAAAAAAAAAATCGCGTGAAGCCGATCAGAGGCGCCTCCCATCAAAAGGAGGCGCCTTAGCAAGCGGCGGGAAAATTCCCGCCGCTTCATCTTAAGGCGCCTCGGATCAACCCGAGGCGCCTCCAACTTACATAAGGCGCCCTAAACCTTGGTTTAAGGCGCCTTCAACACTTTATATCAAAACGAACAGAAGCTTTTCTGTTCGTTTTCTGTCGACGCCGAGCACGCGATACTCGTGCTGTCTCCTCCCAACTAAGGCGCCCTCAACCGGTTTTTTTCCCTCTCTACGTGACAATGCCTCCTCGGTATAATCCTAATCTCTTCCGATCAAGTTTTACTTAGAATTTTTGCTTATTTCTGTCAAATTTTGGTAAAATCGTTCAAAATAGGAAACGCCGACATGTTGATCTTAATCCAGCTAGAATTCCATCAGCAGATATCAGATTCCCGACTATACATCTTAGGGATACCTTTGCTAATTACATCTTTGAACCTATCAAGCCTAGATATGTGAACAAGACTTTTTATACCCAGTATTGTCAACCAACTATTCAAATGATAGAGCACTATCAACTGGATCAATTGGTTTACTGCACCGATACAGTAAACCAGGAGTTATGTGCACAGTTTTATCACAATCTTGAGAGGATTGATGATAATAGGTACAGCACCAGAGTTTCTGGCGTGGACATTGAGCTTACTCCCACTCTGCTACGCACCACCCTAGGACTTAGGGCTTCTGAGTCTACCTTTCTATGCTACCCCAGTAGGGATCTGCCATTTAGCGATCCTTACTCCCACATTACGTTAGATACTATCTATACGTATTTCCTCGGGGGAGAGAGACATGTTGACTTGACTGAGTTCAGGTCAGTTACTCTTCGGATTCAGGACTACATGATGTATAGGGTCCTGACAGCATGTATTCTACCGATCTCATCTCGGGATGTCCCGAAGATGAGATCTTCACACTCATTCTTTTTGTATGCCCTGTGTCATCGATTTGACATCGATATTGCCCTGCATATGTTCCAGAACATTATCTGTGCATCTGGGACAGTCACCTCCAAGATAGTCCACATGCCCTATTGTCATATTCTGACATGTTTCTTTTCGACGATAGAGGGTATAGATGTGACCAGAGGAACAATCATTCCTCTTACTATATATGATGAGCTAGGATCCCGTAGTTGTAGACTGGCCAGTGCCGATATCACAGCTGATGGAGTTCTAGCGTGGATAGGACGACCACAGCAGGCAGCTGCCCCTATCGCTCCAGCAGCCGATGATTTACCAGGCGAGGGAGAGGAGTGGGCTGATTTCTTAGCTGAGGATCTTTTCGCGGATCCCTCCCCGTCTGCCAGACCATCCACCTCGGCTGGACCTTCGACCTCTTCCTCACTCTCCGTCGAGGACAGACTAGCTCGACTCGAGGTTGAGTCCATCCAGACACGACGGATAGTTCTCTCTATTCGATCCGAGATGGCTGCCGGATTTACGTCCCTCCGTGACGAGATACGACGGCTAGGTCAGCCAGCACCTGAGCAGCCCCATGATCCTCCAGCTAGTTCTCCTCGAGCAGATGATCCTGCTATTTGATATGACTCTGTTATGCACTATTCTGTGGATTGTTGTCTCACTTGTTTAGACTTCCTTATTTTGTGGATGTACTTATTTGCATGCTTATTCAGTTTCACAAAATCTGAGTTTACTTATCACTCATTCAAATTCTAGGTAAAATAGTTTTCAAAACTCCAATTTTGTTAGATTTCCAAAATTCGGATTAAGCCTAGGTTTTCCCCCTAGAAAACATGTTCCTCTAGCTTTAAGCCAGAGCATCTCACAAACACCTAGGTCTACCTTGCTTGTGTTTTAAAAAAAAAACTTAGAATGGCGTGAGATGCATAGGGTACAGCCTGGACTCAGGAATGCTTATATTTGTGCATCAATATGAGTCTGGGCGTTAAACACATCATAAATAATAATCAAGTCAAGTCTTCCAGCTCTAGCCAACTCTAACTGGACCAAATGGACTTAATTTGACTAACCATGTGAAAGCTACTGCCCTCTAGGCAATCAGCAAGTAGCTAAAGGTTAGACAATTGGGAAAAGTGTGTTTCAATTTTTTTTAAGCATAATTGTACTTTAAGGTTCTAATCAAATTACCTTACCTGATTATTTTAAGGCTCTGATACTTAATCAAATTAAACTCAATAACTTAATTTGACTCATGCTTGGACTAGAAAACAAACTACTGCCACTCCCTCTGTCCTAAAACTAAATATTTTTCTTTAATATCAAAGTTTCTTCAAAATGAGTATTCAAATATTTTCAAATCTAGTCACCTTTTTATAACATTTTAAAGTTTTTTAATGACCCTCATATTTTATAACTGCTAAGCAAATCCTTTTATTGAAAATTCAAGTACTCATATTTTCAAAGTTAGTTTTAAGACTATTTTAACTAGACTTAGTTAGATTGTACTCTAAACTTTGTTACTTGGCAAAATATTTTTTCAATACAAATCATTTCGAAGCTGAGTATATAGCTAAGTATTTTCAAATTTGGCAAATTTCAAAACTCAAAAAGCTAAGTCGTTTTTGCTAAGAAGAAAATTGTTCTTTTTCCCTCTTTTGAAAATTTTCCTTCCGAAAAATACAAATCGACTTTCAAACTGGTTTATTTTTGATATATGGCAAAGGGGGAGAGTAGGTAAATTAAACTTAAAGGAAAATTCAAAGCAGAGAGTAGGTAAAGTTAAATTCAAGTATTTAATAAAAGGAGGGCTTTTATTAAGGGGGAGTCTTAGATTACAAAGTTAAAAGTTTCCAGCTTAACTGTTATTGCATTTGAAGTTTATTTACTTAAGCTTGGTTAACTTTATACAGTTATTACATATGTTGTTTTTCTTAACTTTGAATTACGTGTTGCCATAATCAAAAAGGGGGAGATTGTTGGTGCGGGAAGCATCCGACGATCGAACCTAAGTTTTGATAATGGCAAAGGATTCAAAGTTAAGGTGCTTTGTTATCTGACAGCTGTTGTTGAGTGTTTCAGGAAAGTCCTAACTGCGGTTAGGCAAGGTAAAACCTTAGGGGGTAGTAACCCTAGGTCATAGGGGGTGGTAACCCTATGCGGAAAGTCTTGGTAGGTCGATGGCTTCAGGCAAAAGTCCTAGGGGGTGGTAACCCTAGGTGGAAAGTCCTGGTGTCGCGAACCAGGTGAAAGTCTGGACTGGCCGGTGAAGCGGATGTTCAGCAGAAAGTCCGGAAGCATCGAGTGCCGAGCAAAAGTCCAGTCGATCTGGAGGATCGTACTGGCAACAGGTAAATCTCCTGAGTGGAGTAGGTGAGGACGCGTTCCCCGTAGAGGGAACAGTAGGCGTCGGGTCGACCTAGGGTTTCCGGTTGGAAACCCGAAGTCAGACCCGGACAGTTCGAATGCTGTCAAATCTTTTATTCATTATGTTTCTGTGCTAACTTTGTTTTGCAGGGTATGTGTTTGGGACTAACACATTTTACAGGAACAAAGGAGCAAGTTACAACTCGGATGAACAGTGTCCGAGGCGCCTCCATGGAGCTTGGAGGTGCCTCGGGTGCGAGCCAGGAAAAGGCCAGCGCAGCAGACTGGAGGCGCCTTGAATGCAGTTCAAGGCGCCTTGGACCGGAGGTTGAAGGCGCCTTGGATAGGCTGAAGGCGCCTTGAACCAGATAGAGTTCTACCAGGTCAGTGCTGATCCACGCGGGTGACTCGGCTCGTTCAAGGCGCCTTTATGAACAGTATAAGGCGCCTTGAACCCTCTTTATAAGGGGTCTCGACCAGCAGCTCTCTACAACTTCTTCCAAGCGATCTTTCTGCTACAAGCTGCTCACGAGACGATCCCGAAGTGCTGCTACGAGACACCGACGACCCGGAGCTCCGAAATCTTCAGATTACGATATTGTCGTTGGTATAACTGTACTTTTTCATTATACTTAACTGTAATACTTGTACTCTTGTCGAGCTTATAGTTGTTGCCCACGGAAAGCGATCAAGGATCGCGGGCCTTCGAGTAGGAGTCGTCACAGGCTCCGAACGAAGTAAATTCCCTTATCTTTCTGTGTGTTTGTTTCTTTCCGCTGCGTTAATTACTCTACGAACATTTTACGATTCCGATAATCGAACAAATAGCCGCGAGCGCTATTCACCCCCCCCTCTAGCGCGTCTCGATCCAACATATAGTAGATGAAAATACATAAACATGCTGCTAATGGGCCCTGCAACTGTACGTGCTGTGCGCGCATCCCTAACTAGACTCGGGTTTGCAAGTCCCGAATTTAGTAGGGTTACTAGATTATCTGAACCTAGGGACGACTGTGGGAGCCCAACCCAATGGATCTCTAATCCAGTACAGTGCCACTGAAAAGTAAAATACTGAACATAAGCTAATAAATTCTTGTCTTGCTTTTACTAGGTTGTCTAAACCTAGAACTAGGTTATCTAAACCTAGAGGCGACTGTGGGAGCTCACCCATGGGACATCTAGTCCTGTAAAAGTTGGAGCAAGACTAAATAAGCTATAAAATGCTTCTATTGCATTTATTTAGGCTACTAAAATGCCTAAGCTGCATTTTTCTGTGCTAAACAATTTAAATCGAACACTTGATATGCGCTAATTCGTATTCTTTGTGTCGATAGTCTACATATTACTAAACTAATACATGAAATTCACACGAGAGCTACTTATACTGCAGGTGAGGGGTTTCTTACCTCCTGTTCATAATTTCTTACGATTCTAACCACTAGGTTTCATGGAGGAGAGATCTCTTCAACGATCTTCTCGCGTCTATGCGTTCCTCTCGCGGAGGGGAGCGTCCTCGTGCCCTTGATGTTGCCGGGAGGTGCTCCTAGAACCCTTGGCTTGGTGCGCCGAGAGAGGGAGGGGAAGGAGGAGTGGGCGGCGGTGAGGGTTGAGGAGAAGAGAATCACGATTAAAAATAAAACCCTCACTTAATAATTTCTTATTTATATTCAGTGGTAATTTCGGCCCAACTTGAATATAAATTTAATTGTTTCCCTTTCCTTTCAGCACGGCCCTGCTGGGTTCACCTGGTTACTAAGGTTCACCATAAGTTATAGAACCCAATAGGTCTCGGGTTCAATTCCTGCGTAGGCTATTTTACGGTTCTATTTGTTTTTGCTACCTTCGCTGCTCTAAAAATTCTATAAAAATATCCTAAAATTCCAGAAAAAATCATAGAATATTTCTAAAATAATTTTGAGAATTTTCGGGCGTTACAATCCCCCATACCTTATAAAAAGTTCGTCCTCGAACTTAGAATAACTCTGGGTACTTCTGTCTCATACTAGCTTCCGTCTCCCAAGTTGCCTCTTCTGCTGCGTGATTTTGCCAAATGTCTTTTACTAATGGTACCTCCTTGTTCCGCAATTTCTTAACTGCTCGATCTACTATCTGAGTAGGCCGACTGTCATAGCTGAGGTCTTCGCGGACTTGTACCTGCTGGGGCTCAATCACCTGGGTGGCATCTGGGATATGCTTCTTCAGCATAGAGACATGAAATACGTTGTGGACAGCTGACATTTCCTATGGTAGCTCTAACTCATATGCTACCTTGTCCACTCTTCTGCTGATAAGGTATGGTTCCACATATCTGGGACTTAGTTTGCCCTTCTTCCCAAAACGCATTACTCCCTTCATGGGAGCTACTCTGAGGAACACTGAATCCCCAACTGAGAACTCTAAGGGTCTGCGTCGTGTATCAGCATAGCTTTTCTGGCGACTCTGAGCTGTCTCTATCCTCTGGCGGATCTGCTGTATAGCTGCTGTGGTATCTGCTACTAGATCTGTCTGAAGCTTTAGTTCTTTTTGTTCACCACTCTTATACCAGCAGATTGGAGATCTACACCTTCGCCCATAGAGAGCCTCGTAAGGTGCCATGCCGATGGTGGCCTGATAGCTGTTGTTGTATGCAAATTTTGCTAAGCTCAGATATTTACACCAACTTCCCCTGAAGTCTAGGGCACATGCTCGGAGCATATCTTCGAGTACCTGATTTACTCACTCCGTCTGACCATCTGTCTGAGGATGGAAAGCTGTGCTGAACTTTAACTTCATGCCCAACGCTGACTGTATAAACTCCCAGAAGTGTGATGTGAATCTGCTGTGTCTGTTTGATATAATGGTTCGTGGGACTCCATGTAGTCTAACAATCTCCTTGAGATACCACTGTGCTAGCTGTTCCATGGAGTAGGATATCCTGATAACTAAGAAGTGGGCTGATTTAGTCAACCTGTCGACTATTACCCAGATGGTATCAAAACCATTCGTGGTTCTGGGTAGTCCCACTATGAAATCCATAGAAATGTCTTCCCACTTCCATTCTGGTATCTGAATGGGCTGCAAGACTCCTCCTGGTCTCTGATGTTCTGCCTTAATCCTCTGACAGGTTAGGCAGATGCTGACATATCGAGCGATGTCTCTTTTCATCCCAGGCCACCAAAAACGCTTCTTCAAGTCCTGGTACATTTTGGTGGAGCCTGGATGCATCGCATAGGGAGTCTTGTGAGCCTCATCTAAAATCTTCCTGCGTAGTTCCTCCTGATCTGGAACACACAATCTGTCACCAAAGTACAATACCCCACTATCAGATACTCTGAATTCTCCACTGTCTGATTCTGCTAATCCTTGCTTGATCTTCTGAATTTCAGGATCCTGTTCCTGAGCTGTCTGAAGATCACCAAGCAAGGTAGACTCTAACGTCATAGTAGAGAGCTGTCCAACTATGAGTTCAAGATCGAAGTCTGTGATCTCTTTCTGTAGGGGCGGTGACATGGCTGCTAGAGATAATAGGGCAGCACTGGACTTTCTGCTAAGTGCATCTGCTACCCCTATTTGCCTTTCCTGGGTGGTAGAGGATGTCTATATCGTAATCCTTGACCAGCTCTAGCCATCTGCGCTGTCGCATATTCAAATCCTTCTGAGTGAAGAAGTACTTCAGACTCTGATGATCTGTATACACTCTGCACTGAGCTCCATACAAGTAATGTCTCCAAATTTTGAGAGCGAACACCACTGCTGCAAGCTCAAGGTCATGAGTAGGATAGTTCTTCTCATAATCCTTGAGTTGTCTGGAGGCGTAGGCGATTACCTTGCCGTCTTGCATCAGCACTGCTCCTAGTCCCAACTTAGAGGCATCACTATATATATCGAAGCTGTCTGTGTTCTCGGGTAGAGCTAGAATAGGTGCACTGGTCAATCTTCTTTTTAGCTCGCTGAAGCTGTTCTCGCAGTCCTCTGTCCACTGATATTTCCTGTTTTTTCCTGGTGAGAGCTGTCAGTGGGGAGGCTATCCTGGAGAAGTCCTCTACGAATTTTCTGTAATAACCTGCTAATCCCAGAAAGCTTCTGATCTCGCTAGCGTTCTTGGGTCTTTTCCAGTTACTCACAGCTTCTATCTTACTGGGGTCTATCATAATACCATCCTTTGAGATGATGTGACCCAGGAAGGACACCTGATCTAACCAAAATTCACATTTTGTGAACTTGGCGTACAACTGGTTCTGCTGAAGGGTCTGCAGTACTATTTTCAGGTGCTCTGCGTGTTCTTCCTGAATAGATAAGGATGTCATCGATGAATACGATAATGAACTTATTTAAGTACTCTCTGAATACTCTGTTCATGAGGTCCATGAAAGTAGCTGAAGCATTTGTCACGCCAAAGGGCATGACTACGAACTAGTAATGTCCGTATCTAGTCCTGAATACTGTCTTGGGTATATCCCCTTCTTTAACTTTCACCTGATGATAACCTGACCTGAGGTCTATCTTAGAGAACACTGCTGCTCCCTTCAGCTGATCGAACAGGTCATCTATTCTGGGAAGAGGATACCTGTTCTTAATGGTGACTTGGTTCAGTGCTCTGTAATCTATGCATAGGCACATTCTCCCGTCCTTCTTCTTCACGAACAATACAGGCGCTCCCCACGGTGAGTGACTCGAACGTATGAAGCCCTTGTCAAGCAGCTCCTGTAGTTGCTCATGAAGTTCTTTCAGTTCTACTGGAGCCATGCGGTAAGGTGCTTTGGAGATAGGATTTGTACCGGGAATGAGTTCTATCTCAAATTCGATCTCCCTGTCTGGTGCTAGGCCTGGTAACTCTTCAAGGAAGACTGCTGGGTAGTCACGTACGACTCGGACCTCTGCTAGCTGTCGGTCCTTGTCCTGACCGGTACTGACTACGTGTGCTAGAAATCCCGTACATCCTGAATCCATTAATCTCTGTGCTTTCATAGCGGAGAGAAACTTTTTGGCCTTTCTCTTGGGTTCTCCGATGAACTCGAACTGTGCTTCTGCTTCAGGTTGGAATACGACTTTCTGTTTACGGCACTCGATGGAAGCACCGTATCTGATCAAGAAGTCCATTCCAAGGATGATATCGTAGTCAGTCATATTTAGCACTATCAGATAACAAAAGAGCTCTCTATCTACTATAATGACTGGCACTGCTCTGAGCTAGTGCGTGGATGCCATAATTTCTCCTGAAGGTAACGTCGTCAGAAACTGACTACTGAGTACCTCTGGAGATATCGCTAATTTCTTTGCAAATGCCCTGGATATATAAGAATGGGTTGCCCCAGTATTGAATAAGACTGTTGTACTTTGCTGTAAAATACTAGTCTGACCTGTAACAACTGTCGAGGCATTCACTACGTCTTCTCTGGTTAAGGAGAAGATCCTTGCATTCGTCATAGCTGGAGGGGCTTCTAATCTGCCCTGGCTGATGTGGGGACCTTCTAGAGCGGCCTGCATCTGATGTAACTGAGCTGGCTGGCCTCCGTACTGAATCGGCTGTGGTGGAGGAAGATTAGTCTTGTTCGGGCATTGCTTAGCCATATGCCCTTTCTGTCCACACTCAAATCATCCTCGTGTTCCTTTACGACAAACTCCAGGGTGGAATTTCCCACAAGTAGCACACTTTGGATAACTGGGCTGTTTGCTAGCTGGCCCTCCTTTTGGGTAACTCCCTGGCTTGCGCTTATTGCTAGAGTTCCCTTTCCAGTTGGAGCTGTGGCCCTGTTGTTTCTGAGTGCCTGAACCTCCTTGACCTTTAGATTCCGTGAGAACTTGCTTCTGCTGCTTGATATTGTTCTGGTAGTGCTCGGTGGTCAGAGCACTGCTGACTAGTTCTTCGGTGGTTTGCGGCCTGTAAACGCCGCCAGCCACGTTCATTGCTATTTCCGGCCTCAGCATCTTGAGCATCAACCGGACTCTTTCTTTCTCTGTGCTGACTAGTTCAGGGCATAGATGAGCCAATCTATTGAATTTCTTCACAGCTTCCTCAACTGATAGGTTGCCCTGACGAAACTCAGTGCACTCGTCGTAGTGGCGGTTTGTGACCTGCATGTGAAAGAACTCCTCGAAGAATTCTTTCTCGAAGTCAGCCCATGTTATCTGATTTACTGGGCGCTTCGCTCTAATTCTCTCCCACCACAAGCGTGCATCTCCCGTCAAACAGAAGGAGGCACACTTCACCTTCTCATGCTCTGGCCAGTCCAGAAGCTCCATCGTGCTCTCCAGTGTTTTGAACCAGGCTTGAGCATCCCATGGTTCGCTGGTGCCTAAGAAGTTCTCGGGCTTAACTCTCTGCCACTGGATCAGATAGGCCTCTCTTTTTGCCTCTGCTGCTGGGGCTGGACTGGTGGAACCTCTAAGACTACTGGCGTTGCCAAGTTTGGTTCCGGGGTGACTGTGGGAGTATTCTGCTGGTTAGCCTTTAAGGTGGCTATCTCCTATTGTTGTTCAGCTAACTGCTACTGTAACTGAGCCACTAATGCTGTAAGGTCTGGGGGAGGCACTGGACTGCCTACCTCATGCTGGGGCTCAGTAGCTGGTGCCCTTCTAGCTGTGCGTCCTCGTGCCATTTCTAAAGACATAGAGGACATACATAACTAAAGCAATCATGTTTATATATCTACTATCATTATCATGTTAGGTGTTATCATCAATCAACATGCTACAGTATCTATAAACATGAAAGAAAGAACATAATAAAGTGAGAGACGTTTCTTACTTGGAAGCTGCAGGTTCAATGCTGATGTGTGTGTAGGAAGCATGGAAGCTGCTTTGATACCACTCTGTAACGACCCGCCTTCTACTGACTAGGCAGAGAGGCCGATCGTTACATTAATATATGCTAACTATTCCATGACCATCATCGAATCTAGATGCGGAAGCTGTACTAATTAAAATTTTGCTAACTATCATCATTTCTTGGTTCTACACATGCTAAGGGGTGTAATCTAAACTATTCATGACATGTATTACATCCCCCAATGGTCAAGGAACTTAACTAAGAGTTTCTTGTTGATATCAAGCCTCCCAATCGATCCACAGATCGATTGGAATGGCTTGATCGATCCATTGATCCATCCAGGTGGCTACTGTATGCAGAAGTCAGGTTAGATCGATCCAGTGATCGATCCAGCACGCTACTGTGCTCGGACCAATATTCTAGATCTATCGGCTGATCAATCCAGGCGACCAATCGATCCAGTGATCGATCCCAGAGCCTTCTGTTCGCGACGGAATTGGCTGGATCGATCGGCTGATCGATCCAGACGCCTACTGTTTGCGAGACGAGTTGCCCAGTCGATCTATCGATCGATTGGAAACCCTCGAGTCGATCAGCTGATCGATTCGAGTTTCTGATTTCGTGCTAAAGGTCTGATTTCAGCACTGTCTCGTGCCAAATCACATATAATGACTCCAAAAATGACTAAGAACACCCTAACAATAATAACTAACATTCTAACGTCATACAAATAGTGTTCTAAGCTTAATAGAGTGCATGGTTACTAATTCATAGCAATTAACATACTAAAGTGCGCATGATAAAACACTGGAAAGTTCTAATGCTTAAAACAAAACTTGCTAAAATTCTCTAAGATCTTTATTCCAAGTTCCATCCACACACATCTTCATCGCATTGCCCTCCAGCCTCCGCTAGTCCATCTTTCCTTTACCTTTATCTGCAGTATAAGGAAAAAGTATCTGTAAGCTTTCGCTTAGTAAGAAACCATCTACCTCACAAAAACATGCATTCGATGCAATATGCTTTTAAAACATGCTATTTGAAAAAAATGCACTGGTTAGACTGAAACCTGGCATGCTATCATACATAGAAATCAAAGCTAGTCATGGCATACTATTATCTAAAGCATGTGTAACAGAAACTGAACATAGAACTATCATACATATTCATGTGAAAGAGCTGAGCTGAAACATGAACTAAGCTAAACTAACTAAGCTAGTGCTGAATTAAACTGTACACGCAACTGATTGGTGAGAGTTTAAAAACTATACATATAGTAGATGAAAATACATAAACATGCTGCTAATGGGCCCGACAATTGTACGTGCTGTGCGCGCATCCCTAACTAGACCCGGGTTTGCAAGTCCCGAATTTAGTAGGGTTACTAGGTTATCTGAACCTAGGGACGACTGTGGGAGCCCAACCCAATGGATCTCTAATCCAGTACAGTGCCACTGAAAAGTAAAATACTGAACATAAGCTAATAAATTCTTGTCTTGCTTTTACTAGGTTGTCTAAACCTAGAACTAGGTTATCTAAACCTAGAGGCGACTGTGGGAGCTCACCCATTGGACATCTAGTCCTGTAAAAGCTGGAGCAAGACTAAATAAGCTATAAAATACTTCTATTGCATTTATTTAGGCTACTATAATGCCTAAGCTGCATTTTTCTGTGCTAAACAATTTAAATCGAACACTTGGTATGCGCTAATTCGCATCCTTTGTGTCGATAGTCTACATATTACTAAACTAATACATGAAATTCACACGAGAGCTACTTATACTGCAGGTGAGGGGTTTCTTACCTCCTGTTCGTAATTTCTTACGATTCTAACCGCTAGGTTTCACGGAGGAGAGATCTCTTCAACGATCTTCTCGCGTCTATGCGTTCCTCTCGCGGAGGGGAGCGTCCTCGTGCCCTTGATGTAGCCGGGAGGTGCTCCTAGAACCCTTGGCTTGGTGCGCCGAGAGAGGGAGGGGAAGGAGGAGTGGGCGGTGGTGAGGGTTGAGGAGAAGAGAATCACGATTAAAAATAAAACCCTCACTTAATAATTTCTTATTTATATTAAGTGGTAATTTCGACCCAACTTGAATATAAATTTAATTGTTTTCCTTTCCTTTCAGCACGGCCCTGCTGGGTTCACCTGGTTACTAAGGTTCACCATAAGTCATAGAACCCAATAGGTCTCGGGTTCAATTCCCGCGTAGGCTATTTTACGGTTCTATTTGTTTTTGCTACCTTCGCTGCTCTAAAAATTCTATAAAAATATCCTAAAATTCCAGAAAAAATCATAGAATATTTCTAAAATAATTTTGAGAATTTTCGGGCGCTACACCCTAGCTTGGGCTCCAAGCTAGGCTTGGCCGACCACCTTAAGGTGGGTAAGAAGGTGGGTATGGGTGGGTATAAATCTCTATATACAAGAGGCTACGATAGGGACCGAGAGGAGGAATTAGTTTTGGTCTCCCGATGAAATTAAGCTTCCCATGTTCACCCCAAATACTCAACTAAATTTCATCAATAATAATTCATACCACTAAAGAATTATTATTGAACTACCGCACCAATCCCAAATTACGTTTTGGGCTCCTTCTTATTATGAGTGTGTTAGTCTCCCTGTGTTTAAGATGTTGAATGTCCACTAATTAAATGAGTTACTGACAACTCACTTAATTAATATCTTAGTCCAAGAGTAGTACCACTCAACCTCATCGTCATGTCGGAAGTCCACCTGCAGGGTTTAATATGACAATACTTATGAGCTCTTCTTGGGGACATTCTCAACTTAGATTACTAGAACATAGTTTCCTTCTATAATCAACAACACACACTATAAGTTATATCATTTACCAACTTATCAGGGTTATTGATTTATCGAGCTAAATCTCACCCATTGAAAAGTCAAAGAAATAAATACTAAATATATGTGCTTATTATTATATTAGGATTTAGAGCACACACTTCCATAATAACTAAGGTCTTGTTCTTTTATTAAATCAGTATAAAAAGAACTTACCTTAAATGGTTCTACTCAAAACACTTGGAGTGTACTTAGTGTAATTTATTAGTCAAGATAAACTAATACCTAATTACACTACGACTATTTTAATGGTTTGTTCCTTTCCATCTTAGTCGTGAGCTACTGTTTATAATTTACAAAGAACCGATAACACGATCTTTTGTGTGTGACACCACACACCATGTTATCTACAATATAAATTAATTGAACAACTACACTTAGCAGTAAATGTAGATAATTTGACCAATGTGATTCTTAAATGTTTATACAAAAAGCTAGACTTTTAGTATACACTCTAACAGAAGCATAGTAGATGTTTCATGTATGGTGAAAGAGGACATTACCACACAAAGTACCCAAGGAAGCGAAAGCTCAAGAAGTTGGAGCAATTAAGGAAGTGAAGGAAGAATGGAGGCTCATGTTAAGGGAGAGTTCCAAAGATAAAGGGTAAGGTAAACCCTAGTTTAAATTTGAATTCAAAATTAAATTCCTCTCTGTATGTTAGAAATAAAGTAAATTATTTACCCATGCATAACTATGAATTTAGATATCATGATAGAAATATGGTAAATGTAGATCATAACCCTAGGAGACCTATTCATACTAAATGTAGTAATGGTAGACCTAACGAAAACCTAGGCATTAATCTCAAGAAGGAGAGACATATTCCTTGGAAGGTGGATAGGTCTAGGAATGTCCATGGTGGACAAATGGATTCTAGGGATAGAAATCTAGAATTACAAAATCAAGCTTTAAGGGAAAATAATGATAGGGTAGAAAAAATCCTAGATATATTTATTGTTGGATCTAGAGGACTTGATAAGATGTTAGGTAGTTAAAGATTCAATGGTAATAGATTCGATTTGGTATACCGATCTTCATCAAATAAGGGTAAGGGAAAGTGACCCATGGATCACTTTGGTGGGTTTGTCATATTAGAGTTCTCTATGGCCAAAAGGACTAGGAAATCAAATTGTGGGGAGATCATCAAAGTCATACTAAAATCTACTAACCTCCTTACTCAAGTATCTCTTGACACAACAAGAGGAAATCAAATTGTGGCACAAAAGACTGGGTCACACTCATATCAGACTCATTTCAAAAATGAGTCAAAATGACTTAGTTAGAGATCTCCCTAAATTAAAAAAATTTAGAGAATATAATCTATAATGCTTATCAATAAGGTAAACAAACTAAGTCAACACATAAACTAATAAATCTAAATCGAACCAACTCAATACTTGAGGTCCTATACTTAGACCTATTTGATTCACACGAAGCCAAGTCACTAAGCAGAAATCAATACTACTTAGTAATAATTGATGATTACTCAAGATTTACTTGGGTAAAATTTCTGAAAATTAAAGATGAAACCTTTGAAATCTTTAATAATTTTTATAAATTAACAGAAAATGAAAATGATACCAAGATTAAAAGAATCAGAAGTGATCAGGGGGGAATTCATAAATCATAGGTTTACCAAATTTTATCAAACTAATGGATATAATCATGAATTTCATATCCGAGAACTCTCCAACAAAATGGACTAGAAAATCATGAATTTCATAATCATGAATTTCAGTTGGAGAAGATCACATGCTCCTAAATAATTTCCTATAACCATCCATAAAGGAAGTTTGATCTAGTGATCCGCCACAAACCCATTCGTTGTGGAGGGAGGCACTCAGAGCCAACACGCAAACTTGTTACATCACTTACAAACCAGTAATGGAGACCGTGAAATTTATTTAAAATCTCTCTCCCACTTAGTTATTTAAGGTGAGAAATTTTAACTATAACAAGCACATATCATATGCACACACACATCACAGTAAATAAAGAAGTAAATATGGAAATTAATTTTCCAACTATTATGACATTTTCCATCACTGTTCTCCATGTTCTCCGGCCCTAGGGTTCATGTCGTCGGTTCCATCGAGCTTCCTTTTCTACTGCGCCTCTGGTCCTCAAATAGCACCATGCCTCGCAAGGATACGATCTGCAATAAAAATATTTTTTTACATACATCGATCCTATATTATACAAGGAAATGTACATCAAGTCTAGATCGAACATAAATGTAAAATCCTAGGGCTAATATAGCTCCTACTATATTAATTAAATATAATCATGCACACACAATAAAATGCCCTTGACATGTCCAAGGGTCCAATCACACACAACATCTATAAGCCATAATAGTTGGAGCCTGCAACCACAGAGTTAGCACATCCTACTATTATCCTGCCCAAATTATGTATGACATGTGCATAATTAATTTAGAAAACCAAACACACAGAGGCAAACCCTAGCTCTAATACCAATTGTTGGTTGGTCCTAGGAGGATCGTACCGATTCCACTGTATAAAAATTTTGTACAAGTATCGAACCTTTTCCTAAACAACCTATTGTGTTCTTTAGAAGTTAAATTAAGAATCACAAATGGAACTTTACATTATTGATTCCAAATTTAACTTATCTGTTTTTAATGGTTTAGACTTGGATCGCAAGCGGATCTTAACACTATTGATCCAAATCAACCTATGTTATAAATTCAATTAAATATTAATTTCCAAAATTAGCTTCCAGGACTGCATGGCGAGGCACATGACCTTCTTGGGTATGGGAGCATCCACCACTGCCTAGACAAACCCTTTTAAGGAAAGCTAATATTTAATTTCCTTATATAACTCTAGGTTTAACCAAAAAGAACAATCGAATCAGAAATTCAAAAAATAAAGAAAAACACAAACTCAAATTACAATTCTAAAAACTAGAATCAAATGCCTCTTGTGTTTGGAATTCATAAAAAAGAAAAACTAGTATGATGCGGAAAATAATTACTAGTTATACCTTCCTTTGAATGCAACGACCTCTTGATCTTCTACCGTATTCCTCTTCTTAACTCGGACGTTATGTGGGCAACGATCTACCGAGATGAGAACCACCCAAAGCCTTCTTCTCCTTGCAAGGTTCAGCCACCACAAGTACTCCAAGAATAGATGAGGTTCAACCACCACCACCAAGCTCCAAGGGATGCTTCCTTTCTCTCCTTCTTCTCCAAGCTCGAATCCGGCCACCTTCAAGCTCTAAGAGATGATGAGGTTCGGCCAATGAAGAAGAAACAAAAGGAAGAGGGAAAAGCAATAGGACTGGCCACCACCAAGGAGGAAAAGAGAGGAAGAAATAGAATAGAGTCGTTACCCATGAAGGCACCTCTACCCCCTCTTTTATAATCCTTGGTCTTGAAAAATAAGGAAATTTAAATAAAAACTTCCTTAATTCCTTTGACATGAAAAAGAAAATTTATTTAATTAAAAAATAATTTCCTTTTCATTATTAACATGGCCGGCCACCTATAAGCTCCAAACAAGGAAAGTTTAATTCAAACAAGAATTAAAACTTCCTAATTTGTTTCCAAAAATTTATAAAAAATTTCTCTAATAATTTTTCCCTTCATGGTGGGTTATAAAAGGAAATTTTATAAATTAAAATCTTTCTTTTAAACATGTGGATGATTTTCAAAAAGAAAAGTTTTCTCTAAAATTAAAATCTCCTTTCAATCTACAAATAAGGAAATATATCAAATGTTTTCTTAATCTTTTGTAGAAATTTATAAAAGGAAATATTTAATTTTAAAACTCTCTTTTAAAATCATGAACATGGTTACAAAAAAGGAAAGTTTTATCAAAATTAAAATCTTTCTATTAATCTACAAATAAGGAAAGATATCAAATCTTTTTTTAATCCTTTGTAGAAAGCTATAAAAGGAAAGATTTAAATTTTAAACTCTCTTTTAAAACCATGGAATCCACATAAGAAAAAAAATTTTAAAAAAAATAAAATCCTTTTAATTAATTATGGCCGGCCACACCAAGCTTGGACTCAAGCTAGGGCCGGCCACCTCACACCTTGGTTTGGCTGGCCCTAGCTTGGGCTCCAAGCTAGGCTTGGCCGACCACCTTAAGGTGGGTAAGAAGGTGGGTATGGGTGGGTATAAATTTCTATATACAAGAGGCTACGATAGGGACCGAGAGGAGGAATTGGTTTTGGTCTCCCGATGAAATTTAGCTTCCCGTGTTCACCCCAAATACTCAACTAAATTTCATCAATAATAATTCATACCACTAAAGAATTATTATTGAACTACCGCACCAATCCCAAATTACGTTTTGGGCTCCTTCTTATTATGAGTGTGTTAGTCTCCCTGTGTTTAAGATGTCGAATGCCCACTAATTAAATGAGTTACTGACAACTCACTTAATTAATATATTAGTCCAAGAGTAGTACCACTCAACCTCATCGTCATGTCGGAAGTCCACCTGCAGGGTTTAATATGACAATACTTATGAGCTCCTCTTGGGGACATTCTCAACTTAGATTACTAGGACATAGTTTCCTTCTATAATCAACAACACACACTATAAGTTATATCATTTACCAACTTATCGGGGTTATTGATTTATCGAGCTAAATCTCACCCATTGAAAAGTCAAATAAATAAATACTAAATATATGTGCTTGTTATTATATTAGGATTTAGAGCACACACTTCCATAATAACTAAGGTCTTGTTCTTTTATTAAATCAGTATAAAAAGAACTTACCTTAAATGGTTCTACTCAAAACACTTGGAGTGTACTTAGTGTAATTTATTAGTCAAGATAAACTAATACCTAATTACACTACGACTATTTTAATGGTTTGTTCCTTTCCATATTAGTCGTGAGCTACTGTTTATAATTTACAAAGAACCGATAACACGATCTTTTGTGTGTGACACCACACACCATGTTCTCTACAATATAAATTAATTGAACAACTACACTTAGCAGTAAATGTAGATAATTTGACCAATGTGATTCTTAAATGTTTATACAAAAAGCTAGACTTTTAGTATACACTCTAACAGAAGCATAGTAGATGTTTCATGTATGGTGAAAGAGGACATTACCACACAAAGTACCCAAGGAAGCGAAAGTTCAAGAAGTTGGAGCAATTAAGGAAGTGAAGGAAGAATGGAGGCTCATGTTAAGGGAGAGTTCCAAAGATAAAGGGTAAGGTAAACCCTAGTTTAAATTTGAATTCAAAATTAAATTCCTCTCTGCATGTTAGAAATAAAGTAAATTATTTACCCATGCATAACTATGAATTTAGATATCATGATAGAAATAGGGTCAATGTAGATCATAACCTTAGGAGACCTATTCATACTAAATGTAGTAATGGTAGACCTAACTAAAACCTAGGCATTAATCCCAAGAAGGAGAGACATATTCCTAGGAAGGTGGATAGGTCTAGGAATGTCCATGGTGGACAAATGGATTCTAGGGATAGAAACCTAGAATTACAAAATCAAGCTTTAAGGGAAAATAATGATAGGGTAGAAAAAATCCTAGATATATTTATTGTTGAATCTAGAGGACTTGATAAGATGTTAGGTAGTTAAAGATTCAATGGTAATAGATTCGATTTGGTATACTGATCTTCATCAAATAAGGGTAAGGGAAAGTGACCCATGGATCACTTTGGTGGGTTTGTCATATTATTGTTCTCTATGGGCAAAAGGATTAGGAAATCAAATTGTGGGGAGATCATCAAAGTCATACTAAAATCTACTAACCTCCTTACTCAAGTATCTCTTGACACAACAAGAGGAAATCAAATTGTGGCACAAAAGACTGGGTCACACTCATATCAGACTCATTTCAAAAAAGAGTCAAAATGACTTAGTTAGAGATCTCCCTAAATTAAAAAAATTTAGAGAATATAATCTATAATGCTTATCAATAAGGTAAACAAACTAAGTCAACACACAAACTAATAAATCTAAATCGAACCAACTCAATACTTGAGGTCCTATACTTAGACCTATTTGATTCACACGAAGCCAAGTCACTAAGCATAAATCAATACTACTTAGTAATAATTGATGATTACTCGAGATTTACTTGGGTAAAATTTCTTAAAACTAAAGATGAAACATTTGAAATCTTTAATAATTTTTATAAATTAACATAAAATGAAAATGATACCAAGATTAAAAGAATCAAAAGTGATCAGGGGGGAATTCATAAATCATAGGTTTACCAAATTTTATCAAACTAATGGATATAATCATGAATTTCATATCCTAGAACTCTCCAACAAAATGGACTAGAAAATCATGAATTTCAGTTGGAGAAGATCACATGCTCCTAAATAATTTCCTATAACCATCCATAAAGGAAGTTTGATCTAGTGCAGAACTTCGACAGATCTAGGGTTGAGGAACTTGGTCAGCTGCTGGCGCTCGGAAGAGGAGAAGAAGGGTCGACGCTAGGGCTCCTGTGGCCGGCGGTGTCTCAGAAGGGTGAGGGAGTCGTGGGTCGGCTGGCGAGGGCAGAAGAAAATGGTGGCGGCGGCTGTGGCAACACGAGGAAGGAGGAAACAGGAGATCGGGAGATTTAGGGCTTGCCATGGAAGAGAGGAGATTGGAAACCTAGGCTGAGATCGGCGTTGGGGACCAGCCGACAGCAATAGGTCTCCAATAGCCGGCGGCGTCACTGGCTGGCAGCGCCGGCATCTAGCTTCTCACCATTGGTGGTCGACGGCGATGAATGGAGAAGAAGAAGAGGGGGAATTGGCTCGAGGCTTCCTTCTCCGAGAGGTCTTGTATGCGGGGAAGAAGGCAAAGCATCGATAGTTTGGGAAGGGGAAATCGTCGGGGAAAGAAAAGAAGAGGAAGCGAAGAAGGGACAGCACGGGCACGGGGAAAAAAGAAAAGAAATAGAAAATAAAAAGGAAAAGAAAATCAAATTTTCCTCGCTTAAATGGGGTAGTCCAAACAGGTTTTCCCATGTCCAGTTTTATCCCAGTAAACTCGTCCATACGATCTCCAAAAAATTTCAGAAAAATTTCTAAAAATTTCGGAAAATTCCCTTATCATTATTCGCCATTTTTTGGTATTTTACATTCTCCCCCACTAATAAAAATTTGGTTCCCAAATTTCATTATCTATCATCAACAAATACTAACAACAGATAAAGAGTATAAATGCTGAACGGTAAATTAACTTACATACCTCAAGTGAAAATGTGGGGATATCAAGCTCGGATCATATCCTCAAGCTCCCAGGTAGCCTCGTCGTTCGAATGATGCTGTCATACGACTTTAACCAATAGGATTGTCTTGTTCCGTAACTGACTCTCTTTTCGGTCCAGAATACGTACCTGAACCTCCTCATAAGTGACATCAGGCTGAAACGGGAACTGAGATAGCTGTCAGCACATGTGTTGGGTCAGGTATGTATCTCCCCAGCATAGACACATGGAATTTGTCATGAACACCTGCCAGGGACGGTGGTAGTGCCAGACGGTAAGCTACCGCTCCAATCCTCTCTAAGATTTGGAAAGGTCCAATGTATCGCGGAGCTAGCTTACCTCTGAGGTCAAATCTCTTCACCCCTTTTGTGGGTGAAACTAGCAGAAATACATGGTTGCCTGTAGAGAACTCTAGGGATCTGCATCTCCGATCAGCATAACTCTTCGGGCGGTCCTGCGCCTCTGACATCCTCCGTCTGATAGTACGGACCAACTCTGCCTCATGCTAAGCTCTAGGAGGTCCCAACAGCTGGGTCTCCCCAACCTCATCCCAGAGGGTGGGTGTCCGACAAGGCCTACCATACAACGCTTCAAACGGTGCCATCTGGATAACCAAATGAAAGCTGTTGTTATAAGCGAACTCTACCAATGGCAAGTGGTCCTCTCAACTACCTTCAAACTCCATAACACAAGACCTCAGCAAGTCCTCTAGAGTCTGAATGGTCCGTTCTGGCTGTCCGTCTGTCCGCGGATGGAAAGCTGTACTGAAATGGAGCTAAGTGCCCAAGGCCTACTGCAGACTCTGCCAGAATCGAGACGAAAACCGAGGGTCTCTATTCGAAATAATAGTCAAAGGGACACCGTGTAATCTGATGATCTCCCTACAATACAGATCTGTCAATCGATCCAGGGAATCAGTCTTCCGGATCACTAAGAAGTGCGTCGATTTGGTTAATCGATCAACGATTACCCAAATCACGTCATGACCTCGTCGTGTCCTCGGCAAACCCACCACAAAGTCCTTGGTAATATGTTCCCATTTCCACTCAGGAATAGGAATCTGCTGAAGTAAGCCGGCAGGTCTCTGGTGCTCGACCTTCACCTGTTGACAGACCAGACATCTCGCTACAAATTCTGCAATGTCTTTCTTCATACCGTTCCACCAGTAGGAACGCCTCAAATCTCGATACATGCGAGTCCCACCTAGATGGATCGTAAATCGAGAGCGATGAGCCCCCTGAAGTAGCTCCTGCAAGACCGGGTGAGACTGAGGTATGCATAATCTGTCTCGGAAGTATATAATACCCTCCTCATCTTCTGTGAACTCGGTCTGCTGCCCGGAAGCTATCTGGCTGCCAATGAACTGCAAATGTTGATCACCAGCCTGGGGCTCTCGGATCCTCATCCTGATCGACGACTAGGCAACCATGGTAACCAGAATACCCTACTCTGTCTGTCCCTGCTCCTGAAGGTCTAAACTCGGAGAAACCCTGAACCAAGTCTGTGACTGAAACTCGGTGGCAAGCCAAAGTCCCTCTGGACTTCCTGCAGAGTGCGTCGGTAACCACATTAGCTTTCTCCAGGTGGTAGTTAATGGTGCAATCATAATCTTTCAGGAACTCCATCCATCTCCTCTATCAGAGATTGAGTTCCTTCTGAGTGAACAGATATTTGAGACGCTTATGGTTAGTGAGAATCTCAAATATAATACCATACAGGTGATGTCGCCAAATCTTCAAGGCAAAGATGATGATGGCTAGCTCCAATCATGTACTGGGTAGTTCTTCTCATGCTCCTCCAACTGACAAGAAGCATAGGAGACTACTCTGCCATCTTGCATCAGAACAACACCCAAACCCTGAAGAGATGTGTCGGTGTAGAGCACAAATCCATCCTCTCCGGAGGATAAAACCAAAACCGGAGCCGACACTAATCTCCGCTTCAGCTCTTGGAAGCTGGTCTCGTAGTCCTCGGACCACGTGAACTTCACGCCTTTCCTAGTCATGCGTGTCAATGACACAACAATCCGGGAGAAACCCTCGACGAACCGTCTGTAATATCCAGCCAGTCCCAGAAAACTACGGATCTCCTGAACTGATTTTGACTGATCTCTACTGGTGACAGCCTCGATCTTCTGAGGATCTACTAAAATACCTCGGCTAGAGACCACATGACCCAAAAAAAAAACCCGACTGAAGATAGCCAAAAGGCACACTTGCTGAACTTCGCGTATTGCTGATGTCGGCGAAGAGTCTCCAAGATTATGCGAATATTCTGTACATGTTCCTCCTTGGAACACGAGTAGATCAATATTTTGTCGATGAAAACGACAACGAACTGATCTAGATACTCCATAAAGATGCGGTTCATCGAATCCATAAATACCGCTGGAGCATCGGTAAGCCCAAATGGCATTACCAAAAACTTATAATGTCTGTACAACAAACATTCTCAACCAGAGATCCCCAATAACAAGTCCGAAATCTGATCGCTAACTACAAATCACCAAAGAATAGATCATCTAATGTGAGAGCAACGTTCCATCACAAGAAATATTACATATGTGGGAGCAACGCTCTACCACCAACAAGGCAACAAATATGGGAGCAGCGCTCCACCCCAACCATCCAAAATATGTGGGAGCAACGCTCCACCACACATAATCTAAAATAGGGGGGAGCAACACCCCACCACAACAATCCATAATATGTGGGAGTAACACTCCACCTCAAACAGTCAAAAATATGTGGGAGCAACGCTCCACCACAAACAATTCATAATATGTGGGAGCAACGCTCCACCACAAACAATCCATAACATGTGGGAGCAACGCTCCACCACAAACAATCCATAATATGTGGGAGCAACGCTCCACTACAAATATCCCATAAGTGACCAAGACATATAACTATCCAACTAATGATTGCACGAATCACTCTACCACATATCACTGTGAGCAACCAAGGGTATCACAATCCAATAAGCAAATCAAATCCATCGTCAACTCTATCAACATCGTAGTGGGTCACCCACTAATAGGAGAATTAGTTGACAAGACAATACAACAAATGACATAATGTAAACACTCAACATAGATAGAATCATCATGATGCTACCAACAATACACCTAGCACACGTGCACACACAACATAGGTATGATCGACATAATCCTCCAATTAGTTCACACCCAACACACTCATATCACAGGTATAAATCAGCGTGATACCTCCAACAATACATACCGAACCCGTGTGTATAAATCAACGTAGGTATAATTGACAATACACCTCAAACAACACTCACCTAACATATATACACCTATGCCAAGAGTAAAATCAATGTAATACTTCCAACAAATCATAATAGGTACAAGTGTACACACAACACAAATATAATCAACAAGATACCTCTCATAATACACCAAACATATGTACACATAACATAGATATGAATAATTAGCATATATAACCCAATCAACCTGGCATTCCTATGCTACCTTCTAAGTTATCCAACTAGGTACATACAGTCAAAAATTAAAGTCCACATGGAATAGGATACATCGATCCTCTATAGATTGACCCAAACTGACAATAGTATACGACAAATTCAGTCCTTTCCCACGTCAGTACAAGCCATGTACCCAATGTGCTCAAGATACCTAACTAAGCACAAATAACCCAAAGATTCGTACCTCTAAAAATAGAGTATGTCAATCCACTACTGATCAGACCAACAAAACTAAATCGGTCATCTACTAACTAATCAAGAATATATTAATCCTCCATAAGCAACTAAGGTATATCGATCCATGACTACCCAAATCAACAAGTGTAAATCAAACTTCTACTGACCAATCTAACAAGAGGTAAATCAATTATCTACTGATGAAATTAACTAAGATAACATGGTATTCTACTGGCTAAGTCAACATGAATATGTAGATACTATCCACTATCCAGTTAATAATAACAGAGGCTGGTATGTGTCTCCATCTCCTAACCAACTAGTAGTAACAGAAACTAAAACTGCTGGTGGTATGATATGAAAATCACCAAAGACTATAACCCTTAATCTCTATTAAGGTCGACCAAGATCAGTGGCTAACCCATCACATGTAATATGTGCTACAACAACTAGATAGGTACTAAATAAAAAGTGCTAATACATGTCATAACTATCATAGTCAACAATGCATACACTAACAGAAGTATATAATAATAATATACCAACATACCTCCTATAGCTTGGAGATGTCCTACTGCTTCCTGTTCCCAAAACATGAAAAAGTCACATCGAGAAAACTAAAACACGAAATCCAAAGCACAGGAAATAAAACTCATAAACCGTGCTCTGATACCAATAAATTGGTATCAGATAAATCTCGAAATCTGTAACACGATATACAAACAAGTATCGCCAACCTGGCTCTGATACGAAATAAATTGTCACGCCCCAGGTAGTCCCTGCCAGAAAAAATTTTGATAGCATCTCCCTTGTACGGGTGACAATCTGAGCCATTTCTACAGACACAATGTACCTCAGCGACAGGCGGTTGGAATATACACACAACCACGCAGTTTATATGCAGCCTACTCGGTTGATACAATAAAAACACAACAACGCAGTTATATGTAAATCTAACAGCCCACTCGGCTGTACCAAAACTAAACACAGCGGAAATACAATGGACAACACATACAAACTAAAAACGAAGACTGCTAGTCGGCTAGGCTTACACCACATAACCAAAACAACACTCCAGAAATAAAACCAGAACACAAAGCTAAATACACAAATTTCATACACCAAAATAGAAATAAACATAAGCGGAGATAGGTCTTCTGATGTGACGTGGGGACCGGCAGGCAAGATGCTCCAAGTGACTCCTTAAACAATCTGGTACCTGAAAAAGATAGTGTCCATGGGGGTGAGTTCAACAACTCAACAGATACCTAGTTGACATGTATAGTAAGCTATAACAAATAGTAATAACTATGGAGTACAGTCTCCTAGACAAAAGCTGGAAATGCATAATAGAAAAGGGCTGAAGAGAATTGTACTCACCAGGGCCTCCTATCAGAATAGTCAGGTCGTCAGACCGAGAGTATCATAAATCCTATATGCATGTCAAATATATGCATCCATCCAAATGCAGCATATAAGTGCAACAAACACAATCAATAAATGCATCAATGTATATGATGCTAATGACATGGTCACCCCTGACGTCAGTCAGTCATCTCACACACGATGGTGAGATCGAGTGGGTAGGGCTGTGACAACTGTGCACTCTGCCGTCACTGCTCCTGATGAGTGACTGAGTGGACGGGATGCTGTCGTAGTACACCTATCCTCCTACCCCAAATCATAAATGGGGGATCTCAATGCTCTCATCTCCCGGTACACAATGACGGGGAGGGATCCCGGTGTGCTACCACACTGCAGTCACACTACCCATGAGCGTCCCAACTGAGCACCACCGAGCAAAACTGATGTGCTACCACGCTGCGTCACGCTACCCATGAGCGGACCAGCGGAGCACCGACAGAGATGAAACTGGCGATGTGCTCAACAATAATGGAGCATACTATCATGCAGCATGCAATCATGTGAATGGTGCATGACACTAAGCATGACAGAATCCTGAACAGCATAGTAATATCCATATATATATATATATATATATATATATATATATATATATATATATATATATATATATATATATATATATATATATATATATATATATATATATATATATATATATATATATATATATATATATAAATGTGTACCATAGGTCAATGAACCAAATCAAAGGTACACAGATCAGATAAGGTATAAAAACCTAGATTCTGAACACAATAAACACATGGTCATGTCACTACCCCAATAAGCATGTATAATCAGCTAGGTACTATCATGAAGTGCATAATAAGTAAATGAAACAAGCATGTAACAGGTATCGGGTAGTGACCAATTGAAGCAAAGACAAAACATAATCATTACTAAAGGTTATAATCTACTAAACATATTAACATGACATTATCAAAGATAAGTCAAGATACCCGCCTCCAATAGGAAGGTCCAATCCAGTCCAAATCCGACGTCGAGATGCTCGTCTCGTGTCAAAGTCCTGTGATACATGGTATCCAGATTTAGCTAATTACATATAAATAAATTAGTTAAATCAAATCCTCAAGAAGCTAACATAAATCTAGATCCAATTATAAACCCTAATTGGATCATTTAACTCCTCAACCGATTCTAACTAATCCATTCGAACTAGGACTTGCAATAAGCATAATCAATCATAGCAACTTACCCAATTTAGTCCTAATTCAACACATATATCAACTAATCAAATAATCCAAATTCACTATGATCTACAACCAAGACCAATTACCTACTCCTTACCTCAATTCACAACCAAGTGACAGCTGGTGGAAGGTTGTTTGTTGCTGGAATTAGAACAAGCAACTTCACAGCCGTGCTTGTTGATCAACAGCACACAAAAGCCTGCTGAAATCCTTCCTTCAGTTCACGACCCCCTGATGATACTGGAACAAAGTGAGTCAGACCAAGAACACCATAGCAACGATCAAGTACCCGGCTCACCAATTAGGGCAGCACCCGTACCCCTGTGCTCTGAGCCCCAAATCGATGCCGGCGATCTAGGGCTGAGGTTCGTCGATGGCGCGGCAGCAACTCACGAAGAGGAAGAGGCTCGGCAGTAAACAACTAGGGCACGGCTTGGAGGGCTTTGTCAGATCTAGGGTAGAGGAACTTGGTTGGCGGCCGGCGCTCGGAAGAGGAGAAGAAGGGTCGGCGCTAGGGCTCCTGTGGCCGGCGGTGTCTCGGAAGGGTGAGGGATTCGCGGGTCGGCTGGCGAGGGCAGAAGAAAATGGCGGCATCGGCTGTGGCAACACGAGGAAGGAGGAAATAGGAGATCGGGAGATTTAGGGCTTGCTGTGGAAGAGAGGAGATTGGAAACCTAGGCTGAGATCGGCGTTGGGGACCAGACGACAGCAATAGGTCTCCAATAGCTGGCGGTGCCACTGGCTAGCAGCGCCGACATCTAGCTTCTCGCCATTGGTGGTCGACGGTGATGAATGGAGAAGAAGAAGAGGGGGAATCGGCTCGAGGCTTCCTTCTCCGAGAGGTCTTGTACGCGTGGAAGAAGGCAAAGCGTCGACGGTTTGGGAAGGGGAAACTGCCGGGGAAAGAAAAGAAGAAGAAGCGAAGAAGGGACGGCACGGACACGGGGAAAAAAGAAAAGAAATAGAATATAAAAAGGAAAAGAAAATCAAACTTTTCCTCTCTTAAATGGGGTAGTCCAAACAGGCTTTCCCATGCCTAGTTTTATCCCCGTAAACTCGTCCATACGATCTCCGAAAAATTTCAAAAAATTCCCTTATCATTATTCGCCATTTTTTTGATATTTTACATCTGTTATCTTTTTTCAAGTGTCTGATTTTTGGTTTTTTTCATGGCATCATCAAGTTTTAGCAACATCGACAATACGAGATTTCAACCTGTAACATGTAAGGACTGCGGACGAAATACATTGGTGTGTGTTTCTATATCAACTAAGAATCCTGGAAGACAGTATTACAGATGTGTGCAACATGGATGGCAACAGTGGATGCCGACCGATAATAGTTCAGCTGACAAAAGTGAAATTGAATGCATTGCTATTCTTGGACATAATCTGAGGATAATCAATGTATCAAAATTCATCTGGATATTAGTGGGCTTGAACTTGATTCTCTTAGCCATAATTCTGATTTTGGTGTTAGTTTATCTAGATAGGTTGTTTTAAATTGTGTTGATGTTGTAATATAACTGTTGTACATTTGGATTTGGTGTTAGTGTTGAAATTATGGGAGCATTTTATTATTGATTAAATATTATTATTGAATTCATTTTGTTAATTCATCTTGTTAATTAATGTCGAGTATTATTGGATTACTAAGATAAAAGAAATGAATGCACAACTACATTTGTCCATGATGTAGAATTCAATCGCGATAAATGATCTTAAACCTCAAGACTGATTTGCCCATGATGCAAAATTCAATTGCTAGAAACCCTGAGTATGGTCAACTACATTAAGGAAAGGCAAAAAAAACACCTGAAGACATGTTATGTTATGCAATAGAGATCAAACTTTGAAGGCCACGAATATCATTGAACTTAGTGTTAAATATGTACCTTATAGTGTTAGCGTTTATGGATCAATTCAAGTCCTAGACCTACCAATAAGCTTACAACTGGGCTATGAGCAGAGCAAGAAGGATTGCTACGCATGTCAGTAACAAGGTAGTTACGGTGGAGTTTTACATAGAGTAACACACTTTAATTGACGTAGGTTGTGCAGTAGGTCGCTTCAGAACCAAACAAGATTATAGTGCAATGTCAAATTTGTGTTTCAAGAATCCCTGAAGCATTAATCAGAAAGCAAAATTAATTTTCATGGTAGGGTATATCACAAAGTCACTATTTAGTTAAAGAGTACAGAACTTGCTATGCTATTTAGTAACAAATATAGAGAAAAGACATATTAAACTAATCAACCTTTAGTGTCACAGTTTACAGACAACCCAAATCAGAAAGGAAGGACAAAAACTGATCCATCTCTTGCATTGGCATCCTTACCCACATCGACTTCAGAGGTTGCAGCATCAAGTCCAGAGTTTGTGAAGACTCATTTTGTTAATTGCACCAACAACATGAAATAAATTTCACAGTACTTTGAGAAATCAAGTCCAGTTTGATAGCCTAGATACAAATTCAACAATACATCAACAATTGGTTTCTTGCTTCACAAACCTACAAAACTCTCAGCTAACATAGGATACAAATTCAAATATCAAAAAGAAGCCGCAACTTTAAAAGCAGAATCCATGTTCTTCCAAACCAGCACTTAACAAAATTTCATGTTCTTCCTTGCACTGAAAACTACCTGCAGAGAGCAATGATATCAAAGCCAATGATAGCTAAAACTGCCTTATAAAATTCTCCCTGCACCAAAGCCTTATAAAATTCTACTTGCGTGGAAATGGAAAACAAAGCCAATGATATCAAGCATTTTCATTAACTAACTTGAATTTTCATTCCATCTTGAACCAAAAAATAGTACTCATAGCTGCAAGATAGATTATAAACAAACTTTAAACTAGCTAAAACAATAAAAATATACTTATACAAAAGAATAACACACAATTACTTTAGGTATCTATTCTATGCATCACATACATTCTTTCGGGCCTTTGCAATTGATTTATTCATAATTTGTTCAACCTTAGATTGTTTCCTCTTTGTGGGTGGATGACCTTTGGTTCTTACTTTCAATGGAGAGTGTATCGTTTTTCCCCCAGATGTAGATGCTTCTTCAAGTTGTCCAGCACTTGATTGCCCGTTCTCCATAGCAATAATAAGTTTTTCCTTAGTGCCTTTCATGATTTCCACCAAAACAGAACAAATCTCGTTACTTTCAGCTCCAAGTTATTGAACCTCTTGCATCAATGGGGTGAGAGTATTATACCGAAGTCTTTTTTCACTACAACCATATTCATCATATATGTTACTAATGCTTTGATACCCACGCTTAATATCTTTGCACCATCGGTCGATAATATAACTCATAGGAACCTCAATAACCTTCATTCTCATCAACACTTTGATCACATGCCTACATAAAATTCCCCGGAACTCAAACAAACGGCACACACACTTCAATTGGCAATCTAACTAGGTATAATGTACCCTAAAGGAAACTTCTCTTCCAGGTTGTCCATTATTTCCCAACATATTTTCTACTACTTCAAATATTAAAGTTGTTCCTTCTGTTAGGACCTTCGGATAGCGGCTAGAGAGGGGGGGTGTGAATAGCCGACCCCAAATTCTCGTTTCTTCCTACAATTTGAGTTAGCGCAGCGGAAATAAAAAGTAGAAACGAAAATGGAGAAGATCAAACCTCAAACATGACGATATAACGAGGTTCAGAGATGATACTCCTACTCCTCGGCGTATCCGTAAGGTGGACGAATCCTATCAATCCGTCGGTGGATGAGACCCCGGAAACCGGCTAATAAAAACTCCTTCTGGGTGGAGAAACCTCGCCACAACCTCTCTTGCAACAGCAAGATCAGAGTACAAGAAATACAGCAAGAAGTCAAGAACAATATGAATGTAAAACACTAGTTTGCTTGCCTTCTCGTCGATTGTTGATGAAGCAGCAACTTCACGGATGCCAACCACAGCAGCAACTGTTCAGCTCACATGAAGCTTCAGCAGTGGAGAGCTCAACAAAGCTCAGATAGCAAGAAGAAGTCAGCAGCACTGTTGATGTAGAGGCCCTTTATATCCCGAACTGCGAAGAAGACAAAGAAGAAGTAGAAATCTAGTCGTTGAGTCACAGCAGGACCGATCAGCTCCACCGATCGGGTCCAAAGGCGGATCCGATCGGTCTGGGACCGATCAGCCTACACTGATCGGTCCTCAGATCGATCCCAACTCTCACAGAGTTGGTTGCGATCTCGATCGGTCCGTGGACCGATCCCTATAGGTGGATCGGTCCACGCATTGATCACCCATAGGTCCAATCATATCGCTTTTCATCGATCGGTCACCGACCGATCGATAACCCATGAGAGCTATCTTACCGATCGGTCACGAGACCGATCAGATAACTAAGGTATCACTGGATCGGTCGACAGACCGATCTAGACAGCCAAAGTATCACTGGATCGTTCAACAAACCGATCCAATGCCTCTGTTGATTTTAGAGCTTCCCAGCCCTAAACCCTAACGTCTTCCTAGTCTAGAGAAAGAGCTACCGAGCCCTCTCTGACCTAGTCCGGAGAACGAGCTGCCGAGCCCTCTCCGACTTCATCCGGTCCAGAGAACGAGCTACCGAGCCCTCTCTGACCTAGTCCGGAGAACGAGCTACCGAGCCCTCTCTGACTCCATCCAGTCCAGAGAACGAGCTACCGAGCCCTCTCTGACCTAGTTCGGAGAACTAGCTACCGAGCCCTCTCCGACTCCATCCAGTCTAGAGAACGAGCTACTGAGCCCTCTCCGACTTCCACATCCGGTCCAGAGAACGAGCTACCGAGCCCTCTCTGACCTAGTCTGGAGAACGAGCTACCGAGCCCTCTCTGACTTCGTTCGGTCCAGAGAACGAGCTACCGAGCCCTCTCTGACCTCCCATGCCAAGCTCCCTGCTTGGACTTTTCCCGTGCCAAGCTCCCTGCTTGGACTTTTCTGTGCCAAGTCTCCATACTTGGACTTTTCCCCGTGCCAAGCCCCCTGCTTGGACTTTTCCCATGCCAAGTCTCCATACTTGGGCTTTTCCCGAATTAGGTCAACTCAAGTCGGGTCAACCAAGTCAACCTTGACCAAAGGTTGCACCCACAATCCCACAAGTTCCTATTCAAAATACAACTTCTCTATTCTTGTCAAACATCAAAATATACCTCGAGTCAGGTCAACTCGAGTCGGGTCACCCAGGTCAACCTTAACCTAAGGTTGCACCAACAATCTCCCCCTTTTTGATGTTTGACAAAAATCATAATCAAGTTAGGTTAACCCGATAACCTAACTTAGGTTTTCCAATAGTTCTCCAATGTTCTTCCTCGAACATTCTCTGAACATTCTCCCCAAACTCCAATGTTCTTTCTTGAACATTCTCTGGACATTCTCCCCCTTTTTGACACACATCAAAAAGAGTGAATCAAGGTCAAGAGTTTCTTCCTAATGAAAGTCTCATACCTTTCATTGAAACCCTTAATTTCCCCCTTGATACTAAAATCAATATTCAACTTAGTGATAATTTCATATCACTCATCCTCAGAAATCTTGACGAGTAAAAACTCCCCCTAAAAGTCAACTCCCCCTTGACCAATAGGTAAAACTCCTCCTAAAGGTCAACTCCTCCTTGACCATTGCACCAACAATGTCTTGGAGAGTTTCAACCCTTTAGAAATCTAAAACACCAACTTCCATAGCTGAAATTTCAGACAAAATCAGCATTTTGGCACGCTCTGATCGGTCACCAGACCGATCAGGACTCCACTGGATCGGTCTAGTGACCGATCCACACTGCCCTGGATTGGTCCAGTGACCGATCCAGACTTCCCTGGACCGATCAGGATCCTCTCTGATCGGTCCACAACTCTCTGATATGGATTTCTGATTTTTCTCCCGAAATTCAAAAACCCCTAAAAAATTACAGAAAATTCCAAAAATTGTAAAATCTTGAGGATACATTCCTCATAACATATATTATCATGAAAAAATAGTTTTCTATGAAAATAACTCCCATTTTTAAATCTTGATACAAAGTTCGAAAGACTTTGAAATAGCTCAAGGTTAATCCATCTTTGTATCAACTTGCTCAATGATGAATGCTATCACTAGAAAAGCTTCATCAAGGTTTTTCAAATCAATTTTGAAATGATCTTAAACCATTCAATTTATGACCACAATCATAGGTCAAAATGTACATGACTTGTACACAAGTTTTTCCTATATTCCTCAATTTCGAATTAGGCTCATCTAGGTACAAGAACTATGCACCTTGATCCTAACTCATAATCCTAATATCTCACACACATCTAAGGTGTATCAAACACATCCAAGTCAATTTTGATGTGAGATATGGGTTTAGATCATCTTAAGCTAAGTTCTCATGCATTTTCTAAACAACAATTTGATCTGTATATCAAATTGTGTTTCTATCCTTAAATCAAATTAATTGAACATAAATGCAAGAGATGATGACATGGCATATGACAAACAATGTATGGCAAATAACATATAAAGGTATAGAAAATACCTAATTCTAGCCTTGATAATTTTGGTCATTTTACCATGAATTCTATATTCCTAAGTGTAATAGATCTAAAATCATATACTAAAGATTTTTATGATGGATCGAAAGCGCTAGAGGATAGTGCTCGTGGCTATTTCATTTTTCGAAATCGTAAAAGCTTGTTCAGAAATAACGCAGTAGAAAGTAAATAAAGTGGACATGAAGGATTTACTTCGTTCGGAGCCTGTGACGACTCCTACTCGAAGGCCCGCGATCCTTGATCGCTTCCGGTGGGCAACAACTATAATTCGTAAAAGCTATTACAAGTTAAGTACAATTTAAGCAGAAAAGAATATTGTACCGACAATAAAAAGACTAAAACTGAAGCTCCGGGTTGTCTTTGCAGCACTTCTGAGTCGAGACGTTAGCAGCTTGTCGCACGGAGAATGCTTAGAAGATTGTATATATAAGGCTACACCTCAACCCTCCTTTTATATGAGGTTCCGGGCACTTGGGACCTTTCCGGGCGCCTGGAGTGTGACGTGGCCAGCCAACCAGGTTGCTCCACGTCGCGAAGTCGCGCAGGGGATAAAAGTTGGTCTCGGGCGCCCGGACCTGTTCCGGGCGCCCGGACCTCCTTTTTCCAGGAGCCGCTTCTCCTACAAAACAAGGTTAGTCTGAGCAATTGCATACCCTGCAAGACAATGTTAGAATCTGATAATCATAAGTGAGAAAGAGCTGACAGTCTTCGGACTGTCCGAGTCTGACTTCGGATTTCCAACTGGAAACCCTAGGTCGACCCGACGCCTACTGTTCCCTCTACGGGGAACGCGTCCTCACCTACTCCACTCAGGAGATTTACCTGATGTCAGTCCGGTCCTCCAGACCGACTGGACTTTTCTCCTAGGGTTACCACCCCCTAGGACATAGGGTTACCGCCCCCTAGGGTTTTTCTCCACCTAGGGTTACCGCCCCCTAGGACCTAAGGTTACCGCCCCTTAGGGTTTTCCTCCACCTAGGGTTACCGCCCCCTAGGACCTAAGGTTACCACCCCTTAGGGTTTTTCACCTGCCTAACCGCAGCTAGGACTTTCCTGAAACACTCATTCAAACATGTTAGATCACACACTAACTTAACCTTGAATCCTTTGCCATTATCAAAACTAAGGTTCGATCGTCGGATGCTTCCCACACCAACAATCTCCCCCTTTTTGATAATGGCAACCGAAATTCAATGTTAAGTAAAAAATATGCAGTTATGTATAAGCACAAGAAACAAGATAAGCGTGATAGCAAGATAAGCATAAACATAGCTCCCCCTTAATATAAGTTATTCTCTTTGAATTTTTTTACTAATAGCCATAACTCCCCCTTAATACAAGCTCCCTTTAAAATATTTTCTTCTTTAAAATATTTACTTTGAATTTCTCTACTCTCCCCCTTTGCCATATATCAAAAATGTGCTAGTTTTGAAAAACTTAACTTTTCAAGACAGAATTTAGCAGAAAACATTTTAAGTATTTTGAGGTGATTCCAAAGTTTTCACAGAAAAAATTTTCAAAACACAATTTTCAACTTCAGAAATTTTCCGGAAAATATTCAGGTTTAAAGAAAATTTCCAAGGAAAATTTTCAACTTAATGAAGTTAATTGCAGTTTAAAAAAAATTTCCAAACTTTAAAGAAATTTCTAACTTTAAAAAAATTTTAACTTAACGAATTTTCGAAAAAGTTTCAGCTTAAATAATTTTCTAACAAAAAAAAATTTTCAAAATAGAGGACACTTTAAATTTGGAGAAGTTTTTGAAAAAGCTGTTTAAGGCATGTTTTTGAAATGAATTTCAAGAATACTTAAGGCAAAGGAGAAGCGATAACCTTAATGTTTAATAGCTTACCTTTTTGTTTTAGTAAGGTATCAAAGCCCTAAAGACCAAGCATGAGTCAAGATTTGTTTTGATCAGGTATCAGATCCCTTAAGTACAGACATGCTTAAACTTATTATTTCCTTCACCAACTGTCTAACCGTTTAGCTACTTGCTGTTTGCCTAGAGGGCAACAGTGTTCACTTGGTTAGTCAAGTTAAGTCAATTGATCTAGTTAGATTTGATTAAGGCTGGAAGACTTGATTTGATTACTGTTAATCACGTATTTAATGCCCAGACTCATATTGATGCACAGAAATAAGCATTCTTGAGTCCAGGCTGTACCCTATGTATCTCACACCGTTCTATGTTTTACAAACACAGTAGACCTAGGTGTTTGTGAGATGCTCTGGCTGAGTCCTGGACGAACATGATTTCTAAGGGAAAAGCCTAGGCTAAGTCCAAATTTCGAAAGTCTAGTAAAGTGGGGATTTTGAGAAAACAAAATTTTGCCTAGAATTTTTGAAATGTAATTTTAAACCAGTTTTTGAAATATCTTGGTCTATCAAGTCTGAAGTAATAGTCAACATAGATACAGGTGCTGCTACATGCTGTCATAATATCAACATAGATAAAGGTGCTGCCACATGATGTCATAACGGAGCTACAGTCGAGCTACTGAGATGATGAGGGTGGTGGTCCGGAACCCAGCGACCGGAGTAGTGTAAGGAGCTCAGTGTGACGAGCCCGATCATCCTCTCGTAGATCTCGGCGTAGGTCAGAGATCTCCTGCCGTACGTCACGTCGTAAGTCGGAGACCTCCTGTCGTACCTCTCGTCGTAGGTCGGAGACCTCTCGCCGAATGTCTCGATGAAACTCAGAGCTCTCGTGCTGGAGGCTCGACATAGCCCTCTCTAGTCCAGATACTCGATCAGCTAGAGTGCGGGGAGCTGGGCGTGGTGCTCGAGCTGGTGGTGGGGCAGGAGCGGCGCCCTCAGGAAATAGTGCCAACATGAACTCATCCTGCTCTGCCTCCTCCTGCTGGTGCTGTGCCCCCCTCTGCCAGGACATGGTACCCTCATCGTCTATATGGATGCTAACTAGGGAGAAGTTCCTATCTCCTATAATATCAAATTCGGTCATGTAGCGGGTGTCACCTCTGGTGACATCAATGTGCAAGGAGGACATGTAAGCTGTCAGAATGTGACAGTAGGGCATATGTATCCGTCCGCTGGTCTCGTATCCAGCCGCGTAGATAATAGTGGAAAAGATGTGTAGGCTGAAGTCTATGTCTAACCTATGACACAGGGCATAAAGAAGAAAGGAGTGGAATGGACGCATCACCGCAACGTCGCGGGTGGTTAGCGGTAGAATACAACACACTAGGACTCTATAAAGGGCGTAGTCCTGGACTCTAAGGTTAACTGACCTAAACTGGGTCACAGTGGGATCATGCTGGTCTTCAAAAAAATACGAATAGATTGTATCAAGGGTAATATGTGAGTAGGTATTTTCAAAAGGTAGCTCCCTGGGAGGATAGCACAAAAAGGTGCAGGGTGACTCTCGTAAACCTAGAAACTCACGAATGGTAGTGGGGGATAGTGAGATATCCGTCCCAGCTGCCCTAGTGGTATAGGTAAAGTCGTCTATTTTTACTAGGTTGTTGTAGAATTCGGCACACAAACTTATGTTTATCGAGCTGGTACACTCAACAAGGTTCCACAACCTATAGTGGTTTATAGCCTCGACGGCTGGAACACAAGAGCGTAGAAAGAACGCTCTATCTATACATTTGGTTCTAATGGCCATGTAAATCATTGACTCAAACTTAAGCCTAAGTTCGTCGGTGGGAAACCTAGGGTCAATGCTAGGTGTAGAGGGCCCAGCACCAGATTTAGAACGCTTCCTAAATTTCAACCGAATATTATACTAAAAATAAACAAGCATTATAAGTTTTGGAATAAGATTTAAGAAGGGACAGAAATTTTACCGAGGAGCCATTGTAAGAAATTTTAGAACTGACGACCTCGGTTGAGTCGTGACTCCGTATCAACCGCGGAAAATTTTAATTTTGAAAGTCTTCGCAGTGAAGCTAAAAAGCTAAAGGAAGACTTGTGTGAGGCGGGGCGCCTGGGTTCTCTGCGGGCGCCCTGGGTCCGAATACCGGGGGCGCCCGCCCCTGGTTTTTGACCCCTGTTTGTTGGTTTTTTTTTTTAAATGTTTTAAGTTAATTTATTAACTTAAAAACGTTTAAGTTAATTTGAAGATGTTTAATTTAATTTGATTTTAAGAAATGTTTAAGTTAATTTGATTAAAAAAATGTTTAAGTTAACTTAAGTTAATTTGATGTCATCTCACCCGATCTATGTTTTCAATCAGGGGATCCTATTATTCTGTGAGATGAATTAGTTCAATTTTTAGGGCTTAGTCTAACTTTATGTTAGATTCGGATTTAGCTTTGGGTTAAACAAGTAAGCATTCTTTGGATAAACATCTGGGCTATGGTGAGTCACAAGGAGCTCATTAAAGTAACCAATCCTTTAAGGTTTTCCAAATAGTCCTACCCATTGAACTTAATACTAAATCTTGGTCTAACTAGTTAGGATCCATTTAAGGGTAGCTTCGTTTAGTTCCACTTGGCCAAATGCACCAGGTCGAAGTCATATCTTCCTAGACATGCGATGCCCAAGTTTTCCCAACGTACTATCATCCAAAAACTTCACCAGTACTGTGTTTCAAGTTAAATCTAACCCTTTTAATCTATCCTTACTTACCCTGTCGGGCAATTTACTCTTGTTTACCCATTTCGGGTAGATAGGTTTCGGAGTTGCCAGCTATTCTGGATCCTCCTTCTATTTTGAATTAATTTTGAATAATTGATTTTGAATTTTGAATTTTGAGTTTTAATAATTTTAAATTTTAATAATTTCAAATTTTTTGAATTTTGAATTTTAGTAATTAATTTAAAATTTTGAATTTTGAGTTTTAAATTAATTTCAAATTTTGAATTTTGAGTTAATTTCAAATTTTGAATTTTGAGTTTTAAATTAATTTCGAATTTTGAATTTTGAATTAATTTCGAATTTTGAATTTTGAGTTTTAAATTAATTTTGAATTTTGAATTTTGAGTTTTAAATTAATTTCGAATTTTGAATTTTGAGTTTTAATAATTTTGAATTTTAATAATTTCAAATTTTTTGAATTTTGAATTTTATTAATTAATTTCGAATTTTGAATTTTGAGTTTTAAATTAATTTCAAATTTTGAATTTTGAGTTTTAAATTAATTTCGAATTTTGAATTTTAAGTTTTAAATTAATTTCGAATTTTGAATTTTGAATTAATTTTAATTATTTTTCTGCTAGCTCCCCCTGGATCATAGCCTCGATAAGGTTTATCGAGGTAATGTATTTGATCCTTAGGAACCCAATAATGTCCAAGTCCTACTTGATTGATCAGGTTGGACTTGGAAACCCAAGCTTAGACCGATTTACTATTTGGTTTGTTTATTAAGGATAGGTAAGATTTATATTTCTTTTTATATCCTAGTCCAATTCGATTGTAGATTGCCCTTTGTGTTCCAAGAATCAAGTCAAGATTCTTGGATCCCAAGGAAAATCGTTCTAGGGTTGTTTTCAAATCCTTTACCTGACTTTTCAGATTGGAATTCTCTTCCTCAAGTTTTTGAACTTGATCAGTTAAGGATTCGTTGTTAGGCGTTTCTTTAAGGAGTGTTACCTCCTTTAGAAGCGATTTGATTCGAATCTTGGACTTAGCTACTTTATGCATTAAATAATTAATTAAGCTATATAAATGATTTTTACTTACAGAGGGGTTCGGTCCTTCGGAAACGGATGCGGATCCGTGGCTTCTCTCGGACTCGGCTTTCGATTCGTTGGTGTAGTCCCGGGCTGTCAAGGCGAGAAAGTTCGTCTGTTCTAGTTCTTCGTCGTCGGATTCCTCAGAAGAAGACTCGTCCAATGTTGCCTTCAATGCCTTCTTTCTTTTGGGTTTCTTTGGATCCTTCTGGTTCGGGCAATTTGCCTTGATGTAACCCTTCTGATTGCACCCGTAGCAGGTCACTTCGAATTTAACCTTCGAGCTTGGTTGGGCTTCTTTAGACTGGATGGCTTTTCTGAGATCCTTTTTGTTGAAGCCCTTCTTTTTGCAGAGCTTCTTTACTAAGTTGACTATCTCGGTTGTAAGTTCATCGTCGTCTTCCGAATCTCGTTCTTCTTCTGACTCAGGTTCGGTTCTCCGCTTGATTTTTGACTCACGCGATCTCCCTGTTCCTGCAACCAAAGCCAACCCTTTCTCGGTCGGGCGTGCATTAGTCTGTTCGTGAAGTTCGAATTCTGCAAAAAGTTCATCTAGTTTAATGGTAGATAAGTCCTTGGAGACCTTGTAGGAATCTACCATGGATGCCCACAACGTGTTCCTTGGAAAGGCGTTTAGAGAATACCTTATGATGTCCCGGTTGTCTACCTTCTGTCCAATTGCATGAAGACCATTGAGCAGATCTTGAATCCGGGCATGGAGTTGGGCAGCTGTTTCACCTTCCTGCAATTTGATGTTAAATAATTTATTAAAAATTAGGTCTCTTTTACTTACTTTGGTGTCGGATGTCCCTTCGTGAAGTTCAATTAGCTTCTCCCACAACTCTTTGGCACTGTTGAAGGGGCCGATGCAGTTGAGTTCTTCTTTTGATAGGCCACACTGGAGGGTGCAGGTTGCCTTGGCATTAGCTTCCACCTTCTTGATACAAGATGCATCCCAGTCCTCGTACGGTAGTGGTTTTCCGGCGCTATCAGATAGTTTCCGTTTTGACAATCATCCACTTAGTGAGTCCGGAGATATGCCTCCATCCGACCCTTCCAATACCAAGTCGTCTCCCGGGTAGTGCTAGAGCCTTCTTGAAGGGCCATTTGATTATACCTAAAGAAAACAACAAAAAAGTCCTGGGACTTGGTCCCGGATAGTGCGGAAGGAGAAAAAAATGGATCACGAGCTCGGGTGGTGTTGCACCAATTCCGAGAAAAATCGATTCGAGGAAAAAAATTAGAATATAGCTATGAGGCTAAATTCTAATCGACTCCAAAAAAAAATACCACGAAAAAATATTTTGAATGGTGGTTGCACGATTCAAAATGACCCCGCTCTGATACCAATTGATGAATCGAAAGCGCTAGAGGGATAGCGCTCGTGGCTATTTCATTTTCAAATCGTAAAAGCTTGTTCAGAAATAACGCAGCGGAAAAGTAAATAAAGTGGACACGAAGGATTTACTTCGTTCGGAGCCTGTGACGACTCCTACTCGAAGGCCCGCGATCCTTGATCGCTTCCGGTGAGCAACAACTATAATTCGTAAAGCTATTACAAGTTAAGTACAATTTAAACAGAAAAGAATATTGTACCGACAATAAAAAGACTAAAAAGCTCCGGTTGTCACTTGAGTCGAGACGTTAGCGATTCGCACGGAGAATGCTTAGAAGATTGTATATTTAAGGTGCACCTCAACCCTCCTTTTAGATGAGGTTAGGACCTTCCGGCGCCAGTGAGTTGCTCCACGTCACGAATGTTAGGATCCTTTGTAACGGCTAGAGAGGGGTGTGAATAGCCGACCCCAAATCTTTCTACAAATTAGGTTAGCAGCGGAAATAACAAAAGGAAACGAAAACAAAACAAACCAAACCTCAACTCGTCGATGTAACGAGGTTCGGAGATGAAACTCCCACTCAATCCGTCGGTGGATGAGTCCCCGGAAATTCGGCTAATACAATATACTCCTTGTGGGTGGAGAAACCTCGCACAATATTCTTGCAACAGCAAGAAAGGAATACAACAAGAAATACAAGAAGACAAGAACAATAAATGTAAAAACACAGCAGTAGCTTCTCGGATCCAAGCCTAGCTAGAAAACCAACAACAAGAAGAAGCTCACGCGAAGCTTTAGCACCCAACGAGCTCAACAAAGCTCAGAGAAGAAGAAGCGAAGCTTCGTGCGTAAGAGTACTTCCAAGAAAGAAGAAGAATCGAGAAGCCCTCACCTTTATACCGCCAAGAAGAAAACTAAAAACAGCTAATAGAACTCTCGCGGTCAGAACCGATCGCGCCCAGCGTCTGAATGTCACCGATCGGTCCCCACCGATCGTGTCGCGATCGCCCGACGGCCGATCAGCGAAGCTTCGCTTGTCACCGATCGTCCCCCGATCGTGTCGCGATCGAAGCCGATCGGCGGACCGATCAGAACCTCTGACGGTCCATAGACCGATCGCCCTCACGCCATCGATCTATGCCCGATCGGTCGCCGATCGATCAAAGAGGCCGGGTGGATCGGACCGATCCACGCTTTTCTCGCAGTTGCGTTCTCGTCCTGCACAATCGATTATAACTGAGCCATCGATCGATTCGATTGGTCACCGGACCGATCGGCAAACGCAATATCACCGGATCGGTCACCATCGATCCAACTCCTAGGTTTAGAGTGCCCTCTAACCTAGTTCGGAGAACGAGCCACCGAGCCCCTCTCCGACTCCATATGCCAAGCTTCACTCACTTGGACTTTTCAACACCGTATGTCCGATCACCCTTGATCCATCTGGATTTTCCTGCCCGGCTTTACTCACTTTCCACCGGCTTCACTCACCAGATTTCCACACCGCCTAACATCCAGTTAGGACTTTCCCACCTGGCTTCACTCACCAGACTTTCCCTGCCAAGTCTCCATACTTGGACTTTTCCGTGCCAAGTCTCCACTGCCAGCCAAGTCTCCATACTTGGACTTTTCCGTGCCAAGCTCCCTTGGACTTTTCCGTGCCAAGTCTCCATACTTGGACTTTTCCCAAGTCCCTACTTGGACTTTTCCGTGCCAAGTCTCCATACTTGGACTTTTCCTGAATCAGGTCAACCAGGTCAACTACGGTTGCACCAATAATCTCCCAAACATCTATTCTTGTCCCACATCAAGAATAGAACTCTCTCACGAGTGTCAAACATCAACATGCAACACAACTAGGTCAACCTTGACCTAAGGTTGCACCGACAATCTTCCCAGGTCAAACATCAAAATACAACTCAAGTCACGTCAACTCGAGTCGGGTCAACCAGGTCAACCTTGACCTAAGGTTGCACCAACAATCTCCCCCTTTTTGATGTTTGACAAAACCATAATCAAGTTAGGTTAAACCGATAACCTTAACTCAGGTTTTCCAATGTTCTTCCTTGAACATTCTTTCCAAACTCCAATATTCTCCCTTGAACGTTTCTCCCCAAACTTAGGTTAACCCGATAACCTAACTTGGGTTCCCAATAATTCTCCCCTTTTTGACACACATCAAAAAGAATTCCACTATTCTTCCTTGAACATCCCTTGACATTCTTCCCCTAGCTTAGGTTAGCCCGATAACCTAGCTTGGGTTCTCCAATAATTCTCCAATGAACACTCTCCCCTTTTTGACACACATCAAAAAGAAAAAGGAGGGTATCAAGGTCAAGAGTTTCTTCCTAATGAAAGTCCCATACCTTTCATTGAAACTCTTAATTTCCCCCTTGATACTAAACTCAACAATCAACTTAGTGATAATCCCATATCACTAATCCTTAAAAGTCTTTTGGAGTAAAAACTCCCCTAAAAGTCAACTCCCCTTGACAATTAGGTAAAACTCTCCCTTGACCATTGCACCAACAATGTCTTGGCGAGTTTCAAACCTTTAGAAATCCACAAAACCCAACTTCCAGCTGAAATTTCAGACAACAGTGAAAATCGAATGGCACGCCCTGATCGGTCCCGGACCGATCAGGATTCCCCGGATCGGTCCCCGTTCACCGATCGAATCGATTGCCACCGATCGGTCACCGACCGATCGAATTCCTCGGATCGGTCCGTGACCGATCCATACTGAATCGAGATTTGATTTCCTTCAAATTCGTAAACTCTAATAAATTCCAGAAAATTCAAAAATCGTAAAATTTTGAGGATACATTCCTCATATCATATATTATCATGGAAAAATAGTTTTCTATGAAAATAACTTCCATTTTTCAATCTTGATACAAAGTTCAAAAACTTTGAAATATTTCAAGTTTAACTCAACTTTGTATCACAATGTTCAATGATGAATGCTATCACTAAGATGGCTTCATCAAGGTTTTACAAATCAATTTCAAAATGATTTTAAACCTTTTAATTTAGGACCATAATCTTAGGGCTAAATGTACATGACTTGTACACAAGCTTTCCCTATGATCCTCCATTTCTTGAATTAGGCTCATCTAGGTACAAGAACTATGCACCTTGATCCTAACTCATGATCCTAATATCTCACACACATCTAAAGTGTATCAAACACATCCATGTCAATTTTGATGTGAGATATGGGTTTAGGTATCTTAGACTAAGGTCTCATGCATTTTCTAAACACAAATTTGATCTCAATATCAAAATGTGTTTTTCATCCTTAAATCAATTCAATTGATTATTAATGCAAGAGATGATGACATGACATAAAATGATATCATAAATGGAAAACATGTGTCAATGTCATGATGTCATGGCATAAAGTATGAAACTTAACTAGAGCATGACATATAATAACCTAAGCATTATCATGACATTTCAAATGATCATAAATTAAATATGATGTCATGACATGGCATATGGCAAACAACCATGGTAAGTTAACACAAATAAAATACCTAGATTACCTATCTAAGTATCCTTAATCACTTAGCTAACTTAAATTCTAATCCTAGATTGCCAAAAGTGCTCCAAGAAAATGTCAAAACCCAAATTGGCATTTCTTGATCTCTTGTTTGATTTATACCATTTAAAATTCTACAAGAGTAGCATTTCTAAATTAAGGCCCGGATTGCCTTGATTACCTAAGAGAATATCAAAATCCCAATTTGATATTTCTCTAGGTTTTTCCAAATTGTGTCAATTTAAAGTAAGATTAATATATTCTCACTTTGGCACACTTTACTCTTCCAAGGAGTGAATGATAAAGATTATTCCATTTCATTTTCAAAGGTTCCCAAAAACCTTGAAAATGCTCCTTGAGTGTCAATTTCCTCAAAGTTGGGTTAACTACCCTTCTTATTGGAGTTGACACTCTCTAACCCATCTATGGGGTAGAGAAGATGCTCCTAGGAACCCAATACCTACTTGAGCTCATTGGGTTCACTAAATATTCACTAGGGATGACTTCCCTAGCAACCCTCCTAATGACCCTCTTAGGCTTTGAAGCCTTGGTCATTTGGGTCTCATCAAGGTCAACTATAGGGGTGACTCCCCTTGTAACCTTGGTAATGGTCTTCCTAGCCCTAGGTTTTATTCCATAATCGAATGGAACATTGTGGTAAGTGGGCTTGACCACTTGGGACTTAGGTTTGTGACCCAAACCTTTCTTGTCCTTGGGCTTTGGTTTTTGACCCTTAAACCCTAGAGATGACTTCTCCAAGTTCTTAAGAGCCTTTTCCAAAGTATCAAGTCTTGACCTCAAGACTTGATTCTCCTTCTCTAATACCTCAATTTTTGATTTGTCATTTTTCTTTGAGGTATTCCTAGGCATGTGTCTAGTTGTTTTGGGGTTTCTACCTAGGTTCTCCTTAGCCTTAGATGAGTTAATTCTAGGGTTAGCATTTCTAGAATTGTTCTTATCTAGGCTAACATGCTTGGCTCCTAAGCACATGTATTGATTCCTAAGGTTATCATGCTTGTTATTATCGACAAGTGCAATAAAATTCCTAGCATGCATTTTATTAGAGTTGCAAAAATGAACCTTAGAGGTTACCTTAGGGTTTGCCTTAGCTCCCCCTATCGATGTGCTCGGTCTCTTGCCCTTGTGAGGTTGCCTCCCCCTCGGACAATGAAAGCACACCACGTGCTCCTTGCCCTTGCGTGTCGGGACTCCGGCTACCTTGACCTTTGGCGCCGGTGGAGTCTTCCTAACTCTCTTTGGACATTTGCTCTTGTAATGTCCATACTCCCTACACTCAAAGCATAATATATGTAATTTATTTGAAACTAAAATGCTTGAGTTACCTAGGGATGAGGGTGGATGCGAGCTCTCTTCTTCATCCCTTCCGGAGGTAGAAGCTTCTTCTTCTTGCTCCGAACTTGAAGAAGAACTCTCCTCCTCTTCTTCCTTAGATGTTGAGTAACCCTCAACTCCTAATTCTCTATCTCCATGAAGTGAGCTACTTGATGACTCACTTGTCTCCTCTTCATGACTTGAAGTGGAGTTCTTCTCATGAAGTTTGGCCAAGTTGTTCCACAACTCCTTGGCACTATTGTATCCTTCTACCCTACACAAAACATCATTAGGTAAAGAAAATTCAATGATTTTCGTTACCTCGTCATTGATTTCGGATTGTCGGATTTGCTCTTTCGTCCACTCCTTCTTCTTGATAGGTTTTCCTTCCTCATCCATCGGAGGGGAAAACCCTTCTTGTACACAAAACCAATTTAACATATTAGTCCTAAGAAAATACATCATCCTTACCTTCCAATATGTGAAGTTGTTGTGAGACTCGTAGAAGGGTTGAATCGTGACATCTTCTCCATAGAGATCCATCTCTAGCTTTGCTCCCACGGGTGTTGATCCGATGAAGAGCGGCCTCGCTCTGATACCACTTGTTAGGATCCTTTGTACTCGTACGGCTAGAGAGGGGGGGGTGTGAATAGCCGACCCCAAATCTTTGCTCGTTTCTTTCTACAAATTAGGTTAGCAGCGGAAATAACAAAAGGAAACGAAAACAAAACAAACCAAACCTCAACTCGTCGATGTAACGAGGTTCGGAGATGAAACTCCTACTCCTCGGCGTGTCCGTAAGGTGGACGAAGCCTATCAATCCGTCGGTGGATGAGTCCCCGGAAAACCGGCTAATACAATATACTCCTTGTGGGTGGAGAAACCTCGCCACAATATTCTTGCAACAGCAAGAAAGGAATACAACAAGAAATACAAGAAGACAAGAACAATAAATGTAAAAACACAGGTTTGCCTTCTTGAAGTCAGCAGGAACCCTGGTGAAGCAGCAGCTTCTCGGATCCAAGCCTAGCTAGAAAACCAGCAACAAGAAGAAGCTCACGCGAAGCTTTAGCACCCAACGAGCTCAACAAAGCTCAGCAGGAAGAAGAAGCAGAAGCTTCAGGCAGAAGAGTACTTCCAGAAGAAAGAAGAAGAAGCCCTGTAGAAGCCCTCAGCCCCTTTATACCTGCGAAGAAGAAACAGCTAAGAAACTAGCCGGCGCATGTGGAACGTTAGAACTCGATCGCAGACCGATCACCTAGGCGAGCGTGAAGCTCGTTGTCACCGATCGGTCCCCGCACCGATCGTGTCGCGATCAGCCCCGATCGTCGTGGACCGATCACCAGCGCGTGAAGCTTCGCTTGTCACCGATCGGTCCCCGATCCGATCAGTGTCGCGATCAAGCCCCGACGGCCTGTGGACCGATCAGAACCTCTGATCGGTCCATAGACCGATCGCCGCCCGCCTCACGCCATCGGATCTATGCCCGATCGGTGCGCCGATCGATCAGCAGGGTGGATCGGCGCGAGACCGATCCACGGCTTTTCTCGCAGTTGCGTTGCCTCCGATCGATCTCCGCACCAATCGATTATAATCGGTGAGCCACCGATCCGATTCGATTGGTCACCGCACCGATCGGGCAACGCAACATCACCGATCGGTCACGGTCCGATCCAACTCCTAGGTTTAGAGTGCCCTCTCTAACCTAGTTCGAGAACGAGCCACCGAGCCTCTCCGACTCCATATGCCAAGCTTCACTCACTTGGACTTCTCAACACCAGATGTCCGATCACCCTTGATCCATCTGGATTTTCCTTGCCTGCTTTACTCACCAGGACTTTCCACCGGCTTCACTCACCGTGATTTCCACACCGCCTAACATCCCGCTTAGGACTTTCCCACCGCCTCGGCTTCACTCACCAGACTTTCCCCGCCAAGTCTCCATACTTGGACTTTCCAATGCCAAATCTCCATACTTGGACTTTTCCTGCCAAGTCTCCATACTTGACTTTTCCAGTGCCAAGCTCCCTGCTTGGACTTTTCCGTGCCAAGTCTCCATACTTGGACTTTTCCAGTGCCAAGCTCCCTACTTGGACTTTTCCGTGCCAAGTCTCCATACTTGGACTTTTCCCGAATCAGGTCAACCAGGTCAACCCTGACCTACGGTTGCACCAATAATCTCCCAAACATCTATTCTTGTCCCACATCAAGAATAGAACTCTCTCACGAGTGTCAAACATCAACATGCAACACAACTAGGTCAACCTTGACCTAAGGTTGCACCGACAATCTTCCCAAGTCAAACATCAAAATACAACTCGAGTCACGTCAACTCGAGTCGGGTCAACCAGGTCAACCTTGACCTAAGGTTGCACCAACAGCGAAGTCGCGCAGGGGATAAAAGTTGGTCCAGGGTGCCCGGACCTGTTCCGTGCGCCCGGACCTCCGAGCGCCCGGATCCATCCTGGTCGCCCGGACCGCCTTTTTCCAGGAGCCGCTTCTCCTGTAAAACAAGGTTAGTCCGAGCAATTGTATACCCTGCAAGACAATGTTAGAATCTGATAATTCATAAGTGAGAAAGAGCTGACAATCTTCGGACTGTCCGAGTCTGACTTCGGATTTTCAACAGGAAACCCTAGGTCGACCCGACGCCTACTATTCCCTCTACGGGGAACGCGTCCTCACCTACTCCACTCTGAAGATTTACCTGATGCCAGTCCGGTCCTCCATACCGACTGGACTTTTCGCCTAGGGTTACCACCCCCTAGGACCTAGGGTTACCGCCCCCTAGGACCTAAGGTTACCGCCCCTTAGGGTTTTCCTCCACCTAGGATTACCGCCACCTAGGACCTAAGGTTACCACCCCTTAGGGTTTTTCACCTACCTAACCGCAGCTAGGACTTTCCTGAAACACTCATTCAAACATGTTAGATCACACACTAACTTAACCTTGAATCCTTTGCCATTATCAAAACTAATGTTTGATCGTCGGATGCTTCCCGCACCAACATTTTATATCACTATGTGCCAATTAGATTGACCCTAGAAAACTCCTCAAATGTGGTTGGCACATCCTAATCACCTTAGGAATAATTTTTAATTTCATTTTCAAGGCTTGATTACACCTTGAAAATTCCTAAAATGCCACCTTTTGCCATGAGTAGGTTAACTACCTATCCAATTAAGGTTGGCACACCCTAAACCATCTAGCGTGAAGGAATCACGCTCCTAGGAACCCAATACCTATTTGAGCTCATTGGGTTCACTAAATATTCACTAGGGATGACTTCCCTAGCAACCCTCCTAATGACCCTCCTAGGCTTTAAAGCCTTGGTCATTTGGGATTCATCAAGATCAACTCTAGGGGTGACTCCCCTTGTGACCTTGGTGATAGTCTTCTTATCCCTAGGTCTTGTTCCACAATCGAATGGAACATTATGATAGGCGGGCTTGACCACTTGAGACTTAGGTTTGTGACCCAAACCTCTCATGTCCTTGGGCTTTGATTTTTGACCCTTAGACCCTAGAGTTGACTTCTCCAAATTCTTAAGAGTCTTTTCTAAAGTGTCAAGTCTTGACCTCAAGACTTGATTTTCCTTCTTTAATACCTCAATCTTTAATTTTCCATTTTTCTTTGAGGTATTTCTAGGCATATGTCTAGTTGTTTTGGGATTCCTATCTAGGTTTTCCTTAACCTTATATGAGTTAACTCTAGGGTTGAAATTTCTAGCATTGTCCTTATCTAGGCTAACATGTTTGGCACCTAAGCACATGTATCGGTTTCTATGGTTATCATGCTTATCATTATTGACAATTGCAATAAAACTACTAGCATGTGTCTTATTAGAATTGCAAGAATGTGCCTTAAAGGGAACCTTAGGGTTTGCCTTAGCTTCCCCCATAGATGTGCTTGGTCTCTTGTCCTTGTGAGGTTGCCTTCCCCTTGGACATTGACTCCTATATTGTCCCCTTTGCTTGCATTGGAAGCACACCACGTGCTCCTTGCCCTTGCGTATCGGGACTCCGGCTTCCTTGACTTTTGGTGCCGGTGGAGTCTTCCTAATCCTCTTTGGACATTTACTTTTGTAATGCCCATATTCCCTACACTCAAAGCACATTATATGTAATTTACTTGAAATTAAGTTGCTTGAGTTACCTAGGGTTGAGGATGGATATAAGCTCTCTCCTTCATCCCTTCCGGAGGTAGAGGCTTCTTCTTCTTGCTCCAGTCTTGAAGAAGAACTCTCCTCCTCTTCTTCCTTAGATGTTGAGTAGCCCTCAACTTCTAATTCCATACCTCCATGATGTGAGCTACTTGGCTCACTTGACTCCTCTTCATAACTTGAATTGGTGCTCTCCTCATGGAACTTCGCCAAGTTGTTCCACAACTCCTTGGCATTGTTGTATCCACCTATCTTACACAAGATATCATTAGGTAATGAAAATTCAAAGATTTTCGTTACCTCGTCGTTGATTATCGATTGGTGGATTTGTTCCTTCGTCCACTTCTTCTTCTCGAGAGGTTCTCCTTCTTTATCCAACGGAGAAATAAAACCTACTTGTACACAATTCCAATTTACTAGGTTAGTCATAAGAAAATACTTCATTCTTACCTTCCAATACGCGAAGTCGTCGTGATCGTAGAAGGGTGGAATCGTGACGTCTTCTCCAAGTTGATCCATTCTCTAGCTCGTGCTCCCCCGGGTGTTAATCCGACGAAGAGCGACCTCGCTCTGATACCACTTGTTAGGACCTTCGGATAGCGGCTAGAGAGGGGGGGTGTGAATAGCCGACCCCAAATTCTCGTTTCTTCCTATAATTTGAGTTAGCGCAGCGGAAATAAAAAGTAGAAACGAAAATGGAGAAGATCAAACCTCAAACATGACGATATAACGAGGTTCGGAGATGATACTCCCACTCCTCGGCGTGTCCATAAGGTGGACGAATCCTATCAATCCGTCGGTGAATGAGACCCCAGAAATCGGCTAATAAAAACTACTTCTGGGTGGAGAAACCTCGCCACAACCTCTCTTGCAACAGCAAGATCAGAGTACAAGAAATACAGCAAGAAGTCAAGAACAATATGAATGTAAAACACTAGTTTGCTTGCCTTCTCGTCGACTGTTGATGAAGCAGCAACTTCACGGATGCCAACCACAGCAGCAATTGTTCAGTTGGAAACCCAGCCGAGGGAAGCTATCACGAAGTTTCCGCAGTGGAGAGCTCAACAAAGCTCAGATAGCAAGTAGGGAGCAAGAAGAGTAGTCAGTTCGCAGCACTGTTGATGTAGAGGCCCTTTATATCCTGAACCTGCGAAGAAGACAAAGAAGAAGCAGAAATCTAGCCGTTGAGTCACAACGGCTAGACCTGGACCGATCAGGCTCCACCCTGATCGGTCCAGTGCAGATCTGATCGGTTTGGGGACCGATCAGGCCCTACGCTGATCGGTACCCAGACCGATCCCAACTCTCACAGAGAGTTGGTTGCCATCCCAGATCGGTCTGTGGACCGATCAGCCTATAGGTGGATCGGTCCACAGACCGATCAGCCTATAGGTCTGAATCATATCGCCTTCTTACAGATCGGTCACGGAGGCCGTCGAGATAACCCTGAGAGCTCTTGTAGTTCGATCGGCCACGAGACGATCAGATAACAAGTTTCCGGATCGGTCGACGGTGCCGTCATCCAGACAATATCACCGGATCGTTCAGATGCGAACCGATCCAATGCCTCTGCTGGTTTTAGAGCTTCCCCTAAACCCTAACCCTAGTCTAGAACGAGCTGGAGCTCTCTCCACCGAGTTCAGGTTGAGACGCCTAGCCCTTCTCCGACGCGTCGGTCCATAGAACGAATCGAGCCCTCGTCCCAAGGACGCCACTGGGCTATCCATGAGCCGAGCCTCGCTTCAGTCACTCCGGTAGGAATGAGCACCAGGCTCCTGATCTAGTTCGGAACCTGGCGAGGACCCACAGTCGAGAGCTGGCCCTCTCCAGCTACAGGAACGCTACAGGCCCTCACGCCTCAGGCCTCCCATGCTAAGCTTCCATACTTGGACTTTTCCCCATGCCAAGCTCCCTGACTTCCCGTCCAAGCGCCCTCGCTTGACTTTTCCGTCCTTAGGACTCTCCTGATTTCCCGCAAACTTCTTGGACCCATGCCAAGTCTCCATACTTGGGCTTTTCCGAATTAGGTCAACTCAAGGTCGGGTCAACCTTGACCCAAAGGTTGCACCCACAATCCCACAAGTTCCTATTCAACTTCAATCTATTCTTGTCAAACATCAAAATATACCAGTCCGAGTCAACTCACCACGACCTTGAAGTGGTTGCTCTCTCAACTCCCCTTGTTGACAAAAATAATCAAGTTAGGTTAACCCGATAACCTACCTTAGGTTTTCCAATAGTTCTCCAATGTTCTTCCTCGAACATTCTCACATTCAAATCTCCCAAAATTCTTCCTTGAACATTCTCGACATTCTCCACCTTTTTACACATAATCAAGAGTTTCTTCGTAATGAAAGTCTCATACCTTTCATTGAAACCCATAATTTCCCCCTGATACTAAAATCTTATTCAGTGATAATCCCATCCACCGAAATCTTAGCCTTAAACTCCAAAAGTCAACGTCACCTCCCCTAAAGGTCAACTCCTCCTTGACCATTGCACCAACAATGTCTTGGAGAGTTTCAACCCTTTAGAAATCTAAAACACCAACTTCCATAGCTGAAATTTCGGACAACAGTCGAAATCAGGATTTTTGACTTTCCGGAATGGGATCAGATCTCTGATCAGATGGATCGGTCACCGGACCGATCCACATCTGATCGGTCCGGTGACCGATCAGTGACGATCCTCTGCGATCGGTCCAGATAAGGATTTCTGATTTTTCTCCCGAAATTCAGAAACCCCTAAAAAATTACAGAAAATTCCAAAAATTGTAAAATCTTGAGGATACATTCCTCATAACATATATTATCATGAAAAAATAGTTTTCTATGAAAATAACTCCCATTTTTAAATCTTGATACAAAGTTCGAAAGACTTTGAAATAGCTCAAGGTTAATCCATCTTTGTATCAACTTGCTCAATGATGAATGCTATCACTAGAAAAGCTTCATCAAGGTTTTTCAAATCAATTTTGAAATGATCTTAAACCATTCAATTTAGGACCACAATCATAGGTCTAAATGTACATGACTTGTACACAAGTTTTTCCTATGATCCTCAATTTCGAATTAGGCTTATCTAGGTACAAGAACTATGCACCTTGATCCTAACTCATAATCCTAATATCTCACACACATCTAAGGTGTATCAAACACATCCAAGTCAATTTTGATGTGAGATATGGGTTTAGGTCATCTTAAGCTAAGTTCTCATGCATTTTCTAAACAACAATTTGATCTGCATATCAAATTGTGTTTCTATCCTTAAATCAAATTAATTGATCATAAATGCAAGAGATGATGACATGGCATATGACAAACAATGTATGGCAAATAACATATAAAGGTATAGAAAATACCTAATTCTAGCCTTGATAATTTTGGTCATTTTACCATGAATTCTATATTCCTAAGTGTAATAGATCTAAAATCATATACTAAAGATTTTTAGATCACTATGTGCCAATTAGATTGACCCTAGAAAACTACTCAAATGTGGTTGGCATATCCTAATCACCTTAGGAATAATTTTTAATTTCATTTTCAAGGCTTGATTACACCTTAAAAATTCCTAAAATGCCACCTTTTGCCATGAGTAGGTTAACTACCTATCCAATTAAGGTTGGCACACCCTAAACCATCTAGCGTGAAGGAATCACGCTCCTAGGAACCCAATACCTATTTGAGCTCATTGGGTTCACTAAATATTCACTAGGGATGACTTCCCTAGCAACCCTCCTAATGACCCTCCTAGGCTTTAAAGCCTTGTCATTTGGGATTCATCAAGATCAACTCTAGGGGTGACTCCCCTTGTGACCTTGGTGATGGTCTTCTTAGCCCTAGGTCTTGTTCCATAATCGAATGGAACATTATGATAGGCGGGCTTGACCACTTGAGACTTAGCTTTGTGACCCAAACCTCTCATGTCCTTGGGCTTTGATTTTTGACCCTTAGACCCTAGAGTTGACTTCTCCAAATTCTTAAGAGCCTTTTCTAAAGTATCAAGTCTTGACCTCAAGACTTGATTTTCCATCTTTAATACCTCAAGCTTTAATTTTCTATTTTTCTTTGAGGTATTCCTAGGCATATGTCTAGTTATTTTGGGATTCCTATCTAGGTTTTCCTTAACCTTATATGAGTTAACTCTAGGGTTGAAATTTCTAGCATTGTCCTTATCTAGGCTAACATGTTTGGCACCTAAGCACATGTATCGGTTTCTATGGTTATCATGCTTATCATTATTGACAATTGCAATAAAACTACTAGCATGTGTCTTATTAGAATTGCAAGAATGTGCCTTAAAGGGTACCTTAGGGTTTGTCTTATCTTCCCCCATAGATGTGCTTGGTCTCTTGTCCTTGTGAGGTTGCCTCCCCCTTGGACATTAACTCCTATAATGTCCCCTTTGCTTGCATTGGAAGCACACCACGTGCTCCTTGCCCTTGCGTATCGGAACTCCGGCTTCCTTGACTTTTGGTGCCGGTGGAGTCTTCCTAATCCTCTTTGGACATTGACTTTTGTAATGCCCATATTCCCTACACTCAAAGCACATTATATGTAATTTATTTGAAATTAAGTTGCTTGAGTTACCTAGGGTTGAGGATGGATATAAGCTCTCTCCTTCATCCCTTCCGGAGGTAGAGGCTTCTTCTTCTTGCTCCAGTCTTGAAGAAGAACTCTCCTCCTCTTCTTCCTTAGATGTTGAGTAGCCCTCAACTTCTAATTCCATACCTCCATGATGTGAGCTACTTGGCTCACTTGACTCCTCTTCATAACTTGAATTGGTGCTCTCCTCATGGAATTTAGCCAAGTTGTTCCACAACCCCTTGGCATTGTTGTATCCACCTATCTTACACAAGATATCATTAGGTAATGAAAATTCAAAAATTTTCATTACCTCGTCGTTGATTATGGATTGGTGGATTAGTTCCTTCGTCCACTTCTTCTTCTCGAGAGGTTCTCCTTCTTTATCCACCGGAGAAATAAAACCTACTTGTACACAATTCCAATTTACTAGGTTAGTCATAAGAAAATACTTCATTCTTACCTTCCAATACGCCGTAGAAGGGTGGAATCGTGACGTCTTCTCCAAGTTGATCCATTCTCTAGCTCATGCTCCCCGGGTGTTAATCCGAGAGAGACCTCGCTCGATACCACTTGTTAGGACGGATAGCTGGGAGGGGGTGTGAATAGCCGACCCAAATTCTCGTTTCTTCCTACAATTTGAGTTAGCGATGAAATAAAAAGTAGAAACGAAATGGAGAAGATCAAACCTCAAACATGGCGATATAACGAGGTTCGAGATGATACTCCTACTCCTCCTCAGGTGTGGGCGAATCCTATCAATCCGTCGGTGGATGAGACCCGAAACGGAAGCTAATAAAACTCCTTCGGGTGGAGAAACTCACACAACCTCTCTTGCAACAAAAGATCACAAGAAATATGACAGAAGTCAAGAACAATATGAATGTAAACACTAGTTTGCTTGCTCTAATCGCTGTTGATGCAACGGTAACTTACGGATACAAACCACAAAGACAAGCTGTTGGTTGGAAACCCAGAGGGAAGCTCACGAAGCTTCGGTGGAGAGCTCAACAAAGCTCACATAGCAAGTAGGGAGAAGAAGAGTAGTCGATTCGCAGCACTGTTGATGTAGAGGCCCTTTATATCCCGAACTGCGAAGAAGACAAAGAAGAGAAATCTAGCCGTTGAGTCTAACGCGCTGAACTGGACCGATCGGGCTCCACCGATCGGTCGGTCAGATCTCGATCGGTTTGGGAACCGATCAGGGCCCCTACGCCTGATCGGTAGACGATCCCAACTCTCAGAGAGTTGGTTGCCATCCCGATCGGTCTGTGGACGATCAGCTATAAATGGATCGGTCCACGCACCGATCAGCCTATAGGTCGAATCATATCGCCTTCTTACGGATCGGTCACGGGCCGATCGAGATAACCCGAGAGCTCTTGTAGTTACGGATCGAGAGACCCGATCAGATAACTAAGGTATCCTGGATCGGTCGGCGGACCGATCCGACGACAAGTATCACTGGATCGTTCAACAGACCGATCCAATGCCTCTGTTGGTTTTAGAGCTTCCCAGCCCTAAACCCTAACGTCTTCCTAGTCTAGAGAAAGAGCTACCAAGCCCTCTCTGACCTAGTCCGGAGAACGAGCTACCGAGCCCTCTCCGACTTCGTCCAGTCCAGAGAACGAGCTACCGAGCCCTCTCCGACTCCATCCAGTCCAGAGAACGAGCTACCCAGTCCTCTCTGACCTAGTTCGGAGAACGAGCTACCGAGCCCTCTCCGACTCCATCCAGTCCAGAGAACGAGCTACCGAGCCCTCTCCGACTTCCACGTCCGGTCCAAAGAACGAGCTACCGAGCCCTCTCTGACCTACTCCGGAGAACGAGCTACCGAGCCCTCTCCAACTTCGTCCGGTCCAGAGAACGAGCTACCGAGCCCTCTCCGACCTCCCATGCCAAGCTTCCATACTTGGACTTTTCCCCGTGCCAAGCTCCCTGCTTGGACTTTTCCCGTGCCAAGCTCCCTGCTTGGACTTTTCCATGCCAAGTCTCCATACTTGGACTTTTCCCCGTGCCAAGCTCCCTGCTTGGACTTTTCCCATGCCAAGTCTCCATACTTGGGTTTTTCCCGAATTATGTCAACTCAAGTCAGGTCAACCAGGTCAACCTTGACCAAAGGTTGCACCCACAATCCCCCTAGTTCCTATTCAAAATACAACTTCTCTATTCTTGTCAAACATCAAAATATACCTCGAGTCAGGTCAACTCGAGTCGGGTCACCCAGGTCAACCTTGACCTAAGGTTGCACCAACACCTTCTTCCCTCAATAAAGAGGCATCGTAAAACATCAACCCTCTTATTTCATCTTGGAACAACTTAAATATATTATTAGTGTAGGCATTTTAGAATTGTCTTTCAATAGAATGACCAAGAATAACTGGCATGATAGAATTAAAAGAAACAAAATCCAATTTTTTTTCATTCTCAATATTCTTCTTCAATGCACTATCATACTGCTCAACAAATTGCTTCAAAGATGTTTTAGAATGAACATAGTCATCAAAAAATGCATTCATACTTTCACTTCTTTGAGTTGTGGGCATACCAACCCCAAAGTGATCTTTAACATACATAGGTATCCATCTATTTCGTTCTTCATATAAAGATTTCAACCAATCATTGTTCTCCAACTTAAACTCTTCAATCATTTTTAACCAATTCTCATCACACTCATCAATTGTAAGCGAGTTATAAACAATGGTCTTCAATTGTTTTTTTATCATTTTGTATTGAGCATGACCACCTAACTTCACTGGTAGTTTTTTCATAATATGCCAAAGACAGACGATGATGAGAATTCGGAAATACCTCTTCAATTGTGATTTCATTGCATGACATTGGTCCGTGATTATAACCTTTGGAGCACATCCGTGCATACATGTCAACCACGATGATCCGGTGGTAAGAGCCCGGGACCCCTAACGAGGGGTCAACGTCACGTGGAGGTCAAAAGGCCAGGTGGTCTGTCGAAGAAGGGTGAGCCGACCGGACTCATGAGAAAAGTTCAGGCCGATCGATCTGCCAGTAAACATCTGATAGTAAAAGGCGCTACAGCAGGGATCGGGTTCCGAGCTCAATGAAATAGTAAACAATGGCCGAAGGCCTAAGAAGGTAGGGCGTAATGGTAGCGCCCGACCAGCGAGGAATTAGGGCCGTCCGGACGGCTCTTTGTCTAGCCGGCCGGGCGGATGTCTGCGGCGGTGGGTAAATAGTGGCGGGAACATCTGCAGCGTGTGTCCAAGTCGTATGGCTAGGCCATACTCCTAGTCCGACAACGGGGTGTCCTGTTGTCCCATCGAAGGCGCGATGAGACTGTTGCAGTATGGCGTCAGGTAAGCTTTCTGACAAACACATACCGAGGTATGGGCTGCGGACACGTACACGCCTCGGTGAGCGTGTAGAAGCTCTTTCACCGCTCTATATAAAGGAGACTTGCAGGGATGCCGTAGTAAAACATCTGGAGCCACTCTTTTCCCTTTGTTTGCTTGCACGACTTGGCGTCGGAGGTGCGCCATGGGAACCCCTTCCGGCCGACTCGTCTGAGTTCGCGGAGCTTGAGGCCTCGCCATCGACTAGAGCGCGCGCCACGTGCCCAGCGTCCTTTGGTTGGTGATTACAGCGGGATCAATTTGGCGGCCGTCGTGTGGGCGCTCGCATCCGATCGGAAACAATGGACGAGGTGGACAACAACACATGGTGGCGCTTTCGAGCGAGGAACTCGGCGCTCTGGATCGAGATAAGGGCCGCCAAGCTCGTGGAGCAAAAGCGAAAAACCACCGGTAGGCGGCGGAAGCGAGCAACATCGGTCGATGGTCGGCGGATGCTCTATCGGCCACCGTTGCATTTCATCGAGCCTTATTCCGCACCCACGAAGGCTGCGGCTCAAGGGACGGGGATCTTCTTGGATGAAATGCCTAGACGAAAGACGAGAAAAGGAAAAGCCCCCAGCGACGCGCGTCCGAGCGGATCAATTGCCAATTTTCAGAGGCTATTCTGCAAGATCCTCTGCCGAAGCACTAGGTGCCTCCGACGATCGGCGAGTATAATGGGACAACCGACCCAGATGATCATCTGGGTAAGTTTGATAACACAGCTACGCTCCATCAATATACAGATGGAGTGAAATGTCGAGTTTTTCTTATCACTCTCTCGGGATCGGCTCAACGGTGGTTTCGGAGGTTGCCGGACGGATCCATCACTAGCTTCAAGGAGTTCCGAACGGCCTTCCTCCACAATTTTGCGAGCAGTCGACGCTACCAGAAAACAAGCGTGAGCCTGTTCGCCATCAAGCAAGAAGCCCGTGAATCGCTCCGAGCTTACATCCAGCGGTTCAACAAAGTGGCGATGGACATTCCAGCGGCCACCTCGGAAACCATGATGAATGCCTTCACACAAGGCCTAGTGGATGGGGATTTCTTCCGATCACTCATCCGAAAGCCGCCCCGAGACTATGATCACATGCTACACTGGGCGAACGAATACATCAACGTGGAAGAAGCGCAAGCGGCCAGGAAAAAAGAAACTCCAACCGAGCGGGCTCCCCCTGCCGAGGGAAACAGCACGCCGCTCATCAGCCGCCTAGAGGACCAAGGGCCGAAGCAATCCGATCCCCTCACGCCAGGTCCCATGTGCAAGAGGTAGCTGCCGCCCGGCCCAAGCCAAAGAAGAGATGGACCCCGATGTTCTACTCCTTCCACCGGACGGATACGCACAACACAAGGATTGTCGAAGTCTTCCTTAAGTGACTCATCACATGCCCGGAATGTCGAGCGATGGTCTCCCTCGCGACTGACGACGGAGAGAACTCATGAAGCCGATCGGACCGGGCTGATAGGCCGCTGAGCGAGACTCCCGATCGGCATCGTTCTCTAAGGCGGAGAATCGCCGGCGTCAGGAGCGGTCTCGACCGTCCGCTCGGGAAGAGGAAAATAGAAGCAATACTTCGAGGCGAGATTAACGTTATTCTGGAGGCCGTGGGAGGAGACTCCAACCGAGCTAGAAAGGCGGCGTCAGGCCTCAGTTCATGCGATCGGTGTGGAGAACGAACGGAAGGACCCGAAATTAGTTTCGGGCCCGGGGACTTGGAAGGAGTTGAAGTGCCCCACGACGACGCTCTGCTCATCAAAGCGATAATAGCTAACTATACTATTCACCGCGTATTCATTGACATAGGAAGCTCGGTCAACATCATATTTAAGAAGGTGTTCGATCAACTACAAATTGACCGAGCCGAGCTGTTACCCATGACATCCCCGCTCTACGGGTTTACGGGTAATGAAGTTCAGCCGGTCGGACAGATCCGGCTGGCTATCTCGTTGGGAGAAGAGCCGCTCAGGAGGACAAGGACAACAAACTTCGTGGTGGTCGACTCTCCCTCGTCCTACAACGTCATTTTGGGACGACCGGCGCTCAGCGAATTTCGAGCGGTCGTCTCAACCTTCCATCAGAAGATCAAGTTCCCCGTGGAGGACAAAGTGGGAGAAGTACGGGGAGATCATCTAGCAGCTCGGCGATGATCCGGGCAGAAGCCCATTCCGCTCGGAAGGCGCCCCGGATCGAGGTAAACGCCATCACTGAAAAGCCACCCTCTTTAATTTATGAAGAAAAAGAGGAAGTGCAGATTCACCCAACCCGACCGGAGGCCACGACTTTTATTGCATCCGATCTAGAGGAGAAGCAGAAAGAGGAGCTGATCCAATGCCTCCGGAGAAATCATGATGTCTTTGTCTGGTCGACACATGAGCTGCCCGGAATTTCACCAAGTATTGCGCAGCATGAGCTCCATGTCCGACCGGACGCTCGGCCAGTCAAGCAGAGAAAAAGAGATTTCAGCGCCGAGCAGAATGCCATCATCCGGGCGGAGGTGGAGAAGCTTCTAGAAGCCGGCCATATACGCGAAGTGCAGTTCCCGAGCTGGTTGGCGAATGTAGTATTAGTCTCCAAGCCGGGCAACAAGTGGAGAGTATGCATAGATTTCAGGGATCTCAACAAAGCTTGCCCAAAAGATTTTTATCCTCTGCCCCGGATAGATCAGCTGGTGGACTCTATGGCCGGCTGCGAATTAATCTGTATGCTCGACGCCTACCAGGGCTATCACCAAGTGTCGCTCGCCCGTGAAGATCAAGAAAAAGTCAGCTTCGTGACAGCCGACGGCACTTATTGCTATAATGTGATGTCGTTCGGATTGAAGAATGCGGGGGCCACATATCAACGCTTGATGAATAAAGTATTCAGAGAGCAGATCGGGCGGAATCTAGAAGTTTATGTGGACGACATTCTCATTAAGTCCGTCCGAGCGCCCGATCTCTACAAGGACATGGAAGAAACCTTCCGAATGCTACGCAAATATGGAGTCAAGATAAATCCCCAGAAGTGCCTGTTCGGAGCAAAAGGAGGGCGTTTCTTGGGGTACATAGTGAACCGGCGGGCATGAAGCAAATCTCGGAAGGTGAAAGCTGCAAGATATGCCGCCTCAGAAATACAAGAGAAGTCACGCGTTTGACGGTCGGATAACCACTCTGTCGATTCATCTCCAAAACCGCAGAGCCTTCCTTTTTTCAAGATCTTACGCAAGGCTACAAAATTTCCTTTGGGATGAAGAATGCGATCAGCGTTGAAGATTTAAAGGCATATCTGAATTCGCTTCGGTATTAGCCAAGCCGACTATTGGTGAACCACTTTGTATTTATCTATCCTCGTAGAAGCAGAATGCAATCGGCTCTGTCCGGTCGGGAGGGAGGAGCCTATATATTTCCTTAGTCACATTTAAAGATCTTGAATCTCGCTACTTTGGGCTTGAGGCTTTGCTTTGCTGTCCTCGTAGCTCGGCCTCAGTCCATACTTCTTGGCGCATACTATTATCGTCAAGACCAATAGCACATGTGTTCTTGAATCCGAAGCATCCGGGGGCTCATCAAATGGACGAGTTGAGTGAATTTGACATCAATACCAGCCATCGCGATCAAAGTGCAATCCTTGGCCAATTTTGTGACTGAGGTGCAAAGGCCAGAGCCGGAAGCTATGTGGAGAATATATGTGGATGGGTCGTCCACTCGGCTCGGAAGCGGAATTGGAATATTGTTGCTCTCCCCTCAAGAAGAAAAGATGCACTTATCCGTCCGGCTGGATTATAAAGCTACCAACAATGAAGCAGAGTATGAGGCCCTCATAGCTGGCTTGCAGGCTGCCCGGCATGTGGGAGCCGGTCGGGTAACGCTTCACTCGGATTCGCAGTTGGCCGCTCAGCAGCTCTCTGGTACCTTCGAAATCAATAGTGCTCGGCTCAAGCTCTACGCTGAAGCCTTCGAGAAGCTCAAAGCCGATTTTAGAGAAGTTATTGTCCAGAAGATACCCCGAGCAGAAAATCAAACAGCTGATGAGTTAGCCAAACTTGCGAGCTCAATAACGTCGGTCGCCATTCAGCAGCCAATTGAAAAAGTATTGTTGGTGGCGCACGTCGACCGGATGGCAGGCCTCACGTTTCCAAGTGACTGGAGAACACCCCTCGCGGAGTTTTTGCGCTCAGGAGCCACACCGTCCGACCGGAACGAAGCCCAGCTGTTAAGGAGGAGGGCCGGTCGGTTCACACTCATCGGCGATCAGCTTTACAAAAAGGCTTTCTCACGTCCGTTGTTGAAATGCGTGAGCTCGGAGGACTCGGCTTACATCCTCCAAGAAGTACATCAAGGATCGTGCGGAGGACATCCGGGCGGATGAGCACTAGCTAAGAAGATCCTGCTAGCTGGATACTTTCGGCCAACTTTACAAGCAGACGCCGCTCGGATCGTGTCGACATGCCTTTCATGCCAGAAGTACCATAACTTCAACCACCGACCGGCAGAGGAAATGAAGGCATCAACAGTTTCATGTCCGTTCGATCAATGGGGAATGAATATTGTTGGTCCATTTCTGATGGCGACCGGGCAGCGGAAATTTTTGTTAGTGGAAGTTGATTATTTTTCCAAGTGGGTGGAGGCCGAGCCGCTAGCTAAGATCACCGAACAGATGGTCAAAAATTTTATCGGCAACACATCATCTGTCGGTTCGGCATCCTCGCCGATTGGTTTCCGACAATGGGCGAATTCACAGGGAAGATGCTAGAGGATTGGTGCAAAAGCTACGGCATGAGCAACACTTCACGTCCGTGGCTTATCCCCAAGCAGCGGTCAGCGGAAGTAGCCGAAATTCTTCGTATCGGCTAGCGACCATTTGGGAGGAGTTGGCGGATGAGTGTCGGGCATCTTATGGGCCATCGCGACTCGAAAGGAAGGACGGCGTCACGCCTTTCCACAGTGTATGGGGGCGGTCATTCTGTTGAAGTTGAGTTGAATCCGCTCGGATCCAAAGCTATGATGAGGGCAGCGCGGCGGAGGAACATAGAGCTAACACAGTCGAAGAAGAAAGAGCCAGGCGTCCGTCAGGTCTGATGGCATCGACGGATGAAGCAAAATTACAACGGTGTAATCCCGGATCGTTCGGTCGGCGATCTTGTCGGAAGAAAGTCAAGCCGGCGGACGTCGGCAAATTGGAGCAGCGTGGGCGGGCCTTCAAGGTTATTGAAAAACTCCGCTCGGTAGCATATTATTTGGAGGATGAAGGCAGGTGACAATGGATCGAAGTGGGTGCAAATCATCTCGGCCTTATCGAGGATGAAAGGTGCCGAATGTAACTCATTTTGTGTATATGCTAGTCGCCCTTGTCCTTGTATGAGGCGAAATTAATTCAAAGGATGGCCAAGGGTTACGGATCGGCAATATCGAAGTTAGCAGTAAAGGCGTCGAGCTCCGGCGTTAAATATCGAGAGGCAGTGGCGTCTATAAACGTCCGGCGGAAGACCGTCGAGCTCCGGCGTTAAATATCGAGGGACGAGCGGCTATAAAACTCCGGCGGAAGACCGTCGAGCTCGACATTAAATATCGAGACGAGCCGGCGTCTATAAGCGTCCGGCGGAGACCGTCGAGCTCCGGCGTTAAATATCGAGGCAGTGGCGTCTATAAGCGTCAGCGGAAGACCGTCGAGCTCCGGCGTTAAATATCGTGAGGACGAGCGGCGTCATAAGCGTCCGGCGGAAGACCGTCGAGCTCCGATGTTAAATATCGAGGCGAGCCAGCGTCTATAAGCGTCCGGCGGAAGACCGTCGAGCTCCGGCGTTAAATATCGAGGCGAGGCGGCATCTATAAGCGTCCGGCGGAAGACGTCGAGCTCGGCGTTAAATATCGAGGCAAGGGCGTCTATAAGCGTCGGCGGAAGACCGTCGAGCTCGGCGTTAAATATCGAGGCGACGGCGTCTATAAGCGTCCGGCGGAAGACCGTCGAGCTCCGGCGTTAAATATCGAGAGGCAGTGGCGTCTATAGCGTCCGGCGGCGAAGACCGTCGAGCTCAGGCGTTAAATATTGAGAGATGGCCGTCTATAAACTTCCGGCGGAAGACCGTCGAGCTCCGGCGTTAAATGTCGAGAGAGCCGGCGTCTATAAGCGTCCGAGCGGAAGACCGTCGAACTCCGGCGTTAAATATCGAGAGGCGAGCGGTGTCTATAAGCGTCCGAGCGGAAGACCGTCGAGCTCGGCGTTAAATATCGAGACAAGGCGTCTATAAGCGTCCGGCGGAAGGCCGTCGAGCTCCGGCGTTAAATATCGAGACGAGCGGGCTATAAAGCGTCCGGCGGAAGACCGTCGAGCTCTCGGCGTTAAATATCGAGGCAGGCGGCGTCTATAAGCGTCCGGCGGAAGACCGTCGAGCTCGGCGTTAAATATCGAGAGGCGCACCGGCGTCTATAGTCGGCGGAAGACCGTCGAGCTCGGCGTTAAATATCGAGAGGACGGCGTCTATAAGCGTCCGGCGGAAGACCGTCGAGCTCGGCGTTAAATATCGAGACAAGCGTCTATAATAAGCGTCGGGAGGAAGACCGTCGAGCTCCGACGTTAAATATCGAGAGACGAGCCGGCGTCTATAAACGTCCGAGCGGAAGACCGTCGAGCTCCGACGTTAAATATCGAGAGACGAGCCGGCGTCTGAGCGGATAGACATTCACATGATACATTCAACGATAGCCTGGTCGTTAAGACCAACATACGGCTGAGCGGCTCGCTTACCAAAAATATACGGAAAACCCCTTGGGGGGTAAGGCACAAAGCAAAGATTGGTCAATGAGAACTAAAGATAATTACAATACCAACGAAGGGCGTTCTCATGCCGAGCGGCTGCTCAGTCGCATGATGAAAGACGTTATTAAAGACAATCGACTTTAGTCTGACAAAGCGTGGTGCCGAGCGGAGGAGTTTTAAAGAACACTTTAGTTATGACGAGAGAAAAATTTCTTGCCAAAACAAAAGTTGAAGGAAAGGAAAAGATTATCTATTAAGCAGAGGCTAACAAAAGTTACACAAAAAATAAGTTTGGCCGGTAGACACAAAAAGTTCAAAGAAACACTCCTCAGGTCGAAGTCAAAAGAGCATCGGGGATGGCGCCCACGAGGTCCTCGGGAGGATGGTCACGTCGAGCGGTGTGGCCTTCGTTAAATGACCCAGTGATTGCCTCTTGGTGAGGAGATCTTGTCGATAAACTTCTCCCAAAGGCATCCAGCGACGATGCCTTCCTCACCTCATCGAGCGAGTCGACTCCCCTCTTGATACTCTTTGAGTGCGCGTGGGGCGTCGTTGGCGACAGATCCTTAAATCTCCATCAAATCTTTGAAGATCGGTCGGCGGCTCTCCTTCTCGGTGGCGGAAGACCATCCGGATCCTTGATCGTTGCTCCAGCCCTCGATCTCCACCTTCATACGGTGCATGTCATCAATGGCTGGCGCTTAGAGTGGTCGCCGTCTTGATCTCCTTATCGTTGTTTGACCATCGTTTCAAGAAACGACGCTCTTTCTTGAAGCCTTGGCATCTCCCTGTAATTTTTGGCCTTCTCCGGGCCGAGTCATCCCCCTTGAGTTTTCAATTCATCCTCCATTCGGCAGACGATCGCTAATGGCGATCTGCTCCACCTAGTTACTGGCAAGTGTGAGCAGGTTAAAACATAATTCAAATCATGAAACAAAGAAAAGAGCATACCGGTGGCTGTTGTAGGTTCTTTGTCGATGTGCTGCCGAGTCGGCATGGCTATTCGGCAGAGCATCCACCCAAGCTTGGGCAAGAGGCCGTCGACCATTGGATCTTTGCTAGGGCGACCATATGGCACCTACCATGCAAAGAAGGCGCGAGCGGTTTATTAAATTCGCGGCCGCTCGGCTGCCGGTGACCTTAGGATGCCACCGGTGGGCGAGGAAGCTTGCCCAAGCGCACTCTGTGTCTGGCGGAAGTTCTTGAAGGGACCGGCACCTCAAGGCCTCGAGAGCCCGAGGAGGTCGGGGTACTCTCTGGGAAGGTCACGACAACGAGCATCCGCGCCCGCTCGGTAGACTCATCAAGTGGAGTTGAGGCGGGCAGGTTAGTCGTCGGCGCTTCCGGTGACTAACGGACATCATCGGCGTGACCCTCTACCTCGGCTTGGTTAGAAGGTTCGGTGTAAGCGGTCGCTCGTGAGAGGTGGCGGTTAATTCGATGGGGCATCCACAGGTCCCTCTTTCACACGGTCGTCGGTCGGATCGGGAGAGCCCTCGGCGACCTCCTTGTTCTTCCGCCTCAATCGGGCGGCTTTCAATTGAGCTTCTCGGTGCCCGCCTTGCCCGCATACATAACTTGCGAGCAACAAGATTAAATCAATTAGAACAAAAGAAAAGGAGGGCGAGATAAACACTCATGCTTTCGGATCGAGGCGGCCGTGGAAGGCGAGATATATATTACTCACAGGGAGGAGTAGCTTGTCAATGTGATGGCGGCCCCACCAACCGCTCGGCCGCATGAAGGTAGGCGCATCACCTCTAAATTTGTCGGTTTGTTCTTGGAGGCATCGCCGGTCACTTGGCCAAAAGTTGTTGGCCGCTCGGGAAGCGCCACATGAAAAAGTGCTCCTTCAATTTGTTGTTGGAGCTCGGCATATTGTCAAAGAGGAAGCCTATCCTAGGCGAAAATAAAGGTACCCTCGGCTTGCTTGGGATAAAAAGTAGTGAAAATCTTAGGCTCGGGGGATGTTGTTCGGTTTAAAGGACTATCACTCCAGCTCAGTGACCTAATGAGACTACTACAGCGCCCGAATCACGAAATAATTACAAATTTGTAAGAAGAACTTGTGGGGTGGGAAGGCTTGGCCAAAATTGGTCTCGAAAGAATAGGCGGTGTCGGGTGGCGGTTTGTCGGTCGATCGTAGGTGTGGCTAACTATTTGGTGGTCGATTGGCGGATCGTTAGTGGGTGGTATGCGTCCTCCTCGTCAGAGCTTTCAGTCGAATACCAAGAGACCGCCGTCGGTTTGTGAGGTGGTGTTGGTCATGGTATAAGGCTAGGGATGGGCCGATGGAAGGAGGAGAAGTTAAAGCAGGGGAAAGAATGCGGGATGATGAAAATGGCTAATAGAGAAAAAGGAGGAGGCGGAAAGGAATCCTTACGGGCAAAGAAGGCGATCGAAGGAGGTTCGTCGGAGTGAAAAAGGTCGTGGAAAAAAGGAGCAGGAGGGATGGTGGAGGCGTATGAAATCGAGATGCTGGGATCGGACTTTATAAGGCGGTCGTGATCAATTTACACGGTCGTCCGGTCGTTGATAGCGAAGGTCATCATCGTCCATTTCATGCATGTCCGCCAGCCACGGACAAGCCGCGATCGCCCGTAGTCGGCGCGTTAGAGGTAGTCTCGCCCTGGCCTTGTAAGGGATGGGACATAATGGGAACACAGGCATCGGACAAGATACGCGAGCGGATCATATACCTATGCACGGCGCCGGCGAGCATGATTGATCATTGCTAATCGGATGCTCCGGATCGGATCGATCGCCTCGACTTGACTAGACTCGGGGAAGGCAAGTGCGAGGAGGACCCCTAGCGAGGGTCAGCGGCCACGTGAGTCAAGCCGGTGGTGCCGATGAAGAGGTGAGGTGAGTGGCCAGCCGAAGCCGATTACTGATGCGATGCGAAGAGATCTGATAAGTAAAGGGATCAGGGATTCCGACGCTCAATGAAATAGTAAACAATGGCCGAGTGGAAGGCCTAAGAGAAGGGCCGACCGGCGCAGGGAATTAGGGCCGTCCGGATGGCGCTCTTCGTCTAGCCGGGCGGGCGGATGTCTGGCCGGCACTGACAGCCGTCAAGTCGTATGGCTAAGCCATACTCCTAGTCCGACAGCTGGTGTTGTCCTGTGCATGGCGTCAGGTAAGCTTTATGACAAACACATACCGAGGTATGGGATGCGGACACGTACACGCCTCGGTGGGCATGTAGAAGCTCTTTCACCACTCTATATAAAGAGCCGCAGACTTCGCCGGAGGTACGCGTAAAACATCTCTGGAGCCACTCTTTTCCACTGTTTGCTTGTCTGACTTGAGCGTCGGAGGGTCGCCGCCGGGAACCCCTTCCCGGCCCGACTTCTGTGCAGGTTCGCCGGAGCTTCGGAGGCCTACGCCATCGACTAGGAGCGCGTCACGTGCCCAGCGTCCTTTGGTTCGACGATTCGGACAGGATCACACGAGTTGAACAACCATGTGAATGTTGCTGAGTCTTCACTTGATATTAATCCACATCCCAACAGAATAGATTGCCCATGATGATTCACCCCAATAAATGGAGAAAAAGGCATGTCATCACTATTAGTCAAATAAGTTGTATCAAAAGTCACGACATCAGAAAAGTAATCATACGCAGCCCTACATCTTGCATCTACCCAAAAAATATTCTTTATTCGAGATTCATCATCTAAATCCAGCACATAAAAAAAGTTTGGGTTCCTACTTTGCATGCGGCAAAAATAATTACTCAAAACTTCAGCATCTCCTTCCCCTAACCTCAACCTTCTAGCTTCTGAAATATAAATTCTACATTTTCTCTCATCAAATGATAAATTCTCATAACCTCCAGCCTCAACTACACAAGAGTGAAAACTTTTGCTTAAAATTATTCCAGCTTGATCATTTAATTCTAATTTTCTCTTCATAGCTAAATCCAATACTTTATTACATCTAAAATGTCACGACTTTTCAGGGCTCAAGAAATGATTATGTTGAAGGTCTACACTAGTTATCACAAAGTTCCCATCATTTCGAACAGCTACATTAGTTTTAGCTTTGCAATTTGTCTTACTAGAAGGTCGAGGGTGTAAAATATTTTTTGCTTGAGATACTTTCTTACGATTTTTGGCACATCCAATAGAAAAATATTTTTATTTTCCATCTTCTCCATTCCTACCACCTACTTTCGAAATACCAAAACCAACACTGGTAGCATAGGAATTATAAAACGTACGAATTTCTTCTTCAGAGGAAAATATCATTTCAATCTGAGGTAGCTTGACTTCTTTGACGGTAGATGGAGATAGGTCTTGATCCGCATGGTCGGTATTATCCTTCATCTCATTTGAATCAAATTTTCCTTCTTCCATGATAGTTTCTTCACCTACATTTATTAACATAAACCATAAAAAACAGAGAACATGCTCTAAAAAGTTAATAACATAAACAAGAAATGAAACTTAGAACAAAGATAAGGGTCGCAATGCACAACTACATCTTGGGTTCAGAAATTAGCAGCAATTAGGTTAGGCAAAAAGTCACTCGTCTTTAAGGGAGAGAGGTCGGTCGCGGAGGAAGAAGGAGGTTGTTGTCGCAGAGAGATGAGGAAGGAGGTCAGCGTCACGGAGAAATGAGGATGGAGGCTGGAAATCGCAGGTCCGAGGAAGAGGAGAAATTCCAAGAGGGGAAGAAGGGGTTGTTGTTGCTTCGCGAGGGAGAGAAGAGAGTTAGGGCACGCGAGCGACGGTGAGGATTTTGACGTGAGTGGGCTTCATTCGCGAAGCGGAGAGAGAGGGCTGAGGAAGAAGAGAGTGTTGCTGCTGCTTCGCGAGGGGGAGAAGAGAGTTAGGGCACGCGAGCGACGCCGAGGATTTTGACGCGAGTTGATGAAGTGGAGAGAGAGGGCTGTGGTGGAGTTGGCCACGTGAGCTGCCAAGGGGGTCGCGGAGGATTGTCACGCCAAGTATATATATGTATATATATATATATCATTTTTTTCCCTTGTAGTACGGGCTCGAAAAGTTCGGCACTCGCAACTCACTTGGGCTCTGAAAGTTTGACACCCCCAACCCAATTTAGCACCTGCGGTCCACTCAGACTCGAGAAGTCGCTAGGGGGCATAACTCATTCAGGTTCGGATTCAAGTACTCAGATTTGGGATCGGAAAATTAGGCATCAGGAAAGAAGATGGCTCTTCTTAGTTTCTTTCGCTTAGTCAAACCGTCAGTCGGATGACCGATTAGATCTGTTAGGCAGTCGCATGAAGTTGAAAAGGTTTTAAAGGGAAAATTAAGAATGAAAAAAAATACAAGATGAATTTTGTTTTTAGAGGATAAAATAAAAGACACACTTGTTAAACAATATTTTAAAAAAAAAAAAAATAGAATATTTTAATTTTGGCGGTAACTTTCAGCTGGCACTCTCATAAAAATAATAAATTAAAAAATTAGGATCAACACGAATAACTTAAAGATAATAAATTAAAGAATTAGGATCGACACGAACAAACTTTTAGTTTCCCCTAGTCTCCTTTCCGGATGTCCGCCGGTACATGAACCGACTTCACTGTCCCAAATTCCCCCGGAAGCATACAGACGGCGCCACGGCGGCGCGTCTGTGCCGACGTCACTTACGTTGGCCAGTTGAACGCGCAACCGGAACACTATACAAAGTATTCAACCAGCTTTAAGCTTTAATTTGCCAGCCACTAAATTCCACCTTTTACTTCGAGCATCTTCCAAATTTACGATCCTCGCCTTCCATCTCTGATTACTTTCTTCACTTTCCCATGCCTCTTTACGCCGCCGGTAGACTAACGACCATAGATTTCGAAAAGCTGATTGTTCGATTTCGCCAGGAAAAAGAAAAGAATATATAAAGTTGACCTTTAGATTGTGATTATCCACTTCTGTTTTCTTATAAATATGGATGTTTTGAGCACAAAGGAAGCAGAACAAGTGAAGAAGAAGAAGAAGAAGAGGGAAACTGAGAAGGCAGAGTCAAGATGAGACGCGCTCAGACATTTCACTGGAACGGTCAAATGCATGTACGTGGAGAAAAAAAATTTCTCTACTGGTAGGCTCGGTAAATTAATTAATTAATTCCCTTTTGTTGATCAGGAAAAGTGGGTCAAATCCAGTGAAGACGCAATCTACATCTCAGCCAAAGCCATGCAAATAGCTTGGGGCAAAGATGAAAGATTCTGGAAGTGGATTAATCTTTCCAAGAACGAGCTTCCCAGAGATTTTGCCAGACATGAACTCAGGTACACCAACAAATGCAATGCAATTAATGCAATGCTCTCATCACTTGCATATATTCTGTGTCACTGATTAATGATCAGCATTCAGTGATCAAATTGCACCATGTTTGCTGCAGCTTTGACAGTGCTGCAGAGCTCGTCCAGGTGAAATGTCTTCAGGTAACAGGAATTCTGGATCTGGCGACCCACGGCCGTCGTCTACACGCATGCAAAACTTATGAGATCATCTATCACGTTAAGTTCAAGGTGGATGCATTCGGGTGGAGCAAAACCCCGGTGACGTTTCTGCATGGGACGAGGAAGACGAAGAAGAGGGGTTACGAGATGGTGGCTCTGTCGCGGAGGAGCAGATCAGGAGTGGGCGAGTGGCAAGAAATCCGTGGAGGGGAGTTCAAACCGAGTGCATTCATGGCTGCAGCTAGGAAGGTCGAGTTTGGGATGCTTGACGTGGAGAGTGAATGGTGGAAGGGTGGCATGGTCTTTGCAGGGGTTACTATAAGGCCCTCAAGGAACTGAAAATCTGGAGACTGCTATACTAGAGTGAATACAAATTTAAATTAAAGTAAAATAAAATGGAATTCGCTGTTAATTTATATTTTCTGTATGTTAATTTGTGTGTATGCATTTGTGGAGATGGCTGTTTTTGACCATGGCTTTGATTATGCTGCTTTGAGAGTTTTATCAGGTATATATATGGGTCGTGGGCGACTTTGCTACGATGATTGTACATGAAGAATAGTGACTTTTTTTTTTAATATCCAAACTAGTGACGATGGTAATTTTCCGATGTCTCTTCGTCAAAACTGATGTTGGACAAGCTTCTTCGGTTACCGAAGCTATAAGAAGTATGTTAGGAATTGAAATTATAAATTAAATTAAACTTATTTGTTGGGCGATCTAAACTGATAATCCTAAGTTGTTGATCTTGAAAGTTAGGTTGAAACGTAAGATTGTTTGGAAGATGATTATTTTGTATCATCGAATCCGAATCCCAACCGAGTTCAAGTGCTAAGTGGGAGAGTCATCGCTTGATACCACTGAGTAGTCGCAATATCACCTGAGTGCCAAGTACCATTAAAAAAATCGTCATTAATGACATAATATATTAGAGACGAAATTAATATTCCGTCTCTAATTTGAAACGGAGTTAAAGTTCTGTCTTTAAATAGAGATGGAAATATATTTCTGTCACTACAATAATCAATAATAATAAAAAACATAAATAATCTGAAATTAATAGTGACGGAAATATATTAGCCATCGCTAATTGGGGACGGAGTTTAAATTCTATCTCTATATAGCGACGGATAATTTACTCTGTCGCTGATTATCATTGATGTATTTGAATATTAACGATAAAATTTAAATTCTGTCTCTAATTAACGACGGATAATATATTTCTGTTACTAATTATTATTACTGTATTTAAATATTAACAATGAATTTAAATTTAGTCACTAATTAACGACGGATAATATATTACCATCGCTAATTATCATTACTATATTTAAAAATTAGCGACGGAAATAAATTTTAATTGCTATTTAGAGATGGAATTTAAATGCAGTCTATAAATAACGACAGAAATAAATGTTCGTCGCTAATATCGGGATCAAAATTAAGGCTCCACCCCGATCTCACAAACTGCTCACGTTCTCAATCTCTCTGTCTATTCTCAATCTCCTCAACGAAGTGTTCTCCAGCGACAACGCCCTCTAATCTCTGTATGATCTTCTCCCTTTTCCCCTCCTCTCATTTTTAACCCTAACGACGATGAGCTTGGCCAACTGCGAACTCGTGACCATGAGCTTTGCCGGCCGCTAGCTCGGCCGACCCTAAGCTCATGGCCGCAAGCTTGGCTGACCCTGAGCTTGCGACCGCTAGTTTTGCTAGCCCTGAGCTCACTATCGCGAGCTTGGATGGCCTTGATCTCACTATTGGGAACTTGTCGTGCTACGAGTTTGGCCAACCAAATCTATCATGACTATAATGTCAGCCTTGCCCACGAGGCCATGACCAACTAGTTGGTTGTAAGATTTAACCTAGTTCGGCAAGAAAAATATGATTTTGGATGATTTTAACCTAGTTTAGCAAGTTTTAGGATTTTAACCTAGTTTGAATCCTTTGATTAAGCACTTCTTGTATACTTTTTTTTTTTTGTATTCATAACATACTTAGTTAATACATGAAATCATGTGTGTGATACCTCTCTTATAATGATTGATATATGCTTAATAATATGCTAAGTTTTGTATTACCTAAATCAAGTTATAGTACCTCTCTTATATTAATTGCATAACTGCTAAGTATTCAATCTTGTGTTCGTAATGTTGTGAATTTTATGCTCATTAGGATACAATGTATATGAAAAAATATTGGATGTATAATAGATTAGAAAATAGATTTATCCAAGAAAAATATTTTGCTAAAGTTGAAGGGTTTGTGAACTTTACAAACAGTCATCCAGAATATATGGTTGGTGTCGAGTTACGTTGTCATTGTTGGAGCAATCCCAATGGTCCGTGCAACCATGTATTTTGGTGTTTGGAAAAAAGGTTTAAGTTAGGTTCACCCTTGTATTTGATATGTGTATGTGAGTGTGCGGGTTTGCAGGATACACATATAACTCTGCTTGATGGCTTCGGGTCCGGTGAAAGATGGAGCATCCGAGGGACCGTGGACAAGACAACAAGGACAAGGGTCGAGGGAAGCGACTTCGAGGCATACGCGAAGGATGACATTGGGGATGAGCCGTGGGCTTGAATGCATCCAAGGGACGAGAGCCAAAGGAAGTAGGCTTGAAGGCAAGAGGTCAAGGTTGCAACAAATAGTCAAGTGAGTCGTAAGGGTGAGGGTCTGAGTGTTGAGAGATTGTACTCAGATACCAGTCGACTGGTGGTTTCATCAGTCGACTGGTTCAGTCGACTGAGCATCGACTGGGAGCAGACAAAATGCTTCTGTTCTCTTGGCCAGTGTAGATTAGTCAACTGGTGTCGAGCCGTTGGATTGTAATGGTCAAATATCCACAGAGGGCAGTCGACTGATGGTTTTGGCAGTCGATTGATAGGCGGAGTTTTTCAACTCGTGGCCTATATAACCAAGGCTTTAGAGCTTGGTTAAAGTTGACAAAATAGAGGTGGTTAACCCCTATTAGTAGTCTACTAGTGTCCTAGCTTCTCAAGAGTTCTTGTGAAAGTTGTGGTGAGATTTTTCTACCCACAAGGAGCTACGTGAGCTAGCCAGAGGTCTTACGGGGAGTAATCCACCGACTGATAGCGATTATCCACCTTACAGATAGCCGTGAAGTAGGAGCTTTATCTTCGAACCACGTAATTATCGTCTTTAGCTTTTGTATTCATATTTGTTTTTATATTATTTTGCTACGCAACTAATGAATACCTAGGAAGTAATTGATTTGGGGGTGTCGTCTATCCAACCCCCTTCTAGCCGGCCATACAAGATCCCCAATAGTCAGTGTAATTATTTCAAATGTAGAAATAAAGCTTTCTGTGATGAGGATACTGTGAAAGTACATCTATGTAAAAAAGGATTTGTTCCAAATTACTACAACTGATACTATTATGGAGAGCCTTATTTGTCTTATCGGATTAGAACTTCGGTTGCTTTTTCTTCTGACATTACTACTCTAGAGGAATCATCATCTAATGAGAATGTAATGCATTCAATGTTTCACGATGTGATCAGTGAGATTAATCATTCTAATATAGATGAAATACCAACACCTGAAATTCAACAACTATATGATATGTTAAAGGACAGTGAAAGAAAAGTATAGAAAGGGATTTCATCTGGTCATTCTTAACTATCAGCTACTGTAAGATTATTGAACATCAAGGTAGAACATCATTTCTTAGAATGATGTTACGATGACATTTGTTAATTGATGTTAGAGTTTCTCACGGCTGATCATCTAATGACTGATAGCTGTTACAGTACAAAGAAATTAGTGAGGGGTTTAAGTTTACTTGTAGAGAAGATTAATTATTACATAAACAACTGCATGATATTTTGGAATGAAGACAGTGAACTGACTAAATACAAAATATGTACTCACCCTCGTTATGAGCATAGTAGTCGCATAGTAGGGAAGAAGAAGAAGAAAAAGATTGCATGGAAAGTTATTTATGACTTTCCATTAACTTCTAGACTTCAACGCTTATATGCATCTGCTGCAACAGCAAGCCATATAAGGTGGCATCATGAGCATGTCCAAGAAGGAGGTATAATGTGCCATCCTTGTGACTCCTCTACATGGAAACATCTTAATAGAGTATTTTCCTCCTTTGCAATAGAAACACGTAATGTGAGACTGAGACTTTTTGCAGATGGATTCCAACCATTTAATCAGTCGGGACAACAATATTCATCTTAGCCAGTTATATTAATATCATATAACTTACCGCCAAGGATGTGCGTTAAAGATGAATTCATGTTCTTTACTGTGCTTATTCAAGGTCTAACAAATCTAAAAGAGAAGATATATGTTTTCTTGCTGAGCTAAATGAATTATGGAATATTGGCTCATAGACTATAATGTTATAAGTAAAACTAATTTTACATTATATGCTACCATATTATGGACAATAAGGGTGTGTTTGGTTGGGGGCTATTCTGGATAGCCTTGGTTATTCATCCAAGGTTATCAACAAAAACCCTGTTTGGTTTAGGTAATTGATGATTCTCGAGTAATGTTCCATGCCCGACACGTCAGCAAAAGGGGCATGCAACCAGGAATAAAAAAACCTCGGAAAACTGAGGTTTTTCTTGATTCCGGGGTTAACGAATTTGTTTATCCAAAATACCCGCGGATAAGAGAAAAATGTGACAAAAAAGAAAAGCATAAAGAAAAAAATAGAAAAATAAAAAAAATTAAATTAATTTTTTTTTAAATATAAAAAAATAAAAATCATAAGAAATCATAAAAGATAATAAAAAAATAAAAAATTGTAAAAAAACTTAAAAAATAGGAAAAAAAAGAAAAAACATTAAAAAAATGAGAAAAAAATAAAAAACATAAAAAATAAAAAACAATTTAAAAAAAAAATAAAAGTAAAAATAATTAAAAAAAATGTTTAAAACATTAAAAATAAAAAATAGAAAAAATGTAAAAAATAAAAAAATAAAAAATAAATAAATAAACTTAAAAAGCAAAAAAGTTAAAAAAAATAAAAAAAATAAAAACACATTAAAAAACAAACAAAATAAAAAAATAATATATATATAAATAAAGAAAACCGTGAAAAAGGAAAAGTAAAAAAACATAGAGTTAAGTATAGTTGGTTTTGTAAATGAGGGTAATATAGTAAAATATTAAACTAGGTTATTCATTAAAACCTTCAAACAAATAAGTTTTTGTTGCATTACCTATATTGAACCAAACAACATTTGATTATGTTTTATTCCCCATAATCTTGTTGGTTGGTCCTAAGAAGATCGTACCGGTTCCACTGTACAAAAATTTTGTACAAGTGTCGAACCTTTCCTAAACAACCTATTGTGTTCTTTAGAACTTAAATTAGGAATCACAAAAGGAACTTAACATTATTGATTCCAAATTTAACTTATCTGTTCTTAATGGTTTAGACTTGGATCGCAAGCGGAACTTAACACTATTGATCCAAATCCACCTATGTTAAAAATTCAATTAAATATTAATTTTCAAAATTGGCTTTCAGGACTGCATGGCGAGGCACTAGTCTTTCTTGGGTATGAGATCATCCACCACCGCCTAGACAAAGCCTTTTAAGGAAAACTAATATTTAATTTCCTGATATAACTCTAGGTTTAACCAAAAGGAACAATCGAATCACAAATTCGAAAAACAAAAAAAAAACACAAACTCAAATTACAAATTCGAAAAACTAGAATATAATGCCTCTTTTGTTTGAAATTCTTACAAAGAAAAATAACTAGCATAATACGGAAAACAATGACTAGTTATGCCTTTTCTTTGTATGCTAATAACCTCGAGATTTTCTGTCGTATTCCTCGCCTCACCTTAGACGTCGTGTGGGCGATGATCCTCCAAGATGAACACCACCCAAAAGTCTTCTTCCTCCTTCTCTAATATTCGGCCATCACCACCACCAAGGGAAAAAGAGCAAGGGGAAAAGAATATGGAGAGGGGAGAGGGCCGGCCACAATGGAGAGAACCAACAAGAGAATAAGACTTGATCTCGCATGAGACCTCTCCTCCCCTTCTTTTATATTACTTGCCCAAGGAAAATAAGGAAAGACTTTTTACAAAAAATAAAATCTTCCTCTTGTTTTTCCTTTTTCCTTTTTATTTTTCCTTTTCCTTCCTCTTGATTGATTCAATTATCAATCATTGATTCAATTGATTGAATCATGGATGATTGGATGCTTTTAATGGCCTACCCCTTACTTGGACACCAAGCAAGGGTCATCGACCACATCATCATCAAGAGAAATAATTTTTTATAAAATTTTATAAAAGAAGATATCCTCTTATAAAATTTTACAAGCTCTCTTTCCTTATGTGGATGTTTAAAAAGGAAAGTTTAAAAAATTAAAACCAAGTTTTAAAATTTAAAACTTCTCTTCTAAAATTTCCTTTTTTAACATGGTTACAAAAATAGAAAGTTTCAAATTTAAAACATCTCTTCCCTTTTTCTAAAATCATGAGGATGGTTAAAAAGGGAAAGTTTTAAAACTTTTAAACCTTTTAAACTTTCTTTTAAACCATGTGACCTAATTCAAATAAGGAAATTTTTATATTTTAAAATCTCTCTTTTAAAACTTGTAGTTATTTACAAAGAGAAGATTTTAAAAAGTCAAAACACCCCTCCTTATTTAGATTATGGTGGCCGACCCCTCATTGCTTGGGCACCAAGCAAAGGGCCGGCCCTCTTTGAGGAGATAGTGGCTGGCCCTTGGCTTGGTCTCCAAGCCTTGGGTCGGCCCCTCTTGGACACCAAGATGGGCTTTATATGGATAGATTTGAGGCTTCATTGAGGCTACGATAGGGACCTAGAGGAGAAATTGGTTTTGGCCTTCCGATGAGCTTGAGTATCCCGTGTTCGCCCTGAACACACAACTCAAGTTCATCAACAATAACTCATTCCACTAGAGAGTTATTATTACACTACCGCACCAATCCCAAATTACATTATGGGCTCCTTCTTATCATGAGTGTGTTAGTCTCCCTGTGTTTAAGATATCGAATGCCCATTAATTTAGTTGAGTTACTGACAACTCATTATAATTAATGTTTTAGTCCAAGAGTAGTACCACTCAACCTCATTGTCATGTCGGACTTAGTCCACCTACAGGGTTTAACATGACAATCCGTATGAGCTCCTCTTGGGGACATTCTCAACCTAGATTACTAGGACACAGTTTCGTTCTATAATCAACAACACACACTATAAGTAATATCATTTCCCAACTTATCGGGCCTATTGATTTATCGAGCTAAATCTCACCCTTTGATAAATTAAAGAAATAAATACTAAATATATATGCTTGTTATTATATTAGGATTAAGAGCACACACTTCCATAATAACTAAGGTCTAGTTCTTTTATTAAGTCAGTATAAAAAGAACTTATCTAAAATGGTCCTACTCAATACACTTAGAGTGTACTAGTGTAATTTATTAGTCAAGATAAAGTAATACCTAATTACACTATGACTATTCCAATGGTTTGTTCCTTTTCATCTTAGTCATGAGCAACTGTTTATAATTTATAAAGAACTGATAACATGATCTTCTGTGTGTGACACCACACACTATATTATCTACAATATAAATTAATTGAACAACTACACTTAACAAATAAAATGTAGACATTTGACCAATGTGATTCTTTTATTTCAAAAATAAATGTTTACAAAAGCTAGACTTTTAGTATACACTCTAACAATCTCCCACTTATACTAAAAGACTAAGATGCCATATCTGCTGCCATACATCTGATTCCCATCCCCTCCACATTCCGATCAAATGCTTTCACTAGAAGGGCCTTAGTGAAAGGAGCTATGATAACCGAATCTGTCACATTCGTAAATCAAATTAACAATGTATTTTCACTGAACCCCTTAATTTCACAATAACGTTGTAGTAACGAGCCCAGGATCGATCTCGAGGAACCAACGGTAGAATGTAATCTTAGGATCGTATTTTATTCCTATTTTTGGGGTTTTCGATATAAAAATGGAATTGGGGGGGGGGGGGGGGATTTAAGCTTGAATCTTAATCTAACAAATGAAAAGCACAGCGAATAAAGAGATTAATTTAAAGCAAGAGTGAAACCTAACTATGTGCCAATGATCAAACTATAATGCATTGTCATCCTACATTATAATTAAACCATCAACACACTTAAACTAAATATGAAATAACAAGACAGAAATAAAATTTAATCTAAGCAGAATTTAAACCCTAATTTGAAACCTACCACTTAACAATTAAACAAACTCCAAATAAGACTTAAACTAAACTTTGACAAAGTAATAAAATGCTAACTACTTGCTAAAAACATAACAACCATTAAAATAAATTTGTACCAAACTACAAAACAGGAATAAAAGAACTAAAATGGTAAACCAATCCATTCTCACAATCAATTCCACAAGTTTCACACTCTTGTCGTCACACAAGAATGTCAAAGTCGAGACCACCCAACTCTGGACCTCAGGGAATACTCTCTATAGCGTATCAGCTCCAGGTATACTCAACAGCACCGACGGACCACCCCCGGCGAGCTAAGAACATCCCAAAACCCCAAGAATGGCCGAAATCTGAAAATCTGGTCTCTGGATCTGATGGGAAGCTGTGGAACGCGAATGAACATCGAGTGGAGCTCAGTAACACCGGAAGACCACCTCCAAATGTTGCTGATGGGAATCGGAGCTCAGATTTGGAGGACCACCTCCAAATCTGAAGTGAAACAGGGAGATGCCGCGAGCCAAAATCCACCGCAGAGAACACCCTCCAATGGCTCCAAATGATCGGGATGACGCTGCTAAGAAGCCTTCCACCGAGGTTGAAGCTCGGGAGGATGATCGGAGATGGAATCGGGGCCGAAATCTGGAAGAAGACGCGTGCCAGGACGAAGCTGCGCTGTGGAGGATCGACACTGGAAAACACTGTAGCTTCTATGTTTTGAATCTGTTCCAGATCTGAACGGACGGCTGAAATTGATTTGGCTCTTGATCAACGGTGAAAAGTCATCCAAAATCTGATCCGAAGGTACTGATCTTGATCTAGGGTCTGGATCTACTCTCCCTTAGGTCGAATCGACCAGATCTTCACTGGATAGTTCAGATCTTCCCAATCTTCGATGAACGGTCCATATTAATTCGAGCTAGATCAATGGCTAGATGAACTCAGATCTGGATCAAAACTTTTGGATCTTCATCAATGGCTCCAATCTGCTCCCCATTAGGTTGGATAGGCCAGATCTTCAACGGATGGTTCAGATCTCTCCTATTCTTGATAAACGGCCCATAATGCTTCAAAACTTGATCTTCTCGTTTGAACTCCGATTCGAGCCCAATTTCGGTCCAAATAGATCCAAATCCAAGATCCTTTGATGCGTACAAAATAAGAATCAAATATTAGCATCAAATAACACAAAAATAAAATAATTTGCAATTAGGTCCAAAATAGATACAATGCACTCAATATGATGTAACCATGATTTAAACCTATAAAATCAACATCAAACCATGCATATATGAATTAAAATAATGCAATGAAATCATGGTTATCAAATCCCCCACACTTAGTCTTGAACATCCCATGAAAGTAAAGAAAACTCAAAATCATCTCCATAGAAAATTCCCTAGCAATATCTAAAAGATAGTAAAAAGAATTTAACTAAGACCATCTAAAGATCACTAACAATCATGGATACAATCCAAATAATAATCAGTACGCATGGTAGTTTCAATCCAATTGAAAAATTAAGCAAGTTGCAAACTCACAAGGTATTTACCTATTCTAGCTCTCACACTCAAAACATGTACTAGTGGAGCTCACTCAATGTCACTCACAACATTTCACTACCATAAGCTTGCTTATTTTCTACTTCTCCACCACTATAAACATAGCATACATGAATCAAAAGGAATTTATCATGAAGAATTAAGATAGAAGCAAAAAGAGCAATAGAAGTGGATGAAATGGCAAAAGAACAAGTATTAATGAAGAAAATGAGAGAATGAGAGTATTGGAGGAATATACTTGATGAGTTGACCATTTTGGATGTGTAAAAGATGAATACCATTTGTCATTATCAATATAAGAGATCAAGCTAAACTCCCCTTCAATTTGATGGCAAACCTAGAATCTTGATACTCTATCTCCACACTTGATACTCTTTTGTTTTGCCACTGTTTTTTTCCTTTCTTCTTCACTGTTTTGCACTTCAATTTCAGCACTTTGAAACTTCAAAAATAATCTCAAATCATGAAGAATTATTCACTCCCCCACACTTAAAAGTTGGTCATCTCGGACAATTAAACATCATGCTCCACTTTCTTGATACACTTTCAAACCACTGTTTTCTCTGTTTCTGCTGCAAATTTTTATACATTCTCTGCATATTCGAATACAACATGAACAAAATAACTTTACAAATTTGACATTTAACTTGGATTAGTCACTGTCCATGAAGTTCCTAAGAGAAGGTGACACAAAATATGATTGGTCGTGCATATTCTGAAATCTGAAATTTAATTCTGCAAACAGATTTTCAGAAATTCATTGTCATTATCACAGCTTCAAATCTGATCAGTGATTCCATTATCCCAGCAAAATTCAGTTACAACTCCAAGCTGTCAACAAACTTCAAACATAAGTTGCACAATACAAGCAGATTTAAAAGAATTCAATCCCAAATTCCAGTGATCATGATGTCCCGGAAATTTCAGCTCTCTGCATTCTTCTATCTTATTCCTGATCTTAAGAACACACTCTAATCATTTAAGAGCTTTTCAACTTCATTAACAGCAAGGTAATTCCAGCTTGAGTATGAAAATTTCAGGAAATTAAACTCAACTTCATAGCTCTTCACAGTATTCTGAATTTTCAGACTGGTATATTGCACTGAATTTTATATTCAGATTCCTGAATTCGTAAAGGACTTAAAAGGCTGAATTACCATTTATTCTGCATCATATAGGACTAAACTTGAATTTCTTCCTTGTTTAAATGTTGCTTCTAATTTTTTTTAAACACTTTGGCACATAATTCAGCAAGCTCTTAATCTGCTCTTGTAGCTATCCTTTTAAAGTAACACAAATAACATAGATGAAAGTTTGTTCGATTTGAGCTTGAAAATTCTACAGATTGTGCTAAATTCCAACATGACCAACAATTGAAATGATAACACTTTCAACTAAGAAGTCTCTATCATGCTTCAATTTGTTTTTCAGATTGGCACAATTCTGCACAGATTGCTAATTTCAGATTGACACAATTCTGCACAAAAGCTGTTGACGCCCACCTTCTGATTGTTTTTTTTTCTCTTTAAAACACTTATTATAAGCTTCTTCCTTCCTTGATATCAATTCTGAAATCTTGATACTCCATTCATCAAACTGCACAGCTGAAACTCCCTGCAAATAGATTCTGTTTACAGATATCAGACTGCTGCTGATCAGAATCAGCACAAAAATTGGCACCAAAATTCACAACCAAGTTTGACACACATTTGATACATTAAATTCTAAATGTAAGAACACCAAGTATCAATGAAAAGTCTATGTTCTTACGTGGGCTTCACTGATCAGAAACTTGGAACATAAATATGGCACTGCTGAGAGCAATTCATACAATCCCTTAACTTCTGCACTTTTGTCTCAGATTCTGGATTCATTGGATTAATCCACACTTGTACTAACTTCCGCAAATAATATCACTCGAGTACATAGAGGTTTCAAAAACTTAATAGCATAACATGATTCAATTTTGAAATCTGTTGCAACCGCTGCTATGCACTTCCTATCATCCTGCTCACTTCAAATTCTTCAGCTCAACTACACTCAATTCCACTCTGCCATAGATTTTCAATTCTATAAAGAATCTGTATGTTTCTGAGTTTGGAGTTTCTTTTGGATCTGAACAATTGATACATCCAATGTTAGCTGTTGAGCATTTCTTTAGCTAGGAAGCATTGAGCATTAGCTATAGAGAAAATCAGATTCTTTTCTGCACCTCTAACATCATGTAGCATAGTTAAATACAGAAGATGAATGTGAGTTTAAATGGAGGAAAAATATGATTTAGCAACAGATTTCAATATGAAAACAGGCTTCCAATTTCGCACATAATAGCAACTTTTAGTCTCAAGTTTCAGAAATGGGATTTAAATATACTTTCAGTTCAGCACATTAAAAATTCAGCTTATCAAAAGATAACATTTGATATTCAACTGATAAAAGCTTTAATTGAAACTATTTTTGATGGACGACAGCAAGAAGATTCAGTACAAAAACTGTACTTATTGGTATATTAAATCCATTTCAGCAATTCTGCCATCTTCCCTAGCATTAGAAAATTTTCTTCTCCAGCAACTAACATGCCAATCTTGCTCATTTCTTACTCTGCATATATTACGTTTCAGAATTAGATCATGAAATCAAAATAACTTGAGATCAGCTAGTACAGAATTCACTTAAGCAGAAATGAATCATGTACACAATAGCACACTAGATCTATGAAAGTCCCTTCCTTCTTCTGTTTTCTTCTTCCTAATGGTTTGATACCCAAAATAGATTGAAGAATGTTGCAATTCATGAGGTAGCTATTCAGATTCAAATGCGAAACTAGAGTGTGGCTGCTAATTCCAAATTCTGCAGGTTTCTGGTTTTACTGGACTTAAACTTAAACTCTTCCTTCTTATGAATGACCTCAAGCTTCAAATATAGAAATACATTCAACATTCCATTTGTTACTTCACATTACAAAAGCTCATGTAAGCTTTTCCCCTACTTGACTTCATTTCTGAATTCTTGATACTCCCTAACTGAAATTCGAATTTTGATATTTAACTCTCTATTACATAACATTACAGTGAATTCAACTTTGAAGTACAGCTCGAACACTACTGCAATTCTTTTTGTTTTGACCCAATGTAGTATTAAAGTATGCTGTTTTCATGTATATGTTTCTGCATAATGCTGAAATCAAAGGACAGTAGCTCATTTACTTTCTGAACTCAAAATTTCAACCTCTAGATTAAACTTTAGCAACCATATTTCAATGTTCCACAATTAAACATTTAATAAACATGTCTTCTTACTGAAATTCAGGGATCAAACAATAGTAAGTCAAGGTATCAAATCCTCCCAAATGTTTCTGACTTGCTGAGAGCTTAAACTCCACCTTTGAAAACCTGCAATCCAGAATTCTATAACTGCAATCCAGAATTCCAAATTTCCTAGACTTGGTGTCAAAGCAAAAGCAATTTAGCATCAGCAATTTCAGTCATCTGATCTGTTTATAGTTGTTGTCACTGCCCTTCTTTCTTATGAACAACCCCAAGCTTTGAACAAAGACAACAATCAAAATTTCAGAATCTGAGGTCTGGTTTTTTTTTTATCAGATCTTGATGCTTGAATGATCAGAAAATCACATCCAGAATTTAGCACATTAAAGACTTGAATTGGTACATTCTATCTCAGCTCGAATTAATTAGTTTTGGTCTAGAACAGTAGCATCCCAACTTTAAAACCCTTAAACATTTAACTCCATGGCATCTTTCCAATACTCCATCTTTAGCTTGAATTTAAATCCCAAGCATTAACAAATGAATCCAAACATTCCAAAAATAATATACACCTCCCCCACACTTAATTCTTTTGTCATCTTGAAAAATCTGACTCATCAAGGAATTAATCTAAACTCTCAATAAAGAATTACAAGCAAAGGTGATCAAAAGTTAAGTACTAGATGAGATTGCTTAAAGAAAATTGTGAGGAAAGGAATTGAATAGTATGAAGGAACAAGATTGACAAATATCCTTAATTTCCATGCACACAAATGCTATTGTGACTTTGAAAAGAAACTAAGCAAGTTCTAGAGTTTCATTGCTATGAGTGCATGCCACACAAGAGAATATAATAGTGTTTAGGCATAAGGTGGTCCTCTCTAGGTATTTTTTATACAATCAAGCTCAATCAATCAAATTGGAATTCACTACCATTTTAACCAATATCATGTAAGAAAGGCATCCAATCATGTTAAATGACCTAAAATTGATGGTCAAATTTAAGAGACTTTTACCATCTTACAAATATTACTTAGAAAATTCCCATGGTGAATTTTATTCAAATGAAATGATATGTACTAACTAAATGCAAAGTATGAAAGTAAAATGCAAATTGCAAAGTATGGAACTAAAGAACGTATAAAGAATTTATTAAAGAAAAACTAAGCACAACATGAATTTAAAATGCAAGAGCAAGCAAGATTGGAACCAACTCCCCTTTAATTCCCGGTGGTTGAAGAAGGTTTAGAAGTAGTAGCCACCCCGGAAGTGGAGTAATCATGGTTCCACTTAAATTCTTCTTATTAATCCTTTTTCCCTTCACCATTCTTTCTGGAGGTCTTAATCGGTTCAGTTTTAGCACCCACTCCGGGAGCTTGTGTTCTCCTACAACATCAATAAAAGAAAATACCTCCCACACGCATGTGGGGTAAAAAGAAACTAGGAGAATATTAGTGTGAGTAAAATATATATCAAGAATTGCATCATAACTAATAAAATCAACAATTGGTACCTCAATAAAATTCTCTGAAAAATTACACAAAATACTCACCTTGTCATCTTGAGAGGTACCTGGAGTGGTGTTTGTTACCTCTTTCTCCTCAAATAAATGCTCAGACTCCAGTTCTGGCGAATGTTCAACTTCATGTAGTGATTCTTGGGTGCTTGGCTCCATAGCACAAGTCCCTACACTTACATCCTCCATTCTTGGTGATTCTTGACGTAATGCTTCCAGTAAGCACTCCCCTACACTTATATCATCTTCTACAACAATACCTGCATCTTCAACAACATCTAAAGCAACACTATCAGTAGAATTAGAAATCTGAACAACTACATCATCATCACAAATAAAATTAGATAAATCTTGTGAATAAATGGGAATAGGGTCAGGCCTGACAAAATCACTACTCTTCATCTCTCCACTGGAGTTCTGTGCTTGTAACTGATTAATGGATGATGCAATCTGATCTAACTGACTCTGAATATTCTGTATCCTTGCAAATTGTTGCTCTTGATGCTCTCTCATTTGTTGCATAACTTCATTGCATTTCCACATTGATTCTTCAATTTGTTCTTGTGCATCCTCATACCTATTCTGCTACTCCATAGGTAGGTAGTACTGAGTCTGAGGCTGAAAATACTGAGTTTGAGGCTGATAATAATAACTCTGACTCCAATCTCCAAAATACAGATAATATGGATCCATGGTTGCTGAATGTCCTGTTCTTACACTGAAAAACTAGCAAATTAAATCAGAAGAATCAGGAACATATAAAATCAAACACATGGATATATAATCATGAAAACAATCAAAATAATCCTAAAATTATTACAATTTGTATAACTTCCCCGGCAAGGGCGCCAAAATTTGATAACCGAATCTGTCACATTCGTAAATCAAATTAACAATGTATTTTCACTGAACCCTTTAATTTCACAATAACGTTGTAGTAACGAGCCCAGGATCAATCTCGAGGAACCAACGGTAGAATGTAATCTTAGGATCGTATTTTATTCCTATTTTTGGAGTTTTCGATATAAAAATGGAATTGGGGGGATTTAAGCTTGAATCTTAATCTAACAAATGAAAAGCACAGCGAATAAAGAGATTAATCTAAAGCAAGAGTGAAACCTAACTATATGCCAATGATCAAACTATAATGCATTGTCACCCTACATTATAATTAAACCATCAACACACTTAAACTAAATATGAAATAACAAGACAGAAATAAAATCTAATCTAAGCAGAATTTAAACCCTAATTTGAAACCTACCACTTAACAATTAAACAAACTCCAAATAAGACTTAAACTAAACTTTGACCAGGTAATAAAATGCTAACTACTTGCTAAAAACATAACAACCATTAAAATAAATTTGTACCAAACTACAAAACAGGAATAAAAGAACTAAAATGGTAAACCAATCCATTCTCACAATCAATTCCACAAGTTTCACACTCTTGTCGTCACACAAGAATGTCAAAGTCGAGACCACCCAACTCTGGACCTCAGGGAATACTCTCTACAACGTATCAGCTCCAGGTATACTCAATAGCACTGACGGACCACCCCCGGCGAGCTAAGAACATCCCAAAACCCCAAGAATGGCCGAAATCTGAAAATCTGGTCTCTGGATCTGATGGGAAGCTGTGGAACGCGGATGAACTTCTAGTGGAGCTCAGTAACACCGGAAGACCACCTCCAAATGTTGCTGATGGGAATCGGAGCTCAGATTTGGAGGACCACCTCCAAATCTGAGGTGAAACATGGAGATGCCGCGAGCCAAAATCCACCGGAGAGAACACCCTCCAATGGCTCCAAATAATCAGGATGACGTTGCTAAGAAGCCTTCCACCGAGGTTGAAGCTCGGGAGGATGATCAGAGAAGGAATCGGGGCTGAAATCCGGAAGAAGACGCGCGCTGGGACGAAGCTGCGCTGTGGAGGATCGACACTGGAAAACACTGTAGCTTCTGTGTTTTGAATCTGTTCCAGATCTGAACGGACGGCTGAAATTGATTTTGCTCTTGATCAACGGTGAAAAGTCATCCAAAATCTGATTTGAATGTACTGATCTTGATCTAGGGTCTGGATCTACTCTCCCTTAGGTCGGATCGTCCAGATCTTCACTGGATGGTCCAGATCTGCCCAATCTTCGATGAATGGTTCAAACTAATTCGGGCTGGATCAATGGCTAGATGAACTCAGATCTGGATCAAAACTTTTGGATCTTCATCAATGGCTCAGATCTGCTCCCCATTAGGTTGGATAGGCCAGATCTTCAACGGATGGTTCAGATCTCTCCTATTCTTGATAAACGGCCCATAATGCTTCAAAGTTTGATCTTCTCGTTTGAACTCCGATTCGAGCCTAATTTCGGTCCAAATAGATCCAAATCTAAGATCCTTTGATGCCTACAAAATAAGAATCAAATATTAGCATCAAATAACACAAAAATATAATAATTTACAATTAGGTCCAAAATAGATACAATGCACCAAATATGATGTAACCATGATTTAAACCTATAAAATCAACATCAAACCATGCATATATGAATCAAAATAATGCAATGAAATCATGGTTATCAAGCTGCCAGGTTATCTACTGATGCAATCTTGGCGACGACAACTTCTCCTCACTTGACGATGTCTCGTATCAAGTGGTACTTGCGCTCTATATGTTTATTCGCCTTATGAGCTTGTGGTTTCTTCGAGTTTGCAACTGCACCGCTATTATCACAATAAATTGTGATGATTTTGGGCAAACCAGAAATCATATCTAAGTCCATTAGAAAGTTCCTGAGCCATACAACTTCTTTGGCTACCTCAGAGGCTGCCACATACTCAGCTTCCATGGTTGAGTATGAAATGCATTTCTGCTGGACACTTCTCCATGCAATGGCTCCACCTCCTAAAGTAAACACATAGCCTAATTTAGACTTACTATTGTCTCTATCTGATTGGAAATTGAATCCGTGTAACCCACAGGGAGCAAATCGTCTGCTTGGTAAACTAGCATATAATCTCCAGTCCTTCTCAGGTACTTTAATATATGCTTTACAGCAGTCCAATGTCCTTGTCCAGGGTTACTCTGATATCTGCCAACCATGCTCACAGCAAAATAGACATCCGGTCTCGTACACAGCATTGTATACACTAGGCTTCCCACTGCCGAAGCATAAGGAACTGCCTTCATGTCCTCTATCTCCTTTGATGTCTTTGGAGACATCTCTTTGGATAAAGCTACTCCATGCCTAAAAGATAAGAAACCTTTCTTGGAGTTCTGCATGCTAAAACGAGCAAGGATTGTATCTATATATGAAGCTTGAGATAGACACAACATCCTTTTCTTGCGATCCCTTATGACTTTGATCCCAAGAATGTGTGCTCATTCTCCTAAGTCTTTCATATCAAATTATTTGGATAACCATACCCTTACGTTTGATAACACTTTGATATTGTTGCCAATTAACAAAATATCATCCACGTATAGTACAAGAAATACCACCACGTTTCCATTACACTTCTTGTATAGACAAGACTCATCCGGACACTGAATAAATCCATATGACTGAATTATTTCGTTAAACCGGATGTTCCAAGATCTTGAAGCTTTCTTCAATCCATAAATGGACCGATTCAGCTTGCACACTAGATGCTCTTTGCCTTTTTCGATGAATCCCTCTGGTTGCTTCATATGGATGTTTTCTTCAAGACTTCCGTTAGGGAAAGCTGTCTTGACATCCATTTGCCAAACTTCATAATCTATATGAGCAGCAGCGGATAAGAGTATCCAGATAGACTTAAGCATAACTACCGGTGAAAAAGTCTTCTCATAATCGATTCCCTCTTTCTGAGTATACCCTTTTGCAACAAGCCTTACTTTGAAGGTTTCTTTCTATCCCTCTTTTCCTTTTGTAGATCCACTTGCATCCAACGGCTTTTACATCATCTGGTGGTTCTACAAGCTCCAAGACCTTATTAGAATACATAGACTCTATTTCAGAATTCATTGTCTTTTGACAAGATACTGCATCTTTTTCTTGGAGTGCTTTTTCATATGTCCGGGGATCAGGTTCATGTTTACCTGGGATCAAGTCCGAAGACTCTCCCAAAAACATGAATCTTTCAGGTTGCCTTACAACCCTTCCACTACGACGAGGCACTGCCTCTGGTTGTGTATCATGTCTCACATGTGTTGCAGTCTCTTGTGATACTTCATCTTGTACTGTTGGTACTAAAGTAGACATGTCCTCTCTTATTTCTTCTAGAACAATTTTACTCATGGGCTTATGGTTCATTACATAATCATCTTCTAAAAATCAAGTATTGGTCCTAACAATGATATTATGATTTTTAGGATTATAAAATAAACCACCTTTCATTCCCTTAGGATATCCCACAAACAGACAAACTTCTGTACGTGATTCCAACTTGTCAGTATCTCTTTTCAGCACATGTGCTGGACTACCCCATATTCGGATATGATTCAGAATAGGCTTACGTCCATTCCATAATTCCATGGGAGTAGAAGGAACTATTTTAGAAGGTACCATATTCAGAATGTACACTGCTGTTTGTAAAGCATATCCCCAAAATAAATTTGGTAATTCTGAATAACTCATCATCGATCTAACCATTTCCATATGAGTCCTATTCCTTCGTTCTGCCACATCATTCTGTTGGGGTGTACCAGGTGCAGACAATTGGGATTGAATCCCGACTTCTGATAAGTAATTCCTAAACTCTCCAAAGAGTTATTCGCCACCACGGTCAGACCGTAGTGTCTTGATACTTTTACTAAGATGTTTTTCCACATCATCCCTATATTCTTTGAACTTATCAAAGCATTCAGACTTGCGGTGCATCAAGTAAATGTATCCGTATCTTGAATAATCATCTATAAAGGAGACGAAATATTTATAACCACCTCTTGCCTGGATAGACATAGGACCACACAAATCAGAATGAACCTGTTCTAACATATCTTTGGCTCTATACCCCTTGGCCTTAAAAGGTCTCTTGGTCATTTTACCTTCCAAGCAAGATTCACAGGTTGGAAAGTTTTCCAACTCTAATAAACCCAAGAGTCCATCGGCTACAAGCATTTGAATCCTACTTAAGTTAATATGACCAAGCCTTAAATGCCAAAGATATGTTTGGTTCACTTCCGAAGGTTCCTTTCTCTTATTGGAATTAGAAGATCTGTTATTAATTTCCATTTTTTACTTTATGGAAAAAATTGGATTTAAAGTATATAAATTGCCAACCAATGCACCAGAACAGATAATAACCCTATTGCTATTAAAAGAAATAAAATATCCATCTAAATACAGTTTAGAAACTGAAATTAAATTCTTTCTAAAACTGGGTACATAAAGACAATTTCTTAAAACCAAACTTCTATTCCTATCAAAAGATAAGTAGACGTCTCCCACTGCAACAGCCGCCACCTTAGTAGCATTGCCCATGTAGACGATTATCTCTCCTTCAAATAGTTGTCGGGTTTCCTGGAACCCCTGCAAAGAGTTGCAGACATGATCAGTGGCTCCCGTATCTACACACCAGGTGCTGGTAGATAACACCGCTAAACATGTTTCAACTACTAGAGAATGAGATATACCTTTATTGTTCTGATTTCTATGAGGACAGCCCGGCTTCCAATGTCACCACTGCTTGCAGATGAAGCACTTGCCCTTAGGCTTCTTCATTCCAGCTTTTTGTCCTATACCCTGAGGTTTATTCACCTTCTTTTCTGAAAAAACCTGTTTCTTCTTCTTCTTGCCTTTCGACTTAGAAGTAGAACCATTTTCAGCATAGTGAATCTAAGAACTGTGACGAAATATACCTTCTGCAGCCTGTAGTTCTGTCAGAAGTTTCACCAACGTATACTCCCTTTTATTCATGTTATAGTTCAGGCAGAACTGCTCAAAACTTCTGGGTAGCATTTGGAGAATTATATCGACCTGAGTTTCCCCATCGATTTCACCTCCAAGGACTTGTATTTCGTTCAGATAAGCCATCATTTTGAGGATATGATCCCTTACGAGTGTCCCCTCTGACATGGTGGTTGTTATTAACTTTCTCATTGCCTCTTACCTAGCAGTCCGACTCTGGTGCCCAAAGAGTTCTTTGAGATTGTTCATTATATCATAAGCAGTTGGTAAATCTTGATGCTGATGCTGCAATACATTTGACATTGAAGCCAAAATGTAACACCGCGCCATCTCATCTGCTTTTACCCATTTCTTATGATACTCAATCTCCTCTGGGGTAGAATCACTATTAGGTGTATCTGGGCATACCTCTGACAGTACAAACTTATAGCTTTCAGCAATTAAGACAATATGTAGGTTTCGTTTCCAATCTATATAGTTGGGACCAGTAAGTCTGTTCTCTTTCAGTATAATGACCAGTGGGTTGAAAGTCATCCTAAGAATCAAAAAATAAATTTTGGTCAGGACTCTAAATTTAGAATAATATTGATTCCTCAAACAATACTATTTAAATTTACCAACACCTCAAAACACCATAAATATTGCATGCCACGTTAGTGTAGACGTATACAAATTCAACATTTGTAAGAGGAGGGTCTTACCTATTAATTTTATTATCTTGTCATCCTAACTTTATGACAAATAAAATTAATAGTTGGTTTTACTTTGGTCACACAAAAACAATAGCAGTGACTCCGTTAGGGAGGATACTATTGAATGCGTCTAAGTGTATACCGTTACTTGATACTTAGTTTAGTAAATCAGATTGTGCCCCTTCAGTTGGAGAAGAACACATGCTCCTAAATCATTTCCTATAACCATCCATAAAGGAAGTTTGATCTAGTGATCCACAACAAACCCATCCGTTGTGGAGGGAGGCACTCAGAGCCAACACGCAAGCTTGTTGCATCACTTACAAACCAATAATGGAGGCCGTGGAATTTATTTAAAAATCCATCTCCCACTGTGTTATTTAAGGTGAGGAATTTTAACCTATGCTAGCATACATCACATACACACACACACATCACAGTAAATAAAAGTAATAAATATGGAAATTAATTTTCCAACTATTGTGACCTTTTCCATCACTGTCCTCCGTGTGTTCCAACCCTAGCTGCTGCCATCTTTAGCCACCGCCATCGGGTCCAGTCGTCGCATCTATCTTGCTTCTTATTCCGCTGCGCCTCTGGTCCTCCAATAGCACCACGCTTCGCAAGGATACGATCCGCGACAAATATAGAATTTTACATATATCGATCCTATATTCCACAAAGGAATGTACATGTAATCTAGATCGAAAAATAAAATTCTAAAAACCTAGGGCTAATACAGCTCCTGCTGTATTAGTTACATACAATCACGCACACATAAAATAATACCCTTGACATGTCCATGGGTCCAATCACACACAATATTTATATGCTATAATAGTTGGAGCTTGTAACCACAAAGTTAGCACATCCTACTATTATCCTGCCTAAATTATGTATGACATGTGCATAATCTATTTGAAAACCAAAACACACAGAGGCAAACCCTAGCTCTGATACCAGTTGTTGGTTGGCCCTAGGAAGATCGTACCGGTTCCACTGTACAAAAATTTTGTACAAGTGTCGAACCTTTCTTAAACAACCTATTGTGTTCTTTAGAAGTTAAATTAGGAATCGCAAACGGAACTTAACATTATTGATTCCAAATTTAACTTATCTGTTCTTAATGGTTTAGACTTGAATCGCAAGCGAAACTTAACACTATTGATCCAAATCCACCTATGTTATAAATTCAATTAAAAATTAATTTTCAAAATTGGCTTCCAGGACTGCATGACGAGGCACTAGTCCTTCTTGGGTATGGGATCATCCACCACCGCCTAGACAAAGCCTTTTAAGGAAAGCTAATATTTAATTTTCTTATATAACTCTAGGTTTAACTAAAATGAACAATCGAATCACAAATTCAAAAATTAAAAAAAACACAAAATCGAATTATAAATTCAAAAAACTAGAATCTAATGCCTCTTGTGTTTGGAATTCTTACAAAGAAAAATAACTAGCATGATGCGGAAAATAATTACTAGTTATACCTTTTTCTTGTATGCTAATAACCTTGAGATCTTCTGCCGTATTCCTCGCCTCTCCTTGGACGTCGTGTGGGCGATGATCCTCCAAGATGAACACCACCCAAAAGCCTTCTTCCTCCTTCTCTAATATTCCACCACCACCACCACCAAGGAAAAGAGAGCAATGGGAAAAGAATATGGAGAGGGGAGAGGGCCGACCACAATGGAGAGCACCAACAAGAGAATAAGAATTGATCTCGCATGAGGCCTCTCCTTCCCTTCTTTTATATTACTTGCCCAAGACAAATAAGGAAAGACTTTTTACAAAAAATAAAATCTTCCTCTTGTTTTTCTTTTTTCCTTTTTATTTTTCCTTTTCCTTCCTCTTGATTGATTCAATCATCAATCATTGATTCAATTGATTGAATCATGGATGATTGGATGCTTTTAATGGCCGGCCCCTTGCTTGGACACCAAGCAAGGGTGGCCGGCCACATCATCATCAAGAGAAATAATTTTTTATAAAATTTTATAAAAGAAGAAATCCTCTTATAAAATTTTACAAGCTCTCTTTCCTTATGTGGATGTTAAAAAAAAGGAAAGTTTTAAAAAATTAAAACCAAGTTTTAAAATTTAAAACTTCTCTTCTAAAATTTCCTTTTTTAACATGGTTACAAAAATAGAAAGTTTCAAATTTAAAACATCTCTTCCTTTTTTCTAAAATCATGAGGATGGTTAAAAAGGAAAGTTTTAAAACTTTTAAACTTTCTTTTAAACCATGTGGCCTAATTCAAATAAGAAAAGTTTTATATTTTAAAATCTCTCTTTTAAAACTTGTAGTTATCTACAAAGAGAAGATTTTAAAAATTCAACACACCCCTCCTTATTTAGATTATGGTGGCCGGCCCCTCATTGCTTGGGCACCAAGTAAAGGGTCGGCCCTCTTTGAGGAGATAGTGGCTGGCCCTTGGCTTGGTCACCAAGCTTTGGGTTGGCCCCCTCTTGGACACCAAGATGGGCTTTATATGGATAGATTTGAGGCTTCATTGAGGCTACAATAGAGACCTAGAGGAGAAATTGGTTTTGACCTTCCGATGAGCTTGAGTATCCCGTGTTTGCCCCAAACACACAATTCAAGTTCATCAACAATAACTCATTCCACTAGAGAGTTATTATTGCACTACCGCACCAATCTCAAATTACATTATGAGCTCCTTCTTATCATGAGTGTGTTAGTCTCCTTGTGTTTAAGATATCGAATGCCCAATAATTTAATTAAGTTACTGACAACTCACTATAATTAATGTCTTAGTCTAAGAGTAGTACCACTCAACCTCATTGTCATGTCGGACTAAGTTCACCTACAGGGTTTAACTGTAAGGACCAAAAGTAGCTAGAGGGGGGGGGGTGAATAGCTCGTCGCGTGCTCGGTGCTTGGCGTTGCTTGTTTCTTCAAGGATGCGCAGCGGAAATACAAAGAAACAAATACAAACACGCTAACACTTGGATTTTACTTGGTATCCACCTCCAAGGGAGGTGACTAATCCAAGGATCCACACAACGCATGCACCCTCCACTAATGAAACTCTCCTTTATGGTAACTACCAAGGGCGGAGAAGCCCTACAAGACTCAATACAAGAAGAAGAAAGGGTAGTAAAGAAATACAAGCTTACAAGCTTACAATGAGTGCACAAACCCTAACCCTAGTTTCTTCTTCTTGCTTTGATCCGCCTCTTGACTTGGAAGAGCCTCCAAGAACCTTCAAGAACTGGCGATCTCGAGCTTGAGAAAAGCTGTGGAGGAGCTGGTGAAGATCTGAAATGAATCTGTGAAGAGTTGCCGAAGACAACGCTCGCCTGCGGCTCAAATACGACGCAACGGTCGGATCCCAATCGATTCAATTATTCCCAATCGATCGGGGAGGCTTTGGATTGATCCACGGATCGATCCAGAGCGCCTCTGTGCTATGGAAAAACGCCTGGATCGATCCACGGATCGATCCAGCGCTTATCGCGCGAAACAGCAGCGTCCCAATCGATCCACTGATCGATTGAGACCTCTGGATCGATCCCCTGATCGATCCAGAGGCTTTCTGTTCGTTGGGAAAGATCTGGATCGATCCACTGATCGATCCAGAGCCTGGATCGATCCACTGATCGATCCAGCACTTGGTTTTTGCCCAAAACCAAGTCCCAAACCTCCCAAATCGACATCCGGTCAACCTTAACCTGTTGATACGTCTTGCCTAGCATCTAGTCACTCCCTTGACCTGCTAGTACTCCCTCACCAAGTGTCTGGTCAATCCCTTTGACCCACTTGGACTTTTCTTTCATGCCAAGTATCCGGTCACTCTCTTGACCTACTCGGACTTTCACCTAGCTTCACTCACTAGGACTTTCACCTGGCTTCACTCACCAGGATTTCCATCTGCCTAGCTTCACTCACTAGGACTTTCACCTGGCTTCACTCACCAGGATTTCCATCTGCTTAGCTTCACTCACTAGGACTTTCACTTGGCTTCACTCACCAGGGTTTCCTTCCAGTTAAGTATACCTACTTGACTCTTTTTCATTCACACTGATCAGTCCCTGATCAGAATCTCTCCATATGAACAACTACACCTGTATTGCTATGTGTCTACATGTATTGTCAAACATCGAAACTATGACCAGGACTCAAGCTTGGTCAAACCAGTCAACCTTGACCTAAGGGATATTGCACCAACAATCTCCCCCTTTTTGATGTTTGACAATACCTTTAAGTTTGGACCATTCTGAGTTAAGCTAATCCCATAGCCTTAACTCCATTCATGCCAAAGTATGAATGTTGGTTCCTTTCATTCTCCCCCTATAACCTCCCCCATAGGTAATGAAGGCCTAACTTAAACCACACATTCTCCCCCTATTGGCACACATCAACCCATCTTTGAGCACACATCAACTCGTGCCTCTCAATTGTTGGGCACTCTTCAACAAATGCCCCATTGTTGAAAACTCTCCCCCTGAAGAGTTGCTCATCGTTGTCCACAACTTCACTCGTTGTGACCAACACGATAATGAATGACCCATTCCCTTCATTTTCAAATAATGCTCGCTCTGGAGCATTAACATAGTCTAATGACCCAAATGAAGGTCCCATACCCTTCATTTATCCTTAACCCTACATTCTTCCTCAATGTAGGCAAATTCCCATCCTTGAGCATTATCCACTTAGCGGAAGGTTAACCACCTTCCAAGGTTCATGAAAAATAATTTTCATGCCTTTAAAGAGTACCTCCCCCTAAAGACATGGTGGTAACTTCTTTCATTGCACCAACAATGACTTGGAATCCCTAAAACTTTAGGAAACCCAATTTTAGAAGTTTTGAGGTTCAAATATTCAAAATTTGAAACAAACCTCAACCTAAACTTCAACTTAGCCATTCTTAACCAATCCATCCTTGTTTTCCACACGAAAATACCCTTTTTATGTATACAAATGTATTTTGAGGGGTTAGGAATGGTTACCTAGACTAAAGTAGGTTCAAAATGCTGAAAATAAGCTTTCCCAGCCAAAATCAGCATTTTCAATCGATTGGAGTTGGGTTCTAATCGATTGAACCCTGCTGAATCGATCCACTGATCGATTCAGTCTTCTTGGATTGATCGGCTAATTGATCCAGCGAGCTTCTGCTCGCGAGAAATGCCTTCTCAATCGATCGGCTAATCGATTGAGGCACTCCAATCGATCCACTGATCTATTGGAGGCCTGAAATTGCTGAAATTCCATTTCAGCCAATTTCAGAAACCCCTAGAAAATTCTACAAAATTCCAAAAATCGTAAAAATTTGTGTAGACATTATTTAGGGTATACTTTATAATGGAAAAATAGTTTTCTAAGAAAATACTTCATATTTTCAAAGATTGACACAAACTTGAAAACTTGCAAAAACTTTAGTGTTTTCTTCAAGTTTGTGTCTAACTATTCAATGATGATTACTATCAAAAGATAGCCTTCACCAAGGTTTTCCAAAAGCATTTTAAAAATATTTTCAAAACCAATATCCCACCATGTTCCTTGGGCTTAATGCACATGACTTGTACATTAGCTTTCCCAATGATGGGAAAACACATAGCTATGTGTTTTGATGAACTTAAAACTCAAAAGAATGCACTTAATCAACATATTGAGTTTTGTTCATCATCCTAACATCTTACTTGTATCTAATGTGCACTAAAACACATACACGTCATCTTATAGGTTTTTGTGAGATGTGAGATTTTGGTTTTGCCCTATTCTAGGGATCATGCATATCTATCTAGGCATTTTAGAGATATTAGACATCCACCTAGGATGTCACTTGTTAATAAGTGTTGTTAAATGTCATTTGTCCTTAATTACAAGGAATTAAACTTAATGCATGATTATGTTATGGCATACATCAAAAGGAAATAATTTTTCAAAAGAAAATATCCTATAACTACATGATGTATGAATGTCATGACGTGGTATTTTTAGATTTTTCATAATAAAACATGAATGCAAAAGTAGACATGATGTCATGGCATATGATGGGCAAACAATCATGGCAAGGTTTAGCATAAATAAAATATACCTAGATTACCTATCTAAGTATCCTTAAACTTAGCTAACTTAAAATTAAACTTTAGATTGCCCATAAGTGCTTCAAGGAAATGCCAAAACCTAAATTGACATTTCTAATTCCCTTGATTAATTTATGCCAATTTAAATTAAGCATATTCCTCAAATGTTGGCATATTTCATTTTTCCACAAGAGTAGCACTTTTAAATTAAGACTTAAAATGCCTTCAATTTCCTAAGAACATACCAAAATCCCAACTTAGTAGTTCTTATGAATTTCCCAATATGTGCCATTTAAAATCAATATCTTCAATTTTGACACATTTTACTCTACCAAAGAGTAACTAATAATTCCATTTTATTTTCAAATGTTACCAAAAACCTTGAAGATGCTCCTTGAGTGTCAATTTCCTCAAAGTTGGGTTAACTACCCTTCTAATCGGAGTTGACACTCTCTAACCCATCTATGGGGTAGAAAAGATGCTCCTAGGAACCCAAAACCTATTGGTGCTCCTTGGATGTTCTAGGTATTCACTAGGGATAACTTCCCTAGATACCTTCTTAGTGACCTTGTTTGGCTTCTTAGAAGTCTTGGTCACTTTTTCTAGGTCAACTCTAGGGATTGCTTCCCTTGTAACCTTCTTTGTGACTTTCTTAGACTTCTTAGAAGTCTTAGTCACATTTGTTGCAAAAATACTCTTAGGGATAACTTCCCTTGTATTTTTGGCTTGACCACTAGACCTAGGGTTGGTTCCATAACTATATGAAACCCTATGGTAAGAGATTACATCCTTCTTAGCCTTTGGTTTGTATCCCAAACCCCTATGGCCATTAGATGACCTTTGTGCTCCTAGACCTAGGCTATGCTCTTTTTGCCCTTTTAGGATATTTTCCATCCTTTTTAGGGTCTTTTCCATTTTATCAAGCCTTGACCTCAAGACTTGATTTTCTATCACTAAGTCGTTAGTTTTTGGTTTTCCATTAAATTTATGAGCATTTTTATTTCTAGGCTTGTAGCTAAGGTCCTTAGTGTGATTTCCTAGATTTTTATCTACCTTCCTAATCCTAGGTGTGGTAGTTTTAGCATGGTAAGCTACATTATTTTCCTTAATTTTACCATGCTCTCTATTCTTATGGTAAATAGAATTAAAATGATATAAGTTAGAACTAGCATGCTTTTTACCATAATGTAAAGGGGTAGGCTCAATAAAAGTTACCTTCCTTTTTACCTTAGAGGCTCCCCCTTGACTTGAGCTTCCTCCTTGAGCCTTGACCATCTTCTTCCCCTTAGGGCATTAACTCCGGTAATGCCCCTTTTGATTGCAAGAGAAGCACACAATGTGCTCCTTGCTCTTCTTTGTTCCGGGGATGGTCTCCTTTGCCTTCTCCTTGCCCTTAGGTGCCACTTGGCCCTTCTTCTTGGCCAATTTAGGGCACTTGCTTTTGTAGTGCCCATGTTCCCTACATTCAAAGCATATAATATGATTTTTATTATTAATTGAAATATTTATACCTTTGCTTGTAGGGGTGGCATCTTTTCCTTTGGATCCATAGGTAGAAGCTTCCTCTTGATCGGACCTTGATTCCCCTCCATTTGATTTTTCTTGACTTGTGGAGGTGGAAGCTTCTTCATCCTCTTCTTCTCTTGACCCGGATGTGGAGGATTCTTCTTGTTCTTGATCCGGTGTCAATGAAGATTGCTCCCCCTCAATCCTAGAGGTGGAGGCTTCACCTTCTTCTTCATCCTCTTGTACATGAAACAAGGAATATACTACTTCCTTGCTCTTTTGATTGCACTCCTTTGAGGATGAAGCTTCTTCTTGGACTTCTTCTTCGGAAGTTGAGCATCTCTCAACTTCGGAGTCCTCCTCTTGATCTTGATCCATTGAGTCGCCCTCTTTGGATTCTCCTTGATTTGGTACAGTGGAGGGGATCTCATGTATCTTTGCCAACTTGCTCCAAAGCTCCTTGGCATCTTCAAACTCTCCAATTTGAAGCAAAATGTTGCTTGGCAATAAATTTACCAAGAGCTTGGTCACTTTATCATTTGCCTCGCTCCTTTGAATTTGCTCCGAGCTCCATTTGTTTTTCTTGAGAAGCTTGCCCTTGGAGTTTGTTGGAGCTTCAAATCCTTCCATTAGAGCAAACCATTGCTCTATCTCCATCATAAGAAAGTTTTCGATTCTTGATTTCCAAGAATCGAAGCTTGTGGATGTGTATGGTGGAGCCACCCTTGTGTCAAATCCAAGTCCATCTTGGAATTGCATCTTGAAGTTAAGCTTCTTGAAATCTTTGACTTTTGATGAATTTACTTCAACTTCTTCACCCTCTAGCTTTTCTTGTTATGCTTGACCCTTCCGGCGATGATTCCGGTGAAGAGCAACCTTGCTCTGATACCACTTGCAAGGACCAAAAGTAGCTAGAGGGGGGGGGGGGGGGGGGAATAGCTCGTCGCGTGCTCGGTGCTTGGCGTTGCTTGTTTCTTCAAGGATGCGCAGCGGAAATACAAAGAAACAAATACAAACACGCTAACACTTGGATTTTACTTGGTATCCACCTCCAAGGGAGGTGACTAATCCAAGGATCCACACAACGCACGCACCCTCCACTAATGAAACTCTCCTTTATGGTAACTACCAAGGGCGGAGAAGCCCTACAAGACTCAATACAAGAAGAAGAAAGGGTAGTAAAGAAATACAAGCTTACAAGCTTACAATGAGTGCACAAACCCTAACCCTAGTTTCTTCTTCTTGCTTTGATCCACCTCTTGACTTGGAAGAGCCTCCAAGAACCTTCAAGAACTGGCGATCTCGAGCTTGAGAAAAGCTGTGGAGGAGCTGGTGAAGATTTGAAATGAATCTGTGAAGAGATGCCGAAGACAATGCTCGCCTGCGGCTCAAATACGACGCAACGGTCGGATCCAAATCGATTCGATTATTCCCAATCGATCGGGGAGGCTTTGGATCGATCCACGGATCGATCCAGAGCGCCTCTGTGCTATGGAAAAATGCCTGGATCGATCCACGGATCGATCTAGCGCTTATCGCGCGAAACAGCAGCGTCCCAATCGATCCACTGATCGATTGAGACCTCTGGATCGATCCCCTGATCGATCCAGAGGCTTTCTGTTCGCTGGGAAAGATCTGGATCGATCCACTGATCGATCCAGAGCCTGGATCGATCCACTGATCGATCCAGCACTTGGTTTTTGCCCAAAACCAAGTCCCAAACCTCCCAATCCAGCATCCGGTCAACCTTAACCTGTTGATACGTCTTGCCTAGCATCTAGTCACTCCCTTGACCTGCTAGGACTCCCTCACCAAGTGTCCGGTCAATCCCTTTGACCCACTTGGACTTTTCTTTCATGCCAAGTATCCGGTCACTCTCTTGACCTACTCGGACTTTCACCTAGCTTCACTCACTAGGACTTTCACCTGGCTTCACTCACCAGGATTTCCATCTGCCTAGCTTCACTCACTAGGACTTTCACCTGGCTTCACTCACCAGGGTTTCCTTCCAGTCAAGTATACCTACTTGACTCTTTTTCATTCACATTGATCAGTCCCTGATCAGAATCTCCCCATATGAACAACTACACCTGCATTGCTATGTGTCTACATGTATTGTCAAACATCGAAACTATAACCAGGACTCAAGCTTGGTCAAACCAGTCAACCTTGACCTAAGGGATATTGCACCAACATTAACATGATAATCCTTATGAGCTCCTCTTGGGGACATTCTCAACCTAGATTACTAGGACACAGTTTCCTTCTATAATCAACAACACACACTATAAGTAATATCATTTTCCAACTTATCAGGCCTATTGATTTATCGAGCTAAATCTCACCCTTTGATAAGTTAAAAAATAAATACTAAATATATATGCTTGTTATTATATTAGGATTAAGAGCACACACTTCCATAATAACTAAGGTCTAGTTCTTTTATTAAGTCAGTATAAAAAGAACTTACCTAAAATGGTTCTACTCAATACACTTAGAGTGTACTAATGTAATTTATTAGCCAAGATAAACTAATACCTAATTACACTACGACTACTTCAATGGTTTGTTCCTTTCCATCATAGTCGTGAGCACCTGTTTATAATTTCACTACATCAAAAACCCTCATAGACATTGGTTTTCCACCGGTGTCTATTACATTTTCGACCGATGTCTATGAAGTCGATGTAAAAGGTCTGCCATTTTAGACATCAGGTTAAAACCGGTGTAGTATCACTTAACGACACCGTGTTCGAATCGGTTATTAACCGGTGTAGTATCACTTAACGACACCATTTCATCAACGGTGTAAAATCGATGTAATATTATATATTAATAACACCAGTTTTGGCAGCGGTATACGACCGATGTAATATTAGTTAATGACATCGGTTTTACAGTGGTGGAAAACCGATGTAATATCAATATTTTTTAACAACAAAAATTTGATTTCCGAAACAGTGAAAAACTGGCAGTAACCAAGAAAATACACAAATATTCACAATTTACACAAATATTCTTCATTCAACAGTATCCATAAAATACACAAATATTCACAAATTACATAAATATTCTTCTTACAACAGTATCCATAAAATACACAAATATTCTTTTTACATCAAAAGTTAATAGATATCAGAATCAAGGTAGAACATTCTTTTAACAACACATCAAGGTAGAACATCGTGAGTCAAAAATCAAGCTGAGGCTACATTAAATTATGAGAATCAGAATCTGTTCAACTTGCTATACTGCTCCATTCTTCTTGCGCCTTTCATTTCCCTAATCTCACTGCTTTTCACTTTCAAATGCCTAGTTTTCTGAGTTAAAACATCCACTGTTCTAATCTGTCAAATAAAAGTATCATTTGGTCTACTTAACTACAGCAAAGAACAAAAATAGAAGAATTATACATGCTGCAGAAGTCCTAGAATATCACCATCAGAAAGAAATTGACATGGGACAATATACGCAATTTACATTCCATGCAAATGCATGCATCATCCAAAGTTTTCAAAAATCAAATACCTTTCCTACTCAAATGTAATCTAGCATGCATTCAGCCCACTCAAACTGCACTTCATCAATTTTAACTCTGGAGTACTTGGGATTTGTAAACTGTAAAAACATATAAATAATATATTAGTAAACCAAGACCAAAAATCATAGTTGAAAAAGTAGTAAGAGCACCAGGTAACAAGATGACTAATTTGAATGCTTAAAAAGAGACACATTCATCATTTATCTCAACCATATCATATAGTGATATATTTATCATTCCTGGGAACTTAATATATTCCAAACCAGAAATTATTGCAACAAAGTTTTCTCATAGTTGCAATTTAATTAATCAGTACTTGATGGAGGTTCAATCTTTTCATATTTAGAATATCATTAAAACGTCCTGGTGTAGCAACAATGATATCAGCTCCACGATCCAACTCGCTTAACTGGGGTCCTTTCTGAGCACCTCCATACAAGCACTACACAAACATAATAAAAAAAAATGTATCACATAAGAAAATATAATTAAATACTGCTTGTTATCTTGAATTTCCCATGACGGGTACTCAGCATAACCATCTCATTCCACTGTAAAACAATGACATTTTCTAAAGCATAATGGCTGCACATAGTTAGTCCCAAGACATCTCTCCATGGTCTCGTGGCATAAAATGCTAACTAGTCAACATGAATTTCAAAACTTTATCCTATTCGAGCTAGGCTTATGAAATCATTTCTAAGAACAAACTCGACAAATTCAAGACTGTTCTTTCAACCAGACATAAACTTTGTTGAACTAGAGGAAATCAAATGAAAGATCAGCAGTAGCAAGATCTGATATAATGAGGGAAAAGCTAAGAGAAGTTCATAATCAATCAAATCAAATATGAGTTTGTATTATTACCATTGCTGGAAGTGAATCCTTGTGGTCAACACCAAAATTTTCAATTATATCTTTCATATATCACATGATATAAAAACCACATTGCTCTGCATCCGGTTGTTGAGGAGCCTATGTTAGAAAAGAAATATTGGAATAACTCCTTCAAGGATAGTGAAACAGTTGCTAATCAAAAGGACATACCTTGACAACTACCCATGTTGGTTGTTTTTTCTCTTTCCTTCCCGCCTCCGCATTATACATTTTCAAGGCCCTTCATGCATATAACCTGTGGGAATTGTATTGCCACATCAAAATACATACATGTTTCAATAAAGGTAAGAAAAGAAGCCAAAAAACTTACATGTTGACAACATATTTCCAATCTTGATCACGAATGCGGTGACTAAGAGGATCCAACAAAAAAATAATCTCCTTCTCAACATTGATGATAGTCAAAATCCAGTGAAAACTATATAAAGAAATATAATTAGTGTATATATGCATCTTGCAAGTTCTCAAAATATGCAAGTGAGAGTGATATATAATGTTATTCTTACTCACCCAACATTGCATGGCACAATAACCAATTTACCAGTTGAGGTACCAATTAGCCTACTGCTTAAGTAACAAGCCCTTTTATTCAATTATTCTTGGATGAAATCTCTATTCTGATTTCTTGATGGTACATACTCCACAGGCACTGGATCCACCAATCTGAAATCCTGCAGCAACATCTTGTCCTGCATCTTTCTATATAGATGCCTACAATTGGAAAATATCCCAAAAAAATAATGAAATCTAAATTAATGAAACACATAAATAAAGTCCAATTCGATCGAAAGCTTACCACATATACACAACTATGCAAGTGTCTATGATTGACTTCAATTCACAAAAGGGAAATATGTCATCGCAATTAACATGGACTGTGCGCTCCATGCCAAATACATCAGGAACTAATTCCAAAATCACATTCTCTGTTTCATCAAGACGCTGAAAATAACTATATAAGATGTGTAAGGGTCTTGGCACATTGGACGATTGTAACTTAGACTTCTCTTTTCTGTTGTCAACTTTTTTCTTCCTGGTCTTCTACATATGTAGATGCAACCATATATATATTAAATATGTGACATACTTTAAATATACACAAAATTTAGACAACACTTTATCACATTTACCTCATCCCGCATGCTGATTAAGTGCACAGGTCAAGCCACATGGCCACCTACAGCATCCCCAATACTCTGACATGTAGACGGGATTGCAACAGGCAGTGGTGTTGATTGATCTATTGCTTTATCAATGGCGATCCTCATGCAATTCATGGGTAATGGAACATCATCAATAAAGTTGCCATGTCCATTAACAGAGACAATTGTCCCATATGCAATAGTCTTGTCGTTAGGTTGCAATAACAACATCACTGCTTTTCCCTATAAGACAAACAATTCATGAATCTTCAACATATAGTGCTTTACAAGCCTCATTAGATACTAACGATGGGATAATAATATCAACATGAAATATATATTTAACCTATAAAGCCAAATCCTTCTCAATAAATTTCACATCATCATCATCATGTTCTTCTAGGCCTTCATTTGAGAGGCGCCTATGACGTTCAACTTCAGGTTTTATATCGAGGAGGCATTGTGGTTTAACTGAGTAGCTACTCTTCTCCTCACTCTCAAATTCTCGACCAGATAGTTTCAACACCATTGCTTCCAATTTTTCTATTCTTTCACCTTGGTTAGAAAGCATAGCTTTTGCCTCCTTAAACTCTTTTTGTTGCCTTTCATAGGCATCCTTATCAATTTACACCTTCCCTCTAGCAACCTTGAAGAAGGATGATGGAGTGACATTTGCTCCTATGCCTCTGACACGTCCACCATGTTTGTTAGAATTCAAGGCCTTCGTGAGAATATCTTCAAATGGTTTGGTAAAGGACAGCTTACCATCCTTCTTTTGGACAATATAATCATCCTGTTATGCATCCAAATACAATAACTTTAAATATATACATATATCATATATGTACAAAATAAGCAATTTATGTATACTTTTGCTTACAATCTTATTCACTATTTGCTTCAACTCATCGCCAACAAATTCCCCAGCTTTGTTGAGCCGCCCTCTCTTCCAGAGGATGGCTCTATTTATCTCATCGTCATCACATAAAACACTGGACTATAAGAAAAAAACCACATGAAGTCAACGTACTCAACACCAACTATGACAACCATAAGTAGAAATTTAATGTTAACTAAATACTTACTATTTCTTCAGACAAACCCACATATCCTTTTCGAGAAAGATGATGAGGGTATAAGTTTGCCTTGCTTCTTTGACTTTGTAGTTCACTTTTCCTCTACAAAGTGATAGATAAATTATAACCACATATATCAACTAGAGTTTAAAAAGACCACCTTAAACAACTTACTATAAAGTCTTCAGACATCCGATTAATCACAAAACTACTCCAATCTTCATGTAAAATGCAATGCCCTTGAGGTACCTTATTGAGAAGCTTCGGATTATTTCTATTTAGTTGGATGAATGGCCTGGTGAGGTGAGTTTTATACTGACGCCACTTGGTGTTTGCAGAGATCAAACACCCATTCCTCCATTTTGTGTCCAGTTGGTATGTCAACTACACAAACAAATATCTTAAGTAAATAAATAAAAGAAAAGAAAAAAATGCATCACATAAGAAAGTATCATGTTACTTACATTGACAGATTCCCATATCATGTTCTTAACTTCATTCGACACTTGCTTCCAAGAGTGGTAATTAATATTAACTTTTTCCCGAGCAAGCACACCAATAAAACTCTGCAATTCAGAAGCCTTTTGGCCAACTGGCTGTCCATACTCATTAAATTTCACACTTTGTTTGACTCCTTGAACCCTTTGAACAACAAGCTTATTCATTTGTGTACGACGTCTTTTTGATCTTGTTGTTTGGGTCGTCCCATCTGATCCTATGTCCTGGCTATTCTCAGCACCCTCTTTTTAATCTTGTTGTTTATCTTTTGCATTTATGTGTGAATACTTATCATCATCACGTGCTAATTGGGCCTTTTTTATAGCGTTCATAGTGTCCAAAACCTAGTCATAACAGTGGGAATTTGTAATAGAGAAGAGCATATCATTCAAAATCACAACAAAGTAAACATTCATATATTTAAAAAAAAACTACTACTAAACAATGAACCAAAGTTACCAAAATAAAGTAAATAGTCACATATATAAACCATAAATAAAGTTACCAAACTAAAAATTCTCATTGTCAACCCAAATCCCATCACAATCTCCACGAATACAGGGTGGTTCATTGTCATCAATTTCGTCAATATCCATTGATGGCATCCCTTTTGTGAAGCATTGGTAGTGGATTGAAGGATCTCCCAACTTATCATCGGTGATCTATTCAAAATACTCTCTATTTGTAGTTGAAAGTACAATAGACCATGTGGGATCTTGAGGGTCTTCTACATAAAATACTTGCTTCGCTTGAGTGCCCAAGATAAATGGGTCAGATTTGAATCCCATTCTCTTAAGATTTACCAAGGTGAAACCATTATCATCTACTCTAATACTAGTGTTATTCTCTACCTAATCACACTTAAACATTGGAACTCGAAAATCATGGTAATTGAGCTCCCATATTTCTTGTATCATACCATAATACATCATGTCTGTTATAATTGGATTCTTATCCTTTGAACTTGCAACTTGCATTGTTTGTGCGAGCAAGCTTACACTCGAGTTTTGAACAACTGTTACATTATCACGTTCTTTCGTGTAATAAGTGACCCCATCGATCATATAACTAGAGTATTTTAGCACTTGCTTGCTAGGTCCATTTGCCAACAAATTCACTTTTTCTGATAATTGATTGGAGGAAGATGATGTTGTATTTGTAACCTACAATTCATCATAAGGGGGCTTAATTATTAAAATTCTTAAAGTTCTTGTGTTCAATAATAAACATGCTAATATTTATGGTACTTACATGTTCATGGAACCAAGAAATAAAACTTCTGTGGTGCTTATCTTGTAACCACTTTGCACCTTTAATAGGAAATTTTTACTTCAAGTGTGTCATATGTTCCCTAATCAAAATTTTTTGAAGAGATTAATCAGATATTTTTTTAAACAATTTCAGGAGATTATTACTGAACTAGAGGGCTTACACAATGTAAGGATCAACCTCAGCTTCATTTTCCAATACATAACGATGTGCTTGTTCCCACTCATCGTGACAACAGAAGTGCACCTTGGCACCTGACAAGGACTTAGTGAGTATTGTTTCACGATGCTTTGATGGAATCCCTATCGTGTTCATATTAGATAGAAATTCTGAGTAAAACTCTACAACTTCTTCAGCAATATAACATTCAACCATGCATCCTTCTGGTCGATTTCTATTCCGCACATAACCTTTCAATGTTTTCATATATCTTTCAAATGGAAACATCCATTTATACCAAACTGGTCCACACTGTTGGAGTGTATACTGAAAGCCTAAGCTTTGTAAACATTCATTATGAATAAAGAATAACATTTGGTCAAATTATCTACATTTAGTTGTAGTTGTTCAATTAATTTATACTGAAGATAACATAGTATGTGGTGCCACATGCAGAAGAAAATGTTATCAGTACCTTATAAATTATAAATAGTAGCTCACGACCAAAATGGAAAGGAACAAACCATTAGAAGGTTGTAGTGTAATTAGGTATCAGTTTATCTTGACTGTATAATTACACTAGTACACTTAGAGTGTAATGAGTAGGACCATTTGAGGTCGTTTCTTTTATACTGACTTTATAAAGAAACAAAGACCTCAGTTATTATGGAAGTGTGTGCTCTTAATCCTAATATAATAACAAGCACATATATTTGATATTTATTTCTTTAATTTATCAATGGGTGAGATTTAGTTCGATGAATCAATAAGCCCGATAAGTTGGGAAATGGTATCACTTATAGTGTGTGTTGTTGATTATAGAAAAAAACTGTGTCCTAGAGATACTAGGTTGATAATGTCCTCAAGAGGAGCTCATAAGGATTGTCATGTTAAACCCTGCAGGTGGACTTAGTCCGACATGATAATAAGATTGAGTGGTACTACTCTTGGATTAAGATATTAATTAAATGAGTTGTCAGTAACTCACTTAATTAGTGGACATTCGATATCTTAAACACAGGGAGACTAACACACTCATAATAAGAAGGAGCCCAAAAATGTAATTTGGGATTGGTGCAGTAGTTCAATAATAGTTCTCTAGTGGAATGAATTATTATTGATAAAATTAAGTTGTGTGCTCAGGGTGAACACGGGATGCTTAATTTTATCGGGAGACCAAAACCAATTCCTCCTCTCGGTCCCTATCATAGCCTTTTATTTATAGAGTACTATACCCACTTTCTATACCCACCTAATAGGGGCTGGCCAAGCTAGCTTGGGAACCAAGCTAGGGCCGGCCTAAGCATAAATTGGTGTGGCCGGCCCTAGCTTGAACCCAAGCTAGAGGGGCCGGCCATATTAAATTAAAAAGGATTTTAATTTTAATTTTTATTATGTGAAAGATATAATTTATTAAAGAGAATTAAAATTAAAATATCTCTCTTGTAAAAGATCTACAAAAGATTAAAGAAAGAGATTAGATCTCTTTCCTTATTTGTAGATTGGTGAGATATTTTATTTTCTCTTTAAAAATTATTCACATATTGTTAAATTAAAATTATAAAAATTTCTTTTTATCAACCATGAAGAGATTTTTGAAGAGAAATTTTATTTTTAAAATTTACGGAAACAAATTAGGAAGTTTTAATTTGTTGATTAAAACTTGTCTAATTTATTTCTTTTGATGTGGCCGGCCAATATTGTTTTAATTAGAAATTATATTTTATTTTTCTCAATTAAATCATGTCAAGGAAATTAAGGAAATTTTATTGTAATTAAATTTCCTAATTTGCCTAGGCCAAGGAATATAAAAGAAGGGGTGGGGGTGCCCTCATGAGACACAACCTCTATTATTTCTCTCCCTCTTTTGTTCCTTGTTGTGGCCGGCCATCATCATCCTCTCCCTGTCTTCCTCTTGTGGTGGCCGAAACATCCCTATTGCTTGGAGTTTTTTTGGAGGCCGGATACTACTTGGAGAAGAAGAAGAAGAAGGAGAGAAAGCTAGCATCTCTTGGAGCTTGGTTGGTGTTTTGATCTTCTTCCTTGGTGAAGCTTTCTTGTTGTGGCCGAACCTAGCTAGGAGGAGAAGAAGGCGGTTGGTGGTTTCTCATCTCGGAAGATCGTTGCCCACACAACGTCCGAGGTTAGAAGAGGAATATGGTAGAAGATCAAGAGGTCTTTCTAGAAGGTATAACTAGTAGTTTTTCCTTTTCTGCATCATGCTAGTTATTTATGGAAATAATACCAAATACAAGAGGCTTACATTCTAGTATTTCGAATATGTTTTTTGAAGTTGTGTTTTTTTTTTGTTTTATTTTTCCTTGTGATTTGATTGTTCTTTTCGGTTAACCTAAAGTTATTTTAGGAAATTAAATATTAGATTTCTATAAAAGGTTTTGTCTAGTCGGTGGTGGTTGCTCCCATATCCAAGAAGGTCATGTGCCTCGCCACGTCAGTACTGGGAACCAATTATGAAAATTAATATTTAATGGAATTAATAACTTAAGGTGATTTGGGTCGAACGTGTTAAGTTCCGCAGGAGATCCAAGTCAAAACCTAAAAGAACAAATAGATTAAATTTTGGATCAAACGTGTTAAGTTCCGCAGGCGATCCAAAATTTAATTTAAAAGAACACATGGTAGCTAGGAAAAGGTTCAGACCTTTGTACAAAATTTTTGTACAGTGGAACCTCTAGGTTTTCCGAGTAGCAACCAACAATTGGTATCAGAGCTAGAGTTTTGCCTCTGTGTATTTGGTATTAATTTATTTATGCACATGTCATACATAATTTAGGCAGGATAATAGTAGGATATGCTAACTTTGTGGATGTAGGATCCAACTATTATGGCTTATAGTTTTATGTGTGTGATTGGACCCTTGGACATGTCAAGGGCATTTATATGTATGTGCATGATTGTATTAAAAATACAGCAGGAGCTGTATTTAGTTTTAATTAGGATTTTATTTTTGATCTAGATACATGTACATTCCTTTTATGGAATATAGGATCAAAAATGTAAAATTCTATTTATGTCGCGGATCAAATCTTGCAAAGCGTGGAACCTTCTAAGGACCAGAGGCGCAGCGAAACTAGGAGCAAGATGGATGCGACAGCTAGACCGGTGGCGGTGGCCAAATATAGCAGCAGCTTGGGATGACAACACACGGAGGACAACTATAGATAAAAGCCATAATAGTTGAAAATTAGATTTTCTATTTATTGCTTTTATATTGTGCTGTGTGTGCATGTTAGTATACACGACTAGTAGGCTAGCATAGTTAAAATTCCTCATTTATAAATAACTAAGTGGGAGAGGGATTTTTAAATAAATCCCATGGTCTCCATTACTAGTTTGTAAGTGATGCAAACAAGCTTGCGCGTTGGCTCTGAGTGTCTTCCTCCATAACGGATGAGCTTGTTTGTGGATCACTAGAACAGACTTCCATTTTTGGATGACTATAGGAAGTTAATTAAGAGCATGTGATCTTCCCCAACGGAAGGGGCATAATCTTATTAATGGACTTAGTGTCAAGTAATGGTATACACATAGACACATCTAATAGTATCCTCCCCATCGGAGTCACTACTATTATTTGTGTGACTAAAAGACACCAACTATTAATTTTATTTGTCAAAAAGTTAGGTTGACAAGATAATAAAATTAATGGGTTAAAACCCTCCTTTTACAAATGTTGAATTTGTATACGTCCACACTAACGTGGCATACAAAATTCACGGTGTTTTGAGGTGTTGGTTAATTTAAAATAGTATTGTTTGAGGAATCAATATTATTCTAAATTTAGAGTTCTGACCAAAAGTTATTTGTGATTCTTAGGATGACTTTCAACCCACTATCCATCATACTTCAATAGAATAGACTTACTGGACCTAATTACATAGATTGGAAAAGGAACCTGGACATTGTTCTTACTGCTGAAAGTTATAAATTTGTACTGACTGAGCCTTGCCCTGAAACACCTACTGGTGAATCTACCCAAGAGGAGATTGAATATCATAAGAAATGGGTAAAAGCAGATGAGATGGTGCAGTGTTACATTTTGGCTTCAATGTCAAATGTATTGCAACATCAGCATCAAGATTTACCAACAGCTTATGATATTATGAACAATCTCAAGGAACTCTTTGGTCATCAGGATAGGGCTTCTAGGCAAGAAACCATGAGAAAGATAATGACAGCCACCATGCAAGAGGGTACTCCTGTAAGGGATCATATCCTAAAGATGATGGCTTATCTGAACGAAATACAGATCCTTGGAGGAGAAATTGATGGGGAAACCCAAATCGATATGATCCTCCAAACGCTACCGAGAAGTTTTGAGCAATTTCGCCTGAACTATAATATAAATAAGAGGATTTATTCATTAGCGGAACTACTGACAGAACTTCAAGCAGCAGAAGGATTATTTCGTCACAATGCTCAAATTCACTATGCTGAAAATGGTTCTACTTCTAAACCGAGAGGAAAGAAGAAGAAGAAACAAGTCAGTTCAGCAAAGAAAGTGAATAAGTCTCAGAGTACGAGATTTAAAGCTGGAGTGAAGAAGCCGAAGGGCAAGTGCTTCATCTGCAAGCAGGCAGGACATTGAAAGGCGGACTGTCCTCGTAGGAACCAAAACAAAGGTATATCTCATGCTCTAGTTGTTGAAACATGTTTAGCGGTGTTATCTACCAGCACCTGGTGTGTAGATACGGGAGTCACTGATCATGTCTGCAATTCCTTGCAGGGGTTCCAGGAAACCCGATGACTATCTGAAGGAGAAATTATCGTCTACATGGGCAATGCTACTAAGGTGGCAGTTGTTGCAGTGGGAGACGTCTACTTATCTTTTAGTAGAAATAGAAATTTGGTTTTAAGAAATTGTCTTTATGTACCTAGTTTTAGAAAGAATTTAATTTCAGTTTCTAAACTGTTTTTAGATGGATATTAAGTTTCTTTCAGTAACGATGTAGTTATTAAAAGAAATAAAGTGATTATCTGTTCTGGTGCATTAGTTGACAATTTGTATACTTTAAATCCAATTTCTTCCACAAAGCAAAACATGGAAATTTATAACTAATCTTCTAACTCTAATAAGAGAAAAGAACCTTCGGAAATAAACCAAGCATATCTTTGGCATCTAAAGCTTGGTCATATTAACTTAAGTAGGATTCAGAGGCTTATAGCTGATGGACTTTTGAGTTCGGTAGAGTTGGAAAATTTTCCAACTTGTGAATCTTGCTTGGAAGGAAAAATGACCAAGAGGCCGTTCAAGGCCAAGGGGTATAGAGCCAAAGAAGTATTGGAATTGGTTCATTCTGATTTGTGTGGTCCTATGTCTGTCCAGGCAAGAGGTGGTTTTGAATATTTTGTCTCTTTTATAGATGATTATTCAAGATACAGATATATTTACCTAATGCGCCGCAAGTCTGAGTGCTTTGATAAGTTCAAAGAATACAAGGCTGATGTGGAGAAACGATTAGGTAAAAGTATCAAGACACTACGATCTGATCGTGGTGGCGAATACCTCTTAGGAGAGTTTAGGAATTACTTATCAGAGGCCGGGATTCAATCCCAATTGTCTGCACCTGGAACACCCCAACAGAATGGTGTAGCAGAACGAAGGAATATGACTCTTATGGAGATGGTTAGATCGATGATGAGTTATTCAAAATTACCAAATTCGTTTTGGGGATATGCTCTGGAAACAGCAGTGTATGTTCTGAACTTAGTACCTTCTAAATCAGTTTCTTCTACTCCCATAGAATTGTGGAATGGGCGAAAACCCAGTCTAAGACATATTCGGATTTGGGGTAGTTCAGCACATGTGCTGAAACCATATGCTGATAAGTTAGAATCCCGTACAGAAGTTCGTGTGTTTGTAGGATATCCCAAAGGAACGAAAGGTGGTTTATTTTATAGTCCTAAAGACCAGAAGGTCATTGTTAGCACCAATGCCCAGTTTTTAGAAGAAGACTATATAATGGATCACAAGCCCAGTAGTAAAGTTGTTTTAGAAGAACTAAGAGAGGACACGTCTACTTTAGTACCAACAGTACAAGATAAAGTATCACAAGAGACTGCAACACGTGTCACACATGATACACAACCACAGACAGTGCCTCGTCATAGTGGGAGGGTTGTGAGGCAGCCTGAGCGATTCATGTTTTTGGGAGAGTCTTCGGACTTGATCCCGGGTAAATATGAACCTGATCCCCGGACATATGACGAAGCACTCCAAGATATAGATGCAGCATCTTGGCAAAAGGCGATGAATTTTGAAATAGAGTCTATGTACTCTAATAAGGTCTGGGAGCTTGTAGAACCACCTGATGGTGTAAAAGCCGTTGGATGTAAGTGGATCTACAAAAGGAAAAGAGGGACAAACGGGAAGGTAGAAACCTTCAAAGCTAGGCTTGTTGCGAAAGGGTACACTCAGAAAGAGGGAATTGATTATGAGGAAACCTTTTCACCGGTAGCCATGCTTAAGTCTATCCGGATACTCTTATCTATTGCTGCTCATATGGATTATGAGATTTGGCAAATGGATGTCAAGACAGCTTTCCTTAATGGAAGTCTTGAAGAGAACATCCATATGAAGCAACCAGAAGGGTTCATTGAAAAAGGCAAAGAGCATTTAGTGTGCAAGCTCAATCGGTCCATTTATGGACTAAAGCAAGCTTCAAGATCTTGGAACATCCGGTTTAATGAAGTAATCCAGTCATATGGATTTATTCAAAGTCCGGATGAGTCTTGTGTATATAAGAAGTGTAACGGAAACGTGGTGGTATTTCTTGTACTATACGTAGATGATATTTTGTTAATTGGCAACAATGTCAAGGTATTATCAGACGTAAGGGTATGGTTGTCCAAACAATTTGATATGAAGAACTTAGGAGAGTGTGCACACATTCTTGGGATCAAAGTAATAAGGGATCGCAAGAAAAGAATGTTGTGTCTATCCCAAGCTTCATATATAGATACAATCCTTGCTCGTTTTAGCATGCAGGATTCCAAGAAAGGTTTCTTACCTTTTAGGCATGGAATAGCTTTATCTAAAGAGATGTCTCCTAAGATATCAAAGGAGATAGAAGACATGAAAGCAGTTCCTTATGCCTCGGCTGTAGGAAGCCTTATGTATGCAATGCTGTGTACGAGACCTGATATTTGTTTTGCCGTAGGCATGGTCAGCAGATATCAGAGTAACCCTGGACAAGGACATTGGACTGCAGTAAAGCATATATTAAAGTACCTGAGAAGGACTAGAGATTATATGCTAGTTTACCAAGCAGACGATTTGCTCCCTGTGGGTTACACGGATTCAGATTTCCAATCAGATAGGGACAATAGTAAGTCTACATCAGGCTATGTGTTTACTTTAGGAGGTGGAGCCATTTCATGGAGGAGTGTTAAGCAGAAATGCGTTTCGGACTCAACCATGGAAGCAGAGTATGTAGCAGCCTCTGAGGCAGCTAAAGAAGCAGTATGACTCAGGAACTTTCTAATGAACTTAGATGTGATTCCTGGTTTTCCCAAAATCATCACAATTTATTGTGATAATAGCGGTGCAGTTGCAAACTCGAAGGAACCACGAGCTCATAAGGCAAGTAAACATATAGAGCGCAAGTACCACCTGATACGAGATATCGTGAAGCGAGGAGAAGTTGCCATCGCCAAGATTGCATCAGCGGATAACCTGGCAGATCCTTTCACTAAGGCCCTTCCTGCGAAAGCTTTCGATCGGCATGTGGAGGGAATGGGTGTAACGACTCGCCTTCTGGGTACTGGCTGTAAGGCCGATCGTCACAATAATGCTAAACTATACTGTGCGGAAAGCTGGGCTAATTAAAATTTTACTCTACTAATGACGGATACAACTGATAAGAAAGGTCTAAAGACCTTCTTTGCTGGTGTACATATGCTAAGTAGGAGAAACTGAACATCCCAACTGAGCTAGGGGCTAGAAACTAACTTCCCAACTACTCACAGACTTGCCGATCGATCCACAGATCGATCAGAGCTGCGGTCGTTTTGTTCCCAACTGGATCGGTCGGCTGACCGATCCAGGCACCTGAAACTCTCGGATCGGTCGGCTGACCGATCCAGGAGGATACAGTAGCATACTGTATCTGTCTGGATCGGTCGGCTGACCGATCCAGTGGCACTACTCAGGCCCTGATCGGTCTGGAGACCGATCAGAGTTCTGATTTCGCCCGGGAACTCTGATTTCAGCACTTTGGCGTGCCAAAACCTCACACAACAACTCTAAACCAATGCAAATCACACTAATATAAAACTACTAACATTCTAAACCTGGCATACTACATAGTGCATGGTTTACTATTTCATAACACTTAACAATCAAAACTGAATAATGAAAACTAAAAACGCAAAGTGCTAATACTGAAGTAAAACTGTTTAGATCCCAAAGATCTTTATTCCAACTCCTGCCCACACACATCTTGATAGCATTGCCCTCCAGCCTCCGCTACTGATCCACTTTTCCTTTACCTTTATCTGCAGTATAAGAAAAGTAGTATCTATAAGCTAAAAAGCTTAGTAAGAAACCATCTACCTCACAAAAACATGCAACGATGCAAATATGATTTTAAATCATGCTGTTTAAAACATATGCTGGATATACTGAATAAACTAAGCAAGGCATACTGAAACATGGTATAAACACTGAAACATGGCATGCATCATAAACTAAGCATATAATCATATCATAGCATCAACTAGAATAAACTATGCTGGAAACCGAACTGAAACTGAAACTATACTTGAGCTAAACTAGTGTTGTTCTGATGCTATAGTCACATATCTGAATAAACTTTGAAAGCTAATAGATATAAGTGAAAATACATAATCATGCTGTTTGGGCCCGGCAACTGTACTTGCTGTGCGCGCATCCCTAACTAGACCCGGGTTTGCAAGTCCCGAATTTAGTAGGGTTAACTAGGTTATCTAAACCTAGGGACGACTGTGGGAGTCCAACCCAATGGATATCTGATCCAGTACAGTGCCACTGAATATAGCTAACTGTTTTAACTTGCTGTTTCTAGGTTATCTGAACCTAGAGCTAGGTTATCTAAACCTAGAGGCGACTATGGGAGCCCACCCATTGGACCGTAGTCCCATATAAGCTAAAATAAACTGATTTGCTGTTTTAAACGCTTCTAATGCATTTAACTGAGCTATTAAAATGCCTAAGTTGCATCTTTTTACTGATCTAGTTACTTTGTCAAACACCTAGTGTGCCCCAACTCTCCTCTTTATTAGGGAGATCACCTTTAGGCACCCGACAACGTCTACAACCCCAAACTGAAGAGGGTAAACGTGTCCGGCCCATCTAAAGGCGCTCAACTAAATCCCTAAACCTGCGAGGAGGGTTAAAAACACCCTACATGTCGACAAAACCTGCATAAAACTAAACTAATACACAAAAAATCCAAACGGAGCTATTATACTGCAGGTGAGGGGTTTCTTACCTCCTGTTCGTAATTTCTTACGATTCTATTCGCTAGAATTCCGGTGGAGATGACCTTCTCGACGATCCGCTCACGTCTTTGCGTTCCTCTCGCGGAGAAGAACCTCTTTCGTGTTGGAGTCATCGCCGGAAGATGATCCGAGAGCCCTTGGGGCTTGGGTGCCGAGAGGAAGAGGAGAGGGAGAGGCGGCGGTGAGGTTTCGGTGGTAAGGGTTGAGAAGTTGCCGAACCCAAAAATAAACCAAACCCCACTTAAACCTTCTATTTATACTAAGTAACTAATTCGGCCAACCCAATTATAAATATAATTGATCCCCTTTCCTTTCAGCACAGCCCTACTGGGTTCAACTGGTTCCCAACATTATCCCTAAGCCGTAGGTCTCGGGTTCGATTCCCGCCTAAGCTATTTTGCGGTTCTAATTATTTTTGTTGCTTCCGCTACTTGGAAAATTCCGGAAAAATATCTAAAAATTCCAGAAAAATCATAGAATATTTATAATGCAGTTTCGAGAATTTTCGGGCGTTACAATCCCCCATACCTTATAAAAAGTTCGTCCTCGAACTTAGAACAATTTCGGGTACTTCTGTCTCATGCTGGCTTCTGTCTCCCAAGTTGCCTCTTCTACTGTGTGACTGTGTCAAATGACTTTGACTAATGGTACTTCCTTGTTCCGCAATTTCTTAACTGCTCGGTCTATTATCTGAATAGGCCGACTATCATAGCTGAGGTCTTCGTGGATGCACTGATCGGGCTCAATCACCGGTGGCATCTCGGGGTATGCTTCTTCAAAGATAGAGACATGAAATCGTTGGACAATGACATTTCCGGGTAGCTCTAGCTCATATGCTACCTTGCCCACTCTTCTGCTGATAAGGTATGGTCCCACATATCTGGGACTTAGCTTGCCCTTTTTCCCAAAACGCATTACTCCCTTCATGGGAGCTACTCTGAGGAACACTGTATCCCCGAATGAAAACTCTAAGGGTCTGCGCCGTGTATCAGCATAGCTTTTCTGGCGGCTCTGAGCTGTCTCTATCCTCTGGCGGATCTGCTGTATAGCTGCTGTGGTATCTGCCACTAGATCTGTCTGAAGTTCTAGTTCTTTCTGTTCACCACTCTCATACCAGCAGATTGGAGATCTACACCTCCGCCCATAGAGAGCCTCGTAAGGTGTCATGCCGATAGTGGCCTGATAGCTGTTGTTGTATGCAAATTCTGCTAAGCTCAGATATTTGCACCAACTTCCCTTGAAGTCTAGGGCACACGCTCGGAGCATATCTTCGAGTACCTGATTTACTCGCTCCGTCTGACCATCTGTCTGAGGATGGAATGTTGTGCTGAACTTTAACTTAGTGCCCAACGCTGACTGTACACACTCCCAGAAGTGTGATGTGAATCTGCTGTCTCTGTCTGAAATGATGGTTCGTGGGACTCCATGTAGTCTGACGATCTCCTGGAGATACAACTGAGCTAGCTTCTCCATGGAGTAAGATATCTTGATAGCTAAGAAGTGGGCTGATTTAGTCAACCTGTCAACTATTACCCAGATGGCGTTAAAACCATTCGTGGTTCTGGGCAGTCCCACTATGAAATCCATAGAGATATCCTCCCACTTCCACTCTGGAATCTGTATAGGCTGCAGAACTCCTCCTGGTCGCTGATGTTCTGCCTTGACCCTCTGACAGGTGAGGCAGATGCTAACATATCTGGCGATGTCTCGCTTCATCCCGGGCCACCAAAAACGGTTCTTCAGGTCTTGATACATTTTGGTGGAACCTGGATGCATCGCATAGGGAGTCTTGTGAGCCTCATCTAAAATCTGTCTCCGTAGCTCCTCCTGATCTGGAACACAGAGTCTGTCACCAAAATACAACACCCCGCTATCGGACACTCTGAATTCTCTACTTTCTGATTCTGCTAGCCCTTGCTTGATTTTCTGAATTTCAGGGTCCTGCTCCTGAGCTGACTGAATATCACCAAGCAAGGTAGACTCTAAGGTCATAGTAGAGAGCTGTCCAACGATGAGTTCGAGACCGAAATCTACGATCTCCTTCTGTAGGGGTGGTGACATGGCTGTAAGAGATAATAAGGTAGCACTGGACTTTCTGCTAAGGGCGTCTGCTACCTTATTGGCTTTTCCTGGGTGGTAGAGGATGTCTATGTCATAGTCCTTGACCAGCTCGAGTCATCTGCGCTGCCGCATATTCAGATTCTTCTGGGTGAAGAAGTACTTCAGACTCTGATGATCTGTATACACCCTACACTGAGCTCCATACAAGTAATGTCTCCAAATTTTGAGGGCGAAGACAACTGCTGCAAGCTCAAGGTCATGAGTAGGGTAGTTCCTCTCATAATCCTTGAGTTGTCTGGAGGCATAGGCGATCACCTTGCCGTTTTGCATCAGTACTGCTCCTAGTCCCAACTTAGAGGCATCACTATAGATGTCAAAGCTGTTGGTGTTGTCTGGTAGAGCCAAAATGGGAGCACTGGTCAATCTCCTTTTTAGCTCGCCGAAGCTGTTCTCACAGTCCTCTGTCCACTGAAGTTTCCTGTTCTTTCTGGTAAGAGCTGTCAGTGGGGAGGCTATCTTGGAGAAGTCCTCTACAAACTTTCTGTAGTATCCTGCTAATCCCAGAAAGCTCCTGATTTCGCTGGCGTTCTTAGGTCTCTTCCAGTTACTTACTGCTTCTATCTTGCTGGGATCTACCATAATACCATCCTTGGAGATGATGTGACCCAGGAAGGACACCTGATCTAACCAAAATTCACATTTCGTGAACTTGGCGTATAGCTGGTTCTGCTGAAGTGTCTGTAGTACTATCTTCAGGTGCTCTGCATGTTCTTCCTGAGTTCCTGAGTAGATAAGAATGTCATCGATAAACACAATAACAAACTTATCTAAATACTCCCTGAATACTCTGTTCATGAGATCCATGAATGTAGCTGGAGCATTGGTCACGCCAAAGGGCATAACTACGAACTCGTAGTGTCCGTATCTGGTTCTGAATGCTGTCTTGGGTATATCCCCTTCTTTAACCTTGACCTGATGATAACCTGATCTGAGATCTATCTTGGAGAACACTGCTGCTCCCTTCAGCTGGTCGAACAGGTCATCGATTCTGGGAAGGGGATACCTGTTCTTGATTGTGACTTGGTTCAGTGATCTGTAGTCTATGCATCCTTCTTCTTCACGAACAACACAGGCGCTCCCCATGGTGAGTGACTAGGGCGTATGAAGCCCTTGTCAAGCAGCTCCTGTAGTTGCTCCTGAAGTTCCTTCAGCTCTGCTGGAGCCATGCGATATGGCGCTTTGGAAATAGGATTGGTGCCGGGGAAGAGCTCTATCTCAAATTCAATCTCCCTGACTGGTGCTAGGCCTGGTAACTCCTCAGGGAAGACTGCTGGGTAGTCACATACAACTCGGACTCCTGCTAGCTGTTGGTCCTTGTCCTGGCTGGTATTGACTACATGTGCTAGGTACCCCGTACAACCCGAATCCATCAACTTCTGTGCCTTCATAGCTGAGAGAAATTTCCTGGCTTTTCTCTTTCGTTCTCCGATGTACTCGAATTGTGCTTCTGCTTCGGGTTGGAATACGACTTTCTGTTTACGGCACTCTATGGAAGCACCGTATCTGATCAGGAAGTCCATTCCAAGGATGACGTCGTAGTCAGTCATTTCCAGCAGGATCAGATCACAGAAGAGTTCCCTGTCTGCTATAATGACCGGCACTGCTCTGAGCCAGTGCGTGGATGCCATGATCTCTCCTGAAGGTAGTGCCGTCAAAAACTTACCACTGAGTACCTCTGAGGGTATTTCTAATTTTCCGGAGAACACCCTGGCTATATATGAATGGGTTGCCCAGTATCAAATAGAACAGTAGCACTATACTGAAAAATGCTAATCTGACCTGTGACAACTATCGAGGCATTGGCTACGTCCTCTCTGGTGAGTGAGTAGATCCTCGCATTCGCCGTAGCTGGAGGGGCTTCTAACCTGCCCTGGCTGATAAGTGGACCTTCTAGAGCGCTCGATCTCGATATAACCGAGCTGGTTGGCCTACATATCAATCTGCGTGGTCGAGGAAGACCGTCTTGTTCGGCATCGCTAGCCATGTGCCCTTCTTGTCCACATTCAAAGCATCCTCGTGTGCCCTTAAGACCCCCGGGTGAAATTTCCCACAAGTAGCACACTTTGGATAACCGGGTCGTTTGCTAGTTGGTCCTCCTTTGGGTCACTCCCCGATTTCGCAAGCATTAGAGTTCCCTTCAGCTAGAGTTGTGGCCTTGCTTTGTTTTTGAGTGCGAGAGTTTCCTTGGCCTTGACTCGAGGAGACTTCTTCTCGTTTATCGCCTTCTGGTAATGCTCTGTGGTCAAGGCACTACTTACCAGTTCTTCAGTGGTTTGCAGCCTGTGAACGCCGCTGGCCACGTTCAGTGCTATTTCCGGCCTTAGTATTTTGAGCATCAACCGGACTCGTTCTCTTTCGGTGCTGACTAGTTCGGGGCACAGACGAGCCAGTCTGTTGAATTTCTTCACGGCCTCCTCAACTGAAAGGTTGCCATGATGAAATTCAGTGAACTCGTCGTAGTGGCAGTTTATGACTCGCATGTGAAAGAACTCCTCAAAGAATTCCCTTTCGAAGTCGGCCCATGTCATCTGGTTTACTAGGCGCTTCGCTTTAATCCTCTCCCACCACATGCGCGCGTCTCCTGCCAGGCAGAAGGAGGTGCATTTCACTTTTTCATGCTCTGGCCAGTCCAGAAGCTCCATCGTACTCTCCAGTGTTTTGAACCAGGCTTGAGCATCCCATAGTTCGCTGGTGCCTGAGAAGTTCTCCGGCTTGATCTTCTGCTACTGGATCAGATAGGCTGAGTTGGTGGAACCTCTAAGACTACCGGAGTCGTCAAATTCGGTTCCGGGGTGACTGTGGGGGTACTCTGCTGATTAGCCTTTAAGGTGGCTATTTCCTGTTGCTGTTCAGCTAGCTGCTGCTGTAACTGAGCCACTAATGCTGTAAGGTCTGGAGGAGGCACTGAACTGCCTGCCTCTTGCTGGGGCTCAGTAGCTAGTGCCCTTCTAGCTGGGCGTCCTCGTGCCATTTCTAAAGACATAGAGAACATAACATAACTAATGTAATCGCAGTTATATAACTACTGATTTCATGTTTAAAAACTAATACATACTAGCAAGCAGTAGGCATATGAACATGAACTGTAATAACAAAAACAAGGAGCATAAATTAAGTAGAGGTATTCTTACTTGGAAGCTGCAGGTACAATGCTGATGTGTGTGTAGGAAGTATGGAACACTGCTCTGATACCACTCTGTAACGACCCGCCTTCTGGGTACTGGCTGTAAGGCCGATCGTCACAATAATGCTAAATTATACTGTGCGGAAAGCTGGGCTAATTAAAATTTTACTCTACTAATGACGGATACAATTGATAAGAAAGGTCTAAAGACCTTCTTTGCTGGTGTACATATGCTAAGGAGGAGATAATGAACATCCCAACTGAGCTAGGGGCTAGAAACTAACTTCCCAACTACTCACAGACTTGCCGATCGATCCACAGATCGATCAGAGCTGTGGTCGTTCTGTTCCCAACTGGATCGGTCACCGATCGATCCAGTGTGGTCGGATCGGCGGCATCGATCCAGTATGTCGATCGGTCGGCCTAACCGATCCGGCACCAAACTCCTCGAACGCTATCAGATCGTGCGGATCGCTCTCCGACAATCCAGGGAGATACATCAGATCTGCCTCTGGATCGGCCTACCGACCGATCCAAAGGGCACTCTCAGCCCTAATCGGTCCGAGACCGATCGAGTTCGATTTCACCCGAACTCGATTTCAAAGACTTTGCCAAACCTCACACAACAACTCTAAACCAATGCAAATCACACTAATATAAAACTACTAACATTCTAAACCTGGCATACTACATAGTGCATGGTTTACTATTTCATAACACTTAACAATCAAAACTGAATAATGAAAACTAAAAACGCAAAGTGCTAATACTGAAGTAAAACTGTTTAGATCCCAAAGATCTTTATTCCAACTCCTGCCCACACACATCTTGATAGCATTGCCCTCCAGCCTCCGCTACTGATCCACTTTTCCTTTACCTTTATCTGCAGTATAAGAAAAGTAGTATCTATAAGCTAAAAAGCTTAGTAAGAAACCATCTACCTCACAAAAACATGCAACGATGCAAATACGATTTTAAATCATGCTGTTTAAAACATATGCTGGATATACTGAATAAACTAAGCATGGCATACTGAAACATGGTATAAACACTGAAACATGGCATGCATCATAAACTAAGCATATAATCATATCATAGCATCAACTAGAATAAACTATGCTGGAAACCGAACTGAAACTGAAACTATACTTGAGCTAAACTAGTGCTGTTCTGATGCTATAGTCACATATCTGAATAAACTTTGAAAGCTAATAGATATAAGTGAAAATACATAATCATGCTGTTTGGGCCCGGCAACTGTACTTGCTGTGCGCGCATCCCTAACTAGACCCGGGTTTGCAAGTCTCGAATTTAGTAGGGTTAACTAGGTTATCTAAACCAAGGGACGATTGTGGGAGTCCAACCCAATGGATATCTGATCCAGTACAGTGCCACTGAAAATAAAATACTGAATATAGCTAACTGTTTTAACTTGCTGTTTCTAGGTTATCTGAACCTAGAGCTAGGTTATCTAAACCTAGAGGCGACTATGGGAGCCCACCCATTGGACTGTAGTCCCATATAAGCTAAAATAAACTGATTTGCTATTTTAAATGCTTCTAATGCATTTAACTGAGCTATTAAAATGCCTAAGTTGCATCTTTTTACTGATCTAGTTACTTTATCGAAGACCTAGTGTGCCCCAACTCTCCTCTTTATTAGGGTGATCACCTTTAGGCACCCGACAACGTCTACAACCCCAAACTGAAGAGGGTAAACGTGTCCGGCCCATCTAAAGGCGCTCAACTAAATCCCTAAACCTGCGAGGAGGGTTAAAAACACCCTACATGTCGACAAAACCTGCATAAAACTAAACTAATACACAGAAAATCCAAACGGAGCTATTATACTGCAGGTGAGGGGTTTCTTACCTCCTGTTCGTAATTTCTTACGATTCTATTCGCTAGAATTCCGGTGGAGATGACCTTCTTGACGATCCGCTCACGTCTTTGCGTTCCTCTCGCGGAGAAGAACCTCTTTCGTGTTGGAGTCGTCGCCGGAAGATGATCTGAGAGCCCTTGGGGCTTGGGCGCCGAGAGGAAGAGGAGAGGGAGAGGCGGCGGTGAGGTTTCGGTGGTAAGGGTTGAGAAGTTGCCGAACCCAAAAATAAACCAAACCCCACTTAAACCTTCTATTTATACTAAGTAACTAATTCGGCCAACCCAATTATAAATATAATTGATCCCCTTTCCTTTCAGCACGGCCCTGCTGGGTTCAACTGGTTCCCAACATTATCCCTAAGCCGTAGGTCTCGGGTTCGATTCCCGCCTAAGCTATTTTGCAGTTCTAATTATTTTTGTTGCTTCCGCTACTCGAGCAATTCCGGAAAAATATCTAAAAATTCCAGAAAAATCATAGAATATTTATAATGCAGTTTCGAGAATTTTTGGGTGTTACACTGGTAATCAGATGTATGGTAGAAGATATGGCAGCTTAGTCATTAGTATAAGTGGGAGATTGTTGTAGTGTATACTGAAAGCCTAAGCTTTGTAAACATTCATTATCAATAAAGAATCACATTTGGTCAAATTGTCTACATTTAGTTGTAGTTGTTCAATTAATTTATGTTGGTGCATCCGACGATCGAACTTGTGTTTTGATAATGGGAAAGAATTCAAAGTTAAGGTGTTTTGTTTTCTAACAAGTCTACTTGAGGATTTCAAGAAAGTCCTAGCTGCGGTTAGGTAAAGGGAAAAACCCTATGGGGTGGTAACTCTAGGTCATAGGGGGTGGTAACCCTATGCGGAAAGTCTTGGTAGATCAACGTCTTCAGGCAAAAGTCCTAGGGGGTGGTAACCCTAGGTGGAAAAGTCCTGGTGTCGCGAACCAGGTGAAAAACTGGACTGGCCGGGAAGCGGATGTCCAGCAGAAAGTCCGGAAGCGTCGAGTGCTGAGCAAAAGTCCAGTCGATCTAGAGGATCGACTGGCAACAGGTAAATCTCCTGAGTGGAGTAGGTGAGGACGCGTTCCCCGTAGAGGGAACAGTAGGCGTCGGGTCGACCTAGGGTTTCCAGTCGGAAATCCGAAGTCAGACCCGGACAGTCCGGAGACTGTCAAACTTTCATTCATATTTATGATATTATGTGTGCTAACTTTGTCTTGTAGGATATGTGTGTAGTTTGTAGACTAACACATTGTGCAGGGACAAAAGAGCAACATTAGCCTCGGATGAACAGTGTCCGAGGCGCCTCCATGGAGCTTGGAGGCACCTCGGGTGCGAAGGTGAGCTGGCTGTGCGCTGGAGTTGGAGGCGTCTTAAAGGGCAGTGAAGGCGCCTTGGACCGCAGCATGGAGGCGCCTTGAAGGCGCATGAAGGCGCCTTCAGAGGGATAATGCGCGACTTGATCAGCGCTTATCGACGCGTGCAACCCCGGGCTTGGAGGCACCTCGGACAGCCTTGGAGGCGCCTCCAGCACCCTTTATAAGCAGTGTTCGAGCACCTCTTCCAGAACAACTCTCACTGAATAATCTCTTGCTACGTGCTGCGAACCTGACGACCCAGAAGTGCTGTGATGCGACACCAACGACCCGGAACTACGCTTCTCCATCTTTAGTTGTCGGTATAAAGTTTATGAGCTGTAAATTCCTATAATTGTACAAATTATCATGCTTATAGTTGTTGCCCACCGAAAGCGATCAAGGATCGCGGGCCTTCGAGTAGGAGTCGATCTAGGCTCCGAACGAAGTAAATAGTTTGTCTCTTTGTGTGATTGTTTTTATTTCCGCTGCATTTACTCTAACGGTTTTACGATTCCAAAAAACGAATTAGCCGCGAGCACTATTCACCCCCCTCTAGCGCGTCTCGATCCAACAATTGGTATCAGAGCGGGGTTGTTTTGAATTGGTGCAACCACCATTCAAAACGTTTTTTCATGGTATTTTGTTTCGGAGTCAATTAGAAATTAGCTAATTAGCTAAAGTTCTAATTTTTTTTAATCAGTGTTGCTCAAAGTTGATTAATATCACTTGAGCTCGTTATTTTTTCCTCCCGCACTACTAATCCAAGACACAGTCTTGGAATAGATCCTTTTGTTTTTGCTTATTTAGGTCTAAAATGACTCAACAAGAAGGATATAGCACTATTCGTCCCCCACTATTTTTCGGAGAAGACTTCGGATATTGGAAGGGGCGAATGGAGATATATCTGAAAATCCGATTCGACACCTGGATGATCGTCAAGACAGGACTGCAACTACCAACTGATACGGACGGTAAGCCTACATCCTGTGAGAACTGGGAGCCAGCCTTCATCAAAAAGGTGGAAGCCGACACCAAAGCTACCTGCACCATCCAGTGCGATCTTACCAAGGAGGAGCTCAACAGAGTCAGCCCCTTTTCAACCGCGAAGGAACTCTGGGAAACCAAGGTAAGTAAGCGTAATTTGTTACTTAATAAACTATACAATTTAAAAATGCAGGAAGGCGAGACGGAAAGTTCGTTACACGCTCGAATTCAAGATATTCTGAATTCCCTTCATGGAATCGGGCAGAAGGTAGAAAACAGAGACATAATAAGGTATGCTCTTAACTCGTTTCCAAGGAGTACATTGTGGGCATCAATGGTAGATGTCTACAAGGTCTCCAAAGATTTATCTTCTTTAAAGTTAGATGAATTATTTTCTGAATTTGAACTTCATGAACAAACTAATGCACAGCCATCCGAGAAGGGTATAGCTTTGGTTGCAGGTACGAGTCGAACACGGGAATCAAGAGTACGACGAAAATTTGAATGGGAATCAGAAGACGAATCCGACTCAGAGAATTTAGAGGATGAACTGACCAGCGAACTCATGAACCTTGTGAAGAAGCTCTACAAGAAGAAGAAGGGCTTCAACAAGAAAGATCTGAAGAAGGCAGTTCAGTCCAGGGAGGCCCAACCGAACTCAAAGGTAAAATTTGAAGTCACTTGTTACGGGTGCAACCAGAAAGGGCATATCAAAGCCAACTGTCCCAACCAAAAGGAGGCCAAAAAGCAAAGAAGAAAGAAGGCCCTGAAAGCAACTTGGGACGAATCTTCTTCAGAGGACGACGACAATGAAATTGATCAAACAAGTCTACTCGCACTGATGGCCCAGGACTAGATCATCGAGAGCGAGTCAGAAGCCGAGTCCGAGCAAAGCCACGGATCCGCATCCGTTTCAGAAGGGCCAGAATCCAATGTAAGTATTCCAAGGCTTAACAATTTAGTTAATTATTTACTTCGCAAACTAGCTAAATCAAACCTTAGGATTAAATCACTTCTAAAGGAAGTAGCTGTCCTTAAAGAAGTGCCAAACACTAATTCCTTTCCTGATCAAGTTCAAACTGGAAATTCAACTCAAGTTCAAAAACTTGAGGAAGAAAACTCTAGCTTGAAAAATCAGGTAAAAGACTTAAAAAATATGTTAGAACGGTTTTCTCTGGAATCCAAGAATTTGGACCTAATTCTTGGAACACAAAGAGCCGTCTACAACAAAACTGGACTGGGATATAAAAGTAAAAAGAAATATAGATCTTATTTATCTTTAATAAACAAACAAGGTAGTAAATTAGTCCAAGGATGGGTCCCCAAATTTAAATTAATTAATCAAGTTGAACTTGGCCAATACTGGGTTCCGAAGGATCAAATACACTACCTCGATAAACCAAATCGAGGCTATGATCCAGGGAAAGCTAAAAGGAAAACGATATTAATTCGAAATTAAATTCAAAATTCAAAATCAAAATTAAAAAATTCGAAATTAAATTCAAAATTCAAAATCAAAATTAAAAATTCGAAATTAAATTTATAATTTAAAATCAAAATTAAAAATTCGAAATTAAATTTATAATTTAAAATCAAAATTAAAAATTCGAAATTAAATTTATAATTTAAAATCAAAATTAAAAATTCGAAATTAAATTCAAAATTCAAAATCAAAATTAAAAATTCGAAATTAAATTTATAATTTAAAATAAAAATTAAAAATTTGAAATTAAATTCAAAATTCAAAATCAAAATTAAAAATTCGAAATTAAATTCAAAATTCAAAATCAAAATTAAAAATTCGAAATTAAATTTATAATTCAAAATCAAAATTAAAAATTTGAAATTAAAATTATAATTTAAAATCAAAATTAAAAATTCGAAATTAAATTCAAAATTCAAAATTCAAAATCAAAATTAAAAATTCGAAATTAAATTCAAAATTTAAAATCAAAATTAAAAATTAAAAATTTGAAATTAAAATTATAATTTAAAATCAAAATTAAAAATTAAAAATTAAAATTCAAAATTCAAAATTCAAAAATAGATGGTGGATCCAAACTAGCTGTCACCTCCAACTGAATTACCCGACAGGGTAACTGAACCTAATTTACACGAAATGGGTAAAACAAGAGTAGATTGTTGGAGTGTATACTGAAAGCCTAAGCTTTGTAAACATTCATTATGAATAAAGAATCACATTTGGTCTAATTATCTACATTTGTTTGTAGTTGTTCATTTAATTTATATTGTAGATAACATAGTATGTGGTGTCACATACAGAAGATGATGTTATCAGTACCTTATAAATTATAAACAGTAGCTCACGACCAGAATGGAAAGGAACAAACCATTAGAAGGTCGTAGTGTAATTAGGTATTAGTTTATCTTGACTATATAATTACACTAGTACACTCAGAGTGTATTGAGTAGGACCATTAGAGGTCGTTTCTTTTATACTGACTTTGTAAAGGAACAAAGACCTCAGTTATTATGGAAGTGTGTGCTCTTAATCCTAATATAATAACAAGCACATATGTTTGATATTTATTTCTTTAATTTATCAATGGGTGAGATTTAGTTCGATGAATCAATAAACCCGATAAGTTGGGAAATGGTATCACTTATAGTGTGTGTTGTTGATTATAGAAGGAAACTGTGTCCTAGAGATACTAGGTTGATAATGTCCTCAAGAGGAGCTCATAAAGATTGTCATGTTAAACCCTACAGGTGGACTTAGTCCGACATGATAATAAGGTTGAGTGGTACTACTCTTGGACTTAGATATTAATTAAATGAGTTGTCAGTAACTCACTTAATTAGTGGACATTCGATATCTTAAACACAGGGAGACTAACACACTCATAATAAGAAGGAGCCCAAAAATGTAATTTGGGATTGGTGCGGTAGTTCAATGATAGTTCTCTAGTGGAATGAATTATCATTGATAAAATTAAGTTGTGTGTTCGGGGCGAACACGGGATGCTTAATTTTATCGGGAGACCAAAACCAATTCCTCCTCTCGGTCCCTATCGTAGCCTCTTATTTATAGAGTACTATACCCACCTATACCCACCTTCTACATCCACCCAAAGGGGGCAGGCCAAGCTAGCTTGGGAATCAAGCTAGGGCCGGCCTAGGTATGTTTTGGGGTGGCCGGCCCTAGCTTGAACCCAAGCTAGTAGGGCCGGCCAAATAAAATTAAATAGGGATTTTAATTTTAGTTTTTATTATGTGGAAGAAATAATTTATTAGAGAGAATTAAAATTAAAATATCTCTCTTGTAAAAGATCTACAAAAGATTAAGAAAGAGATTAGATCTCTTTCCTAATTTGTAGATTGGTAAGATATTTTATTTTCTCTTTAAAATTATCCACATGATTGATAAAATTAAAATTATAGAAATTTCCTTTTATTAACCATGAAGAGATTTTAAAGAGAAATTTTATTTTTTAAAATTTCCGGAAACAAATTAGGAAGTTTTAATTGTTGATTGAAACTTGTCCTAATTGGCTTCCAATGATGTGGCCGGCCACTTGAAGTTAATTGGGGAAATTTTGTTTTATTTCTCTCAATTAAATCAAGTCAAAGAAATTAAGGAAAATTTATTGTAATTAAATTTCCTAATTTACCTAGGCCAAGGAATATAAAAGAAGGGGTGAGGGTGCCTTCACAAGATACAACATCTATTATTCCTCTCCCTCTTTTGTTCCTTGGTGTGGCCGGCCATCATCTCCTTCTCTTCCTCTTGTGGTGGCCGAACCTCTCCCTCTCCCTTGGAGTTCTTGTGGTGGCCGGATACTACTTGGAGAAGAAGAAGAAGAAGGAGAGAAAGCTAGCATCTCTTGGAGCTTGGTTAGTATTTTGGTTTTTCTCCTTGGTGAAGCTTTTCTATTGTGGCCGAACCTTGCTTGGAGAAGAAGAAGGTGGTTGGTGGTTTCTCATCTTGGAAGATCGTTGCCCACACAACGTCCGAGGTTAGAAGAGGAATACGGTAGAAGATCAAGAGGTTTTTCTACAAGGTATAACTAGTAATTTCTATTTCCGCATCATGCTAGTTATTTATGGAAATAATACCAAATACAAGAGGCTTACGTTCTAGTATTTCGAATATGTTTTTTCGAAGTTGTGTTCTTTTGTTTTCTTTCTTTTCCTTGTGATTTGATTGTTCTCTTTGGTTAACCTAAAGTTATTTTAGGAAATTAAATATTAACTTTCTATTAAAGGTTTTGTCTAGTCGGTGGTGGTTGCTCCCATATCCAAGAAGGCCATGTGCCTCGCCACGTCAGTACTGGGAACCTTTTATGGAAATTAATATTTAATGGAATTAATAACTTAAGGAGACTTGGGTCAAACGTGTTAAGTTCCGCAGGAGATCCAAGTCAAAACCTAAAAGAACAAATAGATTAAGTTTTGGATCAAACGTGTTAAGTTCCGCAGGCGATCCAAAATTTAATTTAAAAGAACACATGGTAGCTAGGAAAAGGTTCAGACCTTTGTACAAAATTTTTGTACAGTGGAACCTATAGGTTTTCCGAGTAGCAACCAACATAGATTACCCGGCAGGGTAATTAAGGCTAGTTTAAAAAGGGTTAGGTTTAACTTGACCCACAGTACTGGTGAAGTTTTTGGATGATAGTACGTTAGGGAAACTTGGGCATCGCATGTCTAGGAAGATATGACTTCGACCTGGTGCATTTGACCAAGTGGAACTGACCGAAGCTACCCTTAAATGGATCCTAACTAGTTAGACCAAGGATTAGTATTAAGTTCAATAGGTAGGACTATTTGGAAAACCTCGAAGGCATGGTTACTTTAATGAGCTCCGAGTGACTTACCATAACCCAGAAGTTTATCCAAAGAATGCTTACTTGTTGAACTCAAAGCTAAACCTGAATCTAACACAAAGTTAAACCAGACTCTTAAATTCAACAATAATTCATCTCACAACAATTATAGGATTACCTGATTGACAATCTAGATTGGGTGAGATGACTAATTATTTTAAAAACTTAAATTTCAAAATTATTTTAAAAACTTAAATTTCAAAATTGTTTTAAAAACTTAAATTTCAAAATTGTTTTAAAAACTTATTTCAAAATTATTTTAAACTTAAATTCAAAATTATTTTAAACTTAAATTTCAAAATTATTTTAAACTTAAATTTCAAAATTATTTTAAACTTAAATTTCAAAATTGTTTTAAAAACTTAAATTTCAAAAGTGTTTTAAAAACTTAAATTTCAAAATTATTTTAAAAACTTAAATTTCAAATGTAACGACCCAATTTTCCCTATTTTGAGTTCTGAATATCTTTAAAAATATTGGAAAATGCTTTTAAAATATTCTAGAGATTTTTAGGACTTTTTAGAGTATTTTTATGCAATTTTTTTAGTCCGTTTGGTATTTTTACCGAGTGGAGGAAGTTTGAAAATAAAAAAAAATAATAATAATAAGTTGAAGAAACTGGGTTTCGAACCCACAGCCTCGGGCCCAAGCAGAGCCGGCCCGACCAATCGAGCTAAGCTCGTTTTGTTAACCATATATGGAGTGAATAATATTTAAGGTATAGTATATAATAAAATAACCCTAGGTTATAAAAAGAGGTTAAGTTAAGAGAGGAAAACCTAAAATTTTCTCTCGAAATTTCTCTTCTCTTCTCTTCTCACGCGACGGCGCCGACTCCTGCTCGGGCGAAAACGCAGCACCTCCTAGGGCTCCGTTTTCGGCGGCCGGCGAAGGGCTTTTCCGGCGGGTCCTCACCGTGTGCGAACACCTCGTCGAGGAGGATCTGTGGGTTCAAGAAGAACCCTAGAGCACTTCCCCTTCGGTTGTAAGTTCAAGAACCCAAGGTGAGTTGCTTCTCACCTGCAGTAGGAGTAGTTCCGATTCGTTTATGTTTTCTGGTTGTTTGAGTTTCCTGTGAAGCATGCTAGGGTTGCTGTTTTACTGCCGTGTACTCTAAGAAGTTAGACAAAATCCTTTTGTGAAGTTTGATCTGTAAAGAATTCTTCGATTAGACTTAACAAAGGCTTAATACAAGATTTTTGATCTCTAATCTATGAAGAACCAACTATAGTTTCTGTGGTTTCGGGTTGGTTTATAATGGTTGCTGCCATAATTGTTAAATCCGAATATGCTAGGTGGATTATGGGATCATTTTATGGTTGAGTAAGTCAGATTTGAGTTTGTGCCATGCAATGGGTGTAGATCAACCTTATTTGAGAGAGTCCTGTTGGTTTCTTTTAATGGCTTAATTTATTTCCTTAAGTTTAGAACCATGTTAGAACAGTTTGAAGTTAGAAGAGTAGTTAAGGAAATATTTTGCAACGAGCTAGGTTTTGGTTCCTTATATGCTTAATGTGCATGATTAAAAGTATGATAACAGCAGCATTCTTTTAGTTGATAACTACATTAAAGCCTTAATCAGAATGCTCATGTTCCTTTACAAGTTTTATTAGTTTTGGCTTGGTTTTAATAAGCAATGAATATGAGATAGCTTGATTAAATTTTGAGCTTGTAGTTAGTTTTCTGTATTGCTGTTAGAAGTTTAAAAAAAAAAAGAGACCAAAGTCTTAATAGAATCCCTAATCTTTTTAAGAATTGGGATCAGTAGCATATCAAGTGCTCAAAGAAATGCCAAGGCATTTTATCAGAAGAAGTATTTAAAGTAAGATATAAAGAAAAGTATTTTATTTTTAAAAAGGGCATGTACCGGACACAAGGTCCAAGGGATGGGCTCCAAGTTGCCCCTAGACATAAAGTCTAGAAGTGTCTTAATGGTTTTGGGATTAGCTACCTCAATTCTCATTAAGAAAGGCGCGCAAAGTGGTACAATGCCGGGCCCAAGTAAAGTTGAGTATTATTTTAAAGTATAAAAGTATTAAATTTGGAAACAAATAGAACAAGTTTCTTTTATCTAAATTGAAAGATTCTAACAAGATAAATTGTTGTTTCCTTTAGAGATGCATGATGTAGTTTCACTTCTATTTCATGTTGAGCATGTACCTCCTGTTTTCTTTTACGTATATGCATTTCTTATCGGATTTTGTGAGTAGAAAGCACTCACTAAGCTTTTAGCTTATAGATGCTACTTTTCCTCCTACTGCAGATATGGATAAAAATAAAGGAAAGGCTAAAATGGCATAGAAGAAGGCGACAAGGAGACACTGGTGATGTGTGTGTGGATGGCGGTGATGGAAGATTTGGGGACCTTGCTTTTAAATTTCTGCAAGTTAAATTATTTAGGTTTCTTCTTAAATAACTAGGAGAATTAATAAAAAAATTCAGATTCTTTATGCTCTCCCTGTTTTACTGTTTTGAAGTTGATTAAATACGTTGGTTCTGTTGAGTACAATATGAATTGTTTGAGTTATAGGAAATTCGGTTTTGGTGCATTGCTTAAATCTGGAGTTTCAGATTGTTGCCGTGGAGTTTGGAAAATTCAGATCCTTTCATGTTGCTTAAAACTGTAAAGTTCTATATTATTGTAGCCTGAATTGCATTGCTTAAGCTTGAGAACTATTTCGGCCGTGATACTTATCTGCTCTTGTGTTATCTGTTGCTGCTGGAAGTTTGGTTTTTTAATTGCAAAGTAACTTTCTGTGAAAACTGATATGCCATGAGTTTGCTCAAGATGAGTAATAGCCATATATGCTAATCTGTTAATGGTTGTTAGATGTATGATTGGTAGAAGTACATGCAAAATGTTAACTGGTAGTTTACAAATTTATCATATGCAAGTTTGCTTAAATTCTTAATGTGAACAAATGATGGATTTCGTTTGCTGGGTTAACTAATTCAGTTTGCAAGTTTTAAATGCCTACACATTTGTGGCTATACATGTTAACTGGAATTCGTTTGCAAGTTAACTGAATTGGTTTACAGATCTATACATGCCTATAAGTGTTAAATGCTAAACACTGTCATGGTAACATGTTAATACATTTTAGCATGATTGATAAGCTTGGTTGAGGGTAGTACTGAGATAATTAGAAGTGATAGCATGCTAAAAAAAAAAAAAAAAAAAAAAACAACAACAGATATCATGACAAGTTTATTTTCTCTAAGTTAAGAGAAATTTCAGTTTAGTAGGAACGAGTAGTAGGTAACGGTCGTCATCAGAGTAGTAGTAGTAAGGAGGGCGGCCGTTACAGTTGGTATCAGAGCAGGTCCATTTTCCAGCAACACACACACATCAGCATCTACCTTGCCGTCTTCAAGTAAGAAAGTATTTTAGTTCTTTCTTTAGTGCTTTCCTTTATTATTATTATTTGCAGTATGGATGGATTGTTTATAAGTGATTAAGTAAGATAAGAGTTTTTTAGCTATTTCCTTTCTTAATATATAAATGTGTATGTTTAGAAAGGGTAGAGAAATTATCAAATTTTCTTATTTGTTTAACTAGATGTCGAGAAGAGGACGTCCCCGCACCGCCTGAGGACCAAGTTCAGGAGGAGAAGAGGCCAGCTCAACTGAGCCCAATCTTTTGAAGTTGTTGCCCAACTCGAAACAAGTAGCGAAAGCGAAAGAGCAAGTAATTGCCAATCGATGGCAAATCAACAACCAGATCCTCCTACTCCTCAAGCGATGGCATGGAGACTCCGGTAATCGAGGTTCCTGACTACCAGTCGCCACAGACCCGAGACAAGAAGCTTACCTTATCAAAGTTGGTCAAACCGAAACCGAGAGCTTCAGCACGATGAGCCCTCAGGATGCCGGCTTGGTTCAAGACACCCAGAGCACCATGGAACTTCTTTGGCGAAGTCGAGAAGGTCAAGTGTGCCTCCTTCTGCTGGAGACGCACGCATGTGGTGGGAGAGAGTCAAAAGCAAGAGGGCAATCAATCAGATGAAATGGATTGATTTTGAGACAGAATTCTACGACGAGTTCTTTCGCCAAAAGATCACCAACAAGCACTACGAGGAGTTTATGGAGTTCAGACAGGGGGATCTGACAGTGGAGGAAGCAGTTAAAAGATTCAACAGGCTAGCTCGTCTCTGCCCAGAACTAGTAAGTACAGAGAAGGAGCGAGTCAGACTAATGCTCAGAATGCTGAAGCCTGTGATATCACTTAATGTGAGCAGTGGGACTCATCAGCCCATGACTGGAGAAGAGTTGGTCAGTAGAGCCTTAGTAGCTGAGCACTACCTGAGCAGCATGAAGGCACAAAGAGAGCAACACAAGCCAATCAAGATGGAGACCAAGACTGGGGGAAATCAGAAACCCCAGTCAAATAATCAGAACTGGAAAGGCAAGGGCACTAAAAGAAAGCAGTGGGATTCAGGAAGTAACCAGAAGGGAGGACCAGAAACCAAGCAGACTAAGCTCCTTCCCTGCCCTAAATGTGGGAGAACACATCCAGGAGCCTGCCTCTTGGGTAAGACTGGATGTTATTCTTGTGGTCAAGAAGGACACATGGCCAAACAGTGTCCTAACAAGTTCAAAGCACCCCAGCCACAGCCAATACAATATGGAGCCAAGCCTCAACTACATTATATGCCTGCAATTCTGGAAGGACCTCAGATCAGTCAAGGAAGGTTGGAAGCTCCACCAGTTCCAGCCTTTGACAATGCCAGAGTATTCTCCCTTACCAAAGAGGAAGCTGCTAGTGCCTCCACGGTCGTAATAGGTCAAGTAGTTATTTTTCAGCATATAGCTACTGCACTATTTGATACTGGGGCGACTCATTCTTTTGTATCCATACCTTTTGCCAAAGAATTACAGGTACCTACAGAAAGCATGAATTCCAAGTTCCTGACAACCCTACCTTCTGGGGAAGTCATGGAATCTAGTCAGTGGCTTCGGTCTGTACCAGTCAGAATTTCAGACCGAGAGCTATGTGTTAATCTGGTAGTCCTCGCTATGCAGGATTTCGATATCATTTTAGGTATGGATTTTCTCAGCAAGTACAGTGCTTCAGTCGACTGCCGCAGAAGAAAAATGGTCTTTAGTCCAGAAGGTGAATCATCCTTTGAATTTACCGGAGTACCAAAGAGGAAGACCCAGAAATTTCTCTCTTTCCTCACAACTCACCAGATGCTAGCTAAAGGGTGTGTTGGTTTTCTTGCATTCATTGTGAGTACAAAAGAAGAGGAAAGGCCTAAGCAGGAAGAAGTTCGGGTAGTCTGTGAGTATCCGGAGGTATTCCCAGAAGAGCTACCTGGACTACCTCCAAACAGAGAAGTGGAGTTTGAGATTGAACTGGTTCCTGGTACCGGTCCAATTTCAAAAGCTCCATATCGCATGTCTCCAGCAGAGCTAAAAGAGTTACAAGAGCAACTTTAGGAGCTACTTGACAAGGGTTTCATACGCCCTAGTCACTCACCATGGGGAGCTCCTGTGTTGTTTGTCAAGAAGAAGGATGGATCTATGCGGATGTGCATAGATTATAGAGCTCTGAATCAAGTGACCATCAAGAATAGGTATCCACTGCCCAGGATCGATGATTTATTTGATCAATTGAAAGGGGCAACAGTGTTCTCCAAGATAGATCTGCGCTCTGGGTACCATCAGTTAAAAGTGAAGGAGAGTGATATACCCAGAACTGCTTTCAGGACCAGATATGGACACTATGAATTCGTGGTCATGCCTTTTGGTGTGACTAATGCACCTGCAGTCTTTATGGACCTGATGAATAGAGTGTTCAGTGAATACCTTGACAAGTTTGTCATTGTGTTCATCGACGACATTCTAATCTATTCCAAAACCCCAGAGGAGCATGACACGCACTTGAGAATAGTTCTGCAGACCCTTCAGCAAAAGCAGCTCTATGCTAAATTCTCAAAGTGCGAGTTCTGGTTGGAGCAGGTGGCATTTCTAGGTCACATTGTTTCAAAAGAAGGCATTCAGGTAGATCCAGCCAAAGTAGAAGCGGTCAGCAACTGGAAGAGACCCAAGAATGCCAGGGAGATCAGAAGCTTCCTTGGTTTAGCTGGGTACTACAGGAAATTTGTGGAGGACTTTTCCAGGATAGCCTCTCCCCTTACAGCCCTCACCAGTAAGGACAAGAAGTTTGAATGGTCAGATAAATGTGAGCAGAGTTTTCAAGAACTCAACATATTCTGACCGTTCCAGAGGGTGACAAGAGTTTTGACATCTACAGTGATGCTTCCAAGATGGGCTTAGGAGCTGTACTCATGCAGGAAGGAAAAGTTATAGCTTATGCTTCAAGACAACTCAAAGACTACGAGAAGAACTATCCCACTCATGATCTAGAGCTGGCAGCTGTAGTCTTTGCACTGAAACTCTGGCGACACTACTTGTATGGAGTCCAGTGCAGAATCTTCACAGACCATCAGAGTCTTAAGTACTTCTTCACTCAGAAGGACTTAAACATGAGACAGCGCAGGTGGTTAGAGTTGGTCAAAGATTATGACTGTGAAATCCTCTACCACTCAGGTAAAGCTAATAAAGTGGCAGATGCACTAAGCAGAAAGTCCAGTGCATCCTTAATGTCCTTATCATCATTAGCCCTGCCACTACAGAAGGAGTTGTCAGATTTCGGACTTGAAATTATTTATGGGAAACTTTCTGCATTGACCCTAGAGTCAACCCTGCTTGAGGATATACAGAAAAAGAAAAGTGAAGATCCAGATATCCAAAAGATCAAGCAAGGAATACAAGAAGAAGGAAATTCAGAATTTCGAGTATCAGACAGTGGAATTCTTTATCAGGGAAATCGCCTTTGTGTTCCCAATGATGAAGAGCTGAGAAAGAGAATTTTAGAAGAGGCCCATAGTACGCCATACTCTATGCATCCTGGTTCTACCAAGATGTACCAAGACGTGAAACAGAAATTCTGGTGGTCTGGACTCAAAAGGGATGTAGCTAAATATGTCAGTTGTCAGAGGGTCAAAGCAGAACACCAGAGATCAGGAGGAGTTTTACAACCTCTTCCAATACCAGAGTGGAAGTGGGAAGACATATCCATGGATTTCATAACAGGTCTCCCAAGAACCACAAATGGATATGATGCGATATGGGTGATAGTTGACAGATTGACCAAGTCTGCTCATTTCCTAGCCATCAAGGTGTCACACTCTATAGAGCAGTTAGCACAGCTATACGTTAAAGAGGTGATCAGACTTCACGGAGTTCCCAAATCTATTATTTCTGATAGAGATGGGCGCTTCACCTCTCACTTTTGGGAGTGTGTACAGACTGCACTAGGCACCAAGCTCAAGTTCAGCACAGCCTTCCATCCTCAGACTGATGGACAGACAGAGCGTGTAAATCAGATCCTAGAAGATATGCTGAGGGCTTGTGCACTGGATTTCAAAGGAAGTTGGTGTAAGTACCTATGCTTAGCTGAATTTGCCTACAACAACAGTTATCAAGCCACCATCAGGATGGCACCATATGAGGCGTTGTATGGTAGAAAGTGCAGATCACCTATATGCTGGCAAGAAGCTGGAGAAAGAAGAGAAATGGAAGTGGAGCTGGGTATTCAGACTGAGATGATAGAAGAAACCACTCAGGTTATTCAGAAGATCAGACAGAGGATTGAGACTGCCCAGAGTAGACAGAAAAGTTATGCTGACACACGCCGTAGGCCACTGGAATTTCAAGTAGGAGATTCAGTCTTTCTCAAGGTTGCTCCTATGAAGGGAGTGATGAGATTTGGCAAGAAGGGCAAATTAAGTCCTCGCTATGTAGGACCTTATCTGATTTCAGAAAGGATTGGTAAGGTAGCTTATAAGCTGGACTTACCACAGGACATGTCAGCAGTACACAATGTGTTTCATGTCTCTATGTTAAAGAAGTGTCTTCATGATCCTAGCCAAGTGATTGAACCTCAGTCAGTGCAGATCCAAGAGGATCTTAGTTATGAGAGTAGACCTACACAGATAGTGGACAGAGCAGTCAAGAGACTAAGAAATAAAGAAGTGCCACTAGTGAAGGTCGTCTGGCAGAACCAGAAGCACGAGGAAGTCACTTGGGAACGAGAGGACATCATGAGGCAAAAATATCCAGAACTATTCTAAGTTCGAGGACGAACTTTTTATAAGGTATGGGGAATTGTAACGACCCAATTTTCCCTATTTTGAGTTCTGAATATCTTTAAAAATATTGGAAAATGCTTTTAAAATATTCTAGAGATTTTTAGAAATTTTTAGAGTATTTTTATGCAATTTTTTTAGTCCGTTTGGTATTTTTACCGAGTGGAGGAAGTTTGAAAATAAAAAAAAAAATAATAAGTTGAAGAAACTGGGTTTCAAACCCACAGCCTCGGGCCCAAGCAGAGCCGGCCCGACCAATCGAGCTAAGCTCGTTTTGTTAACCTTATATGGAGTGAATAATATTTAAGGTATAGTATTTAATAAAATAACCCTAGGTTATAAAAAGAGGTTAAGTTAAGAGAGGAAAACCTAAAATTTTCTCTCGAAATTTCTCTTCTCTTCTCACACGACGGCGCCGACTCCTGCTCGGGCGAAAACGCAGCACCTCCTAGGGCTCCGTTTCCGGCGGCCGGCGAGGATTTCTTTTCGGGGGTTGTTCACAGATTCGTGGTCTCCTCGTCAAGGAGAACACGCGGATAGGAAGGGATCGCCGAGACCTTCACTTCATCCAAACCCTAGAGCACTTCCCCTTCGGTTGTAAGTTCAAGAACCCAAGGTGAGTTGCTTCTCACCTGCAGTAGGAGTAGTTCCGATTCGTTTATGTTTTCTGGTTGTTTGAGTTTCCTGTGAAGCATGCTAGGGTTGCTGTTTTACTGCCGTGTACTCTAAGAAGTTAGACAAAATCCTTTTGTGAAGTTTGATCTGTAAAGAATTCTTCGATTAGACTTAACAAAGGCTTAATACAAGATTTTTGATCTCTAATCTATGAAGAACCAACTATAGTTTCTGTGGTTTCGGGTTGGTTTATAATGGTTGCTGCCATAATTGTTAAATCCGAATATGCTAGGTGGATTATGGGATCATTTTATGGTTGAGTAAGTCAGATTTGAGTTTGTGCCATGCAATGGGTGTAGATCAACCTTATTTGAGAGAGTCCTGTTGGTTTCTTTTAATGGCTTAATTTATTTCCTTAAGTTTAGAACCATGTTAGAACAGTTTGAAGTTAGAAGAGTAGTTAAGGAAATATTTTGCAACGAGCTAGGTTTTGGTTCCTTATATGCTTAATGTGCATGATTAAAAGTATGATAACAGCAGCATTCTTTTAGTTGATAACTACATTAAAGCCTTAATCAGAATGCTCATGTTCCTTTACAAGTTTTATTAGTTTTGGCTTGGTTTTAATAAGCAATGAATATGAGATAGCTTGATTAAATTTTGAGCTTGTAGTTAGTTTTCTGTATTGCTGTTAGAAGTTTAAAAAAAAAAGACCAAAGTCTTAATAGAATCCCTAATCTTTTTAAGAATTGGGATCAGTAGCATATCAAGTGCTCAAAGAAATGCCAAGGCATTTTATCAGAAGAAGTATTTAAAGTAAGATATAAAGAAAAGTATTTTATTTTTAAAAAGGGCATGTACCGGACACAAGGTCCAAGGGATGGGCTCCAAGTTGCCCCTAGACATAAAGTCTAGAAGTGTCTTAATGGTTTTGGGATTAGCTACCTCAATTCTCATTAAGAAAGGCGCGCAAAGTGGTACAATGCCGGGCCCAAGTAAAGTTGAGTATTATTTTAAAGTATAAAAGTATTAAATTTGGAAACAAATAGAACAAGTTTCTTTTATCTAAATTGAAAGATTCTAACAAGATAAATTGTTGTTTCCTTTAGAGATGCATGATGTAGTTTCACTTCTATTTCATGTTGAGCATGTACCTCCTGTTTTCTTTTACGTATATGCATTTCTTATCGGATTTTGTGAGTAGAAAGCACTCACTAAGCTTTTAGCTTATAGATGCTACTTTTCCTCCTACTGCAGATATGGATAAAAATAAAGGAAAGGCTAAAATGGCATAGAAGAAGGCGACAAGGAGACACTGGTGATGTGTGTGTGGATGGCGGTGATGGAAGATTTGGGGACCTTGCTTTTAAATTTCTGCAAGTTAAATTATTTAGGTTTCTTCTTAAATAACTAGGAGAATTAATAAAAAATTCAGATTCTTTATGCTCTCCCTGTTTTACTGTTTTGAAGTTGATTAAATACGTTGGTTCTGTTGAGTACAATATGAATTGTTTGAGTTATAGGAAATTCGGTTTTGGTGCATTGCTTAAATCTGGAGTTTCAGATTGTTGCCGTGGAGTTTGGAAAATTCAGATCCTTTCATGTTGCTTAAAACTGTAAAGTTCTATATTATTGTAGCCTGAATTGCATTGCTTAAGCTTGAGAACTATTTCGACCGTGATACTTATCTGCTCTTGTGTTATCTGTTGCTGCTGGAAGTTTGGTTTTTTAATTGCAAAGTAACTTTCTGTGAAAACTGATATGCCATGAGTTTGCTCAAGATGAGTAATAGCCATATATGCTAATCTGTTAATGGTTGTTAGATGTATGATTGGTAGAAGTACATGCAAAATGTTAACTGGTAGTTTACAAATTTATCATATGCAAGTTTGCTTAAATTCTTAATGTGAACAAATGATGGATTTCGTTTGCTGGGTTAACTAATTCAGTTTGCAAGTTTTAAATGCCTACACATTTGTGGCTATACATGTTAACTGGAATTCGTTTGCAAGTTAACTGAATTGGTTTACAGATCTATACATGCCTATAAGTGTTAAATGCTAAACACTGTCATGGTAACATGTTAATACATTTTAGCATGATTGATAAGCTTGGTTGAGGGTAGTACTGTGATAATTAGAAGTGATAGCATGCTAAAAAAAAAAAAAAAAAAAAAAAACAACAGATATCATGACAAGTTTATTTTCTTTAAGTTAAGAGAAATTTCAGTTTAGTAGGAACGAGTAGTAGGTAACGGTCGTCATCAGAGTAGTAGTAGTAAGGAGGGCGACCGTTACATCAAAATTGTTTTAAAAACTTAAATTTCAAAATTGTTTTAAAAAACTTATTTCAAAATTATTTTAAACTTAAATTCAAAATTATTTTAAAAACTTATTTCAAAATTATTTTAAACTTAAATTTCAAAATTATTTTAAACTTAAAATTCAAAATTATTTTAAAAACTTATTTCAAAAGTATTTTAAACTTAAAAACTTAAAATTCAAACTCAAGTGTTTGCTAAATTACCTTGAATACAATAGAATAGAAAATCAAAGAGTCTACTTCAATCACGCTATCTTCAAATCCATTAAAAAGAAATCAATTCAACTACTTCATGTGTAGGAATTGGATCAATGGATGTTGGATAGTGGATGCTCCAGACATATGACTGGAGATAAGTTGAAGTTTACCAAACTCAAGTACAAGAGTCTAGGATTAGTTGCATTCGGCAACAACGGTAAACTTAAAGTAATCGGAAAAGGTAATATTAAACTTAGTTCCGATTTCATTATTAGAAATGTTTTATTGGTTGAAAATTTTAACTTTAATTTACTAAGTATAAGTCAATTGTGTGACAGCAGATACTTAGTCAATTTTGATAAATCTGGATGTCTAGTTAAAAATATTGAAAACCCATAAATTAAATTTAAAGGACTTAGGAAAAATAACATCTACACAATTGACTTATCAATATCCTCAATAAAGTGTCTCCTGACACAACAAGAGGAAACCCAACTGTGGCACAGAAGGCTGGGTAACACTCACACTAGACTCATTTCAAAAATGAGTCAAAATGGTCTAGTTAGATGTAACGACCCAAATTTCCTCATTTTGAGCCCCAAAAATAATTCAAAAATATTTAGAAATGCTATAGAAAAATTCTAGAGATTTTTAGAAATTTTTAGAGTATTTTTATGCTATTTTTGGAGTTCGTTTGGTATTTTTACCAAGAGGAAGAAGTTTAAAAAATAATAATAAATATATATGTTGAAGCCGGGTTTTGAACCCAGGACCTTGGACCCGAACCAGTTTTTTTATCGAGCTCAGCCAACCAACTGGTCTTCGACCTGTCTGTGAACATATATGGAGCGAGATATATATAAGTAGTAGTTAGGAACAGTAAAATAAATAGGAAATAAAAGTGCGCGGCTGAGGAATCGAAGCCGCGACCTGGGATTGGGTTAAAGCCGGGCTGACCAAGTGTGCTAGCGATCGTTTGTTATTAAAAAAGGAGAAAAATTCCATTTAAGCTATAGTTGGAAACGAAAATAACCTTGAGTATAAGATTTAAATCCTTTTTCCTAAAACCTAAAATTTCTCCCGAAATTCCCTTTCTCCTCTCTCGCAAGGCGACTTCGGCGGCGACTTCAGCGGGCTGAGTAGGCGAACTCCAGCGGCCGGCCAAGGCAAGGTTCTGTGGATTCTTCACACCGCCGAGCTCCTCTCGACGAGGAGAAGTTTGGAGCAGGAGGAGGAGCCGCGATTTCGAGTCTTCCGATCAGAGCTCCGAGACCTAGAAGTTCTCCTTGCGTCCGGTTGTAAGTCCTAAAAGCAAGGGTGAGTCGCTACTCACCTGCAGTAGGATAGTTCCGGATTTCTATTTCGTTTGTTTTCGAATTTTTCTGTGATATTGGTTTAGGGTTTGCCGCCGTGACCTTCAAAGAAAGAATAGGATGGGTAAAATTCAAGCATGTGGGTTTAATATCTCAAGATTTATAGTTTGAATTCAGATTTTGTTATACTAGGCAATGAGAAATCTTTTGTTTTGGTTCTTTGCCGTGGACTGAGCAGTAGCAACCTTCAATTCTTTTTGTTGCCGTGGCACATAGGATAGAGAACAATTGATGTCTTAGTTTTCAGTAGTTGGAAGCATTGTGGCATGTTTAAAGGTTTCCTTTACTCTATATAAACATAAGCTGGGAATAAGTTTTCATAGGTTGTTTCATTTTCTTGAAACATTTCAGATCCTTGTTCTTTTCACCATGCTTCCTACGAAGGAATACCCTGCTCTGTTCGTGGGGAATTTTACAGTTTAAAGATCTGTTGCTTGATGAGGAATTTTGAGTTTTGGGTTTCTTTTGTTTAATTCTGCTGTAATTAGTTTAAAGGGTTATGTTGCTTGATAAAAGTATAGTTATGAACAAGTTGTAGGAATCTTTAGCATTGGCAGATTTCTTTTCCATTGCTAATAGAAGTGCAGTTTTCCTTTTCTAGCTTTACCTTAGTACGAATTCTCAGTATTTCCTGATGAAGCATGATATTCTGTTAATTCCATGCAGCAACGATTCCTTTATTTTCTAGATTTTATTGCATGCCTAGTAGTTGAATTTGTTTTACTATCACAGCATGCTTAAGTTGTTCTAGTTTCCTATTTGCTATTGGAATAACATGAGCAGTCCTATTTTTATAGCATGCAGATTTTAGATAAGCTTAGTATGCAGATTTTGATAGGCTTAATATGCAGATTTTTGTTAAGCTTTGCATGCAGATTTATGTTAAGCTTTGTATACAGATTTTCAGTACGTAGGGTGTGTTCTAGTTCACACCAAGTGCTTGATAAAATGCTTAGCTCAATATAATGCTACAGTAGGCATTTTAATAGCTCAGTTAATGCAGTAGAAGCATTTAAAATAACTTATTTAGTCTTACTTCAGCTTATATGGGACTACGGTCCAATGGGTGGGCTCCCACAGTCGCCTCTAGGTTCAGATAACCTAGTTCTAGGTTCAGATAACCTAGTTAAAGCAAGGTAAGAAAATTAGCTATGAAATCAGTATTTTATTTTCAGCAGTGGCACTGTACTGGATTAGATATCCATTGGGTTGGGCTCCCACAGTCGTCCCTAGGTTTAGATAACCTAGTAAACCCAACTAGACTCGGAACTTGCAATCCCGGGTTTAGTTAGGGATGCGCGCACAGCAAGTACAGTTGCCGGGCCCATCAGCAGCATGATTACTATTTTGATCTATTATGTAAATAGTTTTCAAAACTTCACAAATTAGTTATGTGAATACAAGTTAGACTCAGTTTAGCATTAATTAGTTCAGCTTATGTATCAGTTCAGTTTCCTATTGATACACATGATAGTTCTATAATTAGCTATACATGTTTAGTATTTCAGTTAGTATGATTCCTTTATTTGCTATTTATGAGCATGATTAGCTGTACATGTTTAGTATTTCAGTTAGTATGATTCCTTTGCCATTTATGAGTATGATTAGCTATACATGTTTAGTATTTTAGTTAGTATGATTCCTTTGTTATTTATGAGCATGATTAGCTATACATGTTTAGTATTTCAGTTAGCATGATTCCTTTGCTATTTATGAGCATGAGTAGCTATACATGTTAACTTTTCAGTTAGTTGATTTCTTTGCTATTTATGAGCATGAGTAGCTTTACATGTTAGCATTCAGTTTTAGCATATTTTTATTTATATACATGCATATCGAGTTTTTGTGAGTAGGATAGCGCTCACTAAGCTTTTAGCTTATAGATACTATTTTCCTCCTACTGCAGATAAAGGAAAAGCTAAAGTATAAGGAAGAAGGCGACAAGGAGATGCTGTGACGGTGTGTGATGTGTGGACTATGGAGATCCTTTGGACTTAGCTAAAGAACTCACTTAGTTTAAGAATTTGTTTAGTTTAATTTCTTATTAAGTTGATAAGAAAATTTTGTAGTAAGAAGTTATGTTTCCGCTTTTCATTACCTGCATGTTTTGAATTATTAAACTGCGTGGTTGTGAAAATATATGTCCCAGCCGCCTGTGGCTGAGTATACTCTATATGTATTTACGGATATGGTCACCGGTACAGGGGAGTTTCTGCCGAAATTTTTCGGTAGGGTTTCCATGTGATTTTTTTTCATACCGGTTAAGTAGAGTTAGTAGTCAAGTAATGGTCATCCTTAGAGTGTAGTAGTAGTAAGAAGGGTGGTCGTTACATTAGAGGTCTGCCCAAATTAAAATTTATTGAAAACTCAATCTGTGATGCATGTCAAAAAGGAAAACAAACCAAGTCCACCCACAAGTCAACCAACCTAGAAAGATCCAACACCATACTTGAGCTCCTTCACCTTGATCTATTTGATTCACATGGAGCCAAATCACTAAGCAAGAACCAATATTGCTTAGTAATAATTGATGACTACTCTAGGTACACTTGGGTAAAATTTCTAAAAACAAAAGATGAAACCTATGAAATATTTAGTAATTTTTGCAACTTAACGGAAAATGAAAAAGATACTAAAATTAAAAGAATAAGAAGTTATCAGGGAGGGGAATTCGAAAATCATAGGTTTACTCAATTTTGTAAAATAAATGGATACCAACATGAATTTTTATGTCCTAGAACCCCCCAACAAAATGGACTAGTGGAATGTAAAAATAGAACATTACAAGAAGCAGCTAGGACTATGTTAAACGAATATCACTTAAATCATCAATTTTGGGCTGAAGCAATAAATACTGCAAATTATATTCAAAACAGAATTTTAATTAATAAATTTCACAATAAAACACCATATGAACTCTACTATCATAAAATTCCCAATCTAAACTATCTAAAAGTATTTGGGTGTAAAGTTCACATTTTAAATACTAAAGATTACTTAGGAAAATTTATACCCAAGTCTAACCAAGGAATATTCTTAGGATACTCCTCTACCAGTAGGGCCTTTAGAGTATATAATCAAAATACCTCAAAAGTTGAAGAAACAACTAATGTAATATTTGATGAAGAAAACAGCTTACCTTATATAAATGAAAATATTGACATTAATCCAAGAGCTATAGACGATAATGAAATCCAACCTAATCTTAATGAGTCAGAAGAACCAGTTTCTGACTCACAGATAAGACTAACTAGAGTAAGTACCTCTCACCCACCTGACCAAATTTTGGGTGACCCAAACCTAGGAGTCAGAACTAGATCATCCTATAGAAACCTTAGTCAGATTGCCCTAATTTCTAAAATTGAACCTAAGACTATAGAAGAAGCCCTGCCTGATCCAGACTGGATCATTGCAATGCAGGAAGAATTAGCCCAATTTGAGAGAAACCAAGTCTTGGACCTTGTACCTAAACCCATAGATAAATCAATAATAGACACCAAATGGGTTTTTAGGAACAAGTTGGATGATCACGGTGATATAATAAGAAACAAAGCAAGGTTAGTAGCCAAAGGATTTAGTCAAGTCGAAGGCTTAGACTATGATGAAACCTATGCTCCAGTAGCTAGACTCGAGTCCATTAGGATGTTATTAGCCTATGCAGCAAATAAAGGATTCAAATTGTACCAAATGGACGTTAAGTCAGCCTTTTTAAATGGTTTTATCAAGGAAGAGGTCTACGTAAGCCAACCTCCAGGGTTTGAAGACATAGACTACCCTAATCACGTATTTAAATTAAAAAAGGCACTATATGGACTAAAACAAGCCCCTAGAGCATGGTATGAAAGATTATCTAATTACTTAATATCCAAAGAATTTAACCAAGGACAAATCGATCCGACTTTGTTCGTGAAAACTATAGAAAAAGACATCTTTATAGCCCAAATCTATGTTGACGACATAATCTTTGGCTCAACTAATTCAAAATTCTCAAAAGAATTTGTCAAATTAATGGAAAGTGAATTTGAAATGAGTATGGTTGGAGAACTCAATTTCTTCTTAGGCTTACAAATTAAACAAACTAAAGATGAAATTTACATTTATCAAACTAAATATGCTAAAGAGTTAATTAAAAATTTCTGTATGGAAAATTCAAAAATTATAAATACTCCAATGGCAACCAACATAAACATTGACTCTGACCCTGAAGGAAAACTAGTTGACCCAAAATACTATAGGAGTGCCATAGGTAGCTTACTTTACCTAACTGCAAGTCAACCCGACATATTGTTTGCAGTAGGTATGTGCGCAAGATACCAATCCTATGCAAAAGAGTCACACCTATCTTACGTTAAAAGAATACTTAGGTATATTAAAGGAACTCTAAATGTAGGACTTTGGTATCCAAGAACTTGCACCTTTGACCTTTATGGCTATTCTGATTCAGACTATGCCGGGTGCAAGTTAGACAAAAAAAGTTCAAGTGGTAGCTGCCAGATTCTAGGTCAGTGCCTAGTAAGTTGGTCAAGCAGAAAGCAACATTGTGTTGCTCTATCCACCACAGAAGCTGAATACATAGCTCTAGGAGAATGTGCATCTCAACTGCTGTGGATGATGCATACGTTAAAAGACTATCGACTAGAGTATAAACATACACAAATCTTTATTGATAATATCAGCTCAATTAATCTCACCAAGAATCCTATTCACCACTCCAGGACTAAACACATAGAGGTAAAACACCACTTTGTAAGGGATCATGTAGCTAAAGGTGAAATTGCACTCAACCACGTTGAGTCCAAATCAAACCTAGCTGACATCTTTACAAAACCCTTACCTGAACTTGAGTTCAGTGCACTTAGAAGACAAATAGGAATGTGTTGGGTAGAGTAGGTGTCTCATTTTGTTGTCTTTTTCTTTCAAATTCTAGAAAAATTAATTTTCAAAATTCCCAATTTCCTAGATTTTTCAGAATCCTGGATTTACTTATCATTTTTCAAAATACTAGAAAAATTAATTTATAAAATTCCCAATTTTCTAGATTGTTTAACAAATTCAAATAGCCTAGGCTTTTCCCCTAGAAATCATGTTCCCCTAGAATTAAGCCAGAGCATCTCACAAGCACCTAGGTATACCTTGATTGTGATTGAAAAACATAGAACGGCGTGAGATGCATAGGGTATAGCCTGGACTCAAGAATGCTTATATTTGTGCATCAATATGAGTCTGGGCGTTAAATACGCAATATACATTAATCAAGTTAAGTCCTCCAGCTCTAGTCAAGTCTATCTGTGCCAAAGTAACTTAACTTGACTAACCAAGTGAAAGCTATTGTCCTATAGGCAATCAGCAAGTAACTAAAAAGGTTAGACAGTTGGTAGAGGATACTCAATTTTTTAGTTAAAGATGTTTTGATCTTTAGGGCTCTGATACCTAGTAAATCAATCTAGTGAACATGACTCATGCTTGGACTCAAGGACCAACTGAATTTAAAAGAATAACCTAGTCCTAAAACTTAAATATTTTTTAAGCTAAGTTCCAATCTTAACTTTCAAACCCTGTTGACCTTAGCTAACCTATTGAACTTAGTAATTTCCTGTACAATTTTTTCAAAGACTAACAAACAATTTTTCTGTTAAGTAAGAAAGATATAATCACTAACTTTTTAAATCTATCAAAGTGATACACTCCCCAACTGGTTTATAATGTTATTCAAGTGTCTATTATTGCCCATTTTTTGATATATGGCAAAGGGGGAGAGTAGCAAATTAAAAAAATTTCAAATCAAAAGTTAAGGGGGAGCAAAAGTTAAGGGGGAGCAAAGGTTAAGGGGGAGCGTATAGGTTACTTTAGCAAATTTGCTTTGGTCATTTTTGTTCATCTATACTTAGCAGATTTGCCTGTGTTAAAAATATTTATCTATTCGTTTGTTTACTTAACTTTGAATTTGAGTTGCCATAATCAAAAAGGGAGAGATTGTTGGTGTGAGAAGCATCCGACGATCGAACTTGTGTTTTGATAATGGCAAAGGATTCAAAGTTATTTGTTTTCTAACAAGTCTACTTGAGGATTTCAGGAAAGTCCTAGTTGCGGTTAGGCAAAGGGAAAAACCCTAGGGGGTGGTAACTCTAGGTCATAGGGGGTGGTAACCCTATGCGGAAAGTCATGGTAGGTCGACGTCTTCAGGCAAAAGTCCTAGGGGGTGGTAACCCTAGGTGGAAAAGTCTTGGTGTCGTGAACCAGGTGAAAGACTGGACTGGCCGGGAAGCAGATGTCCAGCAGAAAGTCCGGAAGCGTCGAGTGCTGAGCAAAAGTCCAGTCGATCTGGAGGATCGACTGGCAACAGGTAAATCTCCTGAGTGGAGTAGGTGAGGACGCGTTCCCCGTAGAGGGAATAGTAGGTGTCGGGTCGACCTAGGGTTTCCGGTCGGAAATCCGAAGTCAGACCCGGACAGTCCGGAGACTGTCGAACTTTCATTCATATTTATGATATTATGTGTGTTAACTTTGTCTTGTAGGATGTGTGTGTAGTTTGTAGACTAACACATTGTGCAGGGACAAAAGAGCAACATTAGCCTTGGATGAATAGTGTCCGAGGCGCCTCCATGGAGCTTGGAGGCGCCTCGGATGCGAAGGTGAGCTGGCAGTGCGCTGGAGTTGGAGGCGCCTTAAAGGGCAGTGAAGGCGCCTTGGACCGCAGCATGGAGGCGCCTTGAAGGCGCATGAAGGCGCCTTCAGAGGGATAATGGGCGACTTGATCAGCGCTTATCGACGCTTGCAACCCGGGGCTTGGAGGCGCCTCGGACAGCCTTGGAGGCGCCTCCAGCACTCTTTATAAGCAGTGTTTGAGCACCTCTTCAACTACAACTTGCTCTGAATAATCTCTTGCTACGTGCTGCGAACCTGACGACCCAGAAGTGCTGTGATGCGACACCAACGACCCGGAACTACGCTTCTCCATCTTTAGTTGTCGGTATAAAGTTTATGAGCTGTAAATTCCTATAATTGTAAAAATTATCGTGCTTATAGTTGTTGCCCACTGAAAGCGATCAAGGATCGCGGGCCTTCGAGTAGGAGTCGATCTAGGCTCCGAACCAAGTAAATAGTTTGTCTCTTTGTGTGATAGTTTTTATTTCCGCTGCATTTACTCTAACGGTTTTACGATTTCGAAAAACGAATTTGCCGCGAGCGCTATTCAACCCCCCCTCTAGCGCCTCTCGATCCAACAATTTATACTGAAGATAACATAGTATGTGGTGCCACATGCAGAAGAAAATGTTATCAGTACCTTATAAATTATAAACAGTAGCTCACGACCAAAATGGAAAGGAACAAACCATTAGAAGGTTGTAGTGTAATTAGGTATCAGTTTATCTTGACTGTATAATTACACTAGTACACTTAGAGTGTAATGAGTAGGACCATTTGAGGTCGTTTCTTTTATACTGACTTTATAAAGAAACAAAGACCTCGGTTATTATGGAAGTGTGTGCTCTTAATCCTAATATAATAACAAGCACATATATTTGATATTTATTTCTTTAATTTATCAATGGGTGAGATTTAGTTCGATGAATCAATAAGCCCGATAAGTTGGGAAATGGTATCACTTATAGTGTGTGTTGTTGATTATAGAAGGAAACTGTGTCCTAGAGATACTAGGTTAACAATGTCCTCAAGAGGAGCTCATAAGGATTGTCATATTAAACCCTGCAGGTGGACTTAGTCCGACATGATGATAAGGTTGAGTGGTACTACTCTTGGATTAAGATATTAATTAAATGAGTTGTCAGGAACTCACTTAATTAGTAGGCATTCGATATCTTAAACACAGGGAGACTAACACACTCATAATAAGAAGGAGCCCAAAAATGTAATTTGGGATTGGTGCGGTAGTTCAATAATAGTTCTCTAGTGGAATGAATTATTATTGATAAAATTAAGTTGTGTGTTCAGGGCGAACATGGGATGCTTAATTTTATCGGGAGACCAAAACCAATTCCTCCTCTCGGTCCCTATCGTAGCCTTTTATTTATAGAGTACTATACCCACTTATACCCACTTTCTATACCTACCTAATAGGGGCCGGCCAAGCTAGCTTGGGAACCAAGCTAGGGCCGGCCTAAGCATAAATTGGTGTGGCCGACCCTAGCTTGAACCCAAGCTAGAGGGGTCGGCCATATTAAATTAAAAAGGATTTTAATTTTAATTTTTATTATGTGGAAGATATAATTTATTAAAGAGAATTAAAATTAAAATATCTCTCTTGTAAAAGATCTACAAAAGATTAAAGAAAGAGATTAGATCTCTTTCCTTATTTGTAGATTGGTGAGATATTTTATTATCTCTTAAAAAAATTATTCACATATTGTTAAATTAAAATTATAGAAATTTCTTTTTATCAACCATGAAGAGATTTTTGAAGAGAAATTTTATTTTTAAAATTTCTGGAAACAAATTAGGAAGTTTTAATTTGTTGATTAAAACTTGTCTAATTTATTTCTTTTGATGTGGCCGGCCAATATTGTTTTAATTGGAAATTCTATTTTATTTTTCTCAATTAAATCATGTCAAGGAAATTAAGGAAATTTTATTGTAATTAAATTTCCTAATTTGCCTAGGCCAAGGAATATAAAAGAAGGGGTGGGGGTGCCTTCATGAGATACAACCTCTATTATTTCTCTCCCTCTTTTGTTCCTTGTTGTGGCCGGCCATCATCATCCTCTCCCTCTCTTCCTCTTGTGGTGGCCGAAACATCCCTATTGCTTGGAGTTTTTGTGGAGGCCGGATACTACTTGGAGAAGAAGAAGAAGAAGGAGAGAAAGCTAGCATCTCTTGGAGCTTGGTTGGTGTTTTGATCTTCTTCCTTGGTGAAGCTTTCTTGTTGTGGCCGAACCTAGCTAGGAGGAGAAGAAGGTGGTTGGTGGTTTCTCATCTCGGAAGATCGTTGCACACACAACGTCCGAGGTTATAAGAGGAATACGGTAGAAGATCAAGAGGTCTTTCTAGAAGGTATAACTAGTAGTTTTTCCTTTTCCGCATCATGCTAGTTATTTATGGAAATAATACCAAATACAAGAGGCTTACGTTCTAGTATTTCGAATATGTTTTTTGAAGTTGTGTTTTATTTTTCCTTGTGATTTGATTGTTCTTTTCGATTAACCTAAAGTTATTTTAGGAAATTAAATATTAGATTTCTATAAAAGGTTTTGTCTAGTCGGTGGTGGTTTCTCCCATATCCAAGAAGGCCATGTGCCTCGCCACGTCAGTACTGGGAACCAATTATGGAAATTAATATTTAATGGAATTAATAACTTAAGGTGATTTGGGTCGAACGTGTTAAGTTCCGCAGGAGATCCAAATCAAAACCTAAAAGAACAAATAGATTAAGTTTTGGATCAAACGTGTTAAGTTCTGCAGGCGATCCAAAATTTAATTTAAAAGAACACATGGTAGCTAGGAAAAGGTTCAGACCTTTGTACAAAATTTTTGTACAGTGGAACCTCTAGGTTTTCCGAGTAGCAACCAACACACACAACTTGACCTCACGCATGAGATGAACTGTTAACTGAACCATTATATCAAAAAATGAAGGTGGACAATACTTTTCAAATAGACACAACATCGTCACAATTTCTATTTGTACATTATCCAACTTTGAGGCATCTATTACTTTGTTACATAACACATTGAATAAGAAACAAAACCTTGTGATAGCATTTGTGACATGCTTGGGTAGAACACCACGGATGGCAATTGGAAGCAAATGTTGCATTAAGGTGTGGCAGTCATGTGATTTAAGACCAACCAGTTTTAGGTCCTTCATTGAGACAAGGTTTTTGATGTTGGAGGAGTAACCCGTGGAAACCTTATTTCCGAACAATGAATTACAAAGTCTTCTTTTCTCATCCTTGCTTAATGTATAACATGTTGGGGGCAAAAATGTCCTTTTCTTCCCTTTTTGTGGTGCTAATTCTCCCCTAATTTTCATATCCACTAGGTCGTTTCTTGCTGCAATTCTATCTTTTGTCTTTCCTAGCATATCAAGTAATGTACCAATCAAACTTTCGCAAACGTTTTTCTCTATGTGCATCACATCAAGAACATGTTGAACATGCAGATCTTTCCTATACTCAAGTTCAAAGAATATCGATTTCTTTTTCCCGCAGGACTTACCATCATTTTCCTTTGATTGAAGATTTGCTCTCATTTTTCCCCATAGGCATCTAATTCCTTCTACTTTTTTTTAAAACTTCATCGCCACTTAGTGGTTTTGGGGCCATAGTAAAGTCTTGTGTCCCATCAAATGCCTTCTTCTGCCTTCGATAAGGATGATCTCTACGAAGAAACCGTCTATGACCTGTAAATGACATTTTTTTACTATGCTTCAACCTTTTTGCACAAGTTTTCTCACCACAGATAGGGCATGCTTGATATCCTTTTACAATGCATCCTGCTAGGTTTCCATATGCCGGAAAATCATTAATTATCCACAATAGGACAGCTCTAAGCAAGAATCTTTCTTCTCGGTGTGCATCATATGCTTCAACACCAACTTCCCATAATTCTTTTAAATTGTCAATCAAAGGTGCCAAGTACACATCAATGTCATTTTCCGGCTATTTAGGACCAGAAATCAACAACGTGAGCATCATATATTTTGTCTTCATACAGAACCATGGAGGAAGGTTATAGGTGATCATTATAACTGGCCAACAACTATATGTAGAACTCATCAAACTATGAGGATTGATCCCATCAGCTGCTATGGCCAACCTTAGATTTCTTGTCTCAGAAGCAAAATCTGGCCAATTATGATCCACAAGTCTCCAACAAGGTGCATCAGCTGGATGTCGCATATAGGCATTACATACTCTTTTATTAGCATGCCAAATTAACTCCTTAGATATTTCCTTGCTCCGAAACATTCTTTGAAATCTAGGAATAGAAGGAACGTACCATAAAATTTTTTGCAGGGACTCCTTCAATTATCCTAGAATTCTTGGCCAACTTCCACCTTGACAACCCACAAGTAGGACAATCGGTAAAATCCTCATACTCCTTCCAGTATAAGACACAATCATTAGGGCAAGCATGTATTTTCTTATAAGTCATCCCATTGCACATAAGCTTTTCTTTGCATCATATAAAGATAAAGGCAATTCATTGTCAACGGGAAGCATTTCTCCAAATAAGACAAGTAGTTCAGTAAAACTATTATCACTCCAGCTGTATTTCGCTTTCAAGTTATATAATTGCACAATTGTAGATAACTTTGTAAATTTAGTACACCCAGCATACAGGGGTTTCTCAGCATCCTCAAGTAATTTTATAAATTGATCTGGATTCTCTGAACTTTCATATGCAGCGTGTACCATATCTACAGGTTTATCAGCAAAATAGTTTTCACTTTTTCCAGCTGCATCATTCTCTTTCTTTAAATCTCCTAATACAGATTCTTCCCCATGCCATATCCATTTTTTGTATGTTAAGTCTATACCATTATAGTACACATGTGCCCTTATGCTATTAATATTATTGTCCCATAGATTGCCACATTTCGTACAAGGACAAGGTATACTAGTAGGATTAGTAGCATGTTGCAGTGCAAATTGCAAGAAAGATTCTAGTCCAAGTTCAAACTCATGTGATAATCTATCCTTTGCCAGCCATGCCTTGTCCATTTTGTTGTACTAATGAATCTAAAATCAATCAAAAATATTAAGACAATTACAACAATGAGTCATATTACATACTATTTCATATTTTCAGAATCAAAAATTAACTTAATATGACAAACAAAATTTGTACTTCATCATTATACCAATAAATAAACTATGAGTCATTCATGAATCATCACCTAAACCCTAAACCGTATTAGGAATTATTCAGATGGATTCATAAATTCACAAAATCATAATTAACTTGTTCATGAATCGATTTAACAAGAAGGTCAAAAGAAAATACTCACTTAATGATCAAAGCTTTTAACTTGTATATATAGCGCGTCTAATAAGCCCAACACACAAATCTTGTAGAAACAACAACAACATAAAGAGGTAAATTTTTAAACCAGAAACCATGACATATCAGTGAAAAGAATTAGCATAGACATAAAAGAAACTTGATAGTTCAAGGATTACGTAAAACCAACTTAGCAACAAGAACTAGCAACTCCTCAATCTATGAAACAAAAATGATAAAATCAACTCAAGGTAGTGTTTGAGAAAATTCATCAAACACATTGCATGCATCAATCAATTAATACTTGCAAACAAGAGATCAAGAAGATGAAACTGTCGAAGATGAGGAAGAACTTCAGTAGCGACGATGTATAAAGGAAAAATTACTGGAATGTGAAGGACTCTAGCGGTGGCAGTGAATGCTGGACCGGAGATGGAAGAAGGAAAAACTACCGGAATGCTAAGAAGGCATCCTCTTCTCACCCAAAGGGAGGAGTTGGAGGAGATGCGGTGTGGTTGGACGGAGAAGCAAGGGCGTCGTGTCTTGATCCTGATCGGGAGAGGAAGGGGCGTCGATCCAGGAAGGGGAAGAGGGAGATGACGTTGAGAGGGATGGTCGGAGGTTTAGGTTTAGGTTTAGGCTGAGAGAGATGGTCGAAGGAAGGGGCACGATATAGGTTTAGGTTTGGAGGGAACTTCACAGTGTTGCAAATTTTGGCTGGTGGGAAAATTAAAATATTTTATTTTGGTTCATTAACACCAGGTTTTAAAAATCGCTGTTAAAATCAGTGCCTATTAACGAAAAAAGGCGCTCATAGACATCGCCTAAAAAACCAATGTCTATGAGCGAAAATCTGAGCTCATAGACACCGGTTTTTGGAAAAACCGGTGTAAAATATTCAAAGACATCGATTTTGCTTAAAATCGTTGTTGTTCCACCGATGTCTATGAGAGTTTTTCTTGTAGTGTTTATAAAGAACTGATAACATGATCTTCTGTGTGTGATACCACACACCATGTTATCTACAATATAAATTAATTGAACAACTACACTTAACAAATAAAATGTAGACATTTGACCAATGTGATTCTTTTATTTCAAAAATAAATGTTTACAAAAGCTAGGCTTTTAGTATACACTCTAACAAACTGTTGGAACCCCAATGTAACGACCACCCTTCTTACTACTACTACTCTCTAAGGATGACCGTTACTTAACTACTAACTCTACTTAACCGGTATGATAAAAAATCACATGGAAACCCTACCGAAAAATTTCGACAGAGTCTCCCCTGTACCGGTGACCTTAAACTGACATACATAACATAATATACACAGCCACAGACGGCTGGAACACATATCAAACACACAAAAGGAATAACATCACCACACAGTTTAATGAAATCAAATCATGCAAGTAATGAATAGCGGAAACAAAATAAACATACAATTAACTAACAGCGGAAGACTAAATGACTCGTCTAATACATTCTTAATAAATGACAATCTTAATAAATTCTTAAACTAAGTCCCAAGGCTTCCATAGTCCTGGCATCACACACCATCCGCGCCACCTTGTCGCCTTCCTTTCTATATCTTTTCCTTTCCTGTATCTGCAGTAAGAGGAAGTGTAGTCTATAAGCAAAATTTGCTTAGTAAGCGCTATCTAACTCACAAAATCACGAATGTGCATGTATACGAAAAGAACTAAAAACTATATGCTCTAAAAAGAAATAAAGCATAAACATAACTGCTCATGTCAAACTAATAGCAAAGAAAAACTAAGAAATCTACTCATGTAATTCTACTCGCTAATCATGCTACTCATCTAATAGGTAAACATGAAACTACTCATCCACTAGATAAACATGGTAGAATAAAGAACTAAACTTACTGAATTCTAAACACCTTCTGAATCTTATTCCACTTGTTTAAAGACTTATTCTTTAATACTTTATACTTATGTAAAACTCGTTTTACTTGTTCAAAAACTTATACTTTTAATATTTCAAAATAATAATCAACTTCTTCTTGGGCCCGACAACTGTGCTTTTACTTTTATAACGACCCGACCCATTCGGCGGCCCATTTGGCGGCCCATTTGGCGACCCTATGGTCGTCGACCGTCGGCCGAGCCGTTAATACTATGTTATCTAAACCTAGGGACGACTATGGGAGCCCAACCCAAGGACAGAGAGTCCAACACAGTGCCACTGATAAAAGTAAAATACTTGTTATCTTTTAATACTTCTATATAATGCCTCGGCATTTTCTTTAGCACCTTGTGTGCCAAAATTCCTAAAGTCTTAACTTTGGGATCTACTTAAGGCCTTGGCCTTCTTCTTTCTTTTCTTTATCTTCTTATACTTGTTAATACTTCTAAAAGAATACTTCCTTTAAAAAGAAACTGAAATGTTTAAGCAAATTCTAACTTTAAAATGCTTAAACCAAAAACCTGTCTACTATGTTAATACAATTCTGCATATTAAGTTAACATAAATCTGCATACTTTACTAAACAGATTCTGAAATACTAAACAATCAAAAACTGTAGTGCTAACAATTCAAAGTCTATAATGCTAACAAATCGAAATCTGCTAAGCTAACAATCAAATATTTGCAATGCAAGCTCTAAAACTAGTATAGGACTAATGGGCTATTCTTGTTCATCATATAGCACATTCCATTCATACATCCCTAGGCAATGAACGTAATCTGCACATATCCTACTTGCAATTAAACATGAACATTTCTAGTATAGAACCTTTGCTTAAGGATCTTATCTTCATTCACCTCTTAATCATGCTCATTTTCATAATTTAGAGGAACTCTACGTTTAGCAGTAAAAACATGTAATACAAAGGTAGACCAAAACTGAATTAAGCACCTAAGTCAATACCTGCTACGGAAAAATAGAGACACTGCAAGAAGTAATATAAGGGAAGCAAAATGTTAAACATGGCTATTCAAACAAACATATATATCAAATTCACAGCTTAACCCTTTTTGTAAGCAACCCTAATTCTCCAAATCATGCTTCATCAAATGGCAAAGAAAACCAACAACATAAACTTCAATTCATGGCAGCAAATAAAGGAATCCGAAACTAGAACTGAGTGCTTTAAAAGAAAACTGCTCATGCTCGAATATTAGCAAAATGGTAAACCGATCATGCTTAACTAACAGCAGATGAAAACTAAACAGCAAGGGAAAAATCTAAACAGTAAGGAAAAGTCTAGACAACATGCTAAATCCATTCAAATCCCTTCTCCTCTTCTTTAACAAACCCACGGCAGCAAACCAATGAAATTGCATTCATCACCACAACTTCATAACACTAAGTTTTAAGCACTAAAGCACCTTAATGTACATACCAACCGAAAACTAAGGTTCACGGTGAAAGAAAAGCTTGCTGTGCAGTGAAGAAACGATTCTAGGGTTCATGTATGCTTCGGAAACAAAGTGAGGAACCAAAGAAATCCGGAGCTATCCTACTGTACGTGAGTAGCAACTTACCTTAGGCTTTTCTTGGACTTACAGCCGGAGAAGAAAGCTTCCAATGCTTCTAGGGCTTGCGGACGATCTCGCAAACTCGCCCTCTTCCTCGTGCTTACTGTTCCTTCTTGACGAGAGGAGCTCGAATCCAAGAAGAGCTCGTGGAGAAGTCCCCTTTGGCCGGTCGCCAAAGAGAAAACCTTAATCTCTTCTCGGCTTTGTTTTCGCCCGATCCCGCCGTCGCACACGCAGAAGAGGAAGAAGGAAACGGGATTTTAGGTCACGGGAATTAACACGTAAGTTCTCCTTTTTATAATCTCCATATTCTGTTAACTTGTTAAATAAATTTTCTTAGCCTTTCTAAACAAAACTGACGACTAGTACACTTGGTGGGCTGCGTTCTGCTTAAAGCCCAACTCGTGGGTTTAAATCCCAGCTGCAACCATTTTATTTCCTATTATTTTACTATTCCTAACTACTACTTAATACCAATTTATTTCCATATTTGATTAACAATGACTGTTGGCAGAGTTGGTTGGCTACGTCCGGTTAAGATCTGGTTCAAGTCCGAGGTCTTGGGTTCAAAACCCAGCTTCAACATTTTTCTTTCTTCTTTTTTTTTTTAAACTTCTTCCTCTTGGTAAAAATACCAAACGAACTCCAAAAATTACGTAAAAATACTCTAAAAATTTCTAAAAATATCTAGAATTTTTCTATAGCATTTCTAAATTTTAATAAGGTCTTTTGGAACTCTAAATCATGAAATTTGGGGTGTTACAATTCTCCCTCCCTTATAAAAAGTTCGTCCTCGAACTTAGAATAATTCTGGACATTTCTATCTCATACTGTCCTCATGCTCCTAGGTAACTTCCTCATGCTTCTGGTTCTAAATGACTTCTACTAATGATACTCTTTTGTTCCTTAGTCTCTTAACTTCTCTATCCTTTCTAAACATACTTATGTATATATGAATATAAGAGAAACCAAACTAAAATTGTCTCTATTCTTTCTAAGCATATGTATCAAAACATAGAAAATTAAAACATGAACTTTCTTCTTTCCTAAGCACATATAAGCAAATACTCTATACTACAAATAATAAAGAAAGCATAAAAAAAAAAATTAAATACTTTCTTACTTGAAGACGGCAAGGATGGTGCTGATGTGTGATGCTGGAGAATGGGAACTGCTCTGATACCAACTGTAACGACCACCCTTCTTACTACTACTACTCTCTAAGGATGACCGTTACTTAACTACTAATTCTACTTAACCGGTATGATAAAAAATCACATGGAAACCCTATCAAAAAATTTCGACAGAGTCTCCCCTGTACCGGTGACCTTAAACTGACATACATAACATAATATACACAGCCACAGACGGCTGGAACACATATCAAACACACAAAAGGAATAACATCACCACGCAGTTTAATGAAATCAAATCATGCAAGTAATGAATAGCGGAAACAAAATAAACATACAATTAACTAACAGCGGAAGGCTAAATGACTCGTCTAATACATTCTTAATAAATGACAATCTTAATAAATTCTTAAACTAAGTCCCAAGGCTTCCATAGTCCTGGCATCACACACCATCCGCGCCACCTTGTCGCCTTCCTTTCTATATCTTTTCCTTTCCTGTATCTGTAGTAAGAGGAAGTGTAGTCTATAAGCAAAATTTGCTTAGTAAGCGCTATCTAACTCACAAAATCATGAATGTGCATGTATACGAAAAGAACTAAAAACTATATGCTCTAAAAAGAAATAAAGCATAAACATAACTGCTCATGTCAAACTAATAGCAAAGAAAAACTAAGAAATCTACTCATGTAATTCTACTCGCTAATCATGCTACTCATCTAATAGGTAAACATGAAACTACTCATCCACTAGATAAACATGGTAGAATAAAGAACTAAACTTACTGAATTCTAAACACCTTCTGAATCTTATTCCACTTGTTTAAAAACTTATTCTTTAATACTTTATACTTATGTAAAACTCGTTTTACTTGTTCAAAAACTTATACTTATAATATTTCAAAATAATAATCAACTTCTTCTTGGGCCCGGCAACTATGCTTTTACTTTTGTAATGACCCGACCCATTTGGCGGCCCATTTGGCGACCCTATGGTCGTCGACCGTCGACCGTCGGCCGAGCCATTACTACTAGGTTATCTAAACCTAGGGACGACTATGGGAGCCCAGCCCAAGGACAGAGAGTCCAACACAGTGCCACTGATAAAAGTAAAATACTTGTTATCTTTTAATACTTCTATATAATGCCTCGGCATTTTCTTTAGCACCTTGTGTGCCAAAATCCCTAAAGTCTTAACTTTGGGATCTACTTAAGGCCTTGGCCTTCTTCTTTCTTTTCTTTATCTTCTTATACTTGTTAATACTTCTAAAAGAATACTTCCTTTAAAAAGAAACTGAAATGTTTAAGCAAATTCTAACTTTAAAATGCTTAAACCAAAAACCTGTCTACAATGTTAATAAAATTCTGCATATTAAGTTAACATAAATCTGCATACTTTACTAAACAGATTCTGAAATACTAAACAATCAAAAACTGTAGTGCTAACAATTCAAAGTCTATAATGCTAACAATTCGAAATCTGCTAAGCTAACAATCAAATATTTGCAATGCAAGCTCTAAAACTAGTATAGGACTAATGGGCTATTCTTGTTCATCATATAGCACATTCCATTCATACATCCCTAGGCAATGAACGTAATCTGCACATATCCTACTTGCAATTAAACATGAACATTTCTAGTATAGAACCTTTGCTTAAGGATCTTATCTTCATTCACCTCTTAATCATGCTCATTTTCATAATTTAGAGGAACTCTACGTTTAGCAGTAAAAACATGTAATACAAAGGTAGACCAAAACTGAATTAAGCACCTAAGTCAATACCTGCTACGGAAAAATAGAGACACTACAAGAAGTAATATAAGGGAAGCAAAATGTTATACATGGCTATTCAAACAAACATATATATCAAATTCACAGCTTAACCCTTTTTGTAAGCAACCCTAATTCTCCAAATCATGCTTCATTAGATGGCAAAGAAAACCAACAACATAAACTTCAATTCATGGCAGCAAATAAAGGAATCCGAAACTAGAACTGAGTGCTTTAAAAGAAAACTGCTCATGCTCGAATATTAGCAAAATGGTAAACCGATCATGCTTAACTAACAGCAGATGAAAACTAAACAGCAAGGGAAAAATCTAAACAGTAAGGAAAAGTCTAGACAACATGCTAAATCCATTCAAATCCCTTCTCCTCTTCTTTAACAAACCCACGGCAGCAAACCAATGAAATTGCATTCATCACCACAACTTCATAACACTAAGTTTTAAGCACTAAAGCACCTTAATGTACATACCAACCGAAAACTAAGGTTCACGGTGAAAGAAAAGCTTGCTGTGCAGTGAAGAAACGATTCTAGGGTTCATGTATGCTTCGGAAACAAAGTGAGGAACCAAAGAAATCCGGAGCTATCCTACTGTACGTGAGTAGCAACTTACCTTAGGCTTTTCTTGGACTTACAGCCGGAGAAGAAAGCTTCCAATGCTTCTAGGGCTTGCGGAGGATTTCGCAAACTCGCCCTCTTCCTCGTGCTTACTGTTCCTTCTTGATGAGAGGAGATCGAATCCAAGAAGAGCTCGTGGAGAAGTCCCCTTTGGCCGGTCGCCGAAGAGAAAACCTTAATCTCTTCTCGGCTTCGTTTTCGCCCGATCCCGCCATCGCACACGCAGAAGAGGAAGAAGGAAACGAGATTTTAGGTCACGGGAATTAACACGTAAGTTCTCCTTTTTATAATCTCCATATTTTGTTAACTTGTTAAATAAATTTTCTTACCCTTTCTAAACAAAACTGACGACTGGTTCACTTGGTGGGCTGCGTTCTGCTTAAAGCCCAACTCGTGGGTTCAAATCCCAGCTGCAACCATTTTATTTCCTATTATTTTACTGTTCCTAACTACTACTTAATACCAATTTATTTCCATATTTGATTAACAATGACCGTTGGCAGAGTTGGTTGGCTACGTCCGGTTAAGATCTGATTCAAGTCCGAGGTCTTGGGTTCAAAACCCAGCTTCAACATTTTTCTTTCTTCTTTTTTTTTTTTAAACTTCTTCCTCTTGGTAAAAATACCAAACGAACTCCAAAAATTACGTAAAAATACTCTAAAAATCTCTAGAATTTTTCTATAGCATTTCTAAATTTTAATAAGGTCTTTTAGAACTCTAAATCATGAAATTTGGGTGTTACACCCAAGGTTGTTTTGGTGTGATCAACAAGTTAAGTTAGGTCCTGTGTGTATTTAACCTTGTGTCTAAGAGTGCAGGAGCTTAGAAACACAGTTACTCGAGCGGAAGACGCAGCTAGCGAGAAGGACGGCACGCTGTGCGTCCGAGGGACGAGGTGCTGCGGAAGAGTACAGCGGAGGACGAGAAGGAAGTGCGCGCGGTGGTTCCGAGGTATGAAAGCCGGAGCGGAAGATTGCTCGGGGAGCAAGAGACGCAGCTAGTGCGAAGGTCAGCATGGGGTGCGACCGAGGGACGAAGTCTGCGGATGAGTACGCTGGTGGATGAGAAGGGACACGCGACAATTCCGAGGGACGAGAAGCCGGAGGGAAGCACACTCGAGAAGACCGGAAGATGGGTTCGGGTGAGCCCTATTTCGGATGTCAGAGATCACCCAAGCAAGCGGAGCCGGAGCAGAAAGACCCGGACCAGAGGCGAGCTGAACCGGAGAAGAGAGCACGGACCAAAAGTCAATTGGGTTGACTTTTGGCTCCGGGGTGCCCGGAGCTGTCCGGGGCGCCCGGAACCCTTCCGGATGCCCGGAAGTGACTTTTTCACAGGATCGAGCTTTGACTCGATCCAACCGTTGGGGGATAAATTTTATCCCCCCCCCCAGGGCGCCCGGAACCCTTCCAGGCGCCCCGACCAAGGCTATAAATATAGTCTTGGTCCAGAAGCTTTTCAACAATCATGATCATTCTATTTCCAAATACTTGTATGCTTTAGTTGTAGTTAAGCTTCTCTTTTCTGTGCCTAAACGCTGTAAGAGGCTTCTCCGCCTGAAGGAGTTTTTGAGCTTAATCTTCCTTGGATTTACAACCACTTCGGTTGTAACCAAGTAAACATCTGGTGCCTCGTCTTTTCTTTTATACTTCTATTTATTTGCTTAATTCATTTTACAAGTGTTAGCTTAATTGTTCGAGGAAGGGTTGTCTGTTTTTAATTGACAGGTTATTTACCAACCCCTCTAGCCGGACCAACGGTCCTACACAAACCTTAGTTATGTGATTACCGGGTAATCACATAACCAAGGTTATACATGATAACTTGAACCAAACACACACTAAGTGTTTTTCAGCATACTTAATGTTGTTGGGATGAAGCACGACTGGTAAATTAGCATACCCATATTGCATGATAGATTCAGATGTATTTTCATTACCTTGTAGTGGGAGGTATCTTGGTTTGATAATCATAGCAAATTTTTATCAGTTGAACACCCTTTCAGGTGAAATAAGAAAATTTTCATTAAGAATATTATAGTCAGAAAACTTTTACCAATAATCAAGTCAGGTGAAGAAATTATTGACCAAATAAAATCTATGGATTCCTACCAATATCTCAGCTTATTTCTGATGAGATAAATAAATACATTGTTAGATAGTGCAAGTGTGTTTGAAAAAAAGAAGCATTTTCTAGGAGTTTTTATATTAGAAGTATCTACTCATTCGTCATAATTTAGATGTGATGCATGTTGAGAAAAATTTCTTCGATAATATCTTCAACACTATGATAAATATACCTGGAAGAACTAAAAATACTACAAAATCATGTGAGGAATTAAAAAAACTAGTTAGCAGACAAGAGTTACATTAGGATGAAACAACCAATAAATTTTTAAAGGCTTATTATACATTGGATAAAGACAGTAAGCAAGCCTTATCTAGTTGATTAAAAGAAATTAAATTTTTAGATAGATATGCCTCAAATATGACTCGATAAGTGGATATGAATAGGTTAAAGATGTTTGGAATAAAGAGTCATGACTATCATGTATTCATGTAAAGACTTATTCCAATAGCCTTCTATAATTTACTTCCTCAAAATATTTGGCAAACACTCATAGAATTAAGTCAATTTTTCAGAGATTTGACAATAAGGTGTATTATGATGTATGATATGCTTCGACTAGAAATAGACATTCCTCTCATACTATATAAGTTTAAGCATATTTTTCCATTTAGTTTTTTTTATTCAATGAAACATCTACCAGTTTATCTACCTTATGAGGCACAACTAGTTGGTCATGTGCAGTACAGATGGATGTTTCCATTTGAACAATTTTTAAGGAAATTAAAGAATAATGTTCATAACAAAGTAAGAGTTGAGGGGTCAATATGTAATGTCTATTTGGTTGAAGAAACATCATCTTTCTGCTCATATTATTTTGCTGATAATGTAAAAATTAGATATCACAAGTATTCTCAAAATTCTAATGATACTAAGCTGATAGACCCAGAGATACTTTCTATTTTCAAGTTTCCTGTTAAGTCAATGGGTGCATCTGTTTTAAGATGGATAACTAAACAAGCATACTATGCTGCAAGAACATATATACTCCTAAACTATAATGAGGTCAAATCCTACATAAAGTGAGTTAGCTTCTCCAATCAAACATTTATCTCATTATATTTGTTTGCTATCCCAATTATCTTAAAATTACATTCTATAACAGCTTGTATAAACAACAACTACAACTATAAAATCCATTAATGTGTGCAAATGAGATAGCTGAAAAGTTAGAGACGGAATTTATAGTATGGTTTCAAATCTATGTAAATTAGAGAATGCTTTAAATTTCATATATTCCTATCAAAGTTCCACGTAATTTATCATAACTACTTTAATAGGTGAAGGATCACATAATATCAAATGTGCAAGATTCCATAATAATAAATCTTACATTTGGACCTCTCCATAAAATAAAAGTGTACTCTGGTTACTATGTTAATGACTTCAAATTTCATGTGGCATAATAGGATTCACATAGATGTTCCATCTATCAAAAGGATCTATCAACAACAATAATTTTGATTTTAATTATTACGGGAGACTTAAAGAAACCATAGAGGTTGAATATTTTGCCTTACCCACAAAAAAGGCATGTGTTATTCAAATATTCTTCGTATGATCCGACTCCAAGAATAGGTACTAGAATACATTTAAACTATAATTTAGTTAAGATTAATGCAAACAAAAGCTTCAACAAGTATGAACCTTTTATTTTTATGGTACAAGCGGGCCAGATTTTTTATCTTTAATATTTGACGAATATAAGAAGAGCTAGTGAATGGTTAGCAGTTTGTCAAACGAAGCCTTGCTTGATCATAGACATATCGAACTCCATCATGATCCAAAACCATGATACATTTCAAAATGGAGAAGTGAAGATACATTCAATAGATTCCCAAATTTAATCAACATCTCAATTATTTGTAGATGTTAATGTATCTTATGAGGAGATAAATAATGGAGAGATGTCTAGCAGTGAGGAGCTTATTAAACTAATAGAGTCTAGCTAGGACGACCTATAAAGTATTAGTGTTAATGTTTCAGATTCTTAAATCTTACTAGTTATATTCTATAAGTCATTAATGTTAAGGAAAATTTCTATTTTGATCTAAATTTTACTAGTTCTATCATATAAGTCATTATTGTTTAAATTTTATTATTATTATGAATGTGTATGTGTTATAATATAATTGTGAAGATATAGATATGTTGGATCTGGTAGCTGCACCTGGTGGACAGATTGTGTTGCGGATTGTTGGGGTTGGTAAATATTGGTGTTATTAGTAATTTTCATTGCAACTATTTTTTTTTATAATATTTTTATTTTTTTTGATGCAATTTTATCCTGGATAGTCATTGGGTAGTGACATACATAACGTCAAAATTTAAAGAACGATTGATCCCTACTAGTACTACATGGAGGCATGTAGACAAAGAGATGAGACACTTTTATTATGATACATTTTTGGTAATTAATTTTAATTATCAAGAATTTTATTCTTTTGTATATTAATTTATGAACTTATTATTGCAGAAAAGATATACCTGGGAGCCAAGGCACAAGGCAGTAATTTATGCAACCTGAAACGTAGCTTGTGCCAAATTGTATAAAGATATGTTATATAAAGCAAGATAAAAAAGAATAATGTCATCCTATATACCAGAGGATACACTACAACAAAAATGACTTTTCGCAGCGCGCAAATTCGCTTTTCGCAGCGCGCATTGCATGCTGCACAATTGAAAGCTGTTGAAAGTTCTAGGTTATTGGCAGCGTACCTTGCATGCCGCGGATATTATTATCCGCGGCGGGAAATGCACGCCGTGGAAAATAATATCTGCAGCATGCGTTGCACGCCGCGGAAAGTGCCTTGCATGCCACAGATATTATTATCCACAGCACGCAATGCAAGCCGTGAAAAATAATATCCGCGGCATGCATTGCACGCCGCGGAAAATAATATCTACAGCATACGTTGTGCACTGCGATTAAAATACTATATAATTATCACAAATATTTATTTAAAATATATAATATAAATTTAAAATTTAGACATTATCCCAATTTATACACCACTTAAAATAGAATAAAAATTATAAAATAAAATCAAAATGTGAATACATAATTTTTATTCATCTAATAATCATTTTACAAAGCTCATCAATTTCTCTAAACAACAATATAAATATTGACATGAACCAAAGAAAGACCCTAAGTCTATTGCCCAATACCAAAGTTACATGGTTGGAACATCTGGATCTATAGTCGCAGTGATGCTTCCTTCTGCATATGGCGCAAATTTTCGTGCAGATGGTGCACAGTAGTGTCATAATTCAGAAACCCCATGAACTAGAATTCATTATTGTCGACCTGAATATACTTTTCAGCAGAATTTGTTTTGTTTGTAGAGGGCACAATTGAAGTTAGCTGATGAAAGGGAATTACAACCTGCAAATTAACTATGATGAGAGTTTCAATTGGTAAACTTGATTAAATTAATAAAGCATATATGAGATGAGAAGGAAAATAAGAAGTAAAATAAGAATACTTCAGATTAATCGTTAAATCACAGATAAGATTAAGTACATTAAATCATAAAAAATTACTAAAACATACTAATTTCTATTACAATCTATTGGTGCATAGAAAAGAAAAGAAACACAGGAGGACAAAAAATCTATGCATGAGGTTGTGTAAAACAATTTGAGGACTCAATGAAGATCTTTATCCAAGTCAATGAAGCAAAAGACACGAGGAGGATGTTATCAGTGGGGACTCAGCAAAATAAACTTGTTGAAAATCAAAAGTATGAGCATTAAACTGAAATGTTTTCAAGAAGAAAACAAAATAAGATGACAAAACAAAACAAATAGCATGGGCACAAGGTATATCAATTTGGTGAGAAACCTCTCATATAGTATTAAAAATGATTAAAAAAGGAGTATTGATTATTAAATTTTTAGCTCACTGATAAAAAAAAAGAGCCTACAATATATACCTTTAAAAGAACTACTTTTTTAGATTAACTTAAGTTAATGCAGTAATATGTAGTTTCTCATGCAAACCAAACTTTTTTAACCCATATATATATATATATATAAGTCATCTATTTTTTCCCCAACTATTTAGAGTCATATCTTATCCCTTCATTAGCTCTACACAAAGCTATATATTGTATAGCTAGACAAGTTAATAGAGATGAAAGTGTGAAGGATAATGGGAGGAAACGTAACTCTAAATGATGTAATTAAAATGAATTAAGAGAATTTATATTACTATGACTAAAGTTGCATAAGCTCAATGGATGGATAAACTCTATACAACCTACTTAAATATTTGAGACTATCAAGACTAATTGATGTTGGACATATACTTGAAAGTTTACTTTGTTATAAGCTAAATGGTGTTACATTGATGGAAATGGGAAAGCAATTCGTGTGCACATAACAATACAAGTGGCAAAATTAGCAAATTTTGGTGAATTAATTTGAGCAAAAAGTAACCATGCAAGAAAAATAACATTATAATTATCTCAAGATGGACACGGGCATAATAAGTTATGTTTTACCAAAAAAAAATGGAAATAAACAAAAAGCAATAGTTCACTTCACTGGGCCTTGTTGAATATTGTTTTTCTCGGGTGAATATGTTGCAGAAGGAGTTAAAGGAATGTATGGTTAAAAAGCTGAGAATAAGATAAGATTACAAAACACAATGCATTACAAAGAATTTAGCATAGCTGCATACAATTCTATATAATAACCTAAATTGCAAACAATGTACTATCCCAACACCAGTTTAAGATAACTGGTCATTCCATTAAACAACAACAAATTAATGGTTTCAACTGTTTCAGATTGGCTATATAGATCTTGTTCCACCATTAAACAGTAAATAAGAATATATAAGGTATCACTTTTGGTAATATCCAAACTTTTTAAATTACCTTTTTGATTAATAAAAGTTCTTTAGTCTTCCTTTCTCCGTTTTACCTTGAACTCTAATATGTTTACCTTGAACTCCATTCTCCCTTTTCTAGAATTTGATTAGGATTGCCAACTTTTAGTTACATGTAAATTTCAGAAATGAGTGAATGAAAAAGGTTCTTAACTAGCTTTCATATCCACTGAAAAAGAATTTCACGAGTAATTTTCTTTATGAATTTTTTCAACTCTATGTTTCTAGAAATTTTACTTTGAAATATGTAATTGCAAAAAGGCTATGCATCCTAAAGAAAAGCTGGCCAAAGATTTGGCTCTGCTAGCTAATAGAGCACAGAGTTGTAAAATCTCCAGGTGTTTTAAGAGGGTGAAAATGACCAAATCGAGCCAATACAACGAGAATCAAGACTAACCGAAGAAGACCTTGGTGACTGGTGGACAACCACATCTGCTTGACAACCCTACGCCGACCAACAGATCCAAACCTTGTATGGATCCCGACGAATGATTCACCTTGTGGCGCTCTGGCACTCCACCACCAGCTCCGTCGCCGCCATTATAGTCCCACACCACAGAGACGAGGGTGGCACGGTTGAGTAGGTAGAGAGTGAAGAGGAAGATTGCCTTCAGCCCTTCCTTGATTGACCGGATCGGCATGACCCCGGGGCCGCAGAAGAGATCCAGGAGGGCAGCGATGAGCGGAGCGAGGAAGGCGGAGCGCAAGGCGTAGCGCGGAGGCAGAGAGGGAGGCGGAGCACTGAAGGTTTCGGCAGAGAGAAGGGGTTTCGGCAAAGAGGAAGGGTTTCGCGGCGGAGAGGGTGTTTAAGGTTTACAGCGGAAAACTTTCGGTGAAGAGGGAGTCGCGGGATGCATTTGCAGCAGAAAGAAGTTTGGTTCTAGGGATTTGATGGAAAGAATGATAGGATTCACAAGGTATTAACAGCGTGCACCATGTGTGCCATTAATATTTAAATAATATTTTAAGTATAATAATATTAACAGCGTGTTCCGCACACCGTTAATATTAAATTTTAACAGCGTACTTTGTACGCCGCAGAAAAGTTTATTGACAGCATATTTTTTTTATACATCATTATTTGTATAAACATTATACTATTCGCAGCGCACATAATTAAGTACGCCGTAAAAACTATTATTAACGGCGCGCCCTAATCGCGCGCCGTTGATGGTGCGCTGCGGAAAGTCATATTTGTTGTAGTGATATTTGACATTCATGGAAGTCATCTAGGTTGTAAACAGATGATAGGAAAATTCAACAACAGCTTGAGCCAACATAAACACTGAGTTGGTAGGCCCTAGTACTAGATTCATAAAGCATACTATTAGATCTCGATCGATCGTCGAGCATGCCTTAGATTTGGTAAGTTTACAATTAATAAATTTATATAAGAATTATATCATTATCAATGAATTCTAATATTTTAATTTAATTACATTCTTTAATATTCAAGAAAATGAGCTACAATGACCTCCTACTTGTTAGGAGATATTTACCAAGACACACAAGTCAAATAATGACACATTTATCGATTGTCGGCATTAGACGCAAGACTATAAATTTAAATATATTTAACAATTAACAATAATTAGCTTTTTTTAATAAATATCTTATATGAATATTTTTTTAATGTAAAATAGAAAGAAATGGTTGCTAGGGTTGCATAGGCATCTCACCCTAGTACAAAGGGAGTTGAGGTTCAAACTCTATCCACCAACTAGATAAATAAGATTTATTATGATGTAGTCAGTGGAAGTAAAAAAACCTCCACCTTCTACGGTCATGGGTCCCAGGCGAGAGTCGTATATGATCGGGTGATGACTCCTAGGGCCAAGGATTGTCCCAGATGATCATCTAGCGGATCCAAATCATCTGCTAGAGTAGATGCCTTAGAGTAAGAAAATCAAGATTTAAAAAATTGACTCTCGACATTGGAGATAGATTTTCAAGAGGAGTGGCAATCCCGAATGCATCTTGTGGAAATTGGATGGGAAATGTAGGAATTCATCGCTTAGATGGGTCAAATGCCACATCATTTTGACTCTTAGGAGACTCAAGACCCTTAGGGTGCATTTAGTTGGGGGTTATTCTTGATAACCTTGGTTATCCATCCAAGGTAATTAACGAAAATCTTGTTTGGTTTAGGTAATCAGCAATTCCCAAGAATGAAGGATGTTTGCCACATCACTAAAACATGAGCAAAAGGGGGAATCCGATTATCTTGGAAAGCCTAGGGTTTTTCTTCATTCTGGGGTTAATAACAAATTCTTTCTAAAATTATCCTCCTGATTCTACGTGTGAAGGAGCAGAGGCAAGGAGGGGCGCATGAAGGGTGACTTGTTCTTGCAGAGGAGGCAATGCTAGCGTTGGTGGCTTGTAGAGGAGGCAGCGTCGATGCTGGCGGCTTACGGAGGAGGCAGCGCCGACGACAATACCTTCTAAAGGAGGCAATGCTAGCACTAGCGGCTTGTGGAGGAGGTAGCGTCAGCGATAGTAACTTGCCGAGGAGGCAGCACCAGTGCCGATGACTTACAAAGGAGCCGACACCAACAATCACCTCCAAACAGTGTCGTACGATGCAGAGGGCATGACGATGGGCAGCGACAATGGAGACATCACCGACGGTTTGCATAGGAGGCAGTGCAGGTGGCTTGCAGAGGAGGCGGGATCGATAGCTTGGGGAGGAGGTGGCACCGATGATCGCGTGGGTGGGAGCAGCGACGAAAGCTTTGAATCGATAAAAAAAAAGGCAAAATCGAAGAAGAAATGGAAAGTTTGGGTTTTGAATTATATTTTAAAAATACATAAGTTTATTTTAAAATTTTAAATTATAAATTAATTGTATTTATTTATTATATATATTATCACCTTATTAATTAATATTATTCACTAAATTTATTCTAAAAAAATAATCAAATGTCAAATTGAATTAAGGGGTAATACAGAAAATATTAAATTAGGTTATATCATTACCTAGGATTGCACCAAACAATATTCAGTTATGTTCTATTCCCTATAACCTTAGTTATGTAATTATCTAATAATCACATAACCAAGATTATGCATGATAACTTGAACCAAACAAACCCTTAGGACCATACTAATCAGTAGCTAACTTAGAGGTGTGTTGCCCTTTTACTTTTCTATTTTTTTATTTATCACTTATGAAACATGCAAAATATATCTATTAATTTTCATATTAGATGCATCTCTAATTGTATTATATCTTTTCAGAAATATTGTAGATCTATTCTATATATCACCATCATTAGATATCCAAATTGGTATTCAGGTGTGTAAAATAAATTTATATCTAAACTATTTATATTATTAAATTCAATATGTTAGTTATAATTTTAATGTTGTATCACTAGTTTATTCCTTGTTTTATTATAACCTATCATATTAGATTTTCTGTAGGATTGAATACTTCTAGCTAGTTTTGGAGTGGATTATCTTCGCTAGGAGGTATTGTATTTCATATTATTAGATTCAGATGTATTATACTTTGTTTGAGATATCTGGATATTTATTTTAGTTTTGTTGGATTAATTTGATACTTGCTTAGATTAGGTTTCATACTTTCTATTTTTTGAATGTATTGTTTTGTTGAATTTTTAGTTTTGTGAATGTTATAATGTGTTTGTTTGTGAATGTTAATGTTATGTTTGTGAATGTGTTATGTTGTTTGTGAAAATATTTAATGTGTTTGTAAATGTGTGATGTTGTTTGTGAAAATGTATTTGAAAATCATTGTATGTGATGGTGTCGATTGATAATTTTTGATAATTGGTGATGAACATTTAAGATTCCATCGCTATGTTTGTATATGAAATTTAATATTGTGTCTCTAGGTAATGACGGAATATAAAAATTGAGTCACTAAATAGAGACATAATTTAAAATTTCGTCGCTATATAGCGACATATTTTTAAAATCCATTGCCATTTTTGCATAGGAAATTTAAAAATGTTATGATAATTAGTGATGAATATTTATTTATCCTTCTCTAATTAGCGATAATATTTAATTATTCTGTCTTTAATTAGCGATGGTATTTTATTATTTCGTCACTAAGATTGGCTATGTTATAACAACATCGTTAACCAATATAGTGACAGAATTAAATATTTCATCGCTAATTAGAAATAGAATTTAATATCTGTCTCTACAATTAGTGATAAGATTAATAAACTGTCGTCTCTATTTTAGTGATGGACTATTTGAATCCATCACTAAAAGTAGCATAGACTATTTAATCTCATCACTAAATTTAGAGACAAAATTAAATTCTGTCTCTAATTAGCGATGAAATATTTAATTTCGTCGCTACATGATGTCAGCGACCAATTTCATAGCGACTACAATAATCGGTTGCTAATCAGTCACTATGTATAATTAGCGACTGATTAGTGACAAATAATTTCGTCGCTAAAGACTTTTTTTTATAGTGTACTCTGAGTGCCAAGTACTCGGGCATGGAGAATCAGGTGCTCGAAAAGTAATCCTGAGTGGATTTCCAAGTGTAGTCGAGTTGGGACGCAAGTCGCCTGAGTGGATACTGAGTGAAGCCAAGTCGGGCACAAGAGATGCAGAGTACTTGGGAAGTAATCCAAAGTCCATGTCATAGTCGAGTCAGGAATTATATCACCCGACTTCTTGAATCGGGAAGAAACAATGTCGACGCCTGTGTATGATGCAGTATCCTTATAACATATTCACCCCATCTCTAACTGTGCTTCGAGGTTATTGTGGGTCATTTGTTTCCTAGGATACAATGGTAAACTATAATCTCCACCAATCAATGGTGGTCACGACAAACTGAGAGGTACCCAAATGCTATTATGAATGGATCTGCCAAGCGGATGCATGATAGAGGAAAAACAATGGGAGAATGTAGGTGGATAGAGATCACTTTTTTTGCACTATAGCTTTCGCTTCTCTTTTTGCTTAAGATATCATACCCTTATATAGGATCACTTACCCCCCCTACTACATTGAATGTTGATTAATGGCCATTAAATGCATAGGTTAAATGACAGTCACCAACATCATGATTGTTTCACTTGGGAA